>NW_027192766.1:0-600000 GCF_949987515.2 Delphinus delphis | reverse complement strand
TGAGTGGTATTCTGTTGTACATAAGTACCGCAACTTCTTTATCCATTATTTGCTCTCTGGGATATTTAACTTGTGCCGTAGAAGAGATTTCTGTAAAAAGAGCCATCCCAAATTTTGGGGTTGCTGTGTCTTTTTGATTTTAATTTCCCTAAGCTATAGGACCATAAGTGGAAGTGCCCTAGGCTCTGTTGCTTTGTTTTTTAGATGTTTCAGGAAACACCATACACATCTCCCGAGTGTCTGTTGGCAATTTACATCCCGCCCATCAGCATAACAAGGCTCCCAGTTCTCCATGGCCTGTCCTGCCTTTCTGGGTTTTACACTTTTTTCAGATGGCCCTTTTGACCGGGGGGAAGTGAGACTTCATTGTAGTGCAGATTTCCTTTGCAAGCTTGCTTGGTTGGCCAAAAAGGGCGTATGCGTTTTTTCCTGAATATATTCAGGAAAAAACGCATACGCCCTTTTGGCACAGTGCATCATTGTGGACGTTCTGCCTCTTTTCCTATGCTTTCAATGCAATTCCAGTCTACCTCCTGAAATCGGTATCCTGCAATTCTGCCCCGTTTTCAAGTCCTCTTGGCAGCCTTACTTCAGTATATTTTTGGACGATAGCTGTCATTTATAACTATGTAGGTTTGTGAATTACAGAGACCCTGAGCTCGTTTCTTCAACTCGCTTTCTTTTGAGCTGGCCGCAACACCGCAGGATGGCTTCAGGCCCTAATCTGGTTCCGGCACGGCACGCTGAGCCTTTGGTTATTTCCTCTTCCTGGTGGGAAATGAGAGTTAAATTTGCCCGTCCAGACACCTCCAGCTAGTCTCTCATTGGTTCTCCCTATTCCTGTTCATCTTCCGCAGAAATTGCAAACGGGGCCAAACAGGAGGTTAAAGGCGCTGACTCTCCAAGTCGGGAGAGTGTTAGTAAAGGGTCTGGAATGTTGCACCCGAGTACCAGGGGAGGAAAACTGAGACATATTTGAACACGTCTCCCGTTCACACAGTTGATCATACGCGGGGTTCCACATGCATGTTTTAGCTGAAGGAAGAATACCTTAAACCTGGAGAGTTGAGACCCGTGTAATGGGTACCATGCAATATGACTTCAAAGGGTCTTCATTTGCTCACCGAACCTCTCCAATCCTATCACTGCTGCGTTCATGCCCCTGTACACATGATTGATTCTCTTTCGGAGACATAGCAATCCATAGGTTTTAAGATACTTACTAGTCAGGTACATTCTTAGGCGTTTAATATGTGGTGTTGAGTCCATTTCGTTGAGCAAGGAGTAGCTCATGTCTATTCCATATTTGACTTAAGTAACTTTATCTGTGCTCATTTCAATCTCTGGTTTTATGCAGCACCCCAACTCACCTTTACCCTTAAGCAAGCATAAGTTGGTTTTCTAAATTTGAGACCCTGTTCTGTTCTGTAATTCAGTTCCTGTGTAGCCAAGTTTACATTCCGTGTATTACTGATATCTTATGATGTTTCTTTTTCTGTGTGACTTATTTCAGTTAGAATCATCATACCTGAATCCACTCATTGTGCTGCTAAGGGCCTGATGACACAGATTTCATTGCTGAGTGATATTGCTTTGTAAGTAAATACCACAACTTCTTTATCCATTTTTCACTTTCTGCGATGTTGAACTTGTACTGTAAACGAGGTTCTTGTAAACAGAGGCGTCCCAAACTTTGGGGTGGCTGTGTCTTTTTGATTTTAATTTCCCTAAGCTATAGGACCATAAGTGGCAGTGCCCTAGGCTCTGTTGCTTTGTTTTTTAGATGTTTCAGGAAACACCATACACTTCTCCCGAGTGTCTTTTGGCAATTTACATCCCGCCCATCAGCATAACAAGGCTCCCAGTTCTCCATGGCCTGTCCTGCCTTTCTGGATTTTATACTTTTTTCAGATGGCCCTTTTGACCTGGGGGAAGTGAGACTTCATTGTAGTGCAGATTTCTTTGCAAGCTTGCTTGGTTGGCCAAAAAGGGCGTATGCGTTTTTTCCTGAATATATTCAGGAAAAAACGCATACGCCCTTTTTGGCCAAGTGCATCATTGTGGACGTTCTGCCTCTTTTCCTATGCTTTCAATGCAATTCCAGTCTACCTCCTGAAATCGGTTTCCTGCAATTCTGCCCCGCTTTCAAGTCCTCTTGGCAGCCTTACTTCAGTCTATTTTTGGACGATAGCTGTCATTTATAACTCTGCAGGTTTGTGAATTACAGTGCCCCTGAGCTCATATCTTCAACTCGCTTTCTTGTGACCTGGACGCAACACCGCATGATGGCTTCAGGCCCTAATCTGGTTCCGGCCCGGCATGCTGAGCCTTTGGTTAATTCCTCTTCCTGGTGGGAAATGAGAGTTAAATTTGCCCGTCCAGACACCTCCAGCTAGCCTCTCATTGGTTCTCGCTATTCCTGTTCATCTTCCGCAGAAATTGCAAACGGGACCAAATAGGAGGTTAAAGGGACTGACTCTCCACGTGGGGAGAGTGTTAGTAAAGCGTCTGGAATGTTGCCCCCGAGTACCAGGGTACGAAAACTGAGACATATTTGAACACGTCTCCCGATCACATGGTTGATCATACTCTAGGTTCCACATGCATGTTTTAGCTGAAGGAAGAATACCTTAAACCTGGGTAGTTGAAACCCGTGGAATGGGTACCATGCAATATGACTTCAAAGGGTCTTCATTTGCTCACCGAACCTCTCCAATCCTATCACTGCTGCGTTTATGCCCCTGTACACATGCTTGATTCTCTTTCGGAGACATAGCAATCCATAGGTTTTAAGATACTTACTAGTCAGGTACATTCTTAGGCCTTTAATATGGGGTGTTGAGTCCATTTCGTTGAGCAAGGAGTAGCTCTTGGCTATTCCGTATTTGGCTTAAGGAACTTTATCTGTGCTCATTTCAGTCTCTGGTTTTATGCAGCACCCCAACTCACCTTTACCCTTAAGCAAGAATAAGTTGGTTTTCTAAATTTGAGACCCTGTTCTGTTCTGTAATTCAGTTCCTGTGTAGCCAAGTTTCCATTCCGTGTATTACTGATATCTTATGATGTTTCTTTTTCTGTGTTACTTATTTCAGTTAGAATCATCATACCTGAATCCACTCATTGTGCTGCTAAGGGCCTGATGACACAGATTTCATTGCTGAGTGATATTGCTTTGTAAGTAAATACCACAACTTCTTTATCCATTTTTCACTTTCTGCGATGTTGAACTTGTACTGTAAACGAGGTTCTTGTAAACAGAGCCGTTCCAAACTTTGGGGTGGCTGTGTCTTTTTGATTTTAATTTCCCTAAGCTATAGGACCATAAGTGGCAGTGCCCTAGGTTCTGTTGCTTTGTTTTTTAGATGTTTCAGGAAACACCATACACTTCTCCCGAGTGGTTGTTGGCAATTTACATCCCGCCCATCAGCATAACAAGGCTCCCAGTTCTCCATGGCCTGTCCTGCCTTTCTGGATTTTACACTTTTTTCAGATGGCCCTTTTGACCGGGGGGAAGTGAGACTTCATTGTAGTGCAGATTTCCTTTGCAAGCTTGCTTGGTTGGCCAAAAAGGGCGTATGCGTTTTTTCCTGAATATATTCAGGAAAAAACGCATACGCACTTTTTGGCCAAGTGCATCATTGTGGACGTTCTGCCTCTTTTCCTATGCTTTCAATGCAATTCCAGTCTACCTCCTGAAATCGGTTTCCTGCAATTCTGCCCCGCTTTCAAGTCCTCTTGGCAGCCTTACTTCAGTCTATTTTTGGACGATAGCTGTCATTTATAACTCTGCAGGTTTGTGAATTACAGTGCCCCTGAGCTCCTTTCTTCAACTCGCTTTCTTTTGAGCTGGCCGCAACACCGCAGGGTGGCTTCAGGCCCTAATCTGGTTCCGGTACGGCACGCTAAGCCTTTGGTTATTTCCTCTTCCTGATGGGAAATGAGAGTTAAATTTGCCCGTCCAGACACCTCCAGCAAGCCTCTCATTGGTTCTCGCTATTCCTGTTCATCTTCCGCAGAAATTGCAAACTGGGCCAAACAGGAGGTTAAAGGGACTGACTCTCCAACTGGGGAGAGTGTTAGTAAAGCGTCTGGAATGTTGCACCCGAGTACCAGGGGAGGAAAACTGAGACATATTTGAACACGTCTCCCGATCACATGGTTGATCATACTCTGGGTTCCACATGCATATTTTAGCTGAAGGAAGAATACCTAAAACCTGGGTAGTTGAAACCCGTGGAATGGGTACCATGCAATATGACTTCAAAGGGTCTTCATTTGCTCACCGAACCTCTCCAATCCTATCACTGCTGCGTTTATGCCCCTGTACACATGCTTGATTCTCTTTCGGAGACATAGCAATGCATAGGTTTTAAGATACTTACTAGTCAGGTACATTCTTAGGCGTTTAATATGCGGTGTTGAGTCCATTTCGTTGAGCAAGGAGTAGCTCTTGTCTATTCCATATTTGGCTTAAGGAACTTTATCTGTGCTCATTTCAATCTCTGGTTTTATGCAGCACCCCAACTCACCTTTCCCCTTAAGCAAGCATAAGTTGGTTTTCTAAATTAGAGACCCTGTTCTGTTTTGGAATGCAGTTCCTGTGTAGCCAAGTTTACATTCCGTGTATTAGTGATATCTTATGATGTTTCTTTTTCTGTGTGACTTATTTCAGTTAGAATCATCGTACCTGAATCCACTCATTATGCTGCTACGTGCCTGATGACATAGATTTCATTGCTGAGTGATACTGCATTGTACGTAAGTACCACAAGTTCTTTATCCATTTTTCACGTTCTGTGATATTGAACTTGTACGGTAAACGAGGTTCTTGTAAACGGAGGCGTCCCAAACTTTGGGGTGGCTGTGTCTTTTTGATTTTAATTTCCCTAAGCTATAGGACCATAAGTGGAAGTGCCCTAGGTTCTGTTGCTTTGTTTTTTAGTTGTTTCAGGAAACACCATACACTTCTCCCGAGTGGTTGTTGGCAATTTACATCCCGCCCATCAGCATAACAAGGCTCCCAGTTCTCCATGGCCTGTCCTGCCTTTCTGGATTTTACACTTTTTTCAGATGGCCCTTTTGACCGGGGGGAAGTGAGACTTCATTGTAGTGCAGATTTCCTTTGCAAGCTTGCTTGGTTGGCCAAAAAGGGCGTATGAGTTTTTTCCTGAATATATTCAGGAAAAAACGCATACGCCCTTTTTGGCCAAGTGCATCATTGTGGACGTTCTGTCTCTTTTCCTATGCTTTCAATGCAATTCCAGTCTACCTCCTGAAATCGGTTTCCTGCAATTCTGCCCCGCTTTCAAGTCCTCTTGGCAGCCTTACTTCAGTCTATTTTTGGACGATAGCTGTCATTTATAACTCTGCAGGTTTGTGAATTACAGTGCCCCTGAGCTCCTTTCTTCAACTCGCTTTCTTTTGAGCTGGCCGCAACACCGCAGGATGGCTTCAGGCCCTAATCTGGTTCCGGTACGGCACGCTGAGCCTTTGGTTAATTCCTCTTCCTGGTGGGAAATGAGAGTTAAATTTGCCCGTCCAGACACCTCCAGCTAGTCTCTCATTGGTTCTCGCTATTCCTGTTCATCTTCCGCAGAAATTGCAAACTGGGCCAAACAGGAGGTTAAAGGGACTGACTCTCCAAGTGGCGAGAGTGTTAGTAAAGCGTCTGGAATGTTGCACCCGAGTACCAGGGGAGGAAAACTGAGACATATTTGAACACGTCTCCCGATCACATGGTTGATCATACTCTGGGTTCCACATGCATGTTTTAGCTGAAGGAAGAATACCTAAAACCTTGGTAGTTGAAACCCGTGGAATGGGTACCATGCAATATGACTTCAAAGGGTCTTCATTTGCTCACCGAACCTCTCCAATCCTATCACTGCTGCGTTTATGCCCCTGTACACATGCTTGATTCTCTTTCGGAGACATAGCAATGCATAGGTTTTAAGATACTTACTAGTCAGGTACATTCTTAGGCGTTTAATATGGGGTGTTGAGTCCATTTCGTTGAGCAAGGAGTAGCTCTTGTCTATTCCATATTTGGCTTAAGTAACTTTATCTGTGCTCATTTCAATCTCTGGTTTTATGCAGCACCCCAACTCACCTTTCCCCTTAAGCAAGCATAAGTTGGTTTTCTAAATTTCAGACCCTGTTCTGTTCTGTAATTCAGTTCCTGTGTAGCCAAGTTTACATTCCGTGTATTACTGATATCTTATGATGTTTCTTTTTCTGTGTGACTTACTTCAGTTAGAATCATCATACCTGAATCCACTCATTGTGCTGCTAAGGGCCTGATGACATAGATTTCATTGCTGAGTGATATTGCTTTGTAAGTAAATACCACAACTTCTTTATCCATTTTTCACTTTCTGCGATGTTGAACTTGTACTGTAAACGAGGTTCTTGTAAACAGAGCCGTTCCAAACTTTGGGGTGGCTGTGTCTTTTTGATTTTAATTTCCCTAAGCTATAGGACCATAAGTGGAAGTGCCCTATGTTCTGTTGCTTTGTTTTTTAGATTTTTCAGGAACACCATACACTTCTCCCGAGTGGTTGTTGGCAATTTACATCCCGCCCATCAGCATAACAAGGCTCCCAGTTCTCCATGGCCTGTCCTGCCTTTCTGGATTTTACACTTTTTTCAGATGGCCCTTTTGACCGGGGGGAAGTGAGACTTCATTGTAGTGCAGATTTCCTTTGCAAGCTTGCTTGGTTGGCCAAAAAGGGCGTATGCGTTTTTTCCTGAATATATTCAGGAAAAAACGCATACGCCCTTTTTGGCCAAGTGCATCATTGTGGACGTTCTGCCTCTTTTCCTATGCTTTCAATGCAATTCCAGTCTACCTCCTGAAATCGGTTTCCTGCAATTCTGCCCCGCTTTCAAGTCCTCTTGGCAGCCTTACTTCAGTCTATTTTTGGACGATAGCTGTCATTTATAACTCTGCAGGTTTGTGAATTACAGTGCCCCTGAGCTCCTTTCTTCAACTCGCTTTCTTGTGACCTGGCCGCAACACCGCAGGAAGGCTTCAGGCCCTAATCTGGTTCCGGGACGGCACGCTGAGCCTTTGGTTATTTCCTCTTCCTGTTGGGAAATGAGAGTTAAATTTGCCCGTCCAGACACCTCCAGCTAGCCTCTCATTGGTTCTCGCTATTCCTGTTCATCTTCCGCAGAAATTGCAAACTGGGCCAAACAGGAGGTTAAAGGCGCTGACTCTCCAAGTGGGGAGAGTGTTAGTAAAGCGTCTGGAATGTTGCACCCGAGTACCAGGGGAGGAAAACTGAGACATATTTGAACACGTCTCCGGTTCACATGGTTGATCATACTCTGGGTTCCACATGCATGTTTTAGCTGAAGGAAGAATACCTTAAACCTGGAGAGTTGAGACCCGTGGAATGGGTACCATGCAGTATGACTTCAAAGGGTCTTCATTTGCTCACCGAACCTCTCCAATCCTATCACTGCTGCGTTTATTCCCCTGTACACACGCTTGATTCTCTTTTGGAGACATAGCAATCCATAGGTTTTAAGATACTTACTAGTCAGGTACATTCTTAGGGGTTTAATATGGGGTTTTGAGTCCATTTCGTTGAGCAAGGAGTAGCTCTTGTCTATTCCATATTTGACTTAAGGAACTTTATCTGTGCTCATTTCAATCTCTGGATTTATGCAGCACCCCAACTCACCTTTACCCTTAAGCAAGAATAAGTTGGTTTTCTAAATTTGAGACCCTGTTCTGTTTTGGAATGCAGTTCCTGAGTAGCCAAGTTTACATTCCGTGTATTAGTGATATCTTATGATGTTTCTTTTTCTGTGTGACTTACTTCAGTTAGAATCATCATACCTGAATCCACTCATTGTGCTGCTAAGGGCCTGATGACACAGATTTCATTGCTGAGTGATATTGCTTTGTAAGTAAATACCACAACTTCTTTATCCATTTTTCACTTTCTGCGATGTTGAACTTGTACTGTAAACGAGGTTGTTGTAAACAGAGGCGTCCCAAACTATGGGGTGGCTGTGTGTTTTTGATTTTAATTTCCCTAAGCTATAGGACCATAAGTGGCAGTGCCCTAGGCTCTGTTGATTTGTTTTTTAGATGTTTCAGGAAACACCATACACTTCTCCCCTGTGGTTGTTGGCAATTTACATCCCGCCCATCAGCATAACAAGGCTCCCAGTTCTCCATGGCCTGTCCTGCCTTTCTGGATTTTACACTTTTTTCAGATGGCCCTTTTGACCGGGGGGAAGTGAGACTTCATTGTAGTGCAGATTTCCTTTGCAAGCTTGCTTGGTTGGCCAAAAAGGGCGTATGCGTTTTTTCCTGAATATATTCAGGAAAAAACGCATACGCCCTTTTTGGCCAAGTGCATCATTGTGGACGTTCTGCCTCTTTTCCTATGCTTTCAATGCAATTCCAGTCTACCTCCTGAAATCGGTTTCCTGCAATTCTGCCCCGCTTTCAAGTCCTCTTGGCAGCCTTACTTCAGTCTATTTTTGGACGATAGCTGTCATTTATAACTCTGCAGGTTTGTGAATTACAGTGCCCCTGAGCTCCTTTCTTCAACTCGCTTTCTTTTGAGCTGGCCGCAACACCGCAGGATGGCTTCAGGCCCTAATCTGGCTCCGGTACGGCACGCTGAGCCTTTGGTTATTTCCTCTTCCTGGTGGGAAATGAGAGTTAAATTTGCCCGTCCAGACACCTCCAGCTAGTCTCTCATTGTTTCTCGCTATTCCTGTTCATCTTCCGCAGAAATTGCAAACTGGGCCAAACAGGAGGTTAAAGGGACTGACTCTCCAAGTGGGGAGAGTGTTAGTAAAGCGTCTGGAATGTTGCACCCGAGTACCAGGGTACGAAAACTGAGACATATTTGAACACGTCTCCCGATCACATGGTTGATCATACTCTAGGTTCCACATGCATGTTTTCGCTGAAGGAAGAATACCTTAAACCTGGGTAGTTGAAACCCGTGGAATGGGTACCATGCAATATGACTTCAAAGGGTCTTCATTTGCTCACCGAACCTCTCCAATCCTATCACTGCTGCGTTTATGCCCCTGTACACATGCTTGATTCTCTTTCGGAGACATAGCAATCCATAGGTTTTAAGATACTTACTAGTCAGGTACATTCTTAGGCGTTTAATATGGGGTGTTGAGTCCATTTCGTTGAGCAAGGAGTAGCTCTTGTCTATTCCATATTTGGCTTAAGGAACTTTATCTGTGCTCATTTCAATCTCTGGTTTTATGCAGCACCCCAACTCACCTTTACCCTTAAGCAAGAATAAGTTGGTTTTCTAAATTTGAGACCCTGTTCTGTTCTGTAATTCAGTTCCTGTGTAGCCAAGTTTACATTCCGTGTATTACTGATATCTTATGATGTTTCTTTTTCTGTGTGACTTACTTCAGTTAGAATCATCATACCTGAATCCACTCATTGTGCTGCTAAGGGCCTGATGACACAGATTTCATTGCTGAGTGATATTGCTTTGTAAGTAAATACCACAACTTCTTTCTCCATTTTTCACTTTCTGCGATGTTGAACTTGTACTGTAAACGAGGTTCTTGTAAACAGAGCCGTTCCAAACTTTGGGGTGGCTGTGTCTTTTTGATTTTAATTTCCCTAAGCTATAGGACCATAAGTGGAAGTGCCCTAGGTTCTGTTGCTTTGTTTTTTAGATGTTTCAGGAAACACCATACACTTCTCCCAAGTGGTTGTTGGCAATTTACATCCCGCCCATCAGCATAACAAGGCTCCCAGTTCTCCATGGCCTGTCCTGCCTTTCTGGATTTTACACTTTTTTCAGATGGCCCTTTTGACCGGGGGGAAGTGAGACTTCATTGTAGTGCAGATTTCCTTTGCAAGCTTGCTTGGTTGGCCAAAAAGGGCGTATGCGTTTTTTCCTGAATATATTCAGGAAAAAACGCATACGCCCTTTTTGGCCAAGTGCATCATTGTGGACGTTCTGCCTCTTTTCCTATGCTTTCAATGCAATTCCAGTCTACCTCCTGAAATCGGTTTCCTGCAATTCTGCCCCGCTTTCAAGTCCTCTTGGCAGCCTTACTTCAGTGTATTTTTGGACGATAGCTGTCATTTATAACTCTGCAGGTTTGTGAATTACAGTGCCCCTGAGCTCCTTTCTTCAACTCGCTTTCTTGTGACCTGGCCGCAACACCGCAGGATGGCTTCAGGCCCTAATCTGGTTCCGGTACGGCACGCTGAGCCTTTGGTTATTTCCTCTTCCTGGTGGGAAATGAGAGTTAAATTTGCCCGTCCAGATACCTCCAGCTAGCCTCTCATTGGTTCTCGCTATTCCTGTTCATCTTCCGCAGAAATTGCAAACTGGGCCAAACAGGAGGTTAAAGGCGCTGACTCTCCAAGTGGGGAGAGTGTTAGTAAAGCGTCTGGAATGTTGCACCCGAGTACCAGGGTACGAAACCTGAGACATATTTGAACAGGTCTCCCGATCACATGGTTGATCATACTCTGGGTTCCACATGCATGTTTTAGCTGAAGGAAGAATACCTTAAACCTGGGTAGTTGAAACCCGTGGAATGGGTACCATGCAATATGACTTCAAAGGGTCTTCATTTGCTCACGAACCTCTCCAATCCTATCACTGCTGCGTTTATGCCCCTGTACACATGCTTGATTCTCTTTCGGAGACATAGCAATCCATAGGTTTTAAGATACTTACTAGTCAGGTACATTCTTAGGCGTTTAATATGGGGTGTTGAGTCCATTTCGTTGAGCAAGGAGTAGCTCTTGTCTATTCCATATTTGGCTTAAGGAACTTTATCTGTGCTCATTTCAATCTCTGGTTTTATGCAGCACCCCAACTCACCTTTCCCCTTAAGCAAGCATAAGTTGGTTTTCTAAATTTGAGACCCTGTTCTGTTCTGTAATTCAGTTCCTGTGTAGCCAAGTTTACATTCCGTGTATTACTGATATCTTATGATGTTTCTTTTTCTGTGTGACTTATTTCAGTTAGAATCATCATACCTGAATCCACTCATTGTGCTGCTAAGGGCCTGATGACATAGATTTCATTGCTGAGTGATATTGCTTTGTAAGTAAATACCACAACTTCTTTATCCATTTTTCACTTTCTGCGATGTTGAACTTGTACTGTAAATGAAGTTCTTGTAAACAGAGGCGTCCCAAACTTTGGGGTGGCTGTGTCTTTTTGATTTTAATTTCCCTAAGCTATAGGACCATAAGTGGCAGTGCCCTAGGCTCTGTTGCTTTGTTTTTTAGATGTTTCAGGAAACACCATACACTTCTCCTGAGTGTCTGTTGGTAATTTACATCCCACCCATCAGCATAACAAGGCTCCCAGTTCTCCATGGCCTGTCCTGCCTTTCTGGATTTTACACTTTTTTCAGAATGCCCTTTTGACCGGGGGGAAGTGAGACTTCATTGTAGTGCAGATTTCCTTTGCAAGCTTGCTTGGTTGGCCAAAAAGGGCGTATGCGTTTTTTCCTGAATATATTCAGGAAAACACGCATACGCCCTTTTTGGCCAAGTGCATCATTGTGGACGTTCTGCCTCTTTTCCTATGCTTTCAATGCAATTCCAGTCTACCTCCTGAAATCGGTTTCCTGCAATTCTGCCCGCTTTCAAGTCCTCTTGGCAGCCTTACTTCAGTCTATTTTTGGACGATAGCTGTCATTTATAACTCTGCAGGTTTGTGAATTACAGTGCCCCTGAGCTCCTTTCTTCAAGTCGCTTTCTTTTGAGCTGGCCGCAACACCGCAGGATGGCTTCAGGCCCTAATCTGGTTCCGGTACGGCACGCTGAGCCTTTGGTTATTTCCTCTTCCTGGTGGGAAATGAGAGTTAAATTTGCCCGTCCAGATACCTCCAGCTAGCCTCTCATTGGTTCTCGCTATTCCTGTTCATCTTCCGCAGAAATTGCAAACTGGGCCAAACAGGAGGTTAAAGGCGCTGACTCTCCAAGTGGGGAGAGTGTTAGTAAAGCGTCTGGAATGTTGCACCCGAGTACCAGGGTACGAAACCTGAGACATATTTGAACAGGTCTCCCGATCACATGGTTGATCATACTCTGGGTTCCACATGCATGTTTTAGCTGAAGGAAGAATACCTTAAACCTGGGTAGTTGAAACCCGTGGAATGGGTACCATGCAATATGACTTCAAAGGGTCTTCATTTGCTCACGAACCTCTCCAATCCTATCACTGCTGCGTTTATGCCCCTGTACACATGCTTGATTCTCTTTCGGAGACATAGCAATCCATAGGTTTTAAGATACTTACTAGTCAGGTACATTCTTAGGCGTTTAATATGGGGTGTTGAGTCCATTTCGTTGAGCAAGGAGTAGCTCTTGTCTATTCCATATTTGGCTTAAGGAACTTTATCTGTGCTCATTTCAATCTCTGGTTTTATGCAGCACCCCAACTCACCTTTCCCCTTAAGCAAGCATAAGTTGGTTTTCTAAATTTGAGACCCTGTTCTGTTCTGTAATTCAGTTCCTGTGTAGCCAAGTTTACATTCCGTGTATTAGTGATATCTTATGATGTTTCTTTTTCTGTGTGACTTATTTCAGTTAGAATCATCATACCTGAATCCACTCATTGTGCTGCTAAGGGCCTGATGACACAGATTTCATTGCTGAGTGATATTGCTTTGTAAGTAAATACCACAACTTCTTTATCCATTTTTCACTTTCTGCGATGTTGAACTTGTACTGTAAACGAGGTTCTTGTAAACAGAGCCGTTCCAAACTTTGGGGTGGCTGTGTCTTTTTGATTTTAATTTCCCTAAGCTATAGGACCATAAGTGGAAGTGCCCTAGGTTCTGTTGCTTTGTTTTTTAGTTGTTTCAGGAAACACCATACACTTCTCCCAAATGGTTCTTGGCAATTTACATCCCGCCCATCAGCATAACAAGGCTCCCAGTTCTCCATGGCCTGTCCTGCCTTTCTGGATTTTACACTTTTTTCAGATGGCCCTTTTGACCGGGGGGAAGTGAGACTTCATTGTAGTGCAGATTTCCTTTGCAAGCTTGCTTGGTTGGCCAAAAAGGGCGTATGCGTTTTTTCCTGAATATATTCAGGAAAAAACGCATACGCCCTTTTTGGCCAAGTGCATCATTGTGGACGTTCTGCCTCTTTTCCTATGCTTTCAATGCAATTCCAGTCTACCTCCTGAAATCGGTTTCCTGCAATTCTGCCCGCTTTCAAGTCCTCTTGGCAGCCTTACTTCAGTCTATTTTTGGACGATAGCTGTCATTTATAACTCTGCAGGTTTGTGAATTACAGTGCCCCTGAGCTCCTTTCTTCAAGTCGCTTTCTTTTGAGCTGGCCGCAACACCGCAGGATGGCTTCAGGCCCTAATCTGGTTCCGGTACGGCACGCTGAGCCTTTGGTTATTTCCTCTTCCTGGTGGGAAATGAGAGTTAAATTTGCCCGTCCAGATACCTCCAGCTAGCCTCTCATTGGTTCTCGCTATTCCTGTTCATCTTCCGCAGAAATTGCAAACTGGGCCAAACAGGAGGTTAAAGGCGCTGACTCTCCAAGTGGGGAGAGTGTTAGTAAAGCGTCTGGAATGTTGCACCCGAGTACCAGGGTACGAAACCTGAGACATATTTGAACAGGTCTCCCGATCACATGGTTGATCATACTCTGGGTTCCACATGCATGTTTTAGCTGAAGGAAGAATACCTTAAACCTGGGTAGTTGAAACCCGTGGAATGGGTACCATGCAATATGACTTCAAAGGGTCTTCATTTGCTCACGAACCTCTCCAATCCTATCACTGCTGCGTTTATGCCCCTGTACACATGCTTGATTCTCTTTCGGAGACATAGCAATCCATAGGTTTTAAGATACTTACTAGTCAGGTACATTCTTAGGCGTTTAATATGGGGTGTTGAGTCCATTTCGTTGAGCAAGGAGTAGCTCTTGTCTATTCCATATTTGGCTTAAGGAACTTTATCTGTGCTCATTTCAATCTCTGGTTTTATGCAGCACCCCAACTCACCTTTCCCCTTAAGCAAGCATAAGTTGGTTTTCTAAATTTGAGACCCTGTTCTGTTCTGTAATTCAGTTCCTGTGTAGCCAAGTTTACATTCCGTGTATTAGTGATATCTTATGATGTTTCTTTTTCTGTGTGACTTATTTCAGTTAGAATCATCATACCTGAATCCACTCATTGTGCTGCTAAGGGCCTGATGACACAGATTTCATTGCTGAGTGATATTGCTTTGTAAGTAAATACCACAACTTCTTTATCCATTTTTCACTTTCTGCGATGTTGAACTTGTACTGTAAACGAGGTTCTTGTAAACAGAGCCGTTCCAAACTTTGGGGTGGCTGTGTCTTTTTGATTTTAATTTCCCTAAGCTATAGGACCATAAGTGGAAGTGCCCTAGGTTCTGTTGCTTTGTTTTTTAGTTGTTTCAGGAAACACCATACACTTCTCCCAAATGGTTCTTGGCAATTTACATCCCGCCCATCAGCATAACAAGGCTCCCAGTTCTCCATGGCCTGTCCTGCCTTTCTGGATTTTACACTTTTTTCAGATGGCCCTTTTGACCGGGGGGAAGTGAGACTTCATTGTAGTGCAGATTTCCTTTGCAAGCTTGCTTGGTTGGCCAAAAAGGGCGTATGCGTTTTTTCCTGAATATATTCAGGAAAAAACGCATACGCCCTTTTTGGCCAAGTGCATCATTGTGGACGTTCTGCCTCTTTTCCTATGCTTTCAATGCAATTCCAGTCTACCTCCTGAAATCGGTTTCCTGCAATTCTGCCCCGCTTTCAAGTCCTCTTGGCAGCCTTACTTCAGTCTATTTTTGGACGATAGCTCTCATTTATAACTCTGCAGGTTTGTGAATTACAGTGCCCCTGAGCTCGTTTCTTCAACTCGCTTTCTTGTGACCTGGCCGCAACACCGCAGGATGGCTTCAGGCCCTAATCTGGTTCCGGCACGGCACGCTGAGCCTTTGGTTATTTCCTCTTCCTGGTGGGAAATGAGAGTTAAATTTGCCCAACCAGACACCTTCAGCTATTCTTTCATTGGTTCTCGCTATTCCTGTTCATCTGCCACAGAAATTGCAAACTGGGCCAAACAGGAGGTTAAAGGGATTGACTCTCCAAGTTGGGAGAGTGTTAGTAAAGCGTCTGGAATGTTGCACCCGAGTACCAGGGGAGGAAAACTGAGACATATTTGAACACGTCTCCCGATCACATGGTTGATCATACTCTAGGTTCCACATGCATGTTTTAGATGAAGGAAGAATACCTTAAACCTGGGTAGTTGAAACCCGTGGAATGGGTACCATGCAATATGACTTCAAAGGGTCTTCATTTGCTCACGAATCTCTCCAATCCTATCACTGCTGCGTTTATGCCCCTGTACACATGCTTGATTCTCTTTCGGAGACATAGCAATCCATAGGTTTTAAGATACTTACTAGTCAGGTACATTCTTAGGCGTTTAATATGGGGTGTTGAGTCCATTTCGTTGAGCAAGGAGTAGCTCTTGTCTATTCCATATTTGGCTTAAGGAACTTTATCTGTGCTCATTTCAATCTCTGGTTTTATGCAGCACCCCAACTCACCTTTCCCCTTAAGCAAGCATAAGTTGGTTTTCTAAATTTGAGACCCTGTTCTGTTCTGTAATTCAGTTCCTGTGTAGCCAAGTTTACATTCCGTGTATTACTGATATCTTATGATGTTTCTTTTTCTGTGTGACTTATTTCAGTTAGAATCATCATACCTGAATCCACTCATTGTGCTGCTAAGGGCCTGATGACATAGATTTCATTGCTGAGTGATATTGCTTTGTAAGTAAATACCACAACTTCTTTATCCATTTTTCACTTTCTGCGATGTTGAACTTGTACTGTAACCGAAGTTCTTGTAAACAGAGGCGTCCCAAACTTTGGGGTGGCTGTGTCTTTTTGATTTTAATTTCCCTAAGCTATAGGACCATAAGTGGCAGTGCCCTAGGCTCTGTTGCTTTGTTTTTTAGATGTTTCAGGAAACACCATACACTTCTCCTGAGTGTCTGTTGGTAATTTACATCCCACCCATCAGCATAACAAGGCTCCCAGTTCTCCATGGCCTGTCCTGCCTTTCTGGATTTTACACTTTTTTCAGATGGCCCTTTTGACCGGGGGGAAGTGAGACTTCATTGTAGTGCAGATTTCCTTTGCAAGCTTGCTTGGTTGGCCAAAAAGGGCGTATGCGTTTTTTCCTGAATATATTCAGGAAAAAACGCATACGCCCTTTTTGGCCAAGTGCATCATTGTGGACGTTCTGCCTCTTTTCCTATGCTTTCAATGCAATTCCAGTCTACCTCCTGAAATCGGTTTCCTGCAATTCTGCCCGCTTTCAAGTCCTCTTGGCAGCCTTACTTCAGTCTATTTTTGGACGATAGCTGTCATTTATAACTCTGCAGGTTTGTGAATTACAGTGCCCCTGAGCTCCTTTCTTCAACTCGCTTTCTTGTGACCTGGCCGCAACACCGCAGGATGGCTTCAGGCCCTAATCTGGTTCCGGCCCGGCACGCTGAGCCTTTGGTTAATTCCTCTTCCTGGTGGGAAATGAGAGTTAAATTTGCCCATCCAGACACCTCCAGCTAGCCTCTCATTGGTTCTCGCTATTCCTGTTCATCTTCCGCAGAAATTGCAAACTGGGCCAAACAGGAGGTTAAAGGGACTGACTCTCCACGTCGGGAGAGTGTTAGTAAAGCGTCTGGAATGTTGCACCCGAGTACCAGGGGAGGAAAACTGAGACATATTTGAACACGTCTCCCGTTCACATGGTTGATCATACTCTGGGTTCCACATGCATGTTTTAGCTGAAGGAAGAATACCTTAAACCTGGGTAGTTGAAACCCGTGGAATGGGTACCATGCAAAAAGACTTCAAAGGGTCTTCATTTGCTCACCGAACCTCTCCAATCCTATCACTGCTGCGTTTATGCCCCTGTACACATGCTTGATTCTCTTTTGGAGACATAGCAATCCATAGGTTTTAAGATACTTACTAGTCAGGTACATTCTTAGGCGTTTAATATGGGGTTTTGAGTCCATTTCGTTGAGCAAGGAGTAGCTCTTGTCTATTCCATATTTGGCTTAAGGAACTTTATCTGTTCTCATTTCAATCTCTGGTTTTATGCAGCACCCCAACTCACCTTTCCCCTTAAGCAAGCATAAGTTGGTTTTCTAAATTTGAGACCCTGTTCTGTTTTGGAATGCAGTTCCTGTGTAGCCAAGTTTACATTCCGTGTATTAGTGATATCTTATGATGTTTCTTTTTCTGTGTGACTTATTTCAGTTAGAATCATCATACCTGAATCCACTCATTGTGCTGCTAAGGGCCTGATGACACAGATTTCATTGCTGAGTGATATTGCTTTGTAAGTAAATACCACAACTTCTTTATCCATTTTTCACTTTCTGCGATGTTGAACTTGTACTGTAAACGAGGTTCTTGTAAACAGAGCCGTTCCAAACTTTGGGGTGGCTGTGTCTTTTTGATTTTAATTTCCCTAAGCTATAGGACCATAAGTGGAAGTGCCCTAGGTTCTGTTGCTTTGTTTTTTAGTTGTTTCAGGAAACACCATACACTTCTCCCAAGTGGTTCTTGGCAATTTACATCCCGCCCATCAGCATAACAAGGCTCCCAGTTCTCCATGGCCTGTCCTGCCTTTCTGGATTTTACACTTTTTTCAGATGGCCCTTTTGACCGGGGGGAAGTGAGACTTCATTGTAGTGCAGATTTCCTTTGCAAGCTTGCTTGGTTGGCCAAAAAGGGCGTATGCGTTTTTTCCTGAATATATTCAGGAAAAAACGCATACGCCCTTTTTGACCAAGTGCATCATTGTGGACGTTCTGCCTCTTTTCCTATGCTTTCAATGCAATTCCAGTCTACCTCCTGAAATCGGTTTCCTGCAATTCTGCCCCGCTTTCAAGTCCTCTTGGCAGCCTTACTTCAGTCTATTTTTGGACGATAGCTGTCATTTATAACTCTGCAGGTTTGTGAATTACAGTGCCCCTGAGCTCGTTTCTTCAACTCGCTTTCTTGTGACCTGGCCGCAACACCGCAGGATGGCTTCAGGCCCTAATCTGGTTCCGGCACGGCACGCTGAGCCTTTGGTTATTTCCTCTTCCTGGTGGGAAATGAGAGTTAAATTTGCCCAACCAGACACCTTCAGCTATTCTTTCATTGGTTCTCGCTATTCCTGTTCATCTGCCACAGAAATTGCAAACTGGGCCAAACAGGAGGTTAAAGGGATTGACTCTCCAAGTTGGGAGAGTGTTAGTAAAGCGTCTGGAATGTTGCACCCGAGTACCAGGGGAGGAAAACTGAGACATATTTGAACACGTCTCCCGATCACATGGTTGATCATACTCTAGGTTCCACATGCATGTTTTAGATGAAGGAAGAATACCTTAAACCTGGGTAGTTGAAACCCGTGGAATGGGTACCATGCAATATGACTTCAAAGGGTCTTCATTTGCTCACCGAACCTCTCCAATCCTATCACTGCTGCGTTTATGCCCCTGTACACATGCTTGATTCTCTTTCGGAGACATAGCAATCCATAGGTTTTAAGATACTTACTAGTCAGGTACATTCTTAGGCGTTTAATATGGGGTGTTGAGTCCATTTCGTTGAGCAAGGAGTAGCTCTTGTCTATTCCATATTTGGCTTAAGGAACTTTATCTGTGCTCATTTCAATCTCTGGTTTTATGCAGCACCCCAACTCACCTTTACCCTTAAGCAAGAATAAGTTGGTTTTCTAAATTTGAGACCCTGTTCTGTTCTGTAATTCAGTTCCTGTGTAGCCAAGTTTACATTCCGTGTATTACTGATATCTTATGATGTTTCTTTTTCTGTGTGACTTACTTCAGTTAGAATCATCATACCTGAATCCACTCATTGTGCTGCTAAGGGCCTGATGACACAGATTTCATTGCTGAGTGATATTGCTTTCTAAGTAAATACCACAACTTCTTTATCCATTTTTCACTTTCTGCGATGTTGAACTTGTACTGTAAACGAGGTTCTTGTAAACAGAGCCGTTCCAAACTTTGGGGTGGCTGTGTCTTTTTGATTTTAACTTCCCTAAGCTATAGGACCATAAGTGGCAGTGCCCTAGGCTCTGTTGCTTTGTTTTTTAGATGTTTCAGGAAACACCATACACTTCTCCCAAGTGGTTGTTGGCAATTTACATCCCGCCCATCAGCATAACAAGGCTCCCAGTTCTCCATGGCCTGTCCTGCCTTTCTGGATTTTACACTTTTTTCAGATGGCCCTTTTGACCGGGGGGAAGTGAGACTTCATTGTAGTGCAGATTTCCTTTGCAAGCTTACTTGGTTGGCCAAAAAGGGCGTATGCGTTTTTTCCTGAATATATTCAGGAAAAAACGCATACGCCCTTTTTGGCCAAGTGCATCATTGTGGACGTTCTGCCTCTTTTCCTATGCTTTCAATGCAATTCCAGTTTACCTCCTGAAATCGGTTTCCTGCAATTCTGCCCCGCTTTCAAGTCCTCTTGGCAGCCTTACTTCAGTATATTTTTGGACGATAGCTGTCATTTATAACTCTGCAGGTTTGTGAATTACAGTGCCCCTGAGCTCCTTTCTTCAACTCGCTTTCTTTTGAGCTGGCCGCAACACCGCAGGATGGCTTCAGGCCCTAATCTGGTTCCGGTACGGCACGCTGAGCCTTTGGTTATTTCCTCTTCCTGGTGGGAAATGAGAGTTAAATTTGCCCGTCCAGATACCTCCAGCTAGCCTCTCATTGGTTCTCGCTATTCCTGTTCATCTTCCGCAGAAATTGCAAACTGGGCCAAACAGGAGGTTAAAGGCGCTGACTCTCCAAGTGAGGAGAGTGTTAGTAAAGCGTCTGGAATGTTGCACCCGAGTACCAGGGTACGAAAACTGAGACATATTTGAACAGGCCTCTCGATCACATGGTTGATCATACTCTGGGTTCCACATGCATGTTTTAGCTGAAGGAAGAATACCTTAAACCTGGGTAGTTGAAACCCGTGGAATGGGTACCATGCAATATGACTTCAAAGGGTCTTCATTTGCTCACGAACCTCTCCAATCCTATCACTGCTGCGTTTATGCCCCTGTACACATGCTTGATTCTCTTTCGGAGACATAGCAATCCATAGGTTTTAAGATACTTACTAGTCAGGTACATTCTTAGGCGTTTAATATGGGGTGTTGAGTCCATTTCGTTGAGCAAGGAGTAGCTCTTGTCTATTCCATATTTGGCTTAAGGAACTTTATCTGTGCTCATTTCAATCTCTGGTTTTATGCAGCACCCCAACTCACCTTTCCCCTTAAGCAAGCATAAGTTGGTTTTCTAAATTTGAGACCCTGTTCTGTTCTGTAATTCAGTTCCTGTGTAGCCAAGTTTACATTCGGTGTATTACTGATATCTTATGATGTTTCTTTTTCTGTGTGACTTATTTCAGTTAGAATCATCATACCTGAATCCACTCATTGTGCTGCTAAGGGCCTGATGACATAGATTTCATTGCTGAGTGATATTGCTTTGTAAGTAAATACCACAACTTCTTTATCCATTTTTCACTTTCTGCGATGTTGAACTTGTACTGTAAAAGAAGTTCTTGTAAACAGAAGCGTCCCAAACTTTGGGGTGGCTGTGTCTTTTTGATTTTAATTTCCCTAAGCTATAGGACCATAAGTGGCAGTGCCCTAGGCTCTGTTGCTTTGTTTTTTAGATGTTTCAGGAAACACGATACACTTCTCCTGAGTGTCTGTTGGTAATTTACATCCCGCCCATCAGCATAACAAGGCTCCCAGTTCTCCATGGCCTGTCCTGCCTTTCTGGATTTTACACTTTTTTCAGATGGCCCTTTTGACCGGGGGGAAGTGAGACTTCATTGTAGTGCAGATTTCCTTTGCAAGCTTGCTTGGTTGGCCAAAAAGGGCGTATGCGTTTTTTCCTGAATATATTCAGGAAAAAACGCATACGCCCTTTTTGGCCAAGTGCATCATTGTGGACGTTCTGCCTCTTTTCCTATGCTTTCAATGCAATTCCAGTCTACCTCCTGAAATCGGTTTCCTGCAATTCTGCCCCGCTTTCAAGTCCTCTTGGCAGCCTTACTTCAGTATATTTTTGGACGATAGCTGTCATTTATAACTCTGCAGGTTTGTGAATTACAGTGCCCCTGAGCTCCTTTCTTCAACTCGCTTTCTTGTGACCTGGCCGCAACACCGCAGGATGGCTTCAGGCCCTAATCTGGTTCCGGCCCGGCACGCTGAGCCTTTGGTTAATTCCTCTTCCTGGTGGGAAATGAGAGTTAAATTTGCCCATCCAGACACCTCCAGCTAGCCTCTCATTGGTTCTCGCTATTCCTGTTCATCTTCCGCAGAAATTGCAAACTGGGCCAAACAGGAGGTTAAAGGGACTGACTCTCCAAGTCGGGAGAGTGTTAGTAAAGCGTCTGGAATGTTGCACCCGAGTACCAGGGGAGGAAAACTGAGACATATTTGAACACATCTCCCATTCACATGGTTGATCATACTCTGGGTTCCACATGCATGTTTTAGCTGAAGGAAGAATACCTTAAACCTGGAGAGTTGAGACCCGTGTAATGGGTACCATGCAATATGACTTCAAAGGGTCTTCATTTGCTCACCGAACCTCTCCAATCCTATCACTGCTGCGTTTATGCCCCTGTACACATGCTTGATTCTCTTTTGGAGACATAGCAATCCATAGGTTTTAAGATACTTACTAGTCAGGTACATTCTTAGGCGTTTAATATGCGGTGTTGAGTCCATTTCATTCAGCAAGGAGTAGCTCTTGTCTATTCCAAATTTGGCTTAAGGAACTTTATCTGTGCTCATTTCAATCTCTGGTTTTATGCAGCACCCCAACTCACCTTTCCCCTTAAGCAAGCATAAGTTGGTTTTCTAAATTTGAGACCCTGTTCTGTTTTGGAATGCAGTTCCTGTGTAGCCAAGTTTACATTCCGTGTATTAGTGATATCTTATGATGTTTCTTTTTCTGTGTGACTTATTTCAGTTAGAATCATCATACCTGAATCCACTCATTGTGCTGCTAAGGGCCTGATGACACAGATTTCATTGCTGAGTGATATTGCTTTGTAAGTAAATACCACAACTTCTTTATCCATTTTTCACTTTCTGCGATGTTGAACTTGTACTGTAAACGAGGTTCTTGTAAACAGAGCCGTTCCAAACTTTGGGGTGGCTGTGTCTTTTTGATTTTAATTTCCCTAAGCTATAGGACCATAAGTGGAAGTGCCCTAGGTTCTGTTGCTTTGTTTTTTAGTTGTTTCAGGAAACACCATACACTTCTCCCAAGTGGTTCTTGGCAATTTACATCCCGCCCATCAGCATAACAAGGCTCCCAGTTCTCCATGGCCTGTCCTGCCTTTCTGGATTTTACACTTTTTTCAGATGGCCCTTTTGACCGGGGGGAAGTGAGACTTCATTGTAGTGCAGATTTCCTTTGCAAGCTTGCTTGGTTGGCCAAAAAGGGCGTATGCGTTTTTTCCTGAATATATTCAGGAAAAAACGCATACGCCCTTTTTGGCCAAGTGCATCATTGTGGACGTTCTGCCTCTTTTCCTATGCTTTCAATGCAATTCCAGTCTACCTCCTGAAATCGGTTTCCTGCAATTCTGCCCCGCTTTCAAGTCCTCTTGGCAGCCTTACTTCAGTCTATTTTTGGACGATAGCTCTCATTTATAACTCTGCAGGTTTGTGAATTACAGTGCCCCTGAGCTCGTTTCTTCAACTCGCTTTCTTGTGACCTGGCCGCAACACCGCAGGATGGCTTCAGGCCCTAATCTGGTTCCGGCACGGCACGCTGAGCCTTTGGTTATTTCCTCTTCCTGGTGGGAAATGAGAGTTAAATTTGCCCAACCAGACACCTTCAGCTATTCTTTCATTGGTTCTCGCTATTCCTGTTCATCTGCCACAGAAATTGCAAACTGGGCCAAACAGGAGGTTAAAGGGATTGACTCTCCAAGTTGGGAGAGTGTTAGTAAAGCGTCTGGAATGTTGCACCCGAGTACCAGGGGAGGAAAACTGAGACATATTTGAACACGTCTCCCGATCACATGGTTGATCATACTCTAGGTTCCACATGCATGTTTTAGATGAAGGAAGAATACCTTAAACCTGGGTAGTTGAAACCCGTGGAATGGGTACCATGCAATATGACTTCAAAGGGTCTTCATTTGCTCACGAACCTCTCCAATCCTATCACTGCTGCGTTTATGCCCCTGTACACATGCTTGATTCTCTTTCGGAGACATAGCAATCCATAGGTTTTAAGATACTTACTAGTCAGGTACATTCTTAGGCGTTTAATATGGGGTGTTGAGTCCATTTCGTTGAGCAAGGAGTAGCTCTTGTCTATTCCATATTTGGCTTAAGGAACTTTATCTGTGCTCATTTCAATCTCTGGTTTTATGCAGCACCCCAACTCACCTTTACCCTTAAGCAAGAATAAGTTGGTTTTCTAAATTTGAGACCCTGTTCTGTTCTGTAATTCAGTTCCTGTGTAGCCAAGTTTACATTCCGTGTATTACTGATATCTTATGATGTTTCTTTTTCTGTGTGACTTACTTCAGTTAGAATCATCATACCTGAATCCACTCATTGTGCTGCTAAGGGCCTGATGACACAGATTTCATTGCTGAGTGATATTGCTTTCTAAGTAAATACCACAACTTCTTTATCCATTTTTCACTTTCTGCGATGTTGAACTTGTACTGTAAACGAGGTTCTTGTAAATAGAGCCGTTCCAAACTTTGGGGTGGCTGTGTCTTTTTGATTTTAACTTCCCTAAGCTATAGGACCATAAATGGAAGTGCCCTAGGTTCTGTTGCTTTGTTTTTTAGATGTTTCAGGAAACACCATACACTTCTCCCAAGTGGTTGTTGGCAATTTACATCCCGCCCATCAGCATAACAAGGCTCCCAGTTCTCCATGGCCTGTCCTGCCTTTCTGGATTTTACACTTTTTTCAGATGGCCCTTTTGACCGGGGGGAAGTGAGACTTCATTGTAGTGCAGATTTCCTTTGCAAGCTTACTTGGTTGGCCAAAAAGCGCGTATGCGTTTTTTCCTGAATATATTCAGGAAAAAACGCATACGCCCTTTTTGGCCAAGTGCATCATTGTGGACGTTCTGCCTCTTTTCCTATGCTTTCAATGCAATTCCAGTTTACCTCCTGAAATCGGTTTCCTGCAATTCTGCCCCGCTTTCAAGTCCTCTTGGCAGCCTTACTTCAGTATATTTTTGGACGATAGCTGTCATTTATAACTCTGCAGGTTTGTGAATTACAGTGCCCCTGAGCTCCTTTCTTCAACTCGCTTTCTTTTGAGCTGGCCGCAACACCGCAGGATGGCTTCAGGCCCTAATCTGGTTCCGGTACGGCACGCTGAGCCTTTGGTTATTTCCTCTTCCTGGTGGGAAATGAGAGTTAAATTTGCCCGTCCAGATACCTCCAGCTAGCCTCTCATTGGTTCTCGCTATTCCTGTTCATCTTCCGCAGAAATTGCAAACTGGGCCAAACAGGAGGTTAAAGGCGCTGACTCTCCAAGTGGGGAGAGTGTTAGTAAAGCGTCTGGAATGTTGCACCCGAGTACCAGGGTACGAAAACTTAGACATATTTGAACAGGCCTCTCGATCACATGGTTGATCATACTCTGGGTTCCACATGCATGTTTTAGCTGAAGGAAGAATACCTTAAACCTGGGTAGTTGAAACCCGTGGAATGGGTACCATGCAATATGACTTCAAAGGGTCTTCATTTGCTCACGAACCTCTCCAATCCTATCACTGCTGCGTTTATGCCCCTGTACACATGCTTGATTCTCTTTCGGAGACATAGCAATCCATAGGTTTTAAGATACTTACTAGTCAGGTACATTCTTAGGCGTTTAATATGGGGTGTTGAGTCCATTTCGTTGAGCAAGGAGTAGCTCTTGTCTATTCCATATTTGGCTTAAGGAACTTTATCTGTGCTCATTTCAATCTCTGGTTTTATGCAGCACCCCAACTCACCTTTCCCCTTAAGCAAGCATAAGTTGGTTTTCTAAATTTGAGACCCTGTTCTGTTCTGTAATTCAGTTCCTGTGTAGCCAAGTTTACATTCGGTGTATTACTGATATCTTATGATGTTTCTTTTTCTGTGTGACTTATTTCAGTTAGAATCATCGTACCTGAATCAACTCATTATGCTGCTACGGGCCTGATGACATAGATTTCATTGCTGAGTGATACTGCATTGTACGTAAGTACCACAAGTTCTTTATCCATTATTCACTTTCTGTGATATTGAACTTGTACGGTAAACGAGGTTCTTGTAAACAGAGGCGTCCCAAACTTTGGGGTGGCTGTGTCTTTTTGATTTTAATTTCCCTAAGCTATAGGGCCATAAGTGGAAGTGCCCTAGGTTCTGTTGCTTTGTTTTTTAGATGTTTCAGGAAACACCATACACTTCTCCCGAGTGGTTGTTGGCAATTTACATCCCGCCCATCAGCATAACAAGGCTCCCAGTTCTCCATGGCCTGTCCTGACTTTCTGGATTTTACACTTTTTTCAGAAGGCCCTTTTGACCGGGGGGAAGTGAGACTTCATTGTAGTGCAGATTTCCTTTGCAAGCTTGCTTGGTTGGCCAAAAAGGGCGTATGCGTTTTTTCCTGAATATATTCAGGAAAAAACGCATACGCCCTTTTTGGCCAAGTGCATCATTGTGGACGTTCTGCCTCTTTTCCTATGCTTTCAATGCAATTCCAGTCTACCTCCTGAAATCGGTTTCCTGCAATTCTGCCCCGCTTTCAAGTCCTCTTGGCAGCCTTACTTCAGTCTATTTTTGGACGATAGCTGTCATTTATAACTCTGCAGGTTTGTGAATTACAGTGCTCCTGAGCTCCTTTCTTTAACTCGCTTTCTTGTGACCTGGCCGCAACACCGCAGGATGTCTTCAGGCCCTAATCTGGTTCTGGCACGGCACACTGAGCCTTTGGTTAATTCCTCTTCCTGGTGGGAAATGAGAGTTAAATTTGCCCGTCCAGACACCTCCAGCTAGTCTCTCATTGGTTCTCGCTATTTCTGTTCATCTTCCACAGAAATTGCAAACTGGGCCAAACAGGAGGTTAAAGGGACTGACTCTCCAAGTGGGGAGAGTGTTAGTAAAGCGTCTGGAATGTTGCACCCGAGTACCAGGTACGAAAACTGAGACATATTTGAACATGTCTCCCGTTCACATGGTTGATCATACTCTGGGTTCCACATGCATGTTTTAGCTGAAGGAAGAATACCTTAAACCTGGAGAGTTGAGACCCGTGTAATGGGTACCATGCAATATGACTTCAAAGGGTCTTCATTTGCTCACCGAACATCTCCAATCCTATCACTGCTGCGTTTATGCCCCTGTACACATGCTTGATTCTCTTTCGGAGACCTAGCAATCCATAGGTTTTAAGATACTTACTAGTCAGGTACATTCTTAGGCGTTTAATATGCGGTGTTGAGTCCATTTCGTTGAGCAAGGAGTAGCTCTTGTCTATTCCATATTTGGCTTAAGGAACTTTATCTGTGCTCATTTCAATCTCTGGTTTTATGCAGCAATCCAACTCACCTTTCCCCTTAAGCAAGCATAAGTTGGTTTTCTAAATTTGAGAACCTGTTCTGTTTTGGAATTCAGTTCCTGTGTAGCCAAGTTTACATTCGGTGTATTAGTGATATCTTATGATGTTTCTTTTTCTGTGTGACTTATTTCAGTTAGAATCATCGTACCTGAATCCACTCATGATGCTGCTACGGGCCTGATGACACAGATTTTATTGCTGAGTGATATTGCTTTGTAAGTAAATACCACAACTTCTTTCTCCATTTTTCACTTTCTGCGATGTTGAACTTGTACTGTACACGAGGTTCTTGTAAACAGAGCCGTCCCAAACTTTGGGGTGGCTGTGTCTTTTTGATTTTAATTTCCCTAAGCTATAGGACCATAAGTGGAAGTGCCCTACGTTCTGTTGCTTTGTTTTTTAGATGTTTCAGGAAACACCATACACTTCTCCCGAGTGGTTGTTGGCAATTTACATCCCGCCCATCAGCATAACAAGGCTCCCAGTTCTCCATGGCCTGTCCTGCCTTTCTGGATTTTACACTTTTTTCAGATGGCCCTTTTGACCGGGGGGAAGTGAGACTTCATTGTAGTGCAGATTTCCTTTGCAAGCTTGCTTGGTTGGCCAAAAAGGGCGTATGCGTTTTTTCCTGAATATATTCAGGAAAAAACGCATACGCCCTTTTTGGCCAAGTGCATCATTGTGGACGTTCTGCCTCTTTTCCTATGCTTTCAATGCAATTCCAGTCTACCTCCTGAAATCGGTTTCCTGCAATTCTGCCCCACTTTCAAGTCCTCTTGGCAGCCTAACTTCAGCCTATTTTTGGACGATAGCTGTCATTTATAACTCTGCAGGTCTGTGAATTACAGTGCCCCTGAGCTCCTTTCTTCAAGTCGCTTTCTTTTGAGCTGGCCGCAACACCGCAGGATGGCTTCAGGCCCTAATCTGGTTCCGGAACGGCACACTGAGCCTTTGGTTATTTCCTCTTCCTGGTGGGAAATGAGAGTTAAATTTGCCCGTCCAGACACCTCCAGCTAGCCTCTCATTGGTTCTCGCTATTCCTGTTCATCTTTTGCAGAAATTGCAAACTGTGCCAAACAGGAGGTTAAAGGCGCTGACTCTCCAAGTGGGGAGAGTGTTAGTAAAGCGTCTGGAATGTTGCACCCGAGTACCAGGGTAGGAAAACTGAGACATATTTGAACACGTCTCCCGATCACATGGTTGATCATACTCTGGGTTCCACATGCATGTTTTAGCTGAAGGAAGAATACCTAAAACCTGGGTAGTTGAAACCCGTGGAATGGGTACCATGCAATATGACTTCAAAGGGTCTTCATTTGCTCACCGAACCTCTCCAATCCTATCACTGCTGCGTTTATGCCCCTTTACACATGCTTGATTCTCTTTCGGAGACATAGCAATCCATAGGTTTTAAGATACTTACTAGTCAGGTACATTCTTAGGCGTTTAATATGCGGTGTTGAGTCCATTTCGTTGAGCAAGGAGTAGCTCTTGTCTATTCCATATTTGGCTTAAGGAACTTTATCTGTGCTCATTTCAATCTCTGGTTTTATGCAGCACCCCAACTCACCTTTCCCCTTAAGCAAGCATAAGTTGCTTTTCTAAATTTGAGAACCTGTTCTGTTCTGTAATTCAGTTCCTGTGTAGCCAAGTTTACATTCCGTGTATTACTGATATCTTATGATGTTTCTTTTTCTGTGTGACTTATTTCAGTTAGAATCATCGTACCTGAATCTACTCATTATGCTGCTACGGGCCTGATGACATAGATTTCATTGCTGAGTGATACTGCATTGAACGTAAGTACCACAAGTTCTTTATCCATTTTTCACTTTCTGTGATATTGAACTTGTACGGTAAACGAGGTTCTTGTAAACAGAGGCGTCCCAAACTTTGGGGTGGCTGTGTCTTTTTGATTTTAATTTCCCTAAGATATAGGACCATAAATGGAAGTGCCCTAGGCTCTGTTGCTTTGTTTTTTAGATGTTTCAGGAAACACCATACACTTCTCCCGAGTGTCTGTTGGCAATTTACATCCCGCCCATCAGCATAACAAGGCTCCCAGTTCTCCATGGCCTGTCCTGCCTTTCTGGATTTTACACTTTTTTCAGATGGCCCTTTTGACCGGGAGGAATTGAGACTTCATTGTAGTGCAGATTTCCTTTGCAAGCTTGCTTGGTTGGCCAAAAAGTGCGTATGCGTTTTTTCCTGAATATATTCAGGAAAAAACGCATACGCCCTTTTTGGCCAAGTGCATCATTGTGGACGTTCTGCCTCTTTTCCTATGCTTTCAATGCAATTCCAGTCTACCTCCTGAAATCGGTTTCCTGCAATTCTGCCCCGCTTTCAAGTCCTCTTGGCCGCCTTACTTCAGTCTATTTTTGGACGATAGCTGTCATTTATAACTCTGCAGGTTTGTGAATTACAGTGCCCCTGAGCTCCTTTCTTCAAGTCGCTTTCTTTTGAGCTGGCCGCAACACCGCAGGATGGCTTCAGGCCCTAATCTGGTTCCGGTACGGCACACTGAGCCTTTGGTTATTTCCTCTTCCTGGTGGGAAATGAGAGTTAAATTTGCCCGTCCAGACACCTCCAGCTAGCCTCTCATTGGTTCTCGCTATTCCTGTTCATCTTCCGCAGAAATTGCAAACTGTGCCAAACAGGAGGTTAAAGGCGCTGACTCTCCAAGTGGGGAGAGTGTTAGTAAAGCGTCTGGAATGTTGCACCCGAGTACCAGGGTAGGAAAACTGAGACATATTTGAACACGTCTCACGATCACATGGTTGATCATACTCTGGGTTCCACATGCATGTTTTAGCTGAAGGAAGAATACCTAAAACCTGGGTAGTTGAAACCCGTGGAATGGGTACCATGCAATATGACTTCAAAGGGTCTTCATTTGCTCACCGAACCTCTCCAATCCTATCACTGCTGCGTTTATGCCCCTGTACACATGCTTGATTCTCTTTCGGAGACATAGCAATCCATAGGTTTTAAGATACTTTCTAGTCAGGTACATTCTTAGGCGTTTAATATGGGGTGTTGAGTCCATTTCGTTGAGCAAGGAGTAGCTCTTGTCTATTCCATATTTGGCTTAAGGAACTTTATCTGTGCTCATTTCAATCTCTGGTTTTATGCAGCACCCCAACTCACCTTTCCCCTTAAGCAAGCATAAGTTGGTTTTCTAAATTTGAGACCCTGTTCTGTTCTGTAATTCAGTTCCTGTGTAGCCAAGTTTACATTCCGTGTATTACTGATATCTTATGATGTTTCTTTTTCTGTGTGACTTATTTCAGTTAGAATCATCATACCTGAATCCACTCATTGTGCTGCTAAGTTCCTGATGACATAGATTTCATTGCTGAGTGATATTGCTTTGTAAGTAAATACCACAACTTCTTTATCCATTTTTCACTTTCTGCGATGTTGAACTTGTACTGTAAACGAGGTTCTTGTAAACAGAGGCGTCCCAAACTTTGGGGTGGCTGTGTCTTTTTGATTTTAATTTCCCTAAGCTATAGGACCATAAGTGGAAGTGCCCTAGGCTCTGTTGCTTTGTTTTTTAGATGTTTCAGGAAACACCATACACTTCTCCCGAGTGTCTGTTGGCAATTTACATCCCGCCCATCAGCATAACAAGGCTCCCAGTTCTCCATGGCCTGTCCTGCCTTTCTGGATTTTACACTTTTTTCAGATGGCCCTTTTGACCGGGGGGAAGTGAGACTTCATTGTAGTGCAGATTTCCTTTGCAAGCTTGCTTGGTTGGCCAAAAAGGGTGTATGCGTTTTTTCCTGAATATATTCAGGAAAAAACGCATACACCCTTTTTGGCCAAGTGCATCATTGTGGACGTTCTGCCTCTTTTCCTATGCTTTCAATGCAATTCCAGTCTACCTCCTGAAATCGGTTTCCTGCAATTCTGCCCCGCTTTCAAGTCCTCTTGGCAGCCTTACTTCAGTGTATTTTTGGACGATAGCTGTCATTTATAACTCTGCAGGTTTGTGAATTACAGTGCCCCTGAGCTCCTTTCTTCAACTTGCTTTCTTGTGACCTGGCCGCAACACCGCAGGATGGCTTCAGGCCCTAATCTGGTTCCGGCACGGCACGCTGAGCCTTTGGTTAATTCCTCTTCCTGGTGGGAAATGAGAGTTAAATTTGCCCGTCCAGACACCTCCAGCTAGCCTCTCATTGGTTCTCGCTATTCCTGTTCATCTTCCGCAGAAATTGCAAACTGGGCCAAACAGGAGGTTAATGGGACTGACTCTCCAAGTCGGGAGAGTGTTAGTAAAGCGTCTGGAATGTTGCACCCGAGTACCAGGGTACGAAAACTGAGACATATTTGAACACGTCTCCCGTTCACATAGTTGATCATACTTGGGTTCCACATGCATCTTTTAGCTGAAGGAAGAATACCTAAAACCTGGGTAGTTGAAACCCGTGGAATGGGTACCATGCAATATGACTTCAAAGGGTCTTCATTTGCTCACCGAACCTCTCCAATCCTATCACTGCTGCGTTTCTGCCCCTGTACACATGCTTGATTCTCTTTCGGAGACATAGCAATCCATAGGTTTTAAGATACTTACTAGACAGGTACATTCTTAGGCGTTTAATATGCGGTGTTGAGTCCATTTCGTTGAGCAAGGAGTAGCTCTTGTCTATTCCATATTTGGCTTAAGGAACTTTATCTGTGCTCATTTCAATCTCTGGTTTTATGCAGCACCCCAACTCACCTTTCCCCTTAAGCAAGCATAAGTTGGTTTTCTAAATTTGAGACCCTGTTCTGTTCTGTAATTCAGTTCCTGTGTAGCCAAGTTTACATTCCGTGTATTACTGATATCTTATGATGTTTCTTTTTCTGTGTGACTTATTTCAGTTAGAATCATCATACCTGAATCCACTCATTGTGCTGCTAAGGGCCTGATGACGTAGATTTCATTGCTGAGTGATATTGCTTTGTAAGTAAATACCACAACTTCTTTATCCATTTTTCACTTTCTGCGATGTTGAACTTGTACTGTAAACGAGGTTCTTGTAAACAGAGGCGTCCCAAACTTTGGGGTGGCTGTGTCTTTTTGATTTTAATTTCCCTAAGCTATAGGACCATAAGTGGCAGTGCCCTAGGCTCTGTTGCTTTTTTTTTAGATGTTTCAGGAAACACCATACACTTCTCCCGAGTGGCTGTTGGCAATTTACATCCCGCCCATCAGCATAACAAGGCTCCCAGTTCTCCATGGCCTGTCCTGCCTTTCTGGATTTTACACTTTTTTCAGATGGCCCTTTTGACCGGGGGGAAGTGAGACTTCATTGTAGTGCAGATTTCCTTTGCAAGTTTGCTTGGTTGGCCAAAAAGTGCGTATGCGTTTTTTCCTGAATATATTCAGTAAAAAACGCATACGCCCTTTTTGGCCAAGTGCATCATTGTGGACGTTCTGCCTCTTTTCCTATGCTTTCAATGCAATTCCAGTCTACCTCCTGAAATCGGTTTCCTGCAATTCTGCCCCGCTTTCAAGTCCTCTTGGCAGCCTTACTTCAGTATATTTTTGGACGATAGCTCTCATTTATAACTCTGCAGGTTTGTGAATTACAGTGCCCCTGAGCTCTTTCTTCAACTCGCTTTCTTGTGAGCTGGCCGCAACACCGCAGGATGGCTTCAGGCCCTAATCTGGTTCCGGCACGGCACGCTGAGCCTTTGGTTATTTCCTCTTCCTGGTGGGAAATGAGAGTTAAATTTGCCCGTCCAGACACCTCCAGCTAGTCTCTCATTGGTTCTCGCTATTCCTGTTCATCTTCCGCAGAAATTGCAAACTGGGCCAAACAGGAGGTTAAAGGCGCTGACTCTCCAAGTTGGGAGAGTGTTAGTAAAACGTCTGGAATGTTGCACCCGAGTACCAGGGGAAGAAAACTGAGACATATTTGAACACGTCTCCCGTTCACACGGATGATCATACTCTGGGTTCCACATGCATGTTTTAGCTGAAGGAAGAATACCTTAAACCTGGGTAGTTGAAACCCGTGGAATGGGTACCATGCAATATGACTTCAAAGGGTCTTCATTTGCTCACCGAACCTCTCCAATCCTATCACTGCTGCGTTTATGCCCCTGTACACACGCTTGATTCTCTTTTGGAGACATAGCAATCCATAGGTTTTAAGATACTTACTAGTCAGGTACATTCTTAGGCGTTTAATATGGGGTGTTGAGTCCATTTCTTTGAGCAAGGAGTAGCTCTTGTCTATTCCATATTTGGCTTAAGGAACTTTATCTGTGCTCATTTCAATCTCTGGTTTTATGCAGCACCCCAACTCACCTTCCCCCTTAAGCAAGCATAAGTTGGTTTTCTAAACTTGAGACACTGTTCTGTTTTGTAATTCAGTTCATGTGTAGCCAAGTCGACATTCTGTGTATTAATGATACCTTATGATGTTTCTTTTCTGTGTGACTTATTTCAGTTCGAATCATCATACCTGAATCCACTCATTATGCTGCTACGGGCCTGATTACATAGATTTCATTGCTCAGTGATATTGCATTGTACGTAAGTACCACAAGTTCTTTATCCATTTTTCACTTTCTGCGATATTGAACTTGTACCGTAAACGAGGTTCTTGTAAACAGAGGCGTCCCAAACTTTGGGGTGGCTGTGTCTTTTTGATTTTAATTTCCCTAAGCTATAGGACCATAAATGGAAGTGCCCTAGGCTCTGTTGCTTTGTTTTTTAGATGTTTCAGGAAACACCATACACTTCTCCCGAGTGTCTGTTGGCAATTTACATCCCGCCCATCAGCATAACAAGGCTCCCAGTTCTCCATGGCCTGTCCTGCCTTTCTGGATTTTACACTTTTTTCAGATGGCCCTTTTGACCGGGAGGAATTGAGACTTCATTGTAGTGCAGATTTCCTTTGCAAGCTTGCTTGGTTGGCCAAAAAGTGCGTATGCGTTTTTTCCTGAATATATTCAGGAAAAACGCATACACCCTTTTTGGCCAAGTGCATCATTGTGGACGTTCTGCCTCTTTTCCTATGCTTTCAATGCAATTCCAGTCTACCTCCTGAAATCGGTTTCCTGCAATTCTGCCCCGCTTTCAAGTCCTCTTGGCAGCCTTACTTCAGTCTATTTTTGGACGATACCTGTCATTTATAACTCTGCAGGTTTGTGAATTACAGTGCCCCTGAGCTCCTTTCTTCAAGTCGCTTTCTTTTGAGCTGGCCGCAACACCGCAGGATGGCTTCAGGCCCTAATCTGGTTCCGGTACGGCACACTGAGCCTTTGGTTATTTCCTCTTCCTGGTGGGAAATGAGAGTTAAATTTGCCCGTCCAGACACCTCCAGCTAGCCTCTCATTGGTTCTCGCTATTCCTGTTCATCTTCCGCAGAAATTGCAAACTGTGCCAAACAGGAGGTTAAAGGCGCTGACTCTCCAAGTGGGGAGAGTGTTAGTAAAGCGTCTGGAATGTTGCACCCGAGTACCAGGGTAGGAAAACTGAGACATATTTGAACACGTCTCACGATCACATGGTTGATCATACTCTGGGTTCCACATGCATGTTTTAGCTGAAGGAAGAATACCTAAAACCTGGGTAGTTGAAACCCGTGGAATGGGTACCATGCAATATGACTTCAAAGGGTCTTCATTTGCTCACCGAACCTCTCCAATCCTATCACTGCTGCGTTTATGCCCCTGTACACATGCTTGATTCTCTTTCGGAGACATAGCAATCCATAGGTTTTAAGATACTTACTAGTCAGGTACATTCTTAGGCGTTTAATATGGGGTGTTGAGTCCATTTCGTTGAGCAAGGAGTAGCTCTTGTCTATTCCATATTTGGCTTAAGGAACTTTATCTGTGCTCATTTCAATCTCTGGTTTTATGCAGCACCCCAACTCACCTTTCCCCTTAAGCAAGCATAAGTTGGTTTTCTAAATTTGAGACCCTGTTCTGTTCTGTAATTCAGTTCCTGTGTAGCCAAGTTTACATTCCGTGTATTACTGATATCTTATGATGTTTCTTTTTCTGTGTGACTTATTTCAGTTAGAATCATCATACCTGAATCCACTCATTGTGCTGCTAAGTTCCTGATGACATAGATTTCATTGCTGAGTGATATTGCTTTGTAAGTAAATACCACAACTTCTTTATCCATTTTTCACTTTCTGCGATGTTGAACTTGTACTGTAAACGAGGTTCTTGTAAACAGAGGCGTCCCAAACTTTGGGGTGGCTGTGTCTTTTTGATTTTAATTTCCCTAAGCTATAGGACCATAAGTGGAAGTGCCCTAGGCTCTGTTGCTTTGTTTTTTAGATGTTTCAGGAAACACCATACACTTCTCCCGAGTGTCTGTTGGCAATTTACATCCCGCCCATCAGCATAACAAGGCTCCCAGTTCTCCATGGCCTGTCCTGCCTTTCTGGATTTTACACTTTTTTCAGATGGCCCTTTTGACCGGGGGGAAGTGAGACTTCATTGTAGTGCAGATTTCCTTTGCAAGCTTGCTTGGTTGGCCAAAAAGGGTGTATGCGTTTTTTCCTGAATATATTCAGGAAAAAACGCATACACCCTTTTTGGCCAAGTGCATCATTGTGGACGTTCTGCCTCTTTTCCTATGCTTTCAATGCAATTCCAGTCTACCTCCTGAAATCGGTTTCCTGCAATTCTGCCCCGCTTTCAAGTCCTCTTGGCAGCCTTACTTCAGTGTATTTTTGGACGATAGCTGTCATTTATAACTCTGCAGGTTTGTGAATTACAGTGCCCCTGAGCTCCTTTCTTCAACTTGCTTTCTTGTGACCTGGCCGCAACACCGCAGGATGGCTTCAGGCCCTAATCTGGTTCCGGCACGGCACGCTGAGCCTTTGGTTAATTCCTCTTCCTGGTGGGAAATGAGAGTTAAATTTGCCCGTCCAGACACCTCCAGCTAGCCTCTCATTGGTTCTCGCTATTCCTGTTCATCTTCCGCAGAAATTGCAAACTGGGCCAAACAGGAGGTTAATGGGACTGACTCTCCAAGTCGGGAGAGTGTTAGTAAAGCGTCTTGAATGTTGCACCCGAGTACCAGGGTACGAAAACTGAGACATATTTGAACACGTCTCCCGTTCACATAGTTGATCATACTTGGGTTCCACATGCATCTTTTAGCTGAAGGAAGAATACCTAAAACCTGGGTAGTTGAAACCCGTGGAATGGGTACCATGCAATATGACTTCAAAGGGTCTTCATTTGCTCACCGAACCTCTCCAATCCTATCACTGCTGCGTTTCTGCCCCTGTACACATGCTTGATTCTCTTTCGGAGACATAGCAATCCATAGGTTTTAAGATACTTACTAGACAGGTACATTCTTAGGCGTTTAATATGCGGTGTTGAGTCCATTTCGTTGAGCAAGGAGTAGCTCTTGTCTATTCCATATTTGGCTTAAGGAACTTTATCTGTGCTCATTTCAATCTCTGGTTTTATGCAGCACCCCAACTCACCTTTCCCCTTAAGCAAGCATAAGTTGGTTTTCTAAATTTGAGACCCTGTTCTGTTCTGTAATTCAGTTCCTGTGTAGCCAAGTTTACATTCCGTGTATTACTGATATCTTATGATGTTTCTTTTTCTGTGTGACTTATTTCAGTTAGAATCATCATACCTGAATCCACTCATTGTGCTGCTAAGGGCCTGATGACGTAGATTTCATTGCTGAGTGATATTGCTTTGTAAGTAAATACCACAACTTCTTTATCCATTTTTCACTTTCTGCGATGTTGAACTTGTACTGTAAACGAGGTTCTTGTAAACAGAGGCGTCCCAAACTTTGGGGTGGCTGTGTCTTTTTGATTTTAATTTCCCTAAGCTATAGGACCATAAGTGGCAGTGCCCTAGGCTCTGTTGCTTTTTTTTTAGATGTTTCAGGAAACACCATACACTTCTCCCGAGTGGCTGTTGGCAATTTACATCCCGCCCATCAGCATAACAAGGCTCCCAGTTCTCCATGGCCTGTCCTGCCTTTCTGGATTTTACACTTTTTTCAGATGGCCCTTTTGACCGGGGGGAAGTGAGACTTCATTGTAGTGCAGATTTCCTTTGCAAGTTTGCTTGGTTGGCCAAAAAGTGCGTATGCGTTTTTTCCTGAATATATTCAGTAAAAAACGCATACGCCCTTTTTGGCCAAGTGCATCATTGTGGACGTTCTGCCTCTTTTCCTATGCTTTCAATGCAATTCCAGTCTACCTCCTGAAATCGGTTTCCTGCAATTCTGCCCCGCTTTCAAGTCCTCTTGGCAGCCTTACTTCAGTATATTTTTGGACGATAGCTCTCATTTATAACTCTGCAGGTTTGTGAATTACAGTGCCCCTGAGCTCTTTCTTCAACTCGCTTTCTTGTGAGCTGGCCGCAACACCGCAGGATGGCTTCAGGCCCTAATCTGGTTCCGGCACGGCACGCTGAGCCTTTGGTTATTTCCTCTTCCTGGTGGGAAATGAGAGTTAAATTTGCCCGTCCAGACACCTCCAGCTAGTCTCTCATTGGTTCTCGCTATTCCTGTTCATCTTCCGCAGAAATTGCAAACTGGGCCAAACAGGAGGTTAAAGGCGCTGACTCTCCAAGTTGGGAGAGTGTTAGTAAAACGTCTGGAATGTTGCACCCGAGTACCAGGGGAAGAAAACTGAGACATATTTGAACACGTCTCCCGTTCACACAGATGATCATACTCTGGGTTCCACATGCATGTTTTAGCTGAAGGAAGAATACCTTAAACCTGGGTAGTTGAAACCCGTGGAATGGGTACCATGCAATATGACTTCAAAGGGTCTTCATTTGCTCACCGAACCTCTCCAATCCTATCACTGCTGCGTTTATGCCCCTGTACACACGCTTGATTCTCTTTTGGAGACATAGCAATCCATAGGTTTTAAGATACTTACTAGTCAGGTACATTCTTAGGCGTTTAATATGGGGTGTTGAGTCCATTTCTTTGAGCAAGGAGTAGCTCTTGTCTATTCCATATTTGGCTTAAGGAACTTTATCTGTGCTCATTTCAATCTCTGGTTTTATGCAGCACCCCAACTCACCTTCCCCCTTAAGCAAGCATAAGTTGGTTTTCTAAACTTGAGACACTGTTCTGTTTTGTAATTCAGTTCATGTGTAGCCAAGTCGACATTCTGTGTATTAATGATACCTTATGATGTTTCTTTTCTGTGTGACTTATTTCAGTTCGAATCATCATACCTGAATCCACTCATTATGCTGCTACGGGCCTGATTACATAGATTTCATTGCTCAGTGATATTGCATTGTACGTAAGTACCACAAGTTCTTTATCCATTTTTCACTTTCTGCGATATTGAACTTGTACCGTAAACGAGGTTCTTGTAAACAGAGGCGTCCCAAACTTTGGGGTGGCTGTGTCTTTTTGATTTTAATTTCCCTAAGCTATAGGACCATAAGTGGAAGTGCCCTAGGCTCTGTTGCTTTGTTTTTTAGATGTTTCAGGAAACACCATACACTTCTCCCGAGTGTCTGTTGGCAATTTACATCCCGCCCATCAGCATAACAAGGCTCCCAGTTCTCCATGGCCTGTCCTGCCTTTCTGGATTTTACACTTTTTTCAGATGGCCCTTTTGACCGGGAGGAATTGAGACTTCATTGTAGTGCAGATTTCCTTTGCAAGCTTGCTTGGTTGGCCAAAAAGTGCGTATGCGTTTTTTCCTGAATATATTCAGGAAAAAACGCATACACCCTTTTTGGCCAAGTGCATCATTGTGGACGTTCTGCCTCTTTTCCTATGCTTTCAATGCAATTCCAGTCTACCTCCTGAAATCGGTTTCCTGCAATTCTGCCCCGCTTTCAAGTCCTCTTGGCAGCCTTACTTCAGTCTATTTTTGGACGATAGCTGTCATTTATAACTCTGCAGGTTTGTGAATTACAGTGCCCCTGAGCTCCTTTCTTCAAGTCGCTTTCTTTTGAGCTGGCCGCAACACCGCAGGATGGCTTCAGGCCCTAATCTGGTTCCGGTACGGCACACTGAGCCTTTGGTTATTTCCTCTTCCTGGTGGGAAATGAGAGTTAAATTTGCCCGTCCAGACACCTCCAGCTAGCCTCTCATTGGTTCTCGCTATTCCTGTTCATCTTCCGCAGAAATTGCAAACTGTGCCAAACAGGAGGTTAAAGGCGCTGACTCTCCAAGTGGGGAGAGTGTTAGTAAAGCGTCTGGAATGTTGCACCCGAGTACCAGGGTAGGAAAACTGAGACATATTTGAACACGTCTCACGATCACATGGTTGATCATACTCTGGGTTCCACATGCATGTTTTAGCTGAAGGAAGAATACCTAAAACCTGGGTAGTTGAAACCCGTGGAATGGGTACCATGCAATATGACTTCAAAGGGTCTTCATTTGCTCACCGAACCTCTCCAATCCTATCACTGCTGCGTTTATGCCCCTGTACACATGCTTGATTCTCTTTCGGAGACATAGCAATCCATAGGTTTTAAGATACTTACTAGTCAGGTACATTCTTAGGCGTTTAATATGGGGTGTTGAGTCCATTTCGTTGAGCAAGGAGTAGCTCTTGTCTATTCCATATTTGGCTTAAGGAACTTTATCTGTGCTCATTTCAATCTCTGGTTTTATGCAGCACCCCAACTCACCTTTCCCCTTAAGCAAGCATAAGTTGGTTTTCTAAATTTGAGACCCTGTTCTGTTCTGTAATTCAGTTCCTGTGTAGCCAAGTTTACATTCCGTGTATTACTGATATCTTATGATGTTTCTTTTTCTGTGTGACTTATTTCAGTTAGAATCATCATACCTGAATCCACTCATTGTGCTGCTAAGTTCCTGATGACATAGATTTCATTGCTGAGTGATATTGCTTTGTAAGTAAATACCACAACTTCTTTATCCATTTTTCACTTTCTGCGATGTTGAACTTGTACTGTAAACGAGGTTCTTGTAAACAGAGGCGTCCCAAACTTTGGGGTGGCTGTGTCTTTTTGATTTTAATTTCCCTAAGCTATAGGACCATAAGTGGAAGTGCCCTAGGCTCTGTTGCTTTGTTTTTTAGATGTTTCAGGAAACACCATACACTTCTCCCGAGTGTCTGTTGGCAATTTACATCCCGCCCATCAGCATAACAAGGCTCCCAGTTCTCCATGGCCTGTCCTGCCTTTCTGGATTTTACACTTTTTTCAGATGGCCCTTTTGACCGGGGGGAAGTGAGACTTCATTGTAGTGCAGATTTCCTTTGCAAGCTTGCTTGGTTGGCCAAAAAGGGTGTATGCGTTTTTTCCTGAATATATTCAGGAAAAAACGCATACACCCTTTTTGGCCAAGTGCATCATTGTGGACGTTCTGCCTCTTTTCCTATGCTTTCAATGCAATTCCAGTCTACCTCCTGAAATCGGTTTCCTGCAATTCTGCCCCGCTTTCAAGTCCTCTTGGCAGCCTTACTTCAGTGTATTTTTGGACGATAGCTGTCATTTATAACTCTGCAGGTTTGTGAATTACAGTGCCCCTGAGCTCCTTTCTTCAACTTGCTTTCTTGTGACCTGGCCGCAACACCGCAGGATGGCTTCAGGCCCTAATCTGGTTCCGGCACGGCACGCTGAGCCTTTGGTTAATTCCTCTTCCTGGTGGGAAATGAGAGTTAAATTTGCCCGTCCAGACACCTCCAGCTAGCCTCTCATTGGTTCTCGCTATTCCTGTTCATCTTCCGCAGAAATTGCAAACTGGGCCAAACAGGAGGTTAATGGGACTGACTCTCCAAGTCGGGAGAGTGTTAGTAAAGCGTCTGGAATGTTGCACCCGAGTACCAGGGTACGAAAACTGAGACATATTTGAACACGTCTCCCGTTCACATAGTTGATCATACTTGGGTTCCACATGCATCTTTTAGCTGAAGGAAGAATACCTAAAACCTGGGTAGTTGAAACCCGTGGAATGGGTACCATGCAATATGACTTCAAAGGGTCTTCATTTGCTCACCGAACCTCTCCAATCCTATCACTGCTGCGTTTCTGCCCCTGTACACATGCTTGATTCTCTTTCGGAGACATAGCAATCCATAGGTTTTAAGATACTTACTAGACAGGTACATTCTTAGGCGTTTAATATGCGGTGTTGAGTCCATTTCGTTGAGCAAGGAGTAGCTCTTGTCTATTCCATATTTGGCTTAAGGAACTTTATCTGTGCTCATTTCAATCTCTGGTTTTATGCAGCACCCCAACTCACCTTTCCCCTTAAGCAAGCATAAGTTGGTTTTCTAAATTTGAGACCCTGTTCTGTTCTGTAATTCAGTTCCTGTGTAGCCAAGTTTACATTCCGTGTATTACTGATATCTTATGATGTTTCTTTTTCTGTGTGACTTATTTCAGTTAGAATCATCATACCTGAATCCACTCATTGTGCTGCTAAGGGCCTGATGACGTAGATTTCATTGCTGAGTGATATTGCTTTGTAAGTAAATACCACAACTTCTTTATCCATTTTTCACTTTCTGCGATGTTGAACTTGTACTGTAAACGAGGTTCTTGTAAACAGAGGCGTCCCAAACTTTGGGGTGGCTGTGTCTTTTTGATTTTAATTTCCCTAAGCTATAGGACCATAAGTGGCAGTGCCCTAGGCTCTGTTGCTTTTTTTTTAGATGTTTCAGGAAACACCATACACTTCTCCCGAGTGGCTGTTGGCAATTTACATCCCGCCCATCAGCATAACAAGGCTCCCAGTTCTCCATGGCCTGTCCTGCCTTTCTGGATTTTACACTTTTTTCAGATGGCCCTTTTGACCGGGGGGAAGTGAGACTTCATTGTAGTGCAGATTTCCTTTGCAAGTTTGCTTGGTTGGCCAAAAAGTGCGTATGCGTTTTTTCCTGAATATATTCAGTAAAAAACGCATACGCCCTTTTTGGCCAAGTGCATCATTGTGGACGTTCTGCCTCTTTTCCTATGCTTTCAATGCAATTCCAGTCTACCTCCTGAAATCGGTTTCCTGCAATTCTGCCCCGCTTTCAAGTCCTCTTGGCAGCCTTACTTCAGTATATTTTTGGACGATAGCTCTCATTTATAACTCTGCAGGTTTGTGAATTACAGTGCCCCTGAGCTCTTTCTTCAACTCGCTTTCTTGTGAGCTGGCCGCAACACCGCAGGATGGCTTCAGGCCCTAATCTGGTTCCGGCACGGCACGCTGAGCCTTTGGTTATTTCCTCTTCCTGGTGGGAAATGAGAGTTAAATTTGCCCGTCCAGACACCTCCAGCTAGTCTCTCATTGGTTCTCGCTATTCCTGTTCATCTTCCGCAGAAATTGCAAACTGGGCCAAACAGGAGGTTAAAGGCGCTGACTCTCCAAGTTGGGAGAGTGTTAGTAAAACGTCTGGAATGTTGCACCCGAGTACCAGGGGAAGAAAACTGAGACATATTTGAACACGTCTCCCGTTCACACGGATGATCATACTCTGGGTTCCACATGCATGTTTTAGCTGAAGGAAGAATACCTTAAACCTGGGTAGTTGAAACCCGTGGAATGGGTACCATGCAATATGACTTCAAAGGGTCTTCATTTGCTCACCGAACCTCTCCAATCCTATCACTGCTGCGTTTATGCCCCTGTACACATGCTTGATTCTCTTTTGGAGACATAGCAATCCATAGGTTTTAAGATACTTACTAGTCAGGTACATTCTTAGGCGTTTAATATGGGGTGTTGAGTCCATTTCTTTGAGCAAGGAGTAGCTCTTGTCTATTCCATATTTGGCTTAAGGAACTTTATCTGTGCTCATTTCAATCTCTGGTTTTATGCAGCACCCCAACTCACCTTCCCCCTTAAGCAAGCATAAGTTGGTTTTCTAAACTTGAGACACTGTTCTGTTTTGTAATTCAGTTCATGTGTAGCCAAGTCGACATTCTGTGTATTAATGATACCTTATGATGTTTCTTTTCTGTGTGACTTATTTCAGTTCGAATCATCATACCTGAATCCACTCATTATGCTGCTACGGGCCTGATTACATAGATTTCATTGCTCAGTGATATTGCATTGTACGTAAGTACCACAAGTTCTTTATCCATTTTTCACTTTCTGCGATATTGAACTTGTACCGTAAACGAGGTTCTTGTAAACAGAGGCGTCCCAAACTTTGGGGTGGCTGTGTCTTTTTGATTTTAATTTCCCTAAGCTATAGGACCATAAGTGGAAGTGCCCTAGGCTCTGTTGCTTTGTTTTTTAGATGTTTCAGGAAACACCATACACTTCTCCAGAGTGGCTGTTGGCAATTTACATCCCGCCCATCAGCATAACAAGGCTCCCAGTTCTCCATGGCCTGTCGTGCCTTTATGGATTTTACACTTTTTTCAGATGGCCCTTTTGACCGGGGGGAAGTGAGACTTCATTGTAGTGCAGATTTCCTTTGCAAGCTTGCTTGGTTGGCCAAAAAGGGCGTATGCGTTTTTTCCTGAATATATTCAGGAAAAAACGCATACGCCCTTTTTGGCCAAGTGCATCATTGTCGAGTTTCTGACTCTCTTCATATGCTTTCAATGCAATTCCAGTCTACCTCCTGAAATCGGTTTCCTGCAATTCTGCCTTGCTTTCAATGCCTCTTCATAGCCTTACCTCAATATATTTTTAAAAATAGTTGGCCTTTATAACTCTGCAGGTTTTTGAATTGCAGTGGCCCTTAGCTCCATTTTTTAGCTCTTATTTTTGTGGTCTTGCCCCGTAACCACAGGATTCCTTGAAGCCCTATTTTTCTTCTGGGGCACCTTGCTGTGCCTTTGGTTAATTCTTCTTACTGATGTGATATTAGAGTGACATGTGCCCATTGAAACCGCTACAGCTAGTTTCTCACTGGTTCCCCCTATTCCCATTCATCCTCTGCACTAACTGCAGACTGTGCGATACCAGAACTTAAAGGCATTGACTCCATGTGGGGATGTTGTTAGTAAAGCGGCTGGAATGTCGATCCGGAGCCCCAGGAGAGGAAAAATGAGGTGCGTTTTAGAAACCTTTCCCGATCATATGGTATACCAGTCGCTGGGTTTCCCAAGCATGGTTTAGCTGTAGGAAGATTCCCTTCAACCTGGAGTGTTGGGACCCTTGGACTGAGTAGCATGAAGTATTGCATTAAACTTTTGGCAGTTGCTCACCAAAGCTCACCAATCCTGTCAGCCCCAAGTGTCCAGCCTTATGTCTTATCCAGCTGTGGGTTTATATGTGGTCAATCCAGGTTGCATCACAGCCCCTGAGCGAATTTTGTAAGAATTTTTCTCTCTTTCATTGTTTCAGCGTTTTGTTTTTAAAATTTATTTCTATAATGGGGTTTAGCTCCTTTTCACTGCTGTGTTTGTGCCGCTCTGCACACACTTGATTCCCTTATGGAGATATATCAATACATGGGTTTTAAGATTCTTATTCCTCAGATATATTTCTCTGCGGTGTATAGGGTGTGTTGAGGCCAGTTCATTGAGCAAGGTGTAGATCTTGTCTAATACCTATTTGGTTTATTGAACGGTATCTGTGCTAATTTCAAACTCTGGTTTTATGCATCACCCCACCTCTCCTTTCCCCTTAAGCTGACATAAGTGTGTTTTCTAAATGTGAGACACTGTTCTGTTCTGTAATTCATTTCTTGTGCAGCCATATTTACCCTCCCTCTATAAGTGATATCTTATGATATGTTTCTTTTTCTGTTTGACTTATTTCAAGTAGTATTATCGGACCTAAATCCACTCTTTATCCTTCTACTAGCCTTATTACATTGATTTCATGGTGAAGAGATATTCCATTGTACATAAGTACCACATCTTCTTTATCCATTGTTCTCTTTCCTGGGATATTTAAGGTGTACTGAAGTTGAGGTTCTTGTAAACAGAGTAGCCCTAAACTGTGGTGTGCTTGTGTCTTGTTGATTTTTAGACTTCCCTAGATATACTCCCATGATTGGAAGTGTCCTATGCTCTGTAGCTCTGTTTTTTAGATGATTTAGGAACCACCATACACTTCTCCAGAGTGGCTCTCGGCAGTTCACACACTGCCCATCAGCGTATAAAGGCTCCCTGTTCTCCATGGCCTGTCCTGCATTTCTGGTTTTTACAATTTTTTAGGATGGCCCTTTTGACCGGTGGGAAGTGAGACTTCTTTGTTGTGCACATTTGCATTGCTTGCTTGCTTCGTTGCCCATAAAGTGCGTATGCGTTTTTTCCTGGATATAATCAGGAAAAAACGCATACGCCCTTTTGGGCCAACTGCATCATTGTCGAAATTCTGCCGCTTTTCATGTGCGTTAAAGACGAGTCCAATCTATCTCTTGAAATCTGTTTCTTGCAATTCTGTCTTGCATTCAGATCCTCTTCTTTGCCTTACCTCAACATATTTTTGGACGTTAGTTTTCATTTATAACTCTGCAGGTTTGTGAATTGCAGTGACCCTGAGCTCCATTTTTTAAGTTGCTCTTTTGTGAGCTGGCCTCAAACCCGCAGGATTGCTTCAGGCCCTATTTTGGCTCCGGCGAGGCAGGCTGAGCCTTTCTTTAATTCTTATTCTTAATGGGAAATTAGAGTGATATGTGCCCGTCCAAACCCCTACAACTCTTCTCTCATTGGTTCCCCCTCTTCCCGTTCATCCTCCTCACAATTTGCAAAATGTGTGAAACAGAAGTTTAAATGTGCTGATTCTCCAAGTGGGGAGATTCTAAGTAGCGTGGCTGGAATGGTGAACAGGAGCACCAGGAGAGGATAAATGAGGTGCATTTTAGACACATCTCCCGATCACATGGTGTACAGTCCTCTGGGTTTTCCATGCATGTTTTAGCTGTAGGAAGATCCCTTGAACCTGCAGATTTGGGACCCATTGAATGGGTACCAGGTAGTATTACTTTAAAGGGTGTGCATTTCCTCACCCAACCTCACATTTCTCTTAGCGCAAACAGTTTCCAGCCTTATGTCTCATCCTGCTGTGGGTCTAGATGTGTTCAATCCATGTTGCATCACCGTCCCTGAGGAAAAGTTGTAAGAGGTTTTCTCTGTCTCTCTGTCATTTATTTTTTTCAATTTATTACTATATTGGTTACAGCTGATTTTCAAAGCTCTGTTTCTTGCTGCTGTACATCCACTTGATTCGCGTACAGAGAGACATCAATAAATTCTTTTTCAGATTCTTACCAGTCGTATATATTCTTTTCCGGTGACTTGAGTGTGCTGAGTGCAGTTCTTTTAGCTACCGTGTAGGCCTTGTTGATTATCAGTTTGGTATTTGGAATGGTATCTTTGCTAATTTCAACCTCCTGGATGATGCCTCACCCCTCCCCACCTTTCCCGTTTAGCAGCCTTATGCGTGTTTTCTACATATTTGACTATGTTTTTGTTTTGTAATTTATTTCATGTGTAGCCATTTTGGATTCCACCTTTAAGTGATATCTTATGATATGTGTCTTTTTCTTTTTGAATTCTGTCACTTAGAATGATCATACGTAACTCCTCCGGAGTTGTTACAACTGGCCATATTTCATTGATTTCCAGGCTGAATAATATTCCACTCTACCTAAGTACCACATCTCTATCCATTTTTCCCCTCCAGAGACATTTAAGTTATATCCTAGTCGAGGATCTTTTAAACAGAGAGGGGGTAAACATTGGGGTGCCTGTGTCCTCTCGATTTTTGTTTTTCCCAAGATATACGCCCATGAGTGCAAGTGCCCTATGCTCTGTAGCTCATTTTTTAGATGCTTTAGTAAACACAATACACTTCTCCAGAATGGCCGTTGGCAATATACATTTCTACTATAAGTCTCACAGGGCTCCCTCTTCTCGTTGCCCTGTCCTGCATTTCTGTTGTTTACGCTTTATGAGGATGGCTCTTCTGACTGATGCGAAGTGATATCTTTTGTAGTATTGACTTCCAGTGCCCACCTGTTTGGTTGGCTAAAAAAGTGTATGCCCTTTTCTTGAATATATACAGAAAAGAACGCATACACCCTTTTTGGCCAACTGCAATGTTGGCAATGTTGGCAATGTTCAGCTCCTTTTCTTGTGCTTAATGGCGAGTCCTTTCTACCTCCTCAAATCCCTTTCCTGCCATTCTCCCTTGCTTACAAGTCCTTTTCTCTGACTTTCCTCAAGACATTTTTCAGTGATGGATATTTTCAACTCTGCAGTTTTGTGAATTTTACTGCCCCTGAGTTCCATTGTTCAACTCGTGTTTATGGGAACTGGCCACAAAGCAGCGGGATTTCCTCAAGCCCTATACTGTTTCCATGGGCAACCCTAGCCTTTGGTCAATTCGTCTTCCTGATTGGAAATTAGAGTGACATGTGCCTGTCTGAACACCTAGGACTTGTCTCTCATTGTTCCTCATCCTTCCGCTTCATCCTCTGGACAAATTCCAAACTGTACGCAACAGGATGTTGACAGTGCTGACATCTCCAAGTGGGGAGACTGTTAGTAAAGACGCTGGAGGGGTGAACCCGAGCACCAGGAGATGAGGAGATGAGATGCCTTTTCCAAACTCTTCCCGATCAGACGGTATACCATCCTCTGGGTGTGACAGACATGTTTTAGCAGTAGGAAGAGTCCCATTCATGTAAGGAGAACACCAGGGCTTTTTCAAAATCAGTGTCTCCCCGAAACCCAAACTGGGGAAGTTTTTAAGCTACGGCTACACATATGTTCATTAAGGGCCTTGGGAAGTAGGCAGAGTCCAAACTTTAGATGATTGAAGTCTTCAGGGTCAGAAGCACTCACCACCAGCTTCCCTTAGGCTACACTTTAACTGTCATTGATAGATGATGTCAATAAAAATATCTATTCTTTTTCAGATTATTTCCCCTTATAGGTTATTGCAAAATGTTGAGTGTAGTTCCCTGTGCTATACAGTAGTTCCTTGTTGATGATCTATTTTATACATAGCAGTGTGTATGTGTTCATTCCAAACTGTTAATTTATCCCTCCTCCCACCTTTCCCCTTTGGTAATAATAAATTATAAGATTTTATACTTCTCAGAAATGGGGGAGCCGAAAGAGAGGTATCATTTTCAATGGAAAAGCATTTAAAACAAGATTGAAGGTTTAACCAAGATTATTAGCTGTACATCCTTGGAAAGAAATCACTTCGTTTCTCTAATATTGACCTGACAAATAAGACAAACCTTTTCACTGAACTTGCTTATAAAAAGTGATGGAAATATCAAATGGAAGTGTTAAAAACATCTTATTTTACCCGAGCCTTATACACTGTTCTATGTTAACTACAGTTTGGCTCACACATCTGTTCATTGAGGTTACAATAGTCTCAATTTCTGTTACTGATCCTCCAGAGTGGACCCCAACAAGTGTCCCCCTGCCCAGTGTCATTGGGGCCAACAGATCGAGACTGAGTTTGGTTCACAAGCAAAGGAAACTTTATATTTTGATCAGAGAATGGAGAGGTGAGAGCATGCACTACCCCGTGGGCTGTGGGCTGGGCTGCTGTGTAGAGATCCTGTCAGAGTCAGTGGGAGGGAGGGAGGCGGCGGAGCTCTCGAGGGCCGGGTTGGCTGTAGCTCAGGCTCTATATCGTGGAGTCTGCACTGGGACCCAGGAGCTGAGGTGTCGACCCAGCCATTCTGCACTAGGAAATCTGGTCTGAAGTGCCGGGTGTGGAACCTCTGCATGCGGGACCCTAGGAGCACGTGAAATTAGACAAAGCACAAAGGATAAAAAAGGTTAGACTTGACTTTATTGCCCAGATTCTATTTTTATCTCCCAGGGATTTTTAATGGGCTTTGCTGGGGACAAACCCCTCCTCTGCCTTTTGTCCCGTTCCTCATTCTTGGAGTGCTGAGGGTGCAGACCCTTCTTCTGTAACTGCTGAGTGCTGAGTTGGGAGCCCTCATACCCTGGGGCGAGGGTCAGAGCTTCTCCCCAGCAGCCTCCCGGTGACGTTGATTGTCCCCAGGACCCCTGCCTCCCTGCTCGTCCACCTGAGCACCAGCATTGGAAGTGTTATAGATTCTAATGACCTTTAAGGGTCCAGGAAAGAGATGTGCAGAGACGCTGTGGGGGCCGGTTTCACCCCGCCCCACATTTGTTCGGCCACCTTAGGCTGACCGTCTCTGCCAGCCTAGATGCTCTGACCAGTAGTCTGCGCTTTCTTCAGTTAGGCCCCTGAATTAACGTACAAACAGCACCAGGTGTCAGAGCCCTGCCCGCTCAACTCCCAGACAGTCCAGGGTCAGTGGTGACCAAGGACCATGATGGCTACTGAGTCAACAGCCTTTTGAAGTAAACAGGAGTCCAGCCGGTCTTATTGGCCACCATCATCACGGTGTCTGTAGGCTTTTCTATGGTGACAGTGTGGTATACTGTTCCCCCGCCAAGATTATTAGCTCCCCTCTGGGTGCAGTAAGTCCTGCAAGCAGTAGTCTACTCTTTTGGGACACACTCTTGTTGTTTTATGAGAGAAACTCCAGGTCAAGTGATGTTCACACGAGTCGTCATGGTGCCCTGTTGCCCCCGGTTATCTCTCTGGATGTTGGAGTTGGAGGGCCTCCTCACTCGAGGTCGGTGTGCCCACGGAGTGAACCCTGCAACTTCAGGGCATGGTTGGTGGTTAGGATCACCACGTGGGGTCCTTTTCCCTTAGGAGGGAGGTGGCCTTTTGGGCTGCTGATTTCCAGGTTTTTAGATACCGCCAGTATCTTGGCCAGATGTGGCAGTGGGCCAAGCCCCTTAGTGACCGTAGTTTATCCTACCTGGATGGCATTCTTGCATTGTTCCATTTCAAGTGGTCCCAGTTTTTGCACTAATTCTCCAATGGCGATTCACCTTTCACCGGGAATGTAAAGGTCAAAGGGTTTAGCTAAATTAGGGAGTTCCAGGGCAAGGGTCTGAATTGACTGCTCTTTCCATTCTTGAAAGGCCACTTCTGGATTCTATTCAAAAGGATCATCATCTTTTCCTTTCAGTGTTTCATATAGAGGCCCAGCTAGTAGACTGTAGCTAGGGATCCAGAAGCAGCAAACCCTGGCCTCCCCAGGAACCCCTAAGCTGTCTTCTAGTTTTAGAAAGGGGTAAGGCTGAAAATGGTTTCTTCCCTTTCCTGGGATGGGCTTCTCTGACCTTCTGTGAGAATGAAGCCCAGGCAGGTCACCGCAGTCTGTGATATTTGAGCTTTTTCTTGGACAACTTCTATCCTTTATTGGCTTGGTAGTTCAGAGGCCTCCTTAGTAGGGCTGGTGATCAGAATGTCGTCTGCATATTGAAGGAGGGTTTCCTTTTCCAGAGGTAGAACTTTTAGGTCTTTAGCTAAGCTTTCCCCAAAGATGGTGTGGGAATTTTTGCACCCTTGGGGCCAGACGGCCCGGAAGTATTGTTTTAGTTGTATGTTGAGTCCTGCCACTCACAAGCCAAAATTTCTTGTGACTCTGGGACTAATGGAATACAAAAGAAGGCATCATTGAAGACTAATACAGAATACCATGTCCTGGTGGTTGGTAGAATGACCAGCAGGGTGTAGGAATTAGGAGCAACTGGAGGTATATCCTCGGTGGCTTCACTGACTGTCCTGACATCCTTTACCAGGTCCCCAGCAGCCCATGGGGCTCTCGTGGTCAGACCAATCCCAGAATATGGAGCTCACCTGGGCAGGTACCCCACCCCCACCCCAGCCCACGGGGCTCTCGTGGTCAGGCCCCTCCCAGGATACAGAGCTACCCTTGCAGGTACCGTGGCAGGGCTGGGCACACAGGAACCGTGCACATAGCCCTCATTGCAGAGCACCCCCAGCTCACCTGTCGCTCAGAGCTGACACAGAGCACCTCAGAGCAGGACTTGAACTAACAAACAGCAGCTGCGACAGGTCTGTGACCCTGGGCATCACTCCGTGAGGCCTCCCTCCACCTGGTCTTCCAGAGACTTCCACTGCACCCGGGGCACCAGGCCTCTGTCTCCAACCACCACCCACCCCTCCTCTGCCTGACTCCTGGGTTCCTCTCATTAGGAGAGGGTTTTCTTGAAGTTGTCTCCCACTCATGGGCCAGATAAAATGATTAGAAAACAAGCCAAAGCTGCAGCCCCTTGTCTATCCTGACTCTCAGGAGCCCACACCTGTTCCTTGGACCTGGCCGGTTCAGCAAGTTCCATTTTCTGCAACTGTGAGCCCCTGAGGGGTGATGATTGGCTGACCTGGGCAGCCTTACCGTGCCGGCCAGCCCTCCCCAGGTGTGCCTGGGTTGAGATCAATATAAATACCACTCCAGGCAGCAAGAGCCCCTGCAGCCGTGCCTGACGCCATTTTCTCTGCCCTGTCAGCAGTCTCGGGGCTGGGCTGGTGGGAGGGAGTGAGAGGCCACGGCTTTGTGGGTGGCCCAGTGTGAGTGGGGCTCTGCTGGACTTTCTGCAGCAGTTGCCAGGCTGCCACCTGCTAAAGAAGAGGATGTGTCACCCATACCTGCTGCTGGAATTTCTCCCTGGGCAGAGGTGAGGAAGGAAAAAAGCAGTGGGGGCAGGGACAGGACGGGTATCTCAGGCAGGGAAATGGAAATCTTCCAGAAGAGCACCCAGGGCCAGGACCATCCTGGCTGGCCTGCAGGCACCAAGTCGGCCGGCATGCTGTCACTCGTGTGGCTCTATGGCCCTTCCTCTAGGCTTTCAAGTCCTTGTATATATTCAGGTGTTTTACCTGGGACGGGTGGGAATAGTTCAGCAGCAACTGGCCTGGGGCTCAGCTCACGTTTACTCACAGATGCCTCGGCACGGTGCCCCAGCTTTGCAATGAGGACGCTTGTTGCGTGGGGGCTGCTGGCTGAATGGGAGACGATTCCCCACCACTGACCAACTTCAGAATTGTTTACAACTGGAGCAAGTGCCCTGATACGGTTTTCCTCTGTGTAACTGGTGGGTTCTGTGTTTTTTTTCTCTTTTTCGTTTTTGGTTCAAGGTAGATTTTATTCCTCTTTTTTGTATTTACAGATATAAGCATGGAAATAATTTATTCATATAAATACATGTATGTGCAGGGAATAATTGTTTTTTCTGTTTTATTTTTTAAATTTTATTTCTTTTTAATTTTGAATTTTATTTTATATTTTTATACAGCAGGTTCTTATTGGTTATCTATTTTATACATATAAATGTATACATGCCAATCCCAGTCTCTCAACTCCTCCCACCACCACCCCCCCAACAGCTTTCCCCCCTTGTTGTCCATACGTTTGTTGTGTACATCTGTTGCTCTATTTATGCTTTGCAAAATGGTTAATCTGTACAGTTTTTCTAGGTTCCACATATATGCATGAATATACAAGATTTGTTTTTCTCTTTCTGACTTACTTCACTCTGTATGACAGTCTCTAGATCCATCGACGTCTCTACAAATGACCCAATTTCATTCCTTTTCATGGCTTAGTAATATTCCATTTTATATATGTACCACAGCTTTATGCATTCGTCTGTCTGTGGGCATTTAGGTTGCTTCCATTACCTCGATATTGTAAATAGTGATGCAATGAACATTGCGGTGAATGACTCTTTTTGATTTATGGTTTTGTCTGGGTATATGTCCAGTACTGGGATTGCTGTATCCTATGGTAGTTCTATTGTTAGTTTCTTAAGAAATTCCATATTGTTCTCCATAATGACTGTATCAATTTATATTCCCAACAATAGTGGAAGAGGCTTCCTTTTCTCCACACCCTTTCCAGCATTTTTTGTTTGTAGATTTTCAATGATGCCTATTCTACCAGGTGTGAGGTGATACCTCATTGTTGAATCCATTTCGTTGAGCAAGGGGTAGCTCTTGTCTATTACATATTTGGCTTATGGAACGGTATCTGTGCTAATTTCAAACTCTGCTTTTATGCAGCACCCCAACTCACCTTCCCCCTTAAGCAGGCATAAGTTGGTTTTCTAAACTTGAGACCCTGTTCTGTTTTGTAATTCAGTTCATGTGTAGCCAAGTTCACATTCCGTGTATTAGTGATACCTTATGATGTTTCTTTTTCTGTGTGACTTATTTCACTTAGAATCATCGTGCCTCAATGCACTCATTATGCTGGTACGGGCCTGGTGACATAGATTTCATTGCTGAGTGGTATTCTGTTGTACATAAGTACCGCAACTTCTTTATCCATTATTTGCTCTCTGGGATATTTAACTTGTGCCGTAGAAGAGATTCCTGTAAAAAGAGCCGTCCCAAATTTTGGGGTTGCTGTGTCTTTTTGATATTAATTTCCCTAAGCTATAGGACCATAAGTGGAAGTGCCCTAGGCTCTGTTGCTTTGTTTTTTAGATGTTTCAGGAAACACCATACACTTCTCCTGAGTGTCTGTTGGCAATTTACATCCTGCCCATCAGCATAACAAGGCTCCCAGTTCTCCATGGCCTGTCCTGCCTTTCTGGATTTTACACTTTTTTCAGATGGCCCTTTTGACCGGGGGGAAGTGAGACTTCATTGTAGTGCAGATTTCCTTTGCAAGCTTGCTTGGTTGGCCAAAAAGGGCGTATGCGTTTTTTCCTGAATATATTCAGGAAAAAACGCATACGCCCTTTTTGGCCAAGTGCATCATTGTGGACGTTCTGCCTCTTTTCCTATGCTTGAAATGCAATTCCAGTCTACCTCCTGAAATCGGTTTCCTGCAATTCTGCCCCGCTTTCAAGTCCTCTTGGCAGCCTTACTTCAGTCTATTTTTGGACGATAGCTGTCATTTATAACTCTGCAGGTTTGTGAATTACAGTGCCCCTGAGCTCCTTTCTTCAACTCGCTTTCTTGTGAGCTGGCCGCCACACCGCAGGATGGCTTCAGGCCCTAATCTGGTTCCGGCACGGCACGCTGAGCCTTTGGTTAATTCCTCATGCTGGTGGGAAATTAGAGTTAAATTTGCCCGTCCAGACACCTCCCGCTTGTCTCTCATTGGTTCTCCCTATTCCTGTACATCTTCCGCAGAAATTGCAAACTGGGCCAAACAGGAGGTTAAAGGCACTGACTCTCCAAGTCGGGAGACTGTTAGTAAAGCATCTGGAATGTTGCACCCGAGTACCAGGGTACGAAAACTGAGACATATTTGAACACGTCTCCCGATCACATGGTTGATCATACTCTGGGTTCCACATGCATGTTTTAGCTGAAGGAAGAATACCTTAAACCTGGGTAGTTGAAACCCGTGGAATGGGTACCATGCAATATGACTTCAAAGGGTCTTCATTTGCTCACCGAACCTCTCCAATCCTATCACTGCTGCGTTTATGCCCCTGTACACATGCTTGATTCTCTTTCGGAGACATAGCAATCCATAGGTTTTAAGATACTTACTAGTCAGGTACATTCTTAGGCGTTTAATATGGGGTGTTGAGTCCATTTCGTTGAGCAAGGAGTAGCTCTTGTCTATTCCATATTTGGCTTAAGGAACTTTATCTGTGCTCATTTCAATCTCTGGTTTTATGCAGCACCCCTACTCACCTTTACCCTTAAGCAAGCATAAGTTGGTTTTCTAAATTTGAGACCCTGTTCTGTTCTGTAATTCAGTTCCTGTGTAGCCAAGTTTACATTCCGTGTATTATTGATATCTTATGATGTTTCTTTTTCTGTGTGACTTATTTCAGTTAGAATCATCATACCTGAATCCACTCATTGTGCTGCTAAGGGCCTGGTGACATAGATTTCATTGCTGAGTGATATTGCTTTGTAAGTAAATACCGCAACTTCTTTATCCATTTTTCACTTTCTGAGATGTTGAACTTGTACTGAAAACGAGGATCTTGTAAACAGAGCCGTTCCAAACTTTGGGGTGGCTGTGTCTTTTTGATTTTAATTTCCCTAAGCTATAGGACCATAAGTGGAAGTGCCCTAGGCTCTGTTGCTTTGTTTTTTAGATGTTTCAGGAAACACCATACACTTCTCCCCAGTGGCTGTTGGCAATTTACATCCCGCCCATCAGCATAACAAGGCTCCCAGTTCTCCATGGCCTGTCCTGCCTTTCTGGATTTTACACTTTTTTCAGATGGCCCTTTTGACCGGGGGGAAGTGAGACTTCATTGTAGTGCAGATTTCCTTTGCAAGCTTGCTTGGTTGGCCAAAAAGGGCGTATGCGTTTTTTCCTGAATATATTCAGGAAAAAACGCATACGCCCTTTTTGGCCAAGTGCATCATTGTGGACGTTCTGTCTCTTTTCCTATGCTTTCAATGCAATTCCAGTCTACCTCCTGAAATCGGTTTCCTGCAATTCTGCCCCGCTTTCAAGTCCTCTTGGCAGCCTTCCTTCAGTCTATTTTTGGACGATAGCTGTCATTTATAACTCTGCAGGTTTGTGAATTACAGTGCCCCTGAGCTCCTTTCTTCCACTCGCTTTCTTGTGACCTGGCTGCAACACCGCAGGATGGCTTCAGGCCCTAATCTGGTTCCGGCACGGCACACTGAGCCTTTGGTTATTTCCTCTTCCTGGTGGGAAATGAGAGTTAAATTTGCCCGTCCAGACACCTCCAGCTAGTCTCTCATTGGTTCTCCCTATTCCTGTTCATCTTCCGCAGAAATTGCAAACTTGGCCAAACAGGAGGTTAAAGGCGCTGACTCTCCAAGTGGGGAGAGTGTTAGTAAAGCGTCTGGAATGTTGCACCCGAGTACCAGGGGAGGAAAACTGAGACATATTTGAACACGTCTCCCGTTCACACGGTTGATCATACTGTGGGTTCCACATGCATGTTTTAGCTGAAGGAAGAATACCTTAAACCTGGAGAGTTGAGACCCGTGGAATGGGTACCATGCAATATGACTTCAAAGGGTCTTCATTTGCTCACCGAACCTCTCCAATCCTATCACTGCTGCGTTTATGCCCCTGTACACACGCTTGATTCTCTTTTGGAGACATAGCAATCCATAGGTTTTAAGATACTTACTAGTCAGGTACATTCTTAGGCGTTTAATATGCGGTGTTGAGTCCATTTCGTTGAGCAAGGAGTAGCTCTTGTCTATTCCATATTTGGCTTAAGGAACTTTATCTGTGCTCATTTCAATCTCTGGTTTTATGCAGCACCCCAACTCACCTTCCCCCTTAAGCAAGCGTAAGTTGGTTTTCTAAACTTGAGACACTGTTCTGTTTTGTAATTCAGTTCATGTGTAGCCAAGTTCACATTCTGTGTATTAGTGATACCTTATGATGTTTCTTTTCTGTGTGACTTATTTCAGTTCGAATCATCATACCTGAATCCACTCATTATGCTGCTACTGGCCTGATGACATAGATTTCATTGCTGAGTGATATTGCATTGTACGTAAGTACCACAGGTTCTTTATCCATTTTTCACTTTCTGCGATATTGAACTTGTACCGTAAACGAGGTTCTTGTAAACAGAGCCGTTCCAAACTTTGGGGTGGCTGTGTCTTTTTGATTTTAATTTCCCTAAGCTATAGGACCATAAGTGGAAGTGCCCTAGGCTCTGTTGCTTTGTTTTTTAGATGTTTCAGGAAACACCATACACTTCTCCAGAGTGGCTGTTGGCAATTTACATCCCGCCCATCAGCATAAGAAGGCTCCCAGTTCTCCATGGCCTGTCGTGCCTTTATGGATTTTACACTTTTATCAGATGGCCCTTTTGACCGGGTGGAAGTGAGACTTCATTGTAGTGCAGATTTCCTTTGCAAGCTTGCTTGGTGGGCAAAAAGGGCGTATGCGTTTTTTCCTGAATATATTCAGGAAAAAACGCATACGCCCTTTTTGGCCAAGTGCATCATTGTCGAGTTTCTGACTCTCTTCATATGCTTTCAATGCAATTCCAGTCTACCTCCTGAAATCGGTTTCCTGCAATTCTGCCTTGCTTTCAATGCCTCTTCATAGCCTTACCTCAATATATTTTTAAAAATAGTTGGCCTTTATAACTCTGCAGGTTTTTGAATTGCAGTGGCCCTTAGCTCCATTTTTTAGCTCTTATTTTTGTGGTCTTGCCCCATAACCACAGGATTCCTTGAAGCCCTATTTTTCTTCTGGGGCATCTTGCTGTGCCTTTGGTTAATTCTTCTTACTGATGTGATATTAGAGTGACATGTGCCCATTGAAACCGCTACAGCTAGTTTCTCACTGGTTCCCCCTATTCCCATTCATCCTCTGCACTAACTGCAGACTGTGCGATACCAGAACTTAAAGGCATTGACTCCATGTGGGGATGTTGTTAGTAAAGCGGCTGGAATGTCGATCCGGAGCCCCAGGAGAGGAAAAATGAGGTGCGTTTTAGAAACCTTTCCCGATCATATGGTATACCAGTCGCTGGGTTTCCCAAGCATGGTTTAGCTGTAGGAAGATTCCCTTCAACCTGGAGTGTTGGGACCCTTGGACTGAGTAGCATGAAGTATTGCATTAAACTTTCGGCAGTTGCTCACCAAAGCTCACCAATCCTGTCAGCCCCAAGTGTCCAGCCTTATGTCTTATCCAGCTGTGGGTTTATATGTGGTCAATCCAGGTTGCATCACAGCCCCTGAGCGAATTTTGTAAGAATTTTTCTCTCTTTCATTGTTTCAGCGTTTTGTTTTTAAAATTTATTTCTATAATGGGGTTTAGCTCCTTTTCACTGCTGTGTTTGTGCCGCTCTGCACACACTTGATTCCCTTATGGAGATATATCAATACATGGGTTTTAAGATTCTTATTCCTCAGATATATTTCTCTGCGGTGTATAGGGTGTGTTGAGGCCAGTTCATTGAGCAAGGTGTAGATCTTGTCTAATACCTATTTGGTTTATTGAACGGTATCTGTGCTAATTTCAAACTCTGGTTTTATGCATCACCCCACCTCTCCTTTCCCCTTAAGCTGACATAAGTGTGTTTTCTAAATGTGAGACACTGTTCTGTTCTGTAATTCATTTCTTGTGCAGCCATATTTACCCTCCCTCTATAAGTGATATCTTATGATATGTTTCTTTTTCTGTTTGACTTATTTCAAGTAGTATTATCGGACCTAAATCCACTCTTTATCCTTCTACTAGCCTTATTACATTGATTTCATGGTGAAGAGATATTCCATTGTACATAAGTACCACATCTTCTTTATCCATTGTTCTCTTTCCTGGGATATTTAAGGTGTACTGAAGTTGAGGTTCTTGTAAACAGAGTAGCCCTAAACTGTGGTGTGCTTGTGTCTTGTTGATTTTTAGACTTCCCTAGATATACTCCCATGATTGGAAGTGTCCTATGCTCTGTAGCTCTGTTTTTTAGATGATTTAGGAACCACCATACACTTCTCCAGAGTGGCTCTCGGCAGTTCACACACTGCCCATCAGCGTATAAAGGCTCCCTGTTCTCCATGGCCTGTCCTGCATTTCTGGTTTTTACAATTTTTTAGGATGACCCTTTTGACCGGTGGGAAGTGAGACTTCTTTGTTGTGCACATTTGCATTGCTTGCTTGCTTCGTTGCCCATAAAGTGCGTATGCGTTTTTTCCTGGATATAATCAGGAAAAAACGCATACGCCCTTTTGGGCCAACTGCATCATTGTCGAAATTCTGCCGCTTTTCATGTGCGTTAAAGACGAGTCTAATCTATCTCTTGAAATCTGTTTCTTGCAATTCTGTCTTGCATTCAGATCCTCTTCTTTGCCTTACCTCAACATATTTTTGGACGTTAGTTTTCATTTATAACTCTGCAGGTTTGTGAATTGCAGTGACCCTGAGCTCCATTTTTTAAGTTGCTCTTTTGTGAGCTGGCCTCAAACCCGCAGGATTGCTTCAGGCCCTATTTTGGCTCCGGCGAGGCAGGCTGAGCCTTTCTTTAATTCTTATTCTTAATGGGAAATTAGAGTGATATGTGCCCGTCCAAACCCCTACAACTCTTCTCTCATTGGTTCCCCCTCTTCCCGTTCATCCTCCTCACAATTTGCAAAATGTGTGAAACAGAAGTTTAAATGTGCTGATTCTCCAAGTGGGGAGATTCTAAGTAGCGTGGCTGGAATGGTGAACAGGAGCACCAGGAGAGGATAAATGAGGTGCATTTTAGACACATCTCCCGATCACATGGTGTACAGTCCTCTGGGTTTTCCATGCATGTTTTAGCTGTAGGAAGATCCCTTGAACCTGCAGATTTGGGACCCATTGAATGGGTACCAGGTAGTATTACTTTAAAGGGTGTGCATTTCCTCACCCAACCTCACATTTCTCTTAGCGCAAACAGTTTCCAGCCTTATGTCTCATCCTGCTGTGGGTCTAGATGTGTTCAATCCATGTTGCATCACCGTCCCTGAGGAAAAGTTGTAAGAGGTTTTCTCTGTCTCTCTGTCGTTTATTTTTTTCAATTTATTACTATATTGGTTACAGCTGATTTTCAAAGCTCTGTTTCTTGCTGCTGTACATCCACTTGATTCGCGTACAGAGAGACATCAATAAATTCTTTTTCAGATTCTTACCAGTCGTATATATTCTTTTCCGGTGACTTGAGTGTGCTGAGTGCAGTTCTTTTAGCTACCGTGTAGGCCTTGTTGATTATCAGTTTGGTATTTGGAATGGTATCTTTGCTAATTTCAACCTCCTGGATGATGCCTCACCCCTCCCCACCTTTCCCGTTTAGCAGCCTTATGCGTGTTTTCTACATATTTGACTATGTTTTTGTTTTGTAATTTATTTCATGTGTAGCCATTTTGGATTCCACCTTTAAGTGATATCTTATGATATGTGTCTTTTTCTTTTTGAATTCTGTCACTTAGAATGATCATACGTAACTCCTCCGGAGTTGTTACAACTGGCCATATTTCATTGATTTCCAGGCTGAATAATATTCCACTCTACCTAAGTACCACATCTCTATCCATTTTTCCCCTCCAGAGACATTTAAGTTATATCCTAGTCGAGGATCTTTTAAACAGAGAGGGGGTAAACATTGGGGTGCCTGTGTCCTCTCGATTTTTGTTTTTCCCAAGATATACGCCCATGAGTGCAAGTGCCCTATGCTCTGTAGCTCATTTTTTAGATGCTTTAGTAAACACAATACACTTCTCCAGAATGGCCGTTGGCAATATACATTTCCACTATAAGTCTCACAGGGCTCCCTCTTCTCGTTGCCCTGTCCTGCATTTCTGTTGTTTACGCTTTATGAGGATGGCTCTTCTGACTGATGCGAAGTGATATCTTTTGTAGTATTGACTTCCAGTGCCCACCTGTTTGGTTGGCTAAAAAAGTGTATGCCCTTTTCTTGAATATATACAGAAAAGAACGCATACACCCTTTTTGGCCAACTGCAATGTTGGCAATGTTGGCAATGTTCAGCTCCTTTTCTTGTGCTTAATGGCGAGTCCTTTCTACCTCCTCAAATCCCTTTCCTGCCATTCTCCCTTGCTTACAAGTCCTTTTCTCTGACTTTCCTCAAGACATTTTTCAGTGATGGATATTTTCAACTCTGCAGTTTTGTGAATTTTACTGCCCCTGAGTTCCATTGTTCAACTCGTGTTTATGGGAACTGGCCACAAAGCAGCGGGATTTCCTCAAGCCCTATACTGTTTCCATGGGCAACCCTAGCCTTTGGTCAATTCGTCTTCCTGATTGGAAATTAGAGTGACATGTGCCTGTCTGAACACCTAGGACTTGTCTCTCATTGTTCCTCATCCTTCCGCTTCATCCTCTGGACAAATTCCAAACTGTACGCAACAGGATGTTGACAGTGCTGACATCTCCAAGTGGGGAGACTGTTAGTAAAGACGCTGGAGGGGTGAACCCGAGCACCAGGAGATGAGGAGATGAGATGCCTTTTCCAAACTCTTCCCGATCAGACGGTATACCATCCTCTGGGTGTGACAGACATGTTTTAGCAGTAGGAAGAGTCCCATTCATGTAAGGAGAACACCAGGGCTTTTTCAAAATCAGTGTCTCCCCGAAACCCAAACTGGGGAAGTTTTTAAGCTACGGCTACACATATGTTCATTAAGGGCCTTGGGAAGTAGGCAGAGTCCAAACTTTAGATGATTGAAGTCTTCAGGGTCAGAAGCACTCACCACCAGCTTCCCTTAGGCTACACTTTAACTGTCATTGATAGATGATGTCAATAAAAATATCTATTCTTTTTCAGATTATTTCCCCTTATAGGTTATTGCAAAATGTTGAGTGTAGTTCCCTGTGCTATACAGTAGTTCCTTGTTGATGATCTATTTTATACATAGCAGTGTGTATGTGTTCATTCCAAACTGTTAATTTATCCCTCCTCCCACCTTTCCCCTTTGGTAATAATAAATTATAAGATTTTATACTTCTCAGAAATGGGGGAGCCGAAAGAGAGGTATCATTTTCAATGGAAAAGCATTTAAAACAAGATTGAAGGTTTAACCAAGATTATTAGCTGTACATCCTTGGAAAGAAATCACTTCGTTTCTCTAATATTGACCTGACAAATAAGACAAACCTTTTCACTGAACTTGCTTATAAAAAGTGATGGAAATATCAAATGGAAGTGTTAAAAACATCTTATTTTACCCGAGCCTTATACACTGTTCTATGTTAACTACAGTTTGGCTCACACATCTGTTCATTGAGGTTACAATAGTCTCAATTTCTGTTACTGATCCTCCAGAGTGGACCCCAACAAGTGTCCCCCTGCCCAGTGTCATTGGGGCCAACAGATCGAGACTGAGTTTGGTTCACAAGCAAAGGAAACTTTATATTTTGATCAGAGAATGGAGAGGTGAGAGCATGCACTACCCCGTGGGCTGTGGGCTGGGCTGCTGTGTAGAGATCCTGTCAGAGTCAGTGGGAGGGAGGGAGGCGGCGGAGCTCTCGAGGGCCGGGTTGGCTGTAGCTCAGGCTCTATATCGTGGAGTCTGCACTGGGACCCAGGAGCTGAGGTGTCGACCCAGCCATTCTGCACTAGGAAATCTGGTCTGAAGTGCCGGGTGTGGAACCTCTGCATGCGGGACCCTAGGAGCACGTGAAATTAGACAAAGCACAAAGGATAAAAAAGGTTAGACTTGACTTTATTGCCCAGATTCTATTTTTATCTCCCAGGGATTTTTAATGGGCTTTGCTGGGGACAAACCCCTCCTCTGCCTTTTGTCCCGTTCCTCATTCTTGGAGTGCTGAGGGTGCAGACCCTTCTTCTGTAACTGCTGAGTGCTGAGTTGGGAGCCCTCATACCCTGGGGCGAGGGTCAGAGCTTCTCCCCAGCAGCCTCCCGGTGACGTTGATTGTCCCCAGGACCCCTGCCTCCCTGCTCGTCCACCTGAGCACCAGCATTGGAAGTGTTATAGATTCTAATGACCTTTAAGGGTCCAGGAAAGAGATGTGCAGAGACGCTGTGGGGGCCGGTTTCACCCCGCCCCACATTTGTTCGGCCACCTTAGGCTGACCGTCTCTGCCAGCCTAGATGCTCTGACCAGTAGTCTGCGCTTTCTTCAGTTAGGCCCCTGAATTAACGTACAAACAGCACCAGGTGTCAGAGCCCTGCCCGCTCAACTCCCAGACAGTCCAGGGTCAGTGGTGACCAAGGACCATGATGGCTACTGAGTCAACAGCCTTTTGAAGTAAACAGGAGTCCAGCCGGTCTTATTGGCCACCATCATCACGGTGTCTGTAGGCTTTTCTATGGTGACAGTGTGGTATACTGTTCCCCCGCCAAGATTATTAGCTCCCCTCTGGGTGCAGTAAGTCCTGCAAGCAGTAGTCTACTCTTTTGGGACACACTCTTGTTGTTTTATGAGAGAAACTCCAGGTCAAGTGATGTTCACACGAGTCGTCATGGTGCCCTGTTGCCCCCGGTTATCTCTCTGGATGTTGGAGTTGGAGGGCCTCCTCACTCGAGGTCGGTGTGCCCACGGAGCGAACCCTGCAACTTCAGGGCATGGTTGGTGGTTAGGATCACCACGTGGGGTCCTTTTCCCTTAGGAGGGAGGTGGCCTTTTGGGCTGCTGATTTCCAGGTTTTTAGATACCGCCAGTATCTTGGCCAGATGTGGCAGTGGGCCAAGCCCCTTAGTGACCGTAGTTTATCCTACCTGGATGGCATTCTTGCATTGTTCCATTTCAAGTGGTCCCAGTTTTTGCACTAATTCTCCAATGGCGATTCACCTTTCACCGGGAATGTAAAGGTCAAAGGGTTTAGCTAAATTAGGGAGTTCCAGGGCAAGGGTCTGAATTGACTGCTCTTTCCATTCTTGAAAGGCCACTTCTGGATTCTATTCAAAAGGATCATCATCTTTTCCTTTCAGTGTTTCATATAGAGGCCCAGCTAGTAGACTGTAGCTAGGGATCCAGAAGCAGCAAACCCTGGCCTCCCCAGGAACCCCTAAGCTGTCTTCTAGTTTTAGAAAGGGGTAAGGCTGAAAATGGTTTCTTCCCTTTCCTGGGATGGGCTTCTCTGACCTTCTGTGAGAATGAAGCCCAGGCAGGTCACCGCAGTCTGTGATATTTGAGCTTTTTCTTGGACAACTTCTATCCTTTATTGGCTTGGTAGTTCAGAGGCCTCCTTAGTAGGGCTGGTGATCAGAATGTCGTCTGCATATTGAAGGAGGGTTTCCTTTTCCAGAGGTAGAACTTTTAGGTCTTTAGCTAAGCTTTCCCCAAAGATGGTGTGGGAATTTTTGCACCCTTGGGGCCAGACGGCCCGGAAGTATTGTTTTAGTTGTATGTGGAGTCCTGCCACTCACAAGCCAAAATTTCTTGTGACTCTGGGACTAATGGAATACAAAAGAAGGCATCATTGAAGACTAATACAGAATACCATGTCCTGGTGGTTGGTAGAATGACCAGCAGGGTGTAGGAATTAGGAGCAACTGGAGGTATATCCTCGGTGGCTTCACTGACTGTCCTGACATCCTTTACCAGGTCCCCAGCAGCCCATGGGGCTCTCGTGGTCAGACCAATCCCAGAATATGGAGCTCACCTGGGCAGGTACCCCACCCCCACCCCAGCCCACGGGGCTCTCGTGGTCAGGCCCCTCCCAGGATACAGAGCTACCCTTGCAGGTACCGTGGCAGGGCTGGGCACACAGGAACCGTGCACATAGCCCTCATTGCAGAGCACCCCCAGCTCACCTGTCGCTCAGAGCTGACACAGAGCACCTCAGAGCAGGACTTGAACTAACAAACAGCAGCTGCGACAGGTCTGTGACCCTGGGCATCACTCCGTGAGGCCTCCCTCCACCTGGTCTTCCAGAGACTTCCACTGCACCCGGGGCACCAGGCCTCTGTCTCCAACCACCACCCACCCCTCCTCTGCCTGACTCCTGGGTTCCTCTCATTAGGAGAGGGTTTTCTTGAAGTTGTCTCCCACTCATGGGCCAGATAAAATGATTAGAAAACAAGCCAAAGCTGCAGCCCCTTGTCTATCCTGACTCTCAGGAGCCCACACCTGTTCCTTGGACCTGGCCGGTTCAGCAAGTTCCATTTTCTGCAACTGTGAGCCCCTGAGGGGTGATGATTGGCTGACCTGGGCAGCCTTACCGTGCCGGCCAGCCCTCCCCAGGTGTGCCTGGGTTGAGATCAATATAAATACCACTCCAGGCAGCAAGAGCCCCTGCAGCCGTGCCTGACGCCATTTTCTCTGCCCTGTCAGCAGTCTCGGGGCTGGGCTGGTGGGAGGGAGTGAGAGGCCACGGCTTTGTGGGTGGCCCAGTGTGAGTGGGGCTCTGCTGGACTTTCTGCAGCAGTTGCCAGGCTGCCACCTGCTAAAGAAGAGGATGTGTCACCCATACCTGCTGCTGGAATTTCTCCCTGGGCAGAGGTGAGGAAGGAAAAAAGCAGTGGGGGCAGGGACAGGACGGGTATCTCAGGCAGGGAAATGGAAATCTTCCAGAAGAGCACCCAGGGCCAGGACCATCCTGGCTGGCCTGCAGGCACCAAGTCGGCCGGCATGCTGTCACTCGTGTGGCTCTATGGCCCTTCCTCTAGGCTTTCAAGTCCTTGTATATATTCAGGTGTTTTACCTGGGACGGGTGGGAATAGTTCAGCAGCAACTGGCCTGGGGCTCAGCTCACGTTTACTCACAGATGCCTCGGCACGGTGCCCCAGCTTTGCAATGAGGACGCTTGTTGCGTGGGGGCTGCTGGCTGAATGGGAGACGATTCCCCACCACTGACCAACTTCAGAATTGTTTACAACTGGAGCAAGTGCCCTGATACGGTTTTCCTCTGTGTAACTGGTGGGTTCTGTGTTTTTTTTCTCTTTTTCGTTTTTGGTTCAAGGTAGATTTTATTCCTCTTTTTTGTATTTACAGATATAAGCATGGAAATAATTTATTCATATAAATACATGTATGTGCAGGGAATAATTGTTTTTTCTGTTTTATTTTTTAAATTTTACTTCTTTTTAATTTTGAATTTTATTTTATATTTTTATACAGCAGGTTCTTATTGGTTATCTATTTTATACATATAAATGTATACATGCCAATCCCAGTCTCTCAACTCCTCCCACCACCACCCCCACAACAGCTTTCCCCCCTTGTTGTCCATACGTTTGTTGTGTACATCTGTTGCTCTGTTTATGCCTTGCAAAATGGTTAATCTGTACAGTTTTTCTAGGTTCCACATATATGCATGAATATACAAGATTTGTTTTTCTCTTTCTGACTTACTTCACTCTGTATGACAGTCTCTAGATCCATCGACGTCTCTACAAATGACCCAATTTCATTCCTTTTCATGGCTTAGTAATATTCCATTTTATATATGTACCACAGCTTTATGCATTCGTCTGTCTGTGGGCATTTAGGTTGCTTCCATTACCTCGATATTGTAAATAGTGATGCAATGAACATTGCGGTGAATGACTCTTTTTGATTTATGGTTTTGTCTGGGTATATGTCCAGTACTGGGATTGCTGTATCATATGGTAGTTCTATTGTTAGTTTCTTAAGAAATTCCATATTGTTCTCCATAATGACTGTATCAATTTATATTCCCAACAATAGTGGAAGAGGCTTCCTTTTCTCCACACCCTTTCCAGCATTTTTTGTTTGTAGATTTTCAATGATGCCTATTCTACCAGGTGTGAGGTGATACCTCATTGTTGAATCCATTTCGTTGAGCAAGGGGTAGCTCTTGTCTATTACATATTTGGCTTATGGAACGGTATCTGTGCTAATTTCAAACTCTGCTTTTATGCAGAACCCCAACTCACCTTCCCCCTTAAGCAGGCATAAGTTGGTTTTCTAAACTTGAGTCCCTGTTCTGTTCTGTAATTCAGTTCCTGTGTAGCCAAGTTCACATTCCGTGTATTAGTGATACCTTATGATGTTTCTTTTTCTGTGTGACTTATTTCACTTAGAATCATCGTGCCTCAATCCACTCATTATGCTGGTACGGGCCTGGTGACATAGATTTCATTGCTGAGTGGTATTCTGTTGTACATAAGTACCGCAACTTCTTTATCCATTATTTGCTCTCTGGGATATTTAACTTGTGCCGTAGAAGAGATTCCTGTAAAAAGAGCCGTCCCAAATTTTGGGGTTGCTGTGTCTTTTTGATATTAATTTCCCTAAGCTATAGGACCATAAGTGGAAGTGCCCTAGGCTCTGTTGCTTTGTTTTTTAGATGTTTCAGGAAACACCATACACTTCTCCTGAGTGTCTGTTGGCAATTTACATCCTGCTCATCAGCATAACAAGGATCCCAGTTCTCCATGGCCTGTCCTGCCTTTCTGGATTTTACACTTTTTTCAGATGGCCCTTTTGACCGGGGGGAGTGAGACTTCATTGTAGTGCAGATTTCCTTTGCAAGCTTGCTTGGTTGGCCAAAAAGGGCGTATGCGTTTTTTCCTGAATATATTCAGGAAAAAACGCATACGCCCTTTTTGGCCAAGTGCATCATTGTGGACGTTCTGCCTCTTTTCCTATGCTTTCAATGCAATTCCAGTCTACCTCCTGAAATCGGTTTCCTGCAATTCTGCCCCGCTTTCAAGTCCTCTTGGCAGCCTTACTTCAGTCTATTTTTGGACGATAGCTGTCATTTATAACTCTGCAGGTTTGTGAATTACAGTGCCCCTGAGCTCCTTTCTTCAACTCGCTTTCTTGTGAGCTGGCCGCCACACCGCAGGATGGCTTCAGGCCCTAATCTGGTTCCGGCACGGCACGCTGAGCCTTTGGTTAATTCCTCTTCCTGGTGGGAAATGAGAGTTAAATTTGCCCGTCCAGACACCTCCAGCTATTCTCTCATTGGTTCTCGCTATTCCTGTTAATCTTCCGCAGAAATTGCAAACTGGGACAAACAGGAGGTTAAAGGGACTGACTCTCCAAGTCGGGAGAGTGTTAGTAAAGCGTCTGGAATGTTGCACCGGAGTACCAGGGTACGAAAACTGAGACATATTTGAACACGTCTCCCGTTCACATGGTTGATCATACTCTAGGTTCCACATGCATGTTTTAGCTGAAGGAAGAATACCTTAAACCTGGGTAGTTGAAACTCGTGGAATGGGTACCATGCAATATGACTTCAAAGGGTCTTCATTTGCTCACCGAACCTCTCCAATCCTATCACTGCTGTGTTTATGCCCCTGTACACATGCTTGATTCTCTTTCGGAGACATAGCAATCCATAGGTTTTAAGATACTTACTAGTCAGGTACATTCTTAGGCGTTTAATATGCGGTGTTGAGTCCATTTCGTTGAGCAAGGAGTAGCACTTGTCTATTCCATATTTGGCTTAAGGAACTTTATCTGTGCTCATTTCAATCTCTGGTTTTATGCAGCACCCCAACTCACCTTTCCCCTTAAGCAAGCATAAGTTGGTTTTCTAAATTTGAGACCCTGTTCTGTTCTGTAATTCAGTTCCTGTGTAGCCAAGTTTACATTCCGTGTATTACTGATATCTTATGATGTTTCTTTTTCTGTGTGACTTATTTCAGTTAGAATCATCATACCTGAAACCACTCATTGTGCTGCTAAGGGCCTGAAGACATAGATTTCATTGCTGAGTGATATTGCTTTGTAAGTGAATACCACAACTTCTTTATCCATTTTTCACTTTCTGCGATGTTGAACTTGTACTGTAAATGAGGTTTTTGTAAACAGAGGCGTCCCAAACTTTGGGGTGGCTGTGTCTTTTTGATTTTAATTTCCCTAAGCTATAGGTCCGTAAGTGGAAGTGCCCTAGGCTCTGTTGCTTTGTTTTTTAGATGTTTCAGGAAACACCATACACTTCTCCCGAGTGTCTGTTGGCAATTTTCATCCCGCCCATCAGCATAACAAGGCTCCCAGTTCTCAATGGCCTGTTGCCTTTCTGGATTTTACACTTTTTTCAGATGGCCCTTTTGACTGGGGGGAAGTGAGACTTCATTGTAGTGCAGATTTCCTTTGCAAGCTTGCTTGGTTGGCCAAAAAGGGCGTATGCGTTTTTTCCTGAATATATTCAGGAAAAAACGCATACGCCCTTTTTGGCCAAGTGCATCATTGTGGACGTTCTGCCTCTTTTCCTATGCTTTCAATGCAATTCCAGTCTACCTCCTGAAATCGGTTTCCTGCAATTCTGCCCCGCTTTCAAGTCCTCTTGGCAGCCTTACTTCAGTCTATTTTTGGACGATAGCTGTCATTTATAACTCTGCTGGTTTGTCAATTGCAGTGCCCCTGAGCTCCTTTCTTCAACTCGCTTTCTTGTGAGCTGGCCGCAACACCGCAGGATGGCTTCAGGCCCTAATCTGGTTCCGGCCCGGCATGCTGAGCCTTTGGTTAATTCCTCTTCCTGGTGGGAAATGAGAGTTAAATTTGCCCGTCCAGACACCTCCAGCTAGCCTCTTATTGGTTCTCGCTATTCCTGTTCATCTTCCGCAGAAATTGCAAACTGGGCCAAACAGGAGGTTAAAGGGACTGACTCTCCAAGTCGGGAGAGTTTTAGTAAAGGGTCTGGAATGTTTCACCCGAGTACCAGGGGAGGAAAACTGAGACATATTTGAACACGTCTCCCGTTCACATGGTTGATCATACTCTGAGTTCCACATGCATGTTTTAGCTGAAGGAAGAATACCTTAAACCTGGAGAGTTGAGACCCGTGTAATGGGTACCATGCAATATGACTTCAAAGGGTCTTCATTTGCTCACCGAACCTCTCCAATCCTATCACTGCTGCGTTTATGCCCTTGTACACATGCTTTATTCTCTTTTGGAGGCATAGCAATCCATAGGTTTTAAGATACTTACTAGTCAGGTACATTCTTAGGCATTTAATATGGGGTTTTGAGTCCATTTCGTTGAGCAAGGAGTAGCTCTTGTCTATTCCATATTTGGCTTAAGGAACTTTATCTGTGCTCATTTCAATCTCTGGTTTTATGCAGCACCCCAACTCACCTTTCCCCTTAAGCAAGCATAAGTTGGTTTTCTAAATTTGAGACCCTGTTCTGTTCTGTAATTCAGTTCCTGTGTAGCCAAGTTTCCATTCCGTGTATTACTGATATCTTATGATGTTTCTTTTTCTGTGTGACTTATTTCAGTTAGAATCATCGTACCTGAATCCACTCATTATGCTGCTATGGGCCTGATGACACAGATTTCATTGCTGAGTGATATTGCTTTGTAAGTGAATACCACAACTTCTTTATCCATTTTTCACTTTCTGCGATGTTGAACTTGTACTGTAAACGAGGTTCTTGTAAACAGAGGCGTCCCAAACTTTGGGGTGGCTGTGTCTTTTTGATTTTAATTTCCCTAAGCTATAGGACCATAAGTGGAAGTGCCCTAGGTTCTGTTGCTTTGTTTTTTAGATGTTTCAGGAAACACCATACACTTCTCCCGAGTGGTTGTTGGCAATTTACATCCCGCCCATCAGCATAACAAGGCTCCCAGTTCTCCATGGCCTGTCCTGCCTTTCTGGATTTTACACTTTTTTCAGATGGCCCTTTTGACTGGGGGGAAGTGAAACTTCATTGTAGTGCAGATTTCCTTTTCAAGCTTGCTTGGTTGGCCAAAAAGGGCGTATGCGTTTTTTCCTGAATATATTCAGGAAAAAACGCATACGCCCTTTTTGGCCAAGTGCATCATTGTGGACGTTCTGCCTCTTTTCCTATGCTTTCAATGCAATTCCAGTCTACCTCCTGAAATCGGTTTCCTGCAATTCTGCCCCGCTTTCAAGTCTTCTTGGCAGCCTTACTTCAGTCTATTTTTGGACGATAGCTGTCATTTATAACTCTGCAGGTTTTTGAATTACAGTGCCCCTGAGCTCCTTTCTTCAACTCGCTTTCTTGTGACCTGGCCGCAACACCGCAGGATGGCTTCAGGCCCTAATCTGGTTCTGGTACGGCACGCTGAGCCTTTGGTTATTTCCTCTTCCTGGTGGGAAATGAGAGTTAAATTTGCCCGTCCAGACACCTCCAGCTAGTCTCTCATTGGTTCTCGCTATTCCTGTTCATCTTCCGCAGAAATTGCAAACTGGGCCAAACAGGAGGTTAAAGGCGCTGACTCTCCAAGTGGGGAGAGTGTTAGTAAAGCGTCTGGAATGTTGCACCCGAGTACCAGGGGAGGAAAACTGAGATATATTTGAACACGTCTCCCGTTCACATAGTTGATCATACTTGGGTTCCACATGCATCTTTTAGCTGAAGGAAGAATACCTTAAACCTGTGTATTTGAAACCCGTGGAATGGGTACCATGCAATATGACTTCAAAGGGTCTTCATTTGCTCACCGAACCTCTCCAATCCTATCACTGCTGCGTTTATGCCCCTGTACACATGCTTGATTCTCTTTTGGAGACATAGCAATCCATAGGTTTTAAGATACTTACTAGTCAGGTACATTCTTAGGCGTTTAATATGCGGTGTTGAGTCCATTTCGTTGAGCAAGGAGTAGCTCTTGTCTATTCCATATTTGGCTTAAGGAACTTTATCTGTGCTCATTTCAATCTCTGGTTTTATGCAGCACCCCAACTCCCCTTTCCCCTTAAGCAAGCATAAGTTGGTTTTCTAAATTTGAGACCCTGTTCTGTTCTGTAATTCAGTTCCTGTGTAGCCAAGTTTACATTCCGTGTATTACTGATATCTTATGATGTTTCTTTTTCTGTGTGACTTATTTCAGTTAGAATCATCATACCTGAATCCACTCATTGTGCTGCTAAGGGCCTGATGACACAGATTTCATTGCTGAGTGATATTGCTTTGTAAGTAAATACCACAACTTTTTTATCCATTTTTCACTTTCTGCGATATTGAACTTGTACTGTAAACGAGGTTCTTGTAAACAGAGCCGTTCGAAACTTTGGGGTGGCTGTGTCTTTTTGATTTTAAATTCCCTAAGCTATAGGACCATAAGAGGAAGTGCCCTAGGCTCTGTTGCTTTGTATTTTAGATGTTTCAGGAAACACCATACACTTCTCCCGAGTGGTTGTTGGCAATTTACATCCTGCCCATCAGCATAACAAGGCTCCCAGTTCTCCATGGCCTGTCCTGCCTTTCTGGATTTTACACTTTTTTCAGATGGCCCTTTTGACCGGGGGGAAGTGAGACTTCATTGTAGTGCAGATTTCCTTTGCAAGCTTGCTTGGTTGGCCAAAAAGGGCGTATGCGTTTTTTCCTGAATATATTCAGGAAAAAACGCATACGCCCTTTTTGGCCAAGTGCATCATTGTGGACGTTCTGCCTCTTTTCCTATGCTTTCAATGCAATTCCAGTCTACCTCTTGAAATCGGTTTCCTGCAATTCTGACCCGCTTTCAAGTCCTCTTGGCAGCCTTACTTCAGTCTATTTTTGGACGATAGCTGTCATTTATAACTCTGCAGGTTTGTGAATTACAGTGCCCCTGAGCTCCTTTCTTCAACTCGCTTTCTTTTGAGCTGGCCGCAACACTGCAGGATGGCTTCAGGCCCTAATCTGGTCCGGCACGGCACACTGAGCCTTTGGATATTTCCTCTTCCTGGTGGGAAATGAGAGTTAAATTTGCCCGTCCACACACCTCCAGCTAGCCTCTCATTGGTTCTCGCTATTCCTGTTCATCTTCCGCATAAATTGCAAACTGGGCCAAACGGGAGGTTAAAGGCGCTGACTTTCCAAGTGGGGAGAGTGTTAGTAAAGCGTCTGGAATGTTGCACCCGAGTACCAGGGGAGGAAAACTGAGACATATTTGAACACGTCTCCCATTCACATGGTTGATCATACTTGGGTTCCACATGCATGTTTTAGCTGAAGGAAGAATACCTAAAACCTGGGTATTTGAAACCCGTGGAATGGGTACCATGCAATATGACTTCAAAGGGTCTTCATTTGCTCACCGAACCGCTCCAATCCTATCACTGCTGCGTTTATGCCCCTGTACACATGCTTGATTCTCTTTCGGAGACATAGCAATCCATAGGTTTTAAGATACTTACTAGTCAGGTACATTCTTAGGCGTTTAATATGCGGTGTTGAGTCCATTTCGTTGAGCAAGGAGTAGCTCTTGTTTATTCCATATTTGGCTTAAGGAACTTTATCTGTGCTCATTTCATCTCTGGTTTTATGCAGCACCCCAACTCACCTTTCCCCTTAAGCAAGCATAAGTTGGTTTTCTAAATTTGAGACCCTGTTCTGTTCTGTAATTCAGTTCCTGTGTAGCCAAGTTTACATTCCGTGTATTACTGATATCTTACGATGTTTCTTTTTCTGTGTGACTTATTTCAGTTAGAATCATCATACCTGAATCCACTCATTGTGCTGCTAAGGGCCTGATGACACAGATTTCATTGCTGAGTGATATTGCTTTGTAAGTAAATACCACAACTTCTTTATCCATTTTTCAATTTCTGCGATGTTGAACTTGTACTGTAAACGAGGTTCTTGTAAACAGAGGCGTCCCAAACTTTGGGGTGGCTGTGTCTTTTTGATTTTAATTTCCCTAAGCTATAGGACCATAAGTGGCAGTGCCCTAGGCTCTGTTGCTTTGTTTTTTAGATGTTTCAGGAAACACCATACACTTCTCCTGAGTGTCTGTTGGTAATTTACATCCCGTCCATCAGCATAACAAGGCTCCCAGTTCTCCATGGCCTGTCCTGCCTTTCTGGATTTTACACTTTTTTCAGATGGCCCTTTTGACCGGGGGGAAGTGAGACTTCATTGTAGTGCAGATTTCCTTTGCAAGCTTGCTTGGTTGGCCAAAAAGGGCGTATGCGTTTTTTCCTGAATATATTCAGGAAAAAACGCATACGCCCTTTTTGGCCAAGTGCATCATTGTGGACGTTCTGCCTCTTTTCCTATGCTTTCAATGCAATTCCAGTCTACCTCCTGAAATCGGTTTCCTGCAATTCTGCCCCGCTTTCAAGTCCTCTTGGCAGCCTTACTTCAGTCTATTTTTGGACGATAGCTGTCATTTATAACTCTGCAGGTTTGTGAATTACAGTGCCCCTGAGCTCCTTTCTTCAACTCGCTTTCTTTTGAGCTGGCCGCAACACTGCAGGATGGCTTCAGGCCCTAATCTGGTCCGGCACGGCACACTGAGCCTTTGGTTATTTCCTCTTCCTGGTGGGAAATGAGAGTTAAATTTGCCCGTCCACACACCTCCAGCTAGCCTCTCATTGGTTCTCGCTATTCCTGTTCATCTTCCGCATAAATTGCAAACTGGGCCAAACGGGAGGTTAAAGGCGCTGACTTTCCAAGTGGGGAGAGTGTTAGTAAAGCGTCTGGAATGTTGCACCCGAGTACCAGGGGAGGAAAACTGAGACATATTTGAACACGTCTCCCATTCACATGGTTGATCATACTTGGGTTCCACATGCATGTTTTAGCTGAAGGAAGAATACCTAAAACCTGGGTATTTGAAACCCGTGGAATGGGTACCATGCAATATGACTTCAAAGGGTCTTCATTGCTCACCGAACCTCTCCAATCCTATCACTGCTGCGTTTATGCCCCTGTACACATGCTTGATTCTCTTTCGGAGACATAGCAATCCATAGGTTTTAAGATACTTACTAGTCAGGTACATTCTTAGGCGTTTAATATGCGGTGTTGAGTCCATTTCGTTGAGCAAGGAGTAGCTCTTGTTTATTCCATATTTGGCTTAAGGAACTTTATCTGTGCTCATTTCAATCTCTGGTTTTATGCAGCACCCCAACTCACCTTTCCCCTTAAGCAAGCATAAGTTGGTTTTCTAAATTTGAGACCCTGTTCTGTTCTGTAATTCAGTTCCTGTGTAGCCAAGTTTACATTCCGTGTATTACTGATATCTTATGATGTTTCTTTTTCTGTGTGACTTATTTCAGTTAGAATCATCATACCTGAATCCACTCATTGTGCTGCTAAGGGCCTGATGACACAGATTTCATTGCTGAGTGATATTGCTTTGTAAGTAAATACCACAACTTCTTTATCCATTTTTCAATTTCTGCGATGTTGAACTTGTACTGTAAACGAGGTTCTTGTAAACAGAGGCGTCCCAAACTTTGGGGTGGCTGTGTCTTTTTGATTTTAATTTCCCTAAGCTATAGGACCATAAGTGGCAGTGCCCTAGGCTCTGCTGATTTGTTTTTTAGATGTTTCAGGAAACACCATACACTTCTCCCGAGTGTCTGTTGGCAATTTACATCCCGCCCATCAGCATAACAAGGCTCCCAGTTCTCCATGGCCTGTCCTGCCTTTCTGGATTTTACACTTTTTTCAGATGGCCCTTTTGACCGGGGGGAAGTGAGACTTCATTGTAGTGCAGATTTCCTTTTCAAGCTTGCTTGGTTGGCCAAAAAGGGCGTATGCGTTTTTTCCTGAATATATTCAGGAAAAAACGCATACGCCCTTTTTGGCCAAGTGCATCATTGTGGACGTTCTGCCTCTTTTCCTATGCTTTCAATGCAATTCCAGTCTACCTCCTGAAATCGGTTTCCTGCAATTCTGCCCCGCTTTCAAGTCTTCTTGGCAGCCTTACTTCAGTCTATTTTTGGACGATAGCTGTCATTTATAACTCTGCAGGTTTTTGAATTACAGTGCCCCTGAGCTCCTTTCTTCAACTCGCTTTCTTGTGACCTGGCCGCAACACCGCAGGATGGCTTCAGGCCCTAATCTGGTTCTGGTACGGCACGCTGAGCCTTTGGTTATTTCCTCTTCCTGGTGGGAAATGAGAGTTAAATTTGCCCGTCCAGACACCTCCAGCTAGTCTCTCATTGGTTCTCGCTATTCCTGTTCATCTTCCGCAGAAATTGCAAACTGGGCCAAACAGGAGGTTAAAGGCGCTGACTCTCCAAGTGGGGAGAGTGTTAGTAAAGCGTCTGGAATGTTGCACCCGAGTACCAGGGGAGGAAAACTGAGATATATTTGAACACGTCTCCCGTTCACATAGTTGATCATACTTGGGTTCCACATGCATCTTTTAGCTGAAGGAAGAATACCTTAAACCTGTGTATTTGAAACCCGTGGAATGGTTACCATGCAATATGACTTCAAAGGGTCTTCATTTGCTCACCGAACCTCTCCAATCCTATCACTGCTGCGTTTATGCCCCTGTACACATGCTTGATTCTCTTTCGGAGACATAGCAATCCATAGGTTTTAAGATACTTACTAGTCAGGTACATTCTTAGGCGTTTAATATGCGGTGTTGAGTCCATTTCGTTGAGCAAGGAGTAGCTCTTGTCTATTCCATATTTGGCTTAAGGAACTTTATCTGTGCTCATTTCAATCTCTGGTTTTATGCAGCACCCCAACTCCCCTTTCCCCTTAAGCAAGCATAAGTTGGTTTTCTAAATTTGAGACCCTGTTCTGTTCTGTAATTCAGTTCCTGTGTAGCCAAGTTTACATTCCGTGTATTACTGATATCTTATGATGTTTCTTTTTCTGTGTGACTTATTTCAGTTAGAATCATCATACCTGAATCCACTCATTGTGCTGCTAAGGGCCTGATGACACAGATTTCATTGCTGAGTGATATTGCTTTGTAAGTAAATACCACAACTTTTTTATCCATTTTTCACTTTCTGCGATATTGAACTTGTACTGTAAACGAGGTTCTTGTAAACAGAGCCGTTCGAAACTTTGGGGTGGCTGTGTCTTTTTGATTTTAAATTCCCTAAGCTATAGGACCATAAGAGGAAGTGCCCTAGGCTCTGTTGCTTTGTATTTTAGATGTTTCAGGAAACACCATACACTTCTCCCGAGTGGTTGTTGGCAATTTACATCCTGCCCATCAGCATAACAAGGCTCCCAGTTCTCCATGGCCTGTCCTGCCTTTCTGGATTTTACACTTTTTTCAGATGGCCCTTTTGACCGGGGGGAAGTGAGACTTCATTGTAGTGCAGATTTCCTTTGCAAGCTTGCTTGGTTGGCCAAAAAGGGCGTATGCGTTTTTTCCTGAATATATTCAGGAAAAAACGCATACGCCCTTTTTGGCCAAGTGCATCATTGTGGACGTTCTGCCTCTTTTCCTATGCTTTCAATGCAATTCCAGTCTACCTCTTGAAATCGGTTTCCTGCAATTCTGACCCGCTTTCAAGTCCTCTTGGCAGCCTTACTTCAGTCTATTTTTGGACGATAGCTGTCATTTATAACTCTGCAGGTTTGTGAATTACAGTGCCCCTGAGCTCCTTTCTTCAACTCGCTTTCTTTTGAGCTGGCCGCAACACTGCAGGATGGCTTCAGGCCCTAATCTGGTCCGGCACGGCACACTGAGCCTTTGGATATTTCCTCTTCCTGGTGGGAAATGAGAGTTAAATTTGCCCGTCCACACACCTCCAGCTAGCCTCTCATTGGTTCTCGCTATTCCTGTTCATCTTCCGCATAAATTGCAAACTGGGCCAAACGGGAGGTTAAAGGCGCTGACTTTCCAAGTGGGGAGAGTGTTAGTAAAGCGTCTGGAATGTTGCACCCGAGTACCAGGGGAGGAAAACTGAGACATATTTGAACACGTCTCCCATTCACATGGTTGATCATACTTGGGTTCCACATGCATGTTTTAGCTGAAGGAAGAATACCTAAAACCTGGGTATTTGAAACCCGTGGAATGGGTACCATGCAATATGACTTCAAAGGGTCTTCATTTGCTCACCGAACCTCTCCAATCCTATCACTGCTGCGTTTATGCCCCTGTACACATGCTTGATTCTCTTTCGGAGACATAGCAATCCATAGGTTGTAAGATACTTACTAGTCAGGTACATTCTTAGGCGTTTAATATGCGGTGTTGAGTCCATTTCGTTGAGCAAGGAGTAGCTCTTGTTTATTCCATATTTGGCTTAAGGAACTTTATCTGTGCTCATTTCATCTCTGGTTTTATGCAGCACCCCAACTCACCTTTCCCCTTAAGCAAGCATAAGTTGGTTTTCTAAATTTGAGACCCTGTTCTGTTCTGTAATTCAGTTCCTGTGTAGCCAAGTTTACATTCCGTGTATTACTGATATCTTACGATGTTTCTTTTTCTGTGTGACTTATTTCAGTTAGAATCATCATACCTGAATCCACTCATTGTGCTGCTAAGGGCCTGATGACACAGATTTCATTGCTGAGTGATATTGCTTTGTAAGTAAATACCACAACTTCTTTATCCATTTTTCAATTTCTGCGATGTTGAACTTGTACTGTAAACGAGGTTCTTGTAAACAGAGGCGTCCCAAACTTTGGGGTGGCTGTGTCTTTTTGATTTTAATTTCCCTAAGCTATAGGACCATAAGTGGCAGTGCCCTAGGCTCTGTTGCTTTGTTTTTTAGATGTTTCAGGAAACACCATACACTTCTCCTGAGTGTCTGTTGGTAATTTACATCCCGTCCATCAGCATAACAAGGCTCCCAGTTCTCCATGGCCTGTCCTGCCTTTCTGGATTTTACACTTTTTTCAGATGGCCCTTTTGACCGGGGGGAAGTGAGACTTCATTGTAGTGCAGATTTCCTTTGCAAGCTTGCTTGGTTGGCCAAAAAGGGCGTATGCGTTTTTTCCTGAATATATTCAGGAAAAAACGCATACGCCCTTTTTGGCCAAGTGCATCATTGTGGACGTTCTGCCTCTTTTCCTATGCTTTCAATGCAATTCCAGTCTACCTCCTGAAATCGGTTTCCTGCAATTCTGCCCCGCTTTCAAGTCCTCTTGGCAGCCTTACTTCAGTCTATTTTTGGACGATAGCTGTCATTTATAACTCTGCAGGTTTGTGAATTACAGTGCCCCTGAGCTCCTTTCTTCAACTCGCTTTCTTTTGAGCTGGCCGCAACACTGCAGGATGGCTTCAGGCCCTAATCTGGTCCGGCACGGCACACTGAGCCTTTGGTTATTTCCTCTTCCTGGTGGGAAATGAGAGTTAAATTTGCCCGTCCACACACCTCCAGCTAGCCTCTCATTGGTTCTCGCTATTCCTGTTCATCTTCCGCATAAATTGCAAACTGGGCCAAACGGGAGGTTAAAGGCGCTGACTTTCCAAGTGGGGAGAGTGTTAGTAAAGCGTCTGGAATGTTGCACCCGAGTACCAGGGGAGGAAAACTGAGACATATTTGAACACGTCTCCCATTCACATGGTTGATCATACTTGGGTTCCACATGCATGTTTTAGCTGAAGGAAGAATACCTAAAACCTGGGTATTTGAAACCCGTGGAATGGGTACCATGCAATATGACTTCAAAGGGTCTTCATTTGCTCACCGAACCTCTCCAATCCTATCACTGCTGCGTTTATGCCCCTGTACACATGCTTGATTCTCTTTCGGAGACATAGCAATCCATAGGTTTTAAGATACTTACTAGTCAGGTACATTCTTAGGCGTTTAATATGCGGTGTTGAGTCCATTTCGTTGAGCAAGGAGTAGCTCTTGTTTATTCCATATTTGGCTTAAGGAACTTTATCTGTGCTCATTTCAATCTCTGGTTTTATGCAGCACCCCAACTCACCTTTCCCCTTAAGCAAGCATAAGTTGGTTTTCTAAATTTGAGACCCTGTTCTGTTCTGTAATTCAGTTCCTGTGTAGCCAAGTTTACATTCCGTGTATTACTGATATCTTATGATGTTTCTTTTTCTGTGTGACTTATTTCAGTTAGAATCATCATACCTGAATCCACTCATTGTGCTGCTAAGGGCCTGATGACACAGATTTCATTGCTGAGTGATATTGCTTTGTAAGTAAATACCACAACTTCTTTATCCATTTTTCAATTTCTGCGATGTTGAACTTGTACTGTAAACGAGGTTCTTGTAAACAGAGGCGTCCCAAACTTTGGGGTGGCTGTGTCTTTTTGATTTTAATTTCCCTAAGCTATAGGACCATAAGTGGAAGTGCCCTAGGCTCTGTTGCTTTGTTTTTTAGATGTTTCAGGAAACACCATACACTTCTCCTGAGTGTCTGTTGGTAATTTACATCCCGCCCATCAGCATAACAAGGCTCCCAGTTCTCCATGGCCTGTCCTGCCTTTCTGGATTTTACACTTTTTTCAGATGGCCCTTTTGACCGGGGGGAAGTGAGACTTCATTGTAGTGCAGATTTCCTTTGCAAGCTTGCTTGGTTGGCCAAAAAGGGCGTATGCGTTTTTTCCTGAATATATTCAGGAAAAAACGCATACGCCCTTTTTGGCCAAGTGCATCATTGTGGACGTTCTGCCTCTTTTCCTATGCTTTCAATGCAATTCCAGTCTACCTCCTGAAATCGGTTTCCTGCAATTCTGCCCCGCTTTCAAGTCCTCTTGGCAGCCTTACTTCAGTCTATTTTCAGACAATAGCTGTCATTTATAACTCTGCAGGTTTGTGAATTACAGTGCCCCTGAGCTCCTTTCTTCAACTCGCTTTCTTGTGAGCTGGCCGCAACACCGCAGGATGTCTTCAGGCCCTAATGTGGTTCCGCCATGGCACGCTGAGCCTTTGGTTAATTCCTCTTCCTGGTGGGAAATGAGAGTTAAATTTGCCCATCCAGACACCTCCAGCTAGTCTTTCATTGGTTCTCGCTATTCCTGTTCATCTTCCACAGAAATTGCAAACTGGGCCAAACAGGTGGTTAAAGGGACTGACTCTCCAAGTGGGGAGAGTGTTAGTAAAGCGTCTGGAATGTTGCACCCGAGTACCAGGGGAGGAAAACTGAGATATATTTGAACACGTCTCCCGTTCACATGGTTGATCATACTCTGGGTTCCACATGCATGTTTTAGCTGAAGGAAGAATACCTTAAACCTGGAGAGTTGAGACCCGTGTAATGGGTACCATGCAATATGTCTTCAAAGGGTCTTCATTTGCTCACCGAACCTCTCCAATCCTATCACTGCTGCGTTTATGCCCCTGTACACATGCTTTATTCTCTTTTGGAGGCATAGCAATCCATAGGTTTTAAGATACTTACTAGTCAGGTACATTCTTAGGCGTTTAATATGGGGTGTTGAGTCCATTTCGTTGAGCAAGGAGTAGCTCTTGTCTATTCCATATTTGGCTTAAGGAACTTTATCTGTGCTCATTTCAATCTCTGGTTTTATGCAGCACCCCAACTCACCTTTCCCCTTAAGCAAGCATAAGTTGGTTTTCTAAATTTGAGACCCTGTTCTCTTCTGTAATTCAGTTCCTGTGTAGCCAAGTTTACATTCCGTGTATTAGTGATATCTTATGATGTTTCTTTTTCTGTGTGACTTATTTCAGTTAGAATCATCGTACCTGAATCCACTCATTATGCTGCTACGGGCCTGATGACATAGATTTCATTGCTGAGTGATACTGCATTGTACGTAAGTACCACAAGTTCTTTATCCATTTTTCACTTTCTGCGATGTTGAACTTGTACTGTAAACGAGGTTCTTGTAAACAGAGCCGTTCCAAACAATGGGGTGGCTGTGTCATTTTGATTTTAATTTCCCTAAGCTATAGGACCATAAGTGGAAGTGCCCTAGGCTCTGTTGCTTTGTTTTTTAGATGTTTCAGGAAACACCATACACTTCTCCCGAGTGGTTGTTGGCAATTTACATCCCGCCCATCAGCATAACAAGGCTCCCAGTTCTCCATGGCCTGTCCTGCCTTTCTGGATTTTACACTTTTTTCAGATGTCCCTTTTGACTGGGGGGAAGTGAGACTTCATTGTAGTGCAGATTTCCTTTGCAAGCTTGCTTGGCTGGCCAAAAAGGGCGTATGCGTTTTTTCCTGAATATATTCAGGAAAAAACGCATACGCCCTTTTTGGCCAAGTGCATCATTGTGGACGTTCTGCCTCTTTTCCTATGCTTTCAATGCAATTCCAGTCTACCTCCTGAAATCGGTTTCCTGCAATTCTGCCCCGCTTTCAAGTCTTCTTGGCAGCCTTACTTCAGTCTATTTTTGGACGATAGCTGTCATTTATAACTCTGCAGGTTTTTGAATTACAGTGCCCCTGAGCTCCTTTCTTCAACTCGCTTTCTTGTGACCTGGCCGCAACACCGCAGGATGGCTTCAGGCCCTAATCTGGTTCCGGCACGGCACGCTGAGCCTTTGGTTATTTCCTCTTCCTGGTGGGAAATGAGAGTTAAATTTGCCCATCCAGACACCTCCAGCTAGTCTCTCATTGGTTCTCGCTATTCCTGTTCATCTTCCACAGAAATTGCAAACTGGGCCAAACAGGAGGTTAAAGGGACTGACTCTCCAAGTGGGGAGAGTGTTAGTAAAGCGTCTGGAATGTTGCACCCGAGTACCAGGGTACGAAAACTGAGACATATTTGAACACGTCTCCCGATCACATAGTTGATCATACTCTAGGTTCCACATGCATGTTTTAGCTGAAGGAAGAATACCTTAAACCTGGGTATTTGAAACCCGTGGAATGGGTACCATGCAATATGACTTCAAAGGGTCTTCATTTGCTCACCGAACCTCTCCAATCCTATCACTGCTGCGTTTATGCCCCTGTACACATGCTTGATTCTCTTTCGGAGACATAGCAATCCATAGGTTTTAAGATACTTACTAGTCAGGTACATTCTTAGGCGTTTAATATGCGGTGTTGAGTCCATTTCGTTGAGCAAGGAGTAGCTCTTGTCTATTCCATATTTGGCTTAAGGAACTTTATCTGTGCTCATTTCAATCTCTGGTTTTATGCAGCACCCCAACTCACCTTTCCCCTTAAGCAAGCATAAGTTGGTTTTCTAAATTTGAGACCCTGTTCTGTTCTGTAACTCAGTTCCTGTCTAGCCAGGTTTACATTCCGTGTATTACTGATATCTTATGATGTTTCTTTTTCTGTGTGACTTATTTCAGTTAGAATCATCATACCTGAATCCACTCATTGTGCTGCTAAGGGCCTGATGACACAGATTTCATTGCTGAGTGATATTGCTTTGTAAGTAAATACCACAACTTTTTTATCCATTTTTCACTTTCTGCGATGTTGAACTTGTACTGTAAACGAGGTTCTTGTAAACAGAGCCGTTCGAAACTTTGGGGTGGCTGTGTCTTTTTGATTTTAAATTCCCTAAGCTATAGGACCATAAGTGGAAGTGCCCTAGGCTCTGTTGCTTTGTTTTTAGATGTTTCAGGAAACACCATACACTTCTCCCGAGTGTTTTTTGGCAATTTACATCCCGCCCTTCAGCATAACAAGGCTCCCAGTTCTCCATGGCCTGTCCTGCCTTTCTGGATTTTACACTTTTTTCAGATGGCCCTTTTGACCGGGGGGAAGTGAGACTTCATTGTAGTGCAGATTTCCTTTGCAAGCTTGCTTGGTTGGCCAAAAAGGGCGTATGCGTTTTTTCCTGAATATATTCAGGAAAAAACGCATACGCCCTTTTTGGCCAAGTGCATCATTGTGGACGTTCTGCCTCTTTTCCTATGCTTTCAATGCAATTCCAGTCTACCTCCTGAAATCGGTTTCCTGCAATTCTGCCCCGCTTTCAAGTCCTCTTGGCAGCCTTACTTCAGTCTATTTTTGGACGATAGCTGTCATTTATAACTCTGCAGGTTTGTGAATTACAGTGCCCCTGAGCTCCTTTCTTCAACTCGCTTTCTTTTGAGCTGGCCGCAACACCGCAGGATGGCTTCAGGCCCTAATCTGATCCGGCTCGGCACGCTGAGCCTTTGGTTATTTCCTCTTCCTGGTGGGAAATGAGAGTTAAATTTGCCCGTCCAGACACCTCCAGCTAGTCTCTCATTGGTTCTCACTATTCCTGTTCATCTTCCGCATAAATTGCAAACTGGGCCAAACGGGAGGTTAAAGGCGCTGACTTTCCAAGTGGGGAGAGTGTTAGTAAAGCGTCTGGAATGTTGCACCCGAGTACCAGGGGAGGAAAACTGAGACATATTTGAACACGTCTCCCATTCACATGGTTGATCATACTTGGGTTCCACATGCATGTTTTAGCTGAAGGAAGAATACCTAAAACCTGGGTATTTGAAACCCGTGGAATGGGTACCATGCAATATGACTTCAAAGGGTCTTCATTTGCTCACCGAACCTCTCCAATCCTATCACTGCTGCGTTTATGCCCCTGTACACATGCTTGATTCTCTTTCGGAGACATAGCAATCCATAGGTTTTAAGATACTTACTAGTCAGGTACATTCTTAGGCGTTTAATATGCGGTGTCGCGTCCATTTCGTTGAGCAAGGAGTAGCTCTTGTTTATTCCATATTTGGCTTAAGGAACTTTATCTGTGCTCATTTCAATCTCTGGTTTTATGCAGCACCCCAACTCACCTTTCCCCTTAAGCAAGCATAAGTTGGTTTTCTAAATTTGAGACCCTGTTCTGTTCTGTAATTCAGTTCCTGTGTAGCCAAGTTTACATTCCGTGTATTACTGATATCTTATGATGTTTCTTTTTCTGTGTGACTTATTTCAGTTAGAATCATCATACCTGAATCCACCCATTGTGCTCCTAAGGGCCTGATGACACAGATTTCATTGCTGAGTGATATTGCTTTGTAAGTAAATACCACAACTTCTTTATCCATTTTTCAATTTCTGCGATGTTGGACTTGTACTGTAAACGAGGTTCTTGTAAACAGAGCCGTTCCAAACTTTGGGGTGGCTGTGTCTTTTTGATTTTAAATTCCCTAATCTATAGGACCATAAGTGGAAGTGCCCTAGGCTCTGTTGCTTTGTATTTTAGATGTTTCAGGAAACACCATACACTTCTCCCGAGTGGTTGTTGGCAATTTACATCCCGCCCATCAGCATAACAAGGCTCCCAGTTCTCCATGGCCTGTCCTGCCTTTCTGGATTTTACACTTTTTTCAGATGGCCCTTTTGACCGGGGGGAAGTGAGACTTCATTGTAGTGCAGATTTCCTTTGCAAGCTTGCTTGGTTGGCCAAAAAGGGCGTATGCGTTTTTTCCTGAATATATTCAGGAAAAAACGCATACGCCCTTTTTGGCCAAGTGCATCATTGTGGACGTTCTGCCTCTTTTCCTATGCTTTCAATGCAATTCCAGTCTACCTCCTGAAATCGGTTTCCTGCAATTCTGCCCCGCTTTCAAGTCCTCTTGGCAGCCTTACTTCAGTCTATTTTTGGACGATAGCTGTCATTTATAACTCTGCAGGTTTGTGAATTACAGTGCCCCTGAGCTCCTTTCTTCAACTCGCTTTCTTGTGAGCTGGCCGCAACACCGCAGGATGGCTTCAGGCCCTAATCTGGTTCCGGCACGGCACGCTGAGCCTTTGGTTATTTCCTCTTCCTGGTGGGAAATGAGAGTTAAATTTGCCCGTCCAGACACCTCCAGCTAGCCTCTCATTGGTTCTCGCTATTCCTGTTCATCTTCCGCAGAAATTGCAAACTGGGCCAAACAGGAGGTTAAAGGCGCTGACTCTCCAAGTGGGGAGAGTGTTAGTAAAGCGTCTGGAATGTTGCACCCGAGTACCAGGGGAGGAAAACTGAGACATATTTGAACACGTCTCCCGTTCACATGGTTGATCATACTTGGGTTCCACATGCATGTTTTAGCTGAAGGAAGAATACCTAAAACCTGGGTAGTTGAAACCCGTGGAATGGGTACCATGCAATGTGACTTCAAAGGGTCTTCATTTGCTCACCGAACCTCTCCAATCCTATCACTGCTGCGTTTATGCCCCTGTACACATGCTTGATTCTCTTTCGGAGACATAGCAATCCATAGGTTTTAAGATACTTACTAGTCAGGTACATTCTTAGGCGTTTAATATGGGGTGTTGAGTCCATTTCGTTGAGCAAGGAGTAGCTCTTGTCTATTCCATATTTGGCTTAAGGAACTTTATCTGTGCTCATTTCAATCTCTGGTTTTATGCAGCACCCCAACTCACCTTTCCCCTTAAGCAAGCATAAGTTGGTTTTCTAAATTTGAGACCCTGTTCTGTTCTGTAATTCAGTTCCTGTGTAGCCAAGTTTCCATGCCGTGTATTACTGATATCTTATGATGTTTCTTTTTCTGTGTGACTTATTTCAGTTAGAATCATCATACCTGAATCCACTCATTGTGCTGCTAAGGGCCTGATGACACAGATTTCATTGCTGAGTGATATTGCTTTGTAAGTAAATACCACAACTTCTTTATCCATTTTTCACTTTCTGCGATGTTGAACTTGTACTGTAAACGAGGTTCTTGTAAACAGAGCCGTTCCAAACTTTGGGGTGGCTGTGTCTTTTTGATTTTAATTTCCCTAAGCTATAGGACCATAAGTGGAAGTGCCCTAGGTTCTGTTGCTTTGTTTTTTAGATGTTTCAGGAAACACCATACACTTCTCCCGAGTGGTTGTTGGCAATTTACATCCCGCCCATCAGCATAACAAGGCTCCCAGTTCTCCATGGCCTGTCCTGCCTTTCTGGATTTTACACTTTTTTCAGATGGCCCTTTTGACCGGGGGGAAGTGAGACTTCATTGTAGTGCAGATTTCCTTTGCAAGCTTGCTTGGTTGGCCAAAAAGGGCGTATGCGTTTTTTCCTGAATATATTCAGGAAAAAACGCATACGCCCTTTTTGGCCAAGTGCATCATTGTGGACGTTCTGCCTCTTTTCCTATGCTTTCAATGCAATTCCAGTCTACCTCCTGAAATCGGTTTCCTGCAATTCTGCCCCGCTTTCAAGTCCTCTTGGCAGCCTTTCTTCAGTCTATTTTTGGACGATAGCTGTCATTTATAACTCTGCAGGTTTGTGAATTACAGTGCCCCTGAGCTCCTTTCTTCAACTCGCTTTCTTGTGACCTGGCCGCAACACCGCAGGATGGCTTCAGGCCCTAATCTGGTTCCGGCCCGGCACGCTGAGCCTTTGGTTAATTCCTCTTCCTGGTGGGAAATGAGAGTTAAATTTGCCCGTCCAGACACCTCCAGCTAGCCTCTCATTGGTTCTCGCTATTCCTGTTCATCTTCCGCAGAAATTGCAAACTGGGCCAAACAGGAGGTTAAAGGGACTGACTCTCCAAGTGGGGAGAGTGTTAGTAAAGCGTCTGGAATGTTGCACCCGAGTACCAGGGGAGGAAAACTGAGACATATTTGAACACGTCTCCCGTTCACATGGTTGATCATACTTGGGTTCCACATGCATGTTTTAGCTGAAGGAAGAATACCTAAAACCTGGGTATTTGAAACCCGTGGAATGGGTACCATGCAATATGACTTCAAAGGGTCTTCATTTGCTCACCGAACCTCTCCAATCCTATCACTGCTGCGTTTATGCCCCTGTACACATGCTTGATTCTCTTTCGGAGACATAGCAATCCATAGGTTGTAAGATACTTACTAGTCAGGTACATTCTTAGGCGTTTAATATGCGGTGTTGAGTCCATTTCATTGAGCAAGGAGTAGCTCTTGTCTATTCCATATTTGACTTAAGGAACTTTATCTGTGCTCATTTCAATCTCTGGTTTTATGCAGCACCCCAACTCACCTTTCCCCTTAAGCAAGCATAAGTTGGTTTTCTAAATTTGAGACCCTGTTCTGTTCTGTAATTCAGTTCCTGTGTGGCCAAGTTTACATTCCGTGTATTACTGATATCTTATGATGTTTCTTTTTCTGTGTGACTTATTTCAGTTAGAATCATCATACCTGAATCCACTCATTGTGCTGCTAAGGGCCTGATGACACAGATTTCATTGCTGAGTGATATTGCTTTGTAAGTAAATACCACAACTTCTTTATCCATTTTTCACTTTCTGCGATGTTGAACTTGTACTGTAAACGAGGTTCTTGTAAACAGAGCCGTTCCAAACTTTGGGGTGGCTGTGTCTTTTTGATTTTAAATTCCCTAAGCTATAGGACCATAAGTGGAAGTGCCCTAGGCTCTGTTGCTTTGTATTTTAGATGTTTCAGGAAACACCATACACTTCTCCCGAGTGGTTGTTGGCAATTTACATCCCGCCCATCAGCATAACAAGGCTCCCAGTTCTCCATGGCCTGTCCTGCCTTTCTGGATTTTACACTTTTTTCAGATGGCCCTTTTGACCGGGGGGAAGTGAGACTTCATTGTAGTGCAGATTTCCTTTGCAAGCTTGCTTGGTTGGCCAAAAAGGGCGTATGCGTTTTTTCCTGAATATATTCAGGAAAAAACACATACGCCCTTTCTGGCCAAGTGCATCATTGTGGACGTTCGGCCTCTTTTCCTATGCTTTCAATGCAATTCCAGTCTACCTCCTGAAATCGGTTTCCTGCAATTCTGCCCCGCTTTCAAGTCCTCTTGGCAGCCTTACTTCAGTCTATTTTTGGACGATAGCTGTCATTTATAACTCTGCAGGTTTGTGAATTACAGTGCCCCTGAGCTCCTTTCTTCAACTCGCTTTCTTGTGAGCTGGCCACAACACCGCAGGATGGCTTCAGGCCCTAATCTGGTTCCGGCACGGCACACTGAGCCTTTGGTTATTTCCTCTTCCTGGTGGGAAATGAGAGTTAAATTTGCCCGTCCAGACACCTCCAGCTAGCCTCTCATTGGTTCTCGCTATTCCTGTTCATCTTCCGCAGAAATTGCAAACTGGGCCAAACAGGAGGTTAAAGGCGCTGACTCTCCAAGTGGGGAGAGTGTTAGTAAAGCGTCTGGAATGTTGCACCCGAGTACCAGGGGAGGAAAACTGAGACATATTTGAACACGTCTCCCGTTCACATGGTTGATCATACTTGGGTTCCACATGCATGTTTTAGCTGAAGGAAGAATACCTAAAACCTGGGTAGTTGAAACCCGTGGAATGGGTACCATGCAATATGACTTCAAAGGGTCTTCATTTGCTCACCGAACCTCTCCAATCCTATCACTGCTGCGTTTATGCCCCTGTACACATGCTTGATTCTCTTTCGGAGACATAGCAATCCATAGGTTTTAAGATACTTACTAGTCAGGTACATTCTTAGGCGTTTAATATGCGGTGTTGAGTCCATTTCGTTGAGCAAGGAGTAGCTCTTGTCTATTCCATATTTGACTTAAGGAACTTTATCTGTGCTCATTTCAATCTCTGGTTTTATGCAGCACCCCAACTCACCTTTCCCCTTAAGCAAGCATAAGTTGGTTTTCTAAATTTGAGACCCTGTTCTGTTATGTAATTCAGTTCCTGTGTGGCCAAGGTTACATTCCGTGTATTACTGATATCTTATGATGTTTCTTTTTCTGTGTGACTTATTTCAGTTAGAATCATCATACCTGAATCCACTCATTGTGCTGCTAAGGGCCTGATGACACAGATTTCATTGCTGAGTGATATTGCTTTGTAAGTAAATACCACAACTTCTTTATCCATTTTTCACTTTCTGCGATGTTGAACTTGTACTGTAAATGAGGTTCTTGTAAACAGAGCCGTTCCAAACTTTGGGGTGGCTGTGTCTTTTTCATTTTAATTTCCCTAAGCTATAGGACCATAAGTGGAAGTGCCCTAGGTTCTGTTGCTTTGTTTTTTAGATGTTTCAGGAAACACCATACACTTCTCCCGAGTGTCTGTTGGCAATTTACATCCCGCCCATCAGCATAACAAGGCTCCCAGTTCTCCATGGCCTGTCCTGCCTTTCTGGATTTTACACTTTTTTCAGATGGCCCTTTTGACCGGGGGGAAGTGAGACTTCATTGTAGTGCAGATTTCCTTTGCAAGCTTGCTTGGTTGGCCAAAAAGGGCGTATGCGTTTTTTCCTGAATATATTCAGGAAAAAACACATACGCCCTTTTTCGCCAAGTGCATCATTGTGGATGTTCGGCCTCTTTTCCTATGCTTTCAATGCAATTCCAGTCTACCTCCTGAAATCGGTTTCCTGCAATTCTGCCCCGCTTTCAAGTCCTCTTGGCAGCCTTACTTCAGTCTATTTTTGGACGATAGCTGTCATTTATAACTCTGCAGGTTTGTGAATTACAGTGCCCCTGAGCTCCTTTCTTCAACTCGCTTTCTTGTGAGCTGGCCGCAACACCGCAGGATGGCTTCAGGCCCTAATCTGGTTCCGGCACGGCACGCTGAGCCTTTGGTTATTTCCTCTTCCTGGTGGGAAATGAGAGTTAAATTTGCCCGTCCAGACACCTCCAGCTAGCCTCTCATTGGTTCTCGCTATTCCTGTTCATCTTCCGCAGAAATTGCAAACTGGGCCAAACAGGAGGTTAAAGGCGCTGACTCTCCAAGTGGGGAGAGTGTTAGTAAAGCGTCTGGAATGTTGCACCCGAGTACCAGGGGAGGAAAACTGAGACATATTTGAACACGTCTCCCGTTCACATGGTTGATCATACTTGGGTTCCACATGCATGTTTTAGTTGAAGGAAGAATACCTAAAACCTGGGTAGTTGAAACCCGTGGAATGGGTACCATGCAATATGACTTCAAAGGGTCTTCATTTGCTCACCGAACCTCTCCAATCCTATCACTGCTGCGTTTATGCCCCTGTACACATGCTTGATTCTCTTTCGGAGACATAGCAATCCATAGGTTGTAAGATACTTACTAGTCAGGTACATTCTTAGGCGTTTAATATGCGGTGTTGAGTCCATTTCGTTGAGCAAGGAGTAGCTCTTGTCTATTCCATATTTGGCTTAAGGAACTTTATCTGTGCTCATTTCAATCTCTGGTTTTATGCAGCACCCCAACTCACCTTTCCCCTTAAGCAAGCATAAGTTGGTTTTCTAAATTTGAGACCCTGTTCTGTTCTGTAATTCAGTTCCTGTGTGGCCAAGTTTACATTCCGTGTATTACTGATATCTTATGATGTTTCTTTTTCTGTGTGACTTATTTCAGTTAGAATCATCATACCTGAATCCACTCATTGTGCTGCTAAGGGCCTGATGACACAGATTTCATTGCTGAGTGATATTGCTTTGTAAGTAAATACCACAACTTCTTTATCCATTTTTCAATTTCTGCGATGTTGAACTTGTACTGTAAACGAGGTTCTTGTAAACAGAGCCGTTCCAAACTTTGGGGTGGCTGTGTCTTTTTGATTTTAAATTCCCTAAGCTATAGGACCATAAGTGGAAGTGCCCTAGGCTCTGTTGCTTTGTATTTTAGATGTTTCAGGAAACACCATACACTTCTCCCGAGTGGTTGTTGGCAATTTACATCCCGCCCATCAGCATAACAAGGCTCCCAGTTCTCTATGGCCTGAACTGCCTTTCTGGATTTTACACTTTTTTCAGATGGCCCTTTTGACCGGGGGGAAGTGAGACTTCATTGTAGTGCAGATTTCCTTTGCAAGCTTGCTTGGTTGGCCAAAAAGGGCGTATGCGTTTTTTCCTGAATATATTCAGGAAAAAACGCATACGCACTTTTTGGCCAAGTGCATCATTGTGGACGTTCTGCCTCTTTTCCTATGCTTTCAATGCAATTCCAGTCTACCTCCTGAAATCGGTTTCCTGCAATTCTGCCCCGCTTTCAAGTCCTCTTGGCAGCCTTACTTCAGTATATTTTTGGACGATAGCTGTCATTTATAACTCTGCAGGTTTGTGAATTACAGTGCTCCTGAGCTCCTTTCTTTAACTCGCTTTCTTGTGACCTGGCCGCAACACCGCAGGATGTCTTCAGGCCCTAATCTGGTTCTGGCACGGCACGCTGAGTCTTTGGTTAATTCCTCTTCCTGGTGGGAAATGAGAGTTAAATTTGCCCATCCAGACACCTCCAGCTAGTCTCTCATTGGTTCTCGCTATTCCTGTTCATCTTCCACAGAAATTGCAAACTGGGCCAAACAGGAGGTTAAACGGACTGACTCTCCAAGTGGGGAGAGTGTTAGTAAAGCGTCTGGAATGTTGCACCCGAGTACCAGGGTATGAAAACTGAGACATATTTGAACACGTCTCCCGATCACATGGTTGATCATACTCTAGGTTCCACATGCATGTTTTAGCTGAAGGAAGAATACCTTAAACCTGGGTATTTGAAACCCGTGGAATGGGTACCATGCAATATGACTTCAAAGGGTCTTCATTTGCTCACCGAACCTCTCCAATCCTATCACTGCTGCGTTTATGCCCCTGTACACACGCTTGATTCTCTTTTGGAGACATAGCAATCCATAGGTTTTAAGATACTTACTAGTCAGGTACATTCTTAGGCGTTTAATATGGGGTGTTGAGTCCATTTCGTTGAGCAAGGAGTAGCTCTTGTCTATTCCATATTTGGCTTAAGGAACTTTATCTGTGCTCATTTCAATCTCTGGTTTTATGCAGCACCCCAACTCACCTTTCCCCTTAAGCAAGCATAAGTTGGTTTTCTAAATTTGAGACCCTGTTCTGTTTTGGAATGCAGTTCCTGTGTAGCCAAGTTTACATTCCGTGTATTAGTGATATCTTATGATGTTTCTTTTTCTGTGTGACTTATTTCAGTTAGAATCATCGTACCTGAATCCACTCATTATGCTGCTACGGGCCTGATGACATAGATTTCATTGCTGAGTGATACTGCATTGTACGTAAATACCACAAGTTCTTTATCCATTTTTCACTTTCTGTGATATTGAACTTGTACGGTAAACGAGGTTCTTGTAAACGGAGGCGTCCCAAACTTTTGGGTGGCTGTGTCTTTTTGATTTTAATTTCCCTAAGCTATAGGACCATAAGTGGAAGTGCCCTAGGTTCTGTTGCTTTGTTTTTTAGATGTTTCAGGAAACACCATACACTTCTCCCGAGTGGTTGTTGGCAATTTACATCCCGCCCATCAGCATAACAAGGCTCCCAGTTCTCCATGGCCTGTCCTGCCTTTCTGGATTTTACACTTTTTTCAGATGGCCCTTTTGACCGGGGGGAAGTGAGACTTCATTGTAGTGCAGATTTCCTTTGCAAGCTTGCTTGGTTGGCCAAAAATGGCGTATGCGTTTTTTCCTGAATATATTCAGGAAAAAACGCATACGCCCTTTTTGGCCAAGTGCATCATTGTGGACGTTCTGCCTCTTTTCCTATGCTTTCAATGCAATTCCAGTCTACCTCCTGAAATCGGTTTCCTGCAATTCTGCCCCGTTTTCAAGTCCTCTTGGCAGCCTTACTTCAGTCTATTTTTGGACGATAGCTGTCATTTATAACTCTGCAGGTTTGTGAATTACAGTGCCCCTGAGCTCCTTTCTTCAACTCGCTTTCTTGTGACCTGGCCGCAACACCGCAGGATGGCTTCAGGCCCTAATCTGGTTCCGGCACGGCATGCTGAGCCTTTGGTTATTTCCTCTTCCTGGTGGGAAATGAGAGTTAAATTTGTCCGTCCAGACACCTCCAGCTAGACTCTCATTGGTTCTCGCTATTCCTGTTCATCTTCCACAGAAATTGCAAACTGGGCCAAACAGGAGGTTAAAGGGACTGACTCTCCAAGTCGGGAGAGTGTTAGTAAAGCGTCTGGAATGTTGCACCCGAGTACCAGGGGAGGAAAACTGAGACATATTTGAACACGTCTCCCGTTCACATGGTTGATCATACTTGGGTTCCACATGCGTGTTTTAGCTGAAGGAAGAATACCTTAAACCTGGGTAGTTGAAACCCGTGGAATGGATACCATGCAATATGACTTCAAAGGGTCTTCATTTGCTCACCGAACCTCTCCAATCCTATCACTGCTGCGTTTATGCCCCTGTACACATGCTTGATTCTCTTTCGGAGACATAGCAATCCATAGGTTTTAAGATACTTACTAGTCAGGTACATTCTTAGGCGTTTAATATGCGGTGTTGAGTCCATTTCGTTGAGCAAGGAGTAGCTCTTGTCTATTCCATATTTGACTTAAGGAACTTTATCTGTGCTCATTTCAATCTCTGGTTTTATGCAGCACCCCAACTCACCTTTCCCCTTAAGCAAGCATAAGTTGGTTTTCTAAATTTGAGACCCTGTTCTGTTTTGGAATGCAGTTCCTGTGTAGCCAAGTTTACATTCCGTGTATTAGTGATATCTTATGATGTTTCTTTTTCTGTGTGACTTATTTCAGTTAGAATCATCATACCTGAATCCACTCATTATGCTGCTACGGGCCTGATGACATAGATTTCATTGCTGAGTGATACTGCATTGTACGTAAGTACCACAAGTTCTTTATCCATTTTTCACTTTCTGTGATATTGAACTTGTACGGTAAACGAGGTTCTTGTAAACGGAGGCGTCCCAAACTTTGGGGTGGCTGTGTCTTTTTGATTTTAATTTCCCTAAGCTATAGGACCATAAGTGGCAGTGCCCTAGGTTCTGTTGCTTTGTTTTTTAGATGTTTCAGGAAACACCATACACTTCTCCCGAGTGGTTGTTGGCAATTTACATCCCGCCCATCAGCATAACAAGGCTCCCAGTTCTCCATGGCCTGTCCTGCCTTTCTGGATTTTACACTTTTTTCAGATGGCCCTTTTGACCGGGGGGAAGTGAGACTTCATTGTAGTGCAGATTTCCTTTGCAAGCTTGCTTGGTTGGCCAAAAAGGGCGTATGCGTTTTTTCCTGAATATATTCAGGAAAAAACACATACGCCCTTTTTGGCCAAGTGCATCATTGTGGACGTTCGGCCTCTTTTCCTATGCTTTCAATGCAATTCCAGTCTACCTCCTGAAATCGGTTTCCTGCAATTCTGCCCCGCTTTCAAGTCCTCTTGGCAGCCTTACTTCAGTCTATTTTTGGACGATAGCTGTCATTTATAACTCTGCAGGTTTGTGAATTACAGTGCCCCTGAGCTCCTTTCTTCAACTCGCTTTCTTGTGAGCTGGCCGCAACACCGCAGGATGGCTTCAGGCCCTAATCTGGTTCCGGCACGGCACACTGAGCCTTTGGTTATTTCCTCTTCCTGGTGGGAAATGAGAGTTAAATTTGCCCGTCCAGACACCTCCAGCTAGCCTCTCATTGGTTCTCGCTATTCCTGTTCATCTTCCGCAGAAATTGCAAACTGGGCCAAACAGGAGGTTAAAGGCGCTGACTCTCCAAGTGGGGAGAGTGTTAGTAAAGCGTCTGGAATGTTGCACCCGAGTACCAGGGGAGGAAAACTGAGACATATTTGAACACGTCTCCCGTTCACATGGTTGATCATACTTGGGTTCCACATGCATGTTTTAGCTGAGGAAGAATACCTAAAACCTGGGTAGTTGAAACCCGTGGAATGGGTACCATGCAATATGACTTCAAAGGGTCTTCATTTGCTCACCGAACCTCTCCAATCCTATCACTGCTGCGTTTATGCCCCTGTACACATGCTTGATTCTCTTTCGGAGACATAGCAATCCATAGGTTTTAAGATACTTACTAGTCAGGTACATTCTTAGGCGTTTAATATGCGGTGTTGAGTCCATTTCGTTGAGCAAGGAGTAGCTCTTGTCTATTCCATATTTGGCTTAAGGAACTTTATCTGTGCTCATTTCAATCTCTGGTTTTATGCAGCACCCCAACTCACCTTTCCCCTTAAGCAAGCATAAGTTGGTTTTCTAAATTTGAGACCCTGTTCTGTTCTGTAATTCAGTTCCTGTGTGGCCAAGTTTACATTCCGTGTATTACTGATATCTTATGATGTTTCTTTTTCTGTATGACTTATTTCAGTTAGAATCATCATACCTGAATCCACTCATTGTGCTGCTAAGGGCCTGATGACACAGATTTCATTGCTGAGTGATATTGCTTTGTAAGTAAATACCACAACTTCTTTATCCATTTTTCACTTTCTGCGATGTTGAACTTGTACTGTAAATGAGGTTCTTGTAAACAGAGCCGTTCCAAAATTTGGGGTGGCTGTGTCTTTTTCATTTTAATTTCCCTAAGCTATAGGACCATAAGTGGAAGTGCCCTAGGTTCTGTTGCTTTGTTTTTTAGATGTTTCAGGAAACACCATACACTTCTCCCGAGTGTCTGTTGGCAATTTACATCCCGCCCATCAGCATAACAAGGCTCCCAGTTCTCCATGGCCTGTCCTGCCTTTCTGGATTTTACACTTTTTTCAGATGGCCCTTTTGACCGGGGGGAAGTGAGACTTCATTGTAGTGCAGATTTCCTTTGCAAGCTTGCTTGGTTGGCCAAAAAGGGCGTATGCGTTTTTTCCTGAATATATTCAGGAAAAAACACATACGCCCTTTTTCGCCAAGTGCATCATTGTGGATGTTCGGCCTCTTTTCCTATGCTTTCAATGCAATTCCAGTCTACCTCCTGAAATCGGTTTCCTGCAATTCTGCCCCGCTTTCAAGTCCTCTTGGCAGCCTTACTTCAGTCTATTTTTGGACGATAGCTGTCATTTATAACTCTGCAGGTTTGTGAATTACAGTGCCCCTGAGCTCCTTTCTTCAACTCGCTTTCTTGTGAGCTGGCCGCAACACCGCAGGATGGCTTCAGGCCCTAATCTGGTTCCGGCACGGCACGCTGAGCCTTTGGTTATTTCCTCTTCCTGGTGGGAAATGAGAGTTAAATTTGCCCGTCCAGACACCTCCAGCTAGCCTCTCATTGGTTCTCGCTATTCCTGTTCATCTTCCGCAGAAATTGCAAACTGGGCCAAACAGGAGGTTAAAGGCGCTGACTCTCCAAGTGGGGAGAGTGTTAGTAAAGCGTCTGGAATGTTGCACCCGAGTACCAGGGGAGGAAAACTGAGACATATTTGAACACGTCTCCCGTTCACATGGTTGATCATACTTGGGTTCCACATGCATGTTTTAGTTGAAGGAAGAATACCTAAAACCTGGGTAGTTGAAACCCGTGGAATGGGTACCATGCAATATGACTTCAAAGGGTCTTCATTTGCTCACCGAACCTCTCCAATCCTATCACTGCTGCGTTTATGCCCCTGTACACATGCTTGATTCTCTTTCGGAGACATAGCAATCCATAGGTTGTAAGATACTTACTAGTCAGGTACATTCTTAGGCGTTTAATATGCGGTGTTGAGTCCATTTCGTTGAGCAAGGAGTAGCTCTTGTCTATTCCATATTTGGCTTAAGGAACTTTATCTGTGCTCATTTCAATCTCTGGTTTTATGCAGCACCCCAACTCACCTTTCCCCTTAAGCAAGCATAAGTTGGTTTTCTAAATTTGAGACCCTGTTCTGTTCTGTAATTCAGTTCCTGTGTGGCCAAGTTTACATTCCGTGTATTACTGATATCTTATGATGTTTCTTTTTCTGTGTGACTTATTTCAGTTAGAATCATCATACCTGAATCCACTCATTGTGCTGCTAAGGGCCTGATGACACAGATTTCATTGCTGAGTGATATTGCTTTGTAAGTAAATACCACAACTTCTTTATCCATTTTTCAATTTCTGCGATGTTGAACTTGTACTGTAAACGAGGTTCTTGTAAACAGAGCCGTTCCAAACTTTGGGGTGGCTGTGTCTTTTTGATTTTAAATTCCCTAAGCTATAGGATCATAAGTGGAAGTGCCCTAGGCTCTGTTGCTTTGTATTTTAGATGTTTCAGGAAACACCATACACTTCTCCCGAGTGGTTGTTGGCAATTTACATCCCGCCCATCAGCATAACAAGGCTCCCAGTTCTCTATGGCCTGAACTGCCTTTCTGGATTTTACACTTTTTTCAGATGGCCCTTTTGACCGGGGGGAAGTGAGACTTCATTGTAGTGCAGATTTCCTTTGCAAGCTTGCTTGGTTGGCCAAAAAGGGCGTATGCGTTTTTTCCTGAATATATTCAGGAAAAAACGCATACGCACTTTTTGGCCAAGTGCATCATTGTGGACGTTCTGCCTCTTTTCCTATGCTTTCAATGCAATTCCAGTCTACCTCCTGAAATCGGTTTCCTGCAATTCTGCCCCGCTTTCAAGTCCTCTTGGCAGCCTTACTTCAGTATATTTTTGGACGATAGCTGTCATTTATAACTCTGCAGGTTTGTGAATTACAGTGCTCCTGAGCTCCTTTCTTTAACTCGCTTTCTTGTGACCTGGCCGCAACACCGCAGGATGTCTTCAGGCCCTAATCTGGTTCTGGCACGGCACGCTGAGTCTTTGGTTAATTCCTCTTCCTGGTGGGAAATGAGAGTTAAATTTGCCCATCCAGACACCTCCAGCTAGTCTCTCATTGGTTCTCGCTATTCCTGTTCATCTTCCACAGAAATTGCAAACTGGGCCAAACAGGAGGTTAAACGGACTGACTCTCCAAGTGGGGAGAGTGTTAGTAAAGCGTCTGGAATGTTGCACCCGAGTACCAGGGTATGAAAACTGAGACATATTTGAACACGTCTCCCGATCACATGGTTGATCATACTCTAGGTTCCACATGCATGTTTTAGCTGAAGGAAGAATACCTTAAACCTGGGTATTTGAAACCCGTGGAATGGGTACCATGCAATATGACTTCAAAGGGTCTTCATTTGCTCACCGAACCTCTCCAATCCTATCACTGCTGCGTTTATGCCCCTGTACACACGCTTGATTCTCTTTTGGAGACATAGCAATCCATAGGTTTTAAGATACTTACTAGTCAGGTACATTCTTAGGCGTTTAATATGGGGTGTTGAGTCCATTTCGTTGAGCAAGGAGTAGCTCTTGTCTATTCCATATTTGGCTTAAGGAACTTTATCTGTGCTCATTTCAATCTCTGGTTTTATGCAGCACCCCAACTCACCTTTCCCCTTAAGCAAGCATAAGTTGGTTTTCTAAATTTGAGACCCTGTTCTGTTTTGGAATGCAGTTCCTGTGTAGCCAAGTTTACATTCCGTGTATTAGTGATATCTTATGATGTTTCTTTTTCTGTGTGACTTATTTCAGTTAGAATCATCGTACCTGAATCCACTCATTATGCTGCTACGGGCCTGATGACATAGATTTCATTGCTGAGTGATACTGCATTGTACGTAAATACCACAAGTTCTTTATCCATTTTTCACTTTCTGTGATATTGAACTTGTACGGTAAACGAGGTTCTTGTAAACGGAGGCGTCCCAAACTTTTGGGTGGCTGTGTCTTTTTGATTTTAATTTCCCTAAGCTATAGGACCATAAGTGGAAGTGCCCTAGGTTCTGTTGCTTTGTTTTTTAGATGTTTCAGGAAACACCATACACTTCTCCCGAGTGGTTGTTGGCAATTTACATCCCGCCCATCAGCATAACAAGGCTCCCAGTTCTCCATGGCCTGTCCTGCCTTTCTGGATTTTACACTTTTTTCAGATGGCCCTTTTGACCGGGGGGAAGTGAGACTTCATTGTAGTGCAGATTTCCTTTGCAAGCTTGCTTGGTTGGCCAAAAATGGCGTATGCGTTTTTTCCTGAATATATTCAGGAAAAAACGCATACGCCCTTTTTGGCCAAGTGCATCATTGTGGACGTTCTGCCTCTTTTCCTATGCTTTCAATGCAATTCCAGTCTACCTCCTGAAATCGGTTTCCTGCAATTCTGCCCCGTTTTCAAGTCCTCTTGGCAGCCTTACTTCAGTCTATTTTTGGACGATAGCTGTCATTTATAACTCTGCAGGTTTGTGAATTACAGTGCCCCTGAGCTCCTTTCTTCAACTCGCTTTCTTGTGACCTGGCCGCAACACCGCAGGATGGCTTCAGGCCCTAATCTGGTTCCGGCACGGCATGCTGAGCCTTTGGTTATTTCCTCTTCCTGGTGGGAAATGAGAGTTAAATTTGTCCGTCCAGACACCTCCAGCTAGACTCTCATTGGTTCTCGCTATTCCTGTTCATCTTCCACAGAAATTGCAAACTGGGCCAAACAGGAGGTTAAAGGGACTGACTCTCCAAGTCGGGAGAGTGTTAGTAAAGCGTCTGGAATGTTGCACCCGAGTACCAGGGGAGGAAAACTGAGACATATTTGAACACGTCTCCCGTTCACATGGTTGATCATACTTGGGTTCCACATGCGTGTTTTAGCTGAAGGAAGAATACCTTAAACCTGGGTAGTTGAAACCCGTGGAATGGATACCATGCAATATGACTTCAAAGGGTCTTCATTTGCTCACCGAACCTCTCCAATCCTATCACTGCTGCGTTTATGCCCCTGTACACATGCTTGATTCTCTTTCGGAGACATAGCAATCCATAGGTTTTAAGATACTTACTAGTCAGGTACATTCTTAGGCGTTTAATATGCGGTGTTGAGTCCATTTCGTTGAGCAAGGAGTAGCTCTTGTCTATTCCATATTTGACTTAAGGAACTTTATCTGTGCTCATTTCAATCTCTGGTTTTATGCAGCACCCCAACTCACCTTTCCCCTTAAGCAAGCATAAGTTGGTTTTCTAAATTTGAGACCCTGTTCTGTTTTGGAATGCAGTTCCTGTGTAGCCAAGTTTACATTCCGTGTATTAGTGATATCTTATGATGTTTCTTTTTCTGTGTGACTTATTTCAGTTAGAATCATCATACCTGAATCCACTCATTATGCTGCTACGGGCCTGATGACATAGATTTCATTGCTGAGTGATACTGCATTGTACGTAAGTACCACAAGTTCTTTATCCATTTTTCACTTTCTGTGATATTGAACTTGTACGGTAAACGAGGTTCTTGTAAACGGAGGCGTCCCAAACTTTGGGGTGGCTGTGTCTTTTTGATTTTAATTTCCCTAAGCTATAGGACCATAAGTGGCAGTGCCCTAGGTTCTGTTGCTTTGTTTTTTAGATGTTTCAGGAAACACCATACACTTCTCCCGAGTGGTTGTTGGCAATTTACATCCCGCCCATCAGCATAACAAGGCTCCCAGTTCTCCATGGCCTGTCCTGCCTTTCTGGATTTTACACTTTTTTCAGATGGCCCTTTTGACCGGGGGGAAGTGAGACTTCATTGTAGTGCAGATTTCCTTTGCAAGCTTGCTTGGTTGGCCAAAAAGGGCGTATGCGTTTTTTCCTGAATATATTCAGGAAAAAACACATACGCCCTTTTTGGCCAAGTGCATCATTGTGGACGTTCGGCCTCTTTTCCTATGCTTTCAATGCAATTCCAGTCTACCTCCTGAAATCGGTTTCCTGCAATTCTGCCCCGCTTTCAAGTCCTCTTGGCAGCCTTACTTCAGTCTATTTTTGGACGATAGCTGTCATTTATAACTCTGCAGGTTTGTGAATTACAGTGCCCCTGAGCTCCTTTCTTCAACTCGCTTTCTTGTGAGCTGGCCGCAACACCGCAGGATGGCTTCAGGCCCTAATCTGGTTCCGGCACGGCACACTGAGCCTTTGGTTATTTCCTCTTCCTGGTGGGAAATGAGAGTTAAATTTGCCCGTCCAGACACCTCCAGCTAGCCTCTCATTGGTTCTCGCTATTCCTGTTCATCTTCCGCAGAAATTGCAAACTGGGCCAAACAGGAGGTTAAAGGCGCTGACTCTCCAAGTGGGGAGAGTGTTAGTAAAGCGTCTGGAATGTTGCACCCGAGTACCAGGGGAGGAAAACTGAGACATATTTGAACACGTCTCCCGTTCACATGGTTGATCATACTTGGGTTCCACATGCATGTTTTAGCTGAGGAAGAATACCTAAAACCTGGGTAGTTGAAACCCGTGGAATGGGTACCATGCAATATGACTTCAAAGGGTCTTCATTTGCTCACCGAACCTCTCCAATCCTATCACTGCTGCGTTTATGCCCCTGTACACATGCTTGATTCTCTTTCGGAGACATAGCAATCCATAGGTTTTAAGATACTTACTAGTCAGGTACATTCTTAGGCGTTTAATATGCGGTGTTGAGTCCATTTCGTTGAGCAAGGAGTAGCTCTTGTCTATTCCATATTTGGCTTAAGGAACTTTATCTGTGCTCATTTCAATCTCTGGTTTTATGCAGCACCCCAACTCACCTTTCCCCTTAAGCAAGCATAAGTTGGTTTTCTAAATTTGAGACCCTGTTCTGTTCTGTAATTCAGTTCCTGTGTGGCCAAGTTTACATTCCGTGTATTACTGATATCTTATGATGTTTCTTTTTCTGTATGACTTATTTCAGTTAGAATCATCATACCTGAATCCACTCATTGTGCTGCTAAGGGCCTGATGACACAGATTTCATTGCTGAGTGATATTGCTTTGTAAGTAAATACCACAACTTCTTTATCCATTTTTCACTTTCTGCGATGTTGAACTTGTACTGTAAATGAGGTTCTTGTAAACAGAGCCGTTCCAAAATTTGGGGTGGCTGTGTCTTTTTCATTTTAATTTCCCTAAGCTATAGGACCATAAGTGGAAGTGCCCTAGGTTCTGTTGCTTTGTTTTTTAGATGTTTCAGGAAACACCATACACTTCTCCCGAGTGGTTGTTGGCAATTTACATCCCGCCCATCAGCATAACAAGGCTCCCAGTTCTCCATGGCCTGTCCTGCCTTTCTGGATTTTACACTTTTTTCAGATGGCCCTTTTGACCGGGGGGAAGTGAGACTTCATTGTAGTGCAGATTTCCTTTGCAAGCTTGCTTGGTTGGCCAAAAAGGGCGTATGCGTTTTTTCCTGAATATATTCAGGAAAAAACGCATACGCCCTTTTTCGCCAAGTGCATCATTGTGGATGTTCGGCCTCTTTTCCTATGCTTTCAATGCAATTCCAGTCTACCTCCTGAAATCGGTTTCCTGCAATTCTGCCCCGCTTTCAAGTCCTCTTGGCAGCCTTACTTCAGTCTATTTTTGGACGATAGCTGTCATTTAGAACTCTGCAGGTTTGTGAATTACAGTGCCCCTGAGCTCCTTTCTTCAACTCGCTTTCTTGTGAGCTGGCCGCAACACCGCAGGATGGCTTCAGGCCCTAATCTGGTTCCGGCACGGCACACTGAGCCTTTGGTTATTTCCTCTTCCTGGTGGGAAATGAGAGTTAAATTTGCCCGTCCAGACACCTCCAGCTAGCCTCTCATTGGTTCTCGCTATTCCTGTTCATCTTCCGCAGAAATTGCAAACTGGGCCAAACAGGAGGTTAAAGGCGCTGACTCTCCAAGTGGGGAGAGTGTTAGTAAAGCGTCTGGAATGTTGCACCCGAGTACCAGGGGAGGAAAACTGAGACATATTTGAACACGTCTCCCGTTCACATGGTTGATCATACTTGGGTTCCACATGCATGTTTTAGCTGAAGGAAGAATACCTAAAACCTGGGTAGTTGAAACCCGTGGAATGGGTACCATGCAATATGACTTCAAAGGGTCTTCATTTGCTCACCGAACCTCTCCAATCCTATCACTGCTGCGTTTATGCCCCTGTACACATGCTTGATTCTCTTTCGGAGACATAGCAATCCATAGGTTTTAAGATACTTACTAGTCAGGTACATTCTTAGGCGTTTAATATGCGGTGTTGAGTCCATTTCGTTGAGCAAGGAGTAGCTCTTGTCTATTCCATATTTGGCTTAAGGAACTTTATCTGTGCTCATTTCAATCTCTGGTTTTATGCAGCACCCCAACTCACCTTTCCCCTTAAGCAAGCATAAGTTGGTTTTCTAAATTTGAGACCCTGTTCTGTTCTGTAATTCAGTTCCTGTGTGGCCAAGTTTACATTCCGTGTATTACTGATATCTTATGATGTTTCTTTTTCTGTATGACTTATTTCAGTTAGAATCATCATACCTGAATCCACTCATTGTGCTGCTAAGGGCCTGATGACACAGATTTCATTGCTGAGTGATATTGCTTTGTAAGTAAATACCACAACTTCTTTATCCATTTTTCACTTTCTGCGATGTTGAACTTGTACTGTAAATGAGGTTCTTGTAAACAGAGCCGTTCCAAAATTTGGGGTGGCTGTGTCTTTTTCATTTTAATTTCCCTAAGCTATAGGACCATAAGTGGAAGTGCCCTAGGTTCTGTTGCTTTGTTTTTTAGATGTTTCAGGAAACACCATACACTTCTCCCGAGTGGTTGTTGGCAATTTACATCCCGCCCATCAGCATAACAAGGCTCCCAGTTCTCCATGGCCTGTCCTGCCTTTCTGGATTTTACACTTTTTTCAGATGGCCCTTTTGACCGGGGGGAAGTGAGACTTCATTGTAGTGCAGATTTCCTTTGCAAGCTTGCTTGGTTGGCCAAAAAGGGCGTATGCGTTTTTTCCTGAATATATTCAGGAAAAAAAGCATACGCCCTTTTTCGCCAAGTGCATCATTGTGGATGTTCGGCCTCTTTTCCTATGCTTTCAATGCAATTCCAGTCTACCTCCTGAAATCGGTTTCCTGCAATTCTGCCCCGCTTTCAAGTCCTCTTGGCAGCCTTACTTCAGTCTATTTTTGGACGATAGCTGTCATTTAGAACTCTGCAGGTTTGTGAATTACAGTGCCCCTGAGCTCCTTTCTTCAACTCGCTTTCTTGTGAGCTGGCCGCAACACCGCAGGATGGCTTCAGGCCCTAATCTGGTTCCGGCACGGCACACTGAGCCTTTGGTTATTTCCTCTTCCTGGTGGGAAATGAGAGTTAAATTTGCCCGTCCAGACACCTCCAGCTAGCCTCTCATTGGTTCTCGCTATTCCTGTTCATCTTCCGCAGAAATTGCAAACTGGGCCAAACAGGAGGTTAAAGGCGCTGACTCTCCAAGTGGGGAGAGTGTTAGTAAAGCGTCTGGAATGTTGCACCCGAGTACCAGGGGAGGAAAACTGAGACATATTTGAACACGTCTCCCGTTCACATGGTTGATCATACTTGGGTTCCACATGCATGTTTTAGCTGAAGGAAGAATACCTAAAACCTGGGTAGTTGAAACCCGTGGAATGGGTACCATGCAATATGACTTCAAAGGGTCTTCATTTGCTCACCGAACCTCTCCAATCCTATCACTGCTGCGTTTATGCCCCTGTACACATGCTTGATTCTCTTTCGGAGACATAGCAATCCATAGGTTTTAAGATACTTACTAGTCAGGTACATTCTTAGGCGTTTAATATGCGGTGTTGAGTCCATTTCGTTGAGCAAGGAGTAGCTCTTGTCTATTCCATATTTGGCTTAAGGAACTTTATCTGTGCTCATTTCAATCTCTGGTTTTATGCAGCACCCCAACTCACCTTTCCCCTTAAGCAAGCATAAGTTGGTTTTCTAAATTTGAGACCCTGTTCTGTTCTGTAATTCAGTTCCTGTGTGGCCAAGTTTACATTCCGTGTATTACTGATATCTTATGATGTTTCTTTTTCTGTATGACTTATTTCAGTTAGAATCATCATACCTGAATCCACTCATTGTGCTGCTAAGGGCCTGATGACACAGATTTCATTGCTGAGTGATATTGCTTTGTAAGTAAATACCACAACTTCTTTATCCATTTTTCACTTTCTGCGATGTTGAACTTGTACTGTAAATGAGGTTCTTGTAAACAGAGCCGTTCCAAAATTTGGGGTGGCTGTGTCTTTTTCATTTTAATTTCCCTAAGCTATAGGACCATAAGTGGAAGTGCCCTAGGTTCTGTTGCTTTGTTTTTTAGATGTTTCAGGAAACACCATACACTTCTCCCGAGTGGTTGTTGGCAATTTACATCCCGCCCATCAGCATAACAAGGCTCCCAGTTCTCCATGGCCTGTCCTGCCTTTCTGGATTTTACACTTTTTTCAGATGGCCCTTTTGACCGGGGGGAAGTGAGACTTCATTGTAGTGCAGATTTCCTTTGCAAGCTTGCTTGGTTGGCCAAAAAGGGCGTATGCGTTTTTTCCTGAATATATTCAGGAAAAAAAGCATACGCCCTTTTTCGCCAAATGCATCATTGTGGATGTTCGGCCTCTTTTCCTATGCTTTCAATGCAATTCCAGTCTACCTCCTGAAATCGGTTTCCTGCAATTCTGCCCCGCTTTCAAGTCCTCTTGGCAGCCTTACTTCAGTCTATTTTTGGACGATAGCTGTCATTTAGAACTCTGCAGGTTTGTGAATTACAGTGCCCCTGAGCTCCTTTCTTCAACTCGCTTTCTTGTGAGCTGGCCGCAACACCGCAGGATGGCTTCAGGCCCTAATCTGGTTCCGGCACGGCACACTGAGCCTTTGGTTATTTCCTCTTCCTGGTGGGAAATGAGAGTTAAATTTGCCCGTCCAGACACCTCCAGCTAGCCTCTCATTGGTTCTCGCTATTCCTGTTCATCTTCCGCAGAAATTGCAAACTGGGCCAAACAGGAGGTTAAAGGCGCTGACTCTCCAAGTGGGGAGAGTGTTAGTAAAGCGTCTGGAATGTTGCACCCGAGTACCAGGGGAGGAAAACTGAGACATATTTGAACACGTCTCCCGTTCACATGGTTGATCATACTTGGGTTCCACATGCATGTTTTAGCTGAAGGAAGAATACCTAAAACCTGGGTAGTTGAAACCCGTGGAATGGGTACCATGCAATATGACTTCAAAGGGTCTTCATTTGCTCACCGAACCTCTCCAATCCTATCACTGCTGCGTTTATGCCCCTGTACACATGCTTGATTCTCTTTCGGAGACATAGCAATCCATAGGTTTTAAGATACTTACTAGTCAGGTACATTCTTAGGCGTTTAATATGCGGTGTTGAGTCCATTTCGTTGAGCAAGGAGTAGCTCTTGTCTATTCCATATTTGGCTTAAGGAACTTTATCTGTGCTCATTTCAATCTCTGGTTTTATGCAGCACCCCAACTCACCTTTCCCCTTAAGCAAGCATAAGTTGGTTTTCTAAATTTGAGACCCTGTTCTGTTCTGTAATTCAGTTCCTGTGTGGCCAAGTTTACATTCCGTGTATTACTGATATCTTATGATGTTTCTTTTTCTGTATGACTTATTTCAGTTAGAATCATCATACCTGAATCCACTCATTGTGCTGCTAAGGGCCTGATGACACAGATTTCATTGCTGAGTGATATTGCTTTGTAAGTAAATACCACAACTTCTTTATCCATTTTTCACTTTCTGCGATGTTGAACTTGTACTGTAAATGAGGTTCTTGTAAACAGAGCCGTTCCAAAATTTGGGGTGGCTGTGTCTTTTTCATTTTAATTTCCCTAAGCTATAGGACCATAAGTGGAAGTGCCCTAGGTTCTGTTGCTTTGTTTTTTAGATGTTTCAGGAAACACCATACACTTCTCCCGAGTGGTTGTTGGCAATTTACATCCCGCCCATCAGCATAACAAGGCTCCCAGTTCTCCATGGCCTGTCCTGCCTTTCTGGATTTTACACTTTTTTCAGATGGCCCTTTTGACCGGGGGGAAGTGAGACTTCATTGTAGTGCAGATTTCCTTTGCAAGCTTGCTTGGTTGGCCAAAAAGGGCGTATGCGTTTTTTCCTGAATATATTCAGGAAAAAACGCATACGCCCTTTTTGGCCAAGTGCATCATTGTGGATGTTCGGCCTCTTTTCCTATGCTTTCAATGCAATTCCAGTCTACCTCCTGAAATCGGTTTCCTGCAATTCTGCCCCGCTTTCAAGTCCTCTTGGCAGCCTTACTTCAGTCTATTTTTGGACGATAGCTGTCATTTAGAACTCTGCAGGTTTGTGAATTACAGTGCCCCTGAGCTCCTTTCTTCAACTCGCTTTCTTGTGAGCTGGCCGCAACACCGCAGGATGGCTTCAGGCCCTAATCTGGTTCCGGCACGGCACACTGAGCCTTTGGTTATTTCCTCTTCCTGGTGGGAAATGAGAGTTAAATTTGCCCGTCCAGACACCTCCAGCTAGCCTCTCATTGGTTCTCGCTATTCCTGTTCATCTTCCGCAGAAATTGCAAACTGGGCCAAACAGGAGGTTAAAGGCGCTGACTCTCCAAGTGGGGAGAGTGTTAGTAAAGCGTCTGGAATGTTGCACCCGAGTACCAGGGGAGGAAAACTGAGACATATTTGAACACGTCTCCCGTTCACATGGTTGATCATACTTGGGTTCCACATGCATGTTTTAGCTGAAGGAAGAATACCTAAAACCTGGGTAGTTGAAACCCGTGGAATGGGTACCATGCAATATGACTTCAAAGGGTCTTCATTTGCTCACCGAACCTCTCCAATCCTATCACTGCTGCGTTTATGCCCCTGTACACATGCTTGATTCTCTTTCGGAGACATAGCAATCCATAGGTTTTAAGATACTTACTAGTCAGGTACATTCTTAGGCGTTTAATATGCGGTGTTGAGTCCATTTCGTTGAGCAAGGAGTAGCTCTTGTCTATTCCATATTTGACTTAAGGAACTTTATCTGTGCTCATTTCAATCTCTGGTTTTATGCAGCACCCCAACTCACCTTTACCCTTAAGCAAGCATAAGTTGGTTTTCTAAATTTGAGACCCTGTTCTGTTCTGTAATTCAGTTCCTGTGTGGCCAAGTTTACATTCCGTGTATTACTGATATCTTATGATGTTTCTTTTTCTGTGTGACTTATTTCAGTTAGAATCATCATACCTGAATCCACTCATTGTGCTGCTAAGGGCCTGATGACACAGATTTCATTGCTGAGTGATATTGCTTTGTAAGTAAATACCACAACTTCTTTATCCATTTTTCACTTTCTGCGATGTTGAACTTGTACTGTAAACGAGGTTCTTGTAAACAGAGCCGTTCCAAACTTTGGGGTGGCTGTGTCTTTTTGATTTTAATTTCCCTAAGCTATAGGACCATAAGTGGAAGTGCCCTAGGTTCTGTTGCTTTGTTTTTTAGATGTTTCAGGAAACACCATACACTTCTCCCGAGTGGTTGTTGGCAATTTACATCCCGCCCATCAGCATAACAAGGCTCCCAGTTCTCCATGGCCTGTCCTGCCTTTCTGGATTTTACACTTTTTTCAGATGGCCCTTTTGACCGGGGGGAAGTGAGACTTCATTGTAGTGCAGATTTCCTTTGCAAGCTTGCTTGGTTGGCCAAAAAGGGCGTATGCGTTTTTTCCTGAATATATTCAGGAAAAAACGCATACGCACTTTTTGGCCAAGTGCATCATTGTGGACGTTCTGCCTCTTTTCCTATGCTTTCAATGCAATTCCAGTCTACCTCCTGAAATCGGTTTCCTGCAATTCTGCCCCGCTTTCACGTCCTCTTGGCAGCCTTACTTCAGTATATTTTTGGACGATAGCTGTCATTTATAACTCTGCAGGTTTGTGAATTACAGTGCCCCTGAGCTCCTTTCTTCAACTCACTTTCTTGTGACCTGGCCGCAACACCGCAGGATGTCTTCAGGCCCTAGTCTGGTTCCGGTACGGCACGCTGAGCCTTTGGTTATTTCCTCTTCCTGGTGGGACATGAGAGTTAAATTTGCCCATCCAGACACCTCCAGCTAGCCTCTCATTGGTTCTCGCTATTCCTGTTCATCTTCCGCAGAAATTGCAAACTGGGCCAAACAGGAGGTTAAAGGCGCTGACTCTCCAAGTGGGGAGAGTGTTAGTAAAGCGTCTGGAATGTTGCACCCGAGTACCAGGGTACGAAAACTGAGACATATTTGAACACGTCTCACGATCACATGGTTGATCATACTCTAGGTTCCACATGCGTGTTTTAGCTGAAGGAAGAATACCTTAAACCTGGGTAGTTGAAACCCGTGGAATGGATACCATGCAATATGACTTCAAAGGGTCTTCATTTGCTCACCGAACCTCTCCAATCCTATCACTGCTGCGTTTATGCCCCTGTACACATGCTTGATTCTCTTTCGGAGACATAGCAATCCATAGGTTTTAAGATACTTACTAGTCAGGTACATTCTTAGGCGTTTAATATGCGGTGTTGAGTCCATTTCGTTGAGCAAGGAGTAGCTCTTGTCTATTCCATATTTGACTTAAGGAACTTTATCTGTGCTCATTTCAATCTCTGGTTTTATGCAGCACCCCAACTCACCTTTCCCCTTAAGCAAGCATAAGTTGGTTTTCTAAATTTGAGACCCTGTTCTGTTCTGTAATTCAGTTCCTGTGTAGCCAAGTTTACATTCCGTGTATTACTGATATCTTATGATGTTTCTTTTTCTGTGTGACTTATTTCAGTTAGAATCATCATACCTGAATCCACTCATTGTGCTGCTAAGGGCCTGATGACACAGATTTCATTGCTGTGTGATATTGCTTTGTAAGTAAATAACACAACTTTTTTATCCATTTTTCACTTTCTGCGATGTTGAACTTGTACTGTAAACGAGGTTCTTGTAAACAGAGCCGTTCCAAACTTTGGGGTGGCTGTGTCTTTTTGATTTTAATTTCCCTAAGCTATAGGACCATAAGTGGAAGTGCCCTAGGTTCTGTTGCTTTGTTTTTTAGATGTTTCAGGAAACACCATACACTTCTCCCGAGTGGTTGTTGGCAATTTACATCCCGCCCATCAGCATAACAAGGCTCCCAGTTCTCCATGGCCTGTCCTGCCTTTCTGGATTTTACACTTTTTTCAGATGGCCCTTTTGACCGGGGGGAAGTGAGACTTCATTGTAGTGCAGATTTCCTTTGCAAGCTTGCTTGGTTGGCCAAAAAGGGCGTATGCGTTTTTTCCTGAATATATTCAGGAAAAACCGCATACGCCCTTTTTGGCCAAGTGCATCATTGTGGACGTTCTGCCTCTTTTCCTATGCTTTCAATGCAATTCCAGTCTACCTCCTGAAATCGGTTTCCTGCAATTCTGCCCCGCTTTCAAGTCCTCTTGGCAGCCTTACTTCAGTCTATTTTTGGACGATAGCTGTCATTGATAAGTCTAAAGGTTTGTGAATTACAGTGCCCCTGAGCTCCTTTCTTCAACTCGCTTTCTTTTGAGCTGGCCGCAACACTGCAGGATGGCTTCAGGCCCTAATCTGGTTCCGGCACGGCACGCTGAGCCTTTGGTTATTTCCTCTTCCTGGTGGGAAATGAGAGTTAAATTTGCCCGTCCAGACACCTCCAGCTAGTCTCTCATTGGTTCTCGCTATTCCTGTTCATCTTCCGCAGAAATTGCAAACTGGGCCAAACAGGAGGTTAAAGGCGCTGACTCTCCAAGTCGGGAGAGTGTTAGTAAAGCGTCTGGAATGTTGCACCCGAGTACCAGGTACGAAAACTGAGACATATTTGAATACATCTCCCGATCACATGGTTGATCATACTCTAGGTTCCACATGCATGTTTTAGCTGAAGGAAGAATACCTTAAACCTGGAGAGTTAAGACCCGTGTAATGGGTACCATGCAATATGACTTCAAAGGGTCTTCATTTGCTCACCGAACCAATCCAATCCTATCATTGCTGCGTTTATGCCCCTGTACACATGCTTGATTCTCTTTCGGAGTCATAGCAATCCATAGGTTTTAAGATACTTACTAGTCAGGTACATTCTTAGGCGTTTAATATGGGGTGTTGAGTCCATTTCGTTGAGCAAGGAGTAGCTCTTGTCTATTCCATATTTGGCTTAAGGAACTTTATCTGTGCTCATTTCAATCTCTGGTTTTATGCAGCACCCCAACTCACCTTTACCCTTAAGCAAGCATAAGTTGGTTTTCTAAATTTGAGACCCTGTTCTGTTTTGGAATGCAGTTCCTGTGTAGCCAAGTTTACATTCCGTGTATTAGTGATATCTTATGATGTTTCTTTTTCTGTGTGACTTATTTCAGTTAGAATCTTCGTACCTGAATCCACTCATTATACTGCTACGGGCCTGATGACATAGATTTCATTGCTGAGTGATACTGCATTGTACGTAAGTACCACAAGTTCTTTATCCATTTTTCACTTTCTGTGATATTGAACTTGTACGGTAAACGAGGTTCTTGTAAACGGAGGCGTCCCAAACTTTGGGGTGGCTGTGTCTTTTTGATTTTAATTTCCCTAAGCTATAGGACCATAAGTGGAAGTGCCCTAGGTTCTGTTGCTTTGTTTTTTAGATGTTTCAGGAAACACCATACACTTCTCCTGAGTGTTTGTTGGCAATTTACATCCCGCCCATCAGCATAACAAGGCTCCCAGTTCTCCATGGCCTGTCCTGCCTTTCTGGATTTTACACTTTCTTCAGATGGCCCTTTTGACCGGGGAGAAGTCAGACTTCATTGTAGTGCAGATTTCCTTTGCAAGCTTGCTTGGTTGGCCAAAAAGGGCGTATGCGTTTTTTCCTGAATATATTCAGGAAAAAACGCATACGCCCTTTTTGGCCAAGTGCATCATTGTGGACGTTCTGCCTCTTTTCCTATGCTTTCAATGCAATTCCAGTCTACCTCCTGAAATCAGTTTCCTGCAATTCTGCCCCGCTTTCAAGTCCTCTTGGCAGCCTTACTTCAGTCTATTTTTGGACAATAGCTGTCATTTATAACTCTGCAGGTTTGTGAATTACAGTGCCCCTGAGCTCCTTTCTTCAACTCGCTTTCTTTTCAGCTGGCCGCAACACCGCAGGATGGCTTCAGGCCCTAATCTGGTTCCGGCACGGCACGCTGAGCCTTTGGTTAATTCCTCTTCCTGGTGGGAAATGAGAGTTAAATTTGCCCGTCCAGACACCTCCAGCTAGCCTCTCATTGGTTCTCGCTATTCCTGTTCATCTTCCGCAGAAATTGCAAACTGGGCCAAACAGGAGGTTAAAGGCGCTGACTCTCCAAGTCGGGAGAGTGTTAGTAAAGCGTCTGGAATGTTGCACCCGAGTACCAGGGTACGAAAACTGAGACATATTTGAACACGTCTCCCGATCACATGGTTGATCATACTCTAGGTTCCACATGCGTGTTTTAGCTGAAGGAAGAATACCTTAAACCTGGGTAGTTGAAACCCGTGGAATGGATACCATGCAATATGACTTCAAAGGGTCTTCATTTGCTCACCGAACCTCTCCAATCCTATCACTGCTGCGTTTATGCCCCTGTACACATGCTTGATTCTCTTTCGGAGACATAGCAATCCATAGGTTTTAAGATACTTACTAGTCAGGTACATTCTTAGTCGTTTAATATGCGGTGTTGAGTCCATTTCGTTGAGCAAGGAGTAGCTCGTCTATTCCATATTTGGCTTAAGGAACTTTATCTGTGCTCATTTCAATCTCTGGTTTTATGCAGCACCCCAACTCACCTTTCTCCTTAAGCAAGCATAAGTTGGTTTTCTAAATTTGAGACCCTGTTCTGTTCTGTAATTCAGTTCCTGTGTAGCCAAGTTTCCATTCCGTGTATTAGTGATATCTTATGATGTTTCTTTTTCTGTGTGACTTATTTCAGTTAGAATCATCATACCTGAATCCACTCATTGTGCTGCTAAGGGCCTGATGACATAGATTTCATTGCTGAGTGATATTGCTTTGTAAGTAAATACCACAGCTTCTTTATCCATTTTTCATTTTCTGCGATGTTGAATTTGTACTGTAAACGAGGTTCTTGTAAACAGAGGTGTCCCAAACTTTGGGGTGGCTGTGTCTTTTTGATTTTAATTTCCCTAAGCTATAGGACCATAAGTGGCAGTGCCCTAGGCTCTGTTGCTTTGTTTTTTAGATGTTTCAGGAAACACCATACACTTCTCCCGAGTGTCTGTTCGCAATTTACATCCCGCCCATCAGCATAACAAGGCTCCCAGTTCTCCATGGCCTGTCCTGCCTTTCTGGATTTTACACTTTTTTCAGATGGCCCTTTTGACCGGGGGGAAGTGAGACTTCATTGTAGTGCAGATTTCCTTTGCAAGCTTGCTTGGTTGGCCAAAAAGGGCGTATGCGTTTTTTCCTGAATATATTCAGGAAAAAACGCATACGCCCTTTTTGGCCAAGTGCATCATTGTGGACGTTCTGCCTCTTTTCCTATGCTTTCAATGCAATTCCAGTCTACCTCCTGAAATCGGTTTCCTGCAATTCTGCCCCGCTTTCAAGTCCTCTTGGCAGCCTTACTTCAGTCTATTTTTGGACGATAGCTGTCATTTATAACTCTGCAGGTTTGTGAATTACAGTGCCCCTGAGCTCCTTTCTTCAACTCGCTTTCTTGTGAGCTGGCCGCAACACCGCAGGATGGCTTCAGGCCCTAATCTGGTTCCGGCACGGCACGCTGAGCCTTTGGTTATTTCCTCTTCCTATTGGGAAATGAGAGTTAAATTTGCCCGTCCAGACACCTCCAGCTAGTCTCTCATTGGTTCTCGCTATTCCTGTTCATCTTCCGCAGAAATTGCAAACTGGGCCAAACAGGAGGTTAAAGGCGCTGACTCTCCAAGTCGGGAAAGTGTTAGTAAAGCGTCTGGAATGTTGCATCTGAGTACCACGGGAGGAAAACTGAGACATATTTGAACACGTCTCCCGTTCACACGGATGATCATACTCTGGGTTCCACATGCATGTTTTAGCTGAAGGAAGAATACCTTAAACCTGGGTAGTTGAAACCCGTGTAATGGGTACCATGCAATATGACTTCAAAGGGTCTTCATTTGCTCACCGAACCTCTCCAATCCTATCACTGCTGCGTTTATGCCCCTGTACACATGCTTGATTCTCTTTCGGAGACATAGCAATCCATAGGTTTTAAGATACTTACTAGTCAGGTACATTCTTAGGCGTTTAATATGCGGTGTTGAGTCCATTTCGTTGAGCAAGGAGTAGCTCGTCTATTCCATATTTGGCTTAAGGAACTTTATCTGTGCTCATTTCAATCTCTGGTTTTATGCAGCACCCCAACTCACCTTTACCCTTAAGCAAGCATAAGTTGGTTTTCTAAATTTGAGACCCTGTTCTGTTCTGTAATTCAGTTCCTGTGTAGCCAAGTTTCCATTCCGTGTATTAGTGATATCTTATGATGTTTCTTTTTCTGTGTGACTTATTTCAGTTAGAATCATCATACCTGAATCCACTCATTGTGCTGCTAAGGGCCTGATGACATAGATTTCATTGCTGAGTGATATTGCTTTGTAAGTAAATACCACAGCTTCTTTATCCATTTTTCATTTTCTGCGATGTTGTATTTGTACTGTAAACGAGGTTCTTGTAAACAGAGGCGTCCCAAACTTTGGGGTGGCTGTGTCTTTTTGATTTTAATTTCCCTAAGCTATAGGACCATAAGTGGAAGTGCCCTAGGCTCTGTTGCTTTGTTTTTTAGATGTTTCAGGAAACACCATACACTTCTCCCGAGTGTCTGTTGGCAATTTACATCCCGCCCATCAGCATAACAAGGCTCCCAGTTCTCCATGGCCTGTCCTGCCTTTCTGGATTTTACACTTTTTTCAGATGGCCCTTTTGACCGGGGGGAAGTGAGCCTTCATTGTAGTGCAGATTTCCTTTGCAAGCTTGCTTGGTTGGCCAAAAAGGGCGTATGCGTTTTTTCCTGAATATATTCAGGAAAAAACGCATACGCCCTTTTTGGCCAAGTGCATCATTGTGGACGTTCTGCCTCTTTTCCTATGCTTTCAATGCAATTCCAGTCTACCTCCTGAAATCGGTTTCCTGCAATTCTGCCCCGCTTTCAAGTCCTCTTGGCAGCCTTACTTCAGTCTATTTTTGGACGATAGCTGTCATTTATAACTCTGCAGGTTTGTGAATTACAGTGCCCCTGAGCTCCTTTCTTCAACTCGTTTTCTTGTGAGCTGGCCGCAACACCGCTGGATGGCTTCAGGCCCTAATCTGGTTCCGGCACGGCATGCTGAGCGTTTGGTTATTTCCTCTTTCTGGTGGGAAATGAGAGTTAAATTTGCCCGTCCAGACACCTCCATCTAGTCTCTCATTGGTTCTCCCTATTCCTGTTCATCTTCCGCAGAAATTGCAAACGGGGCCAAACAGGATGTTAAAGGTGCTGACTCTCCAAGTGGGGAGAGTGTTAGTAAAGTGTCTGGAATGTTGCACCCGAGTACCAGGGGAGGAAAACTGAGACATATTTGAACACGTCTCCCGTTCACACGGTTGATCATACTCTGGGTTCCACATGCATGTTTTAGCTGAAGGAAGAATACCTTAAACCTGGAGAGTTGAGACCCGTGTAATGGGTACCATGCAATATGACTTCAAAGGGTCTTCATTTGCTCACCGAACCTCTCCAATCCTATCACTGCTGCGTTTATGCCCCTGTACACATGCTTGATTCTCTTTCGGAGACATAGCAATCCATAGGTTTTAAGATACTTACTAGTGAGGTACATTCTTAGGCGTTTAATATGCGGTGTTGAGTCCATTTCGTTGAGCAAGGAGTAGCTCGTCTATTCCATATTTGGCTTAAGGAACTTTATCTGTGCTCATTTCAATCTCTGGTTTTATGCAGCACCCCAACTCACCTTTACCCTTAAGCAAGCATAAGTTGGTTTTCTAAATTTGAGACCGTGTTCTGTTCTGTAATTCAGTTCCTGTGTAGCCAAGTTTCCATTCCGTGTATTAGTGATATCTTATGATGTTTCTTTTTCTGTGTGACTTATTTCAGTTAGAATCATCATACCTGAATCCACTCATTGTGCTGCTAAGGGCCTGATGACATAGATTTCATTGCTGAGTGATATTGCTTTGTAAGTAAATACCACAGCTTCTTTATCCATTTTTCATTTTCTGCGATGTTGAATTTGTACTGTAAACGAGGTTCTTGTAAACAGAGGCGTCCCAAACTTTGGGGTGGCTGTGTCTTTTTGATTTTAATTTCCCTAAGCTATAGGACCATAAGTGGAAGTGCCCTAGGCTCTGTTGCTTTGTTTTTTAGATGTTTCAGGAAACACCATACACTTCTCCCGAGTGTCTGTTCGCAATTTACATCCCGCCCATCAGCATAACAAGGCTCCCAGTTCTCCATGGCCTGTCCTGCCTTTCTGGATTTTACACTTTTTTCAGATGGCCCTTTTGACCGGGGGGAAGTGAGACTTCATTGTAGTGCAGATTTCCTTTGCAAGCTTGCTTGGTTGGCCAAAAAGGGCGTATGCGTTTTTTCCTGAATATATTCAGGAAAAAACGCATACGCCCTTTTTGGCCAAGTGCATCATTGTGGACGTTCTGCCTCTTTTCCTATGCTTTCAATGCAATTCCAGTCTACCTCCTGAAATCGGTTTCCTGCAATTCTGCCCCGCTTTCAAGTCCTCTTGGCAGCCTTACTTCAGTCTATTTTTGGACGATAGCTGTCATTTATAACTCTGCAGGTTTGTGAATTACAGTGCCCCTGAGCTCCTTTCTTCAACTCGTTTTCTTGTGAGCTGGCTGCAACACCGCTGGATGGCTTCAGGCCCTAATCTGGTTCCGGCACGGCATGCTGAGCCTTTGGTTATTTCCTCTTTCTGGTGGGAAATGAGAGTTAAATTTGCCCGTCCAGACACCTCCAGCTAGTCTCTCATTGGTTCTCCCTATTCCTGTTCATCTTCCGCAGAAATTGCAAACGGGGCCAAACAGGATGTTAAAGGTGCTGACTCTCCAAGTGGGGAGAGTGTTAGTAAAGTGTCTGGAATGTTGCACCCGAGTACCAGGGGAGGAAAACTGAGACATATTTGAACACGTCTCCCGTTCACACGTTGATCATACTCTGGGTTCCACATGCATGTTTTAGCTGAAGGAAGAATACCTTAAACCTGGAGAGTTGAGACCCGTGTAATGGGTACCATGCAATATGACTTCAAAGGGTCTTCATTTGCTCACCGAACCTCTCCAATCCTATCACTGCTGCGTTTATGCCCCTGTACACACGCTTGATTCTCTTTTGGAGACATAGCAATCCATAGGTTTTAAGATACTTACTAGTCAGGTATATTCTTAGGCGTTTAATATGGGGTGTTGAGTTCATTTCGTTGAGCAAGGAGTAGCTCTTGTCTATTCCATATTTGGCTTAAGGAACTTTATCTGTGCTCATTTCAATCTCTGGTTTTATGCAGCACCCCAACTCACCTTTACCCTTAAGCAAGCATAAGTTGGTTTTCTAAATTTGAGACCCTGTTCTGTTCTGTAATTCAGTTCCTGTGTAGCCAAGTTTCCATTCCGTGTATTACTGATATCTTATGATGTTTCTTTTTCTGTGAGACTTATTTCAGTTACAATCATCATACCTGAATCCACTCATTGTGCTGCTAAGGGCCTGATGACATAGATTTCATTGCTGAGTGATATTGCTTTGTAAGTGAATACCACAACTTCTTTATCCATTTTTCACTTTCTGCGATGTTGAACTTGTACTGTAAACGAGGTTCTTGTAAACAGAGCCGTTCCAAACTTTGGGGTGGCTGTGTCTTTTTGATTTTAATTTCCCTAAGCTATAGGACCATAAGTGGAAGTGCCCTAGGCTCTGTTGCTTTGTTTTTTAGATGTTTCAGGAAACACCATACACTTCTCCCAAGTGTCTGTTGGCAATTTACATCCCGCCCATCAGCATAACAAGGCTCCCAGTTCTCCATGGCCTGTCCTGCCTTTCTGGATTTTTCACATTTTTCAGATGGCCCTTTTGACCGGGGAGAAGTGAGACTTCATTGTAGTGCAGATTTCCTTTGCAAGTTTGCTTGGTTGGCCAAAAAGGGCGTATGCGTTTTATTCCTGAATATATTCAGGAAAAAACGCATACGCCCTTTTTGGCCAAGTGCATCATTGTGGACGTTCTGCCTCTTTTCCTATGCTTTCAATGCAATTCCAGTCTACCTCCTGAAATCGGTTTCCTGCAATTCTGCCCCGCTTTCAAGTCCTCTTGGCAGCCTTACTTCAGTCTATTTTTGGACGATAGCTGTCATTTATAACTCTGCAGGTTTGTGAATTACAGTGCCCCTGAGCTCTTTCTTCAACTCGCTTTCTTGTGAGCTGGCCGCAACACCGCAGGATGGCTTCAGGCCCTAATCTGGTTCCGGCACGGCACGCTGAGCCTTTGGTTATTTCCTCTTCCTATTGGGAAATGAGAGTTAAATTTGCCCGTCCAGACACCTCCAGCTAGTCTCTCATTGGTTCTCGCTATTCCTGTTCATCTTCCGCAGAAATTGCAAACTGGGCCAAACAGGAGGTTAAAGGCGCTGACTCTCCAAGTCGGGAGAGTGTTAGTAAAGCGTCTGGAATGTTGCATCTGAGTACCACGGGAGGAAAACTGAGACATATTTGAACACGTCTCCCGTTCACACGGATGATCATACTCTGGGTTCCACATGCATGTTTTAGCTGAAGGAAGAATACCTTAAACCTGGAGAGTTGAGACCCGTGTAATGGGTACCATGCAATATGACTTCAAAGGGTCTTCATTTGCTCACCGAACCTCTCCAATCCTATCACTGCTGCGTTTATGCCCCTGTACACATGCTTGATTCTCTTTCGGAGACATAGCAATCCATAGGTTTTAAGATACTTACTAGTGAGGTACATTCTTAGGCGTTTAATATGCGGTGTTGAGTCCATTTCGTTGAGCAAGGAGTAGCTCGTCTATTCCATATTTGGCTTAAGGAACTTTATCTGTGCTCATTTCAATCTCTGGTTTTATGCAGCACCCCAACTCACCTTTACCCTTAAGCAAGCATAAGTTGGTTTTCTAAATTTGAGACCCTGTTCTGTTCTGTAATTCAGTTCCTGTGTAGCCAAGTTTCCATTCCGTGTATTAGTGATATCTTATGATGTTTCTTTTTCTGTGTGACTTATTTCAGTTAGAATCATCATACCTGAATCCACTCATTGTGCTGCTAAGGGCCTGATGACATAGATTTCATTGCTGAGTGATATTGCTTTGTAAGTAAATACCACAGCTTCTTTATCCATTTTTCATTTTCTGCGATGTTGAATTTGTACTGTAAACGAGGTTCTTGTAAACAGAGGCGTCCCAAACTTTGGGGTGGCTGTGTCTTTTTGATTTTAATTTCCCTAAGCTATAGGACCATAAGTGGAAGTGCCCTAGGCTCTGTTGCTTTGTTTTTTAGATGTTTCAGGAAACACCATACACTTCTCCCGAGTGTCTGTTCGCAATTTACATCCCGCCCATCAGCATAACAAGGCTCCCAGTTCTCCATGGCCTGTCCTGCCTTTCTGGATTTTACACTTTTTTCAGATGGCCCTTTTGACCGGGGGGAAGTGAGACTTCATTGTAGTGCAGATTTCCTTTGCAAGCTTGCTTGGTTGGCCAAAAAGGGCGTATGCGTTTTTTCCTGAATATATTCAGGAAAAAACGCATACGCCCTTTTTGGCCAAGTGCATCATTGTGGACGTTCTGCCTCTTTTCCTATGCTTTCAATGCAATTCCAGTCTACCTCCTGAAATCGGTTTCCTGCAATTCTGCCCCGCTTTCAAGTCCTCTTGGCAGCCTTACTTCAGTCTATTTTTGGACGATAGCTGTCATTTATAACTCTGCAGGTTTGTGAATTACAGTGCCCCTGAGCTCCTTTCTTCAACTCGTTTTCTTGTGAGCTGGCTGCAACACCGCTGGATGGCTTCAGGCCCTAATCTGGTTCCGGCACGGCATGCTGAGCCTTTGGTTATTTCCTCTTTCTGGTGGGAAATGAGAGTTAAATTTGCCCGTCCAGACACCTCCATCTAGTCTCTCATTGGTTCTCCCTATTCCTGTTCATCTTCCGCAGAAATTGCAAACGGGGCCAAACAGGATGTTAAAGGTGCTGACTCTCCAAGTGGGGAGAGTGTTAGTAAAGTGTCTGGAATGTTGCACCCGAGTACCAGGGGAGGAAAACTGAGACATATTTGAACACGTCTCCCGTTCACACGGTTGATCATACTCTGGGTTCCACATGCATGTTTTAGCTGAAGGAAGAATACCTTAAACCTGGAGAGTTGAGACCCGTGTAATGGGTACCATGCAATATGACTTCAAAGGGTCTTCATTTGCTCACCGAACCTCTCCAATCCTATCACTGCTGCGTTTATGCCCCTGTACACACGCTTGATTCTCTTTTGGAGACATAGCAATCCATAGGTTTTAAGATACTTACTAGTCAGGTATATTCTTAGGCGTTTAATATGGGGTGTTGAGTTCATTTCGTTGAGCAAGGAGTAGCTCTTGTCTATTCCATATTTGGCTTAAGGAACTTTATCTGTGCTCATTTCAATCTCTGGTTTTATGCAGCACCCCAACTCACCTTTACCCTTAAGCAAGCATAAGTTGGTTTTCTAAATTTGAGACCCTGTTCTGTTCTGTAATTCAGTTCCTGTGTAGCCAAGTTTCCATTCCGTGTATTACTGATATCTTATGATGTTTCTTTTTCTGTGTGACTTATTTCAGTTAGAATCATCATACCTGAATCCCCTCATTGTGCTGCTAAGGGCCTGATGACATAGATTTCATTGCTGAGTGATATTGCTTTGTAAGTGAATACCACAACTTCTTTATCCATTTTTCACTTTCTGCGATGTTGAACTTGTACTGTAGACGAGGTTCTTGTAAACAGAGCCGTTCCAAACTTTGGGGTGGCTGTGTCTTTTTGATTTTAATTTCCCTAAGCTATAGGACCATAAGTGGAAGTGCCCTAGGCTCTGTTGCTTTGTTTTTTAGATGTTTCAGGAAACACCATACACTTCTCCCAAGTGTCTGTTGGCAATTTACATCCCGCCCATCAGCATAACAAGGCTCCCAGTTCTCCATGGCCTGTCCTGCCTTTCTGGATTTTACACTTTTTTCAGATGGCCCTTTTGACCGGGGAGAAGTGAGACTTCATTGTAGTGCAGATTTCCTTTGCAAGTTTGCTTGGTTGGCCAAAAAGGGCGTATGCGTTTTATTCCTGAATATATTCAGGAAAAAACGCATACGCCCTTTTTGGCCAAGTGCATCATTGTGGACGTTCTGCCTCTTTTCCTATGCTTTCAATGCAATTCCAGTCTACCTCCTGAAATCGGTTTCCTGCAATTCTGCCCCGCTTTCAAGTCCTCTTGGCAGCCTTACTTCAGTCTATTTTTGGACGATAGCTGTCATTTATAACTCTGCAGGTTTGTGAATTACAGTGCCCCTGAGCTCTTTCTTCAACTCGCTTTCTTGTGAGCTGGCCGCAACACCGCAGGATGGCTTCAGGCCCTAATCTGGTTCCGGCACGGCACGCTGAGCCTTTGGTTATTTCCTCTTCCTATTGGGAAATGAGAGTTAAATTTGCCCGTCCAGACACCTCCAGCTAGTCTCTCATTGGTTCTCGCTATTCCTGTTCATCTTCCGCAGAAATTGCAAACTGGGCCAAACAGGAGGTTAAAGGCGCTGACTCTCCAAGTCGGGAGAGTGTTAGTAAAGCGTCTGGAATGTTGCATCTGAGTACCACGGGAGGAAAACTGAGACATATTTGAACACGTCTCCCGTTCACACAGATGATCATACTCTGGGTTCCACATGCATGTTTTAGCTGAAGGAAGAATACCTTAAACCTGAGTAGTTGAAACCCGTGTAATGGGTACCATGCAATATGACTTCAAAGGGTCTTCATTTGCTCACCGAACCTCTCCAATCCTATCACTGCTGCGTTTATGCCCCTGTACACATGCTTGATTCTCTTTCAGAGACATAGCAATCCATAGGTTTTAAGATACTTACTAGTCAGGTACATTCTTAGGCGTTTAATATGGGGTGTTGAGTTCATTTCGTTGAGCAAGGAGTAGCTCTTGTCTATTCCATATTTGGCTTAAGGAACTTTATCTGTGCTCATTTCAATCTCTGGTTTTATGCAGCACCCCAACTCACCTTCCCCCTTAAGCAAGCATAAGTTGGTTTTCTAAAGATGAGACACTGTTCTGTTTTGTAATTCAGTTCATGTGTAGCCAAGTCGACATTCTGTGTATTAATGATACCTTATGATGTTTCTTTTCTGTGTGACTTATTTCAGTTCGAATCATCATACCTGAATCCACTCATTATGCTGCTACGGGCCTGATTACATAGATTTCATTGCTGAGTGATATTGCATTGTACGTAAGTACCACAACTTTTTTATCCATTTTTCACTTTCTGCGATATTGAACTTGTACCGTAAACGAGGTTCTTGTAAACAGAGCTGTCCCAAACTTTGGGGTGGCTGTGTCTTTTTCATTTTAATTTCCCTAAGCTATAGGACCATAAGTGGAAGTGCCCTAGGCTCTGTTGCTTTGTTTTTTAGATGTTTCAGGAAACACCATACACTTCTCCAGAGTGGCTGTTGGCAATTTACATCCCGCCCATCAGCATAACAAGGCTCCCAGTTCTCCATGGCCTGTCGTGCCTTTATGGATTTTACACTTTTTTCAGATGGCCCTTTTGACCGGGGGGAAGTGAGACTTCATTGTAGTGCAGATTTCCTTTGCAAGCTTGCTTGGTTGGCCAAAAAGGGCGTATGCGTTTTTTCCTGAATATATTCAGGAAAAAACGCATACGCCCTTTTTGGCCAAGTGCATCATTGTCGAGTTTCTGACTCTCTTCATATGCTTTCAATGCAATTCCAGTCTACCTCCTGAAATCGGTTTCCTGCAATTCTGCCTTGCTTTCAATGCCTCTTCATAGCCTTACCTCAATATATTTTTTAAAAATAGTTGGCCTTTATAACTCTGCAGGTTTTTGAATTGCAGTGGCCCTTAGCTCCATTTTTTAGCTCTTATTTTTGTGGTCTTGCCCCGTAACCACAGGATTCCTTGAAGCCCTATTTTTCTTCTGGGGCACCTTGCTGTGCCTTTGGTTAATTCTTCTTACTGATGTGATATTAGAGTGACATGTGCCCATTGAAACCGCTACAGCTAGTTTCTCACTGGTTCCCCCTATTCCCATTCATCCTCTGCACTAACTTCAGACTGTGCGATACCAGAACTTAAAGGCATTGACTCCATGTGGGGATGTTGTTAGTAAAGCGGCTGGAATGTCGATCCGGAGCCCCAGGAGAGGAAAAATGAGGTGCGTTTTAGAAACCTTTCCCGATCATATGGTATACCAGTCGCTGGGTTTCCCAAGCATGGTTTAGCTGTAGGAAGATTCCCTTCAACCTGGAGTGTTGGGACCCTTGGAATGAGCAGCATGAAGTATTGCATTAAACTTTCGGCAGTTGCTCACCAAAGCTCACCAATCCTGTCAGCCCCAAGTGTCCAGCCTTATGTCTTATCCAGCTGTGGGTTTATATGTGGTCAATCCAGGTTGCATCACAGCCCCTGAGCGAATTTTGTAAGAATTTTTCTCTCTTTCATTGTTTCAGCGTTTTGTTTTTAAAATTTATTTCTATAATGGGGTTTAGCTCCTTTTCACTGCTGTGTTTGTGCCGCTCTGCACACACTTGATTCCCTTATGGAGATATATCAATACATGGGTTTTAAGATTCTTATTCCTCAGATATATTTCTCTGCGGTGTATAGGGTGTGTTGAGGCCAGTTCATTGAGCAAGGTGTAGATCTTGTCTAATACCTATTTGGTTTATTGAACGGTATCTGTGCTAATTTCAAACTCTGGTTTTATGCATCACCCCACCTCTCCTTTCCCCTTAAGCTGACATAAGTGTGTTTTCTAAATGTGAGACACTGTTCTGTTCTGTAATTCATTTCTTGTGCAGCCATATTTACCCTCCCTCTATAAGTGATATCTTATGATATGTTTCTTTTTCTGTTTGACTTATTTCAAGTAGTATTATCGGACCTAAATCCACTCTTTATCCTTCTACTAGCCTTATTACATTGATTTCATGGTGAAGAGATATTCCATTGTACATAAGTACCACATCTTCTTTATCCATTGTTCTCTTTCCTGGGATATTTAAGGTGTACTGAAGTTGAGGTTCTTGTAAACAGAGTAGCCCTAAACTGTGGTGTGCTTGTGTCTTGTTGATTTTTAGACTTCCCTAGATATACTCCCATGATTGGAAGTGTCCTATGCTCTGTAGCTCTGTTTTTTAGATGATTTAGGAACCACCATACACTTCTCCAGAGTGGCTCTCGGCAGTTCACACACTGCCCATCAGCGTATAAAGGCTCCCTGTTCTCCATGGCCTGTCCTGCATTTCTGGTTTTTACAATTTTTTAGGATGGCCCTTTTGACCGGTGGGAAGTGAGACTTCTTTGTTGTGCACATTTGCATTGCTTGCTTGCTTCGTTGCCCATAAAGTGCGTATGCGTTTTTTCCTGGATATAATCAGGAAAAAACGCATACGCCCTTTTGGGCCAACTGCATCATTGTCGAAATTCTGCCGCTTTTCATGTGCGTTAAAGACGAGTCCAATCTATCTCTTGAAATCTGTTTCTTGCAATTCTGTCTTGCATTCAGATCCTCTTCTTTGCCTTACCTCAACATATTTTTGGACGTTAGTTTTCATTTATAACTCTGCAGGTTTGTGAATTGCAGTGACCCTGAGCTCCATTTTTTAAGTTGCTCTTTTGTGAGCTGGCCTCAAACCCGCAGGATTGCTTCAGGCCCTATTTTGGCTCCGGCGAGGCAGGCTGAGCCTTTCTTTAATTCTTATTCTTAATGGGAAATTAGAGTGATATGTGCCCGTCCAAACCCCTACAACTCTTCTCTCATTGGTTCCCCCTCTTCCCGTTCATCCTCCTCACAATTTGCAAAATGTGTGAAACAGAAGTTTAAATGTGCTGATTCTCCAAGTGGGGAGATTCTAAGTAGCGTGGCTGGAATGGTGAACAGGAGCACCAGGAGAGGATAAATGAGGTGTATTTTAGACACATCTCCCGATCACATGGTGTACAGTCCTCTGGGTTTTCCATGCATGTTTTAGCTGTAGGAAGATCCCTTGAACCTGCAGATTTGGGACCCATTGAATGGGTACCAGGTAGTATTACTTTAAAGGGTGTGCATTTCCTCACCCAACCTCACATTTCTCTTAGCGCAAACAGTTTCCAGCCTTATGTCTCATCCTGCTGTGGGTCTAGATGTGTTCAATCCATGTTACATCACCGTCCCTGAGGAAAAGTTGTAAGAGGTTTTCTCTGTCTCTCTGTCGTTTATTTTTTTCAATTTATTACTATATTGGTTACAGCTGATTTTCAAAGCTCTGTTTCTTGCTGCTGTACATCCACTTGATTCGCGTACAGAGAGACATCAATAAATTCTTTTTCAGATTCTTACCAGTCGTATATATTCTTTTCCGGTGACTTGAGTGTGCTGAGTGCAGTTCTTTTAGCTACCGTGTAGGCCTTGTTGATTATCAGTTTGGTATTTGGAATGGTATCTTTGCTAATTTCAACCTCCTGGATGATGCCTCACCCCTCCCCACCTTTCCCGTTTAGCAGCCTTATGCGTGTTTTCTACATATTTGACTATGTTTTTGTTTTGTAATTTATTTCATGTGTAGCCATTTTGGATTCCACCTTTAAGTGATATCTTATGATATGTGTCTTTTTCTTTTTGAATTCTGTCACTTAGAATGATCATACGTAACTCCTCCGGAGTTGTTACAACTGGCCATATTTCATTGATTTCCAGGCTGAATAATATTCCACTCTACCTAAGTACCACATCTCTATCCATTTTTTCCCTCCAGAGACATTTAAGTTATATCCTAGTCGAGGATCTTTTAAACAGAGAGGGGGTAAACATTGGGGTGCCTGTGTCCTCTCGATTTTTGTTTTTCCCAAGATATACGCCCATGAGTGCAAGTGCCCTATGCTCTGTAGCTCATTTTTTAGATGCTTTAGTAAACACAATACACTTCTCCAGAATGGCCGTTGGCAATATACATTTCCACTATAAGTCTCACAGGGCTCCCTCTTCTCGTTGCCCTGTCCTGCATTTCTGTTGTTTACGCTTTATGAGGATGGCTCTTCTGACTGATGCGAAGTGATATCTTTTGTAGTATTGACTTCCAGTGCCCACCTGTTTGGTTGGCTAAAAAAGTGTATGCCCTTTTCTTGAATATATACAGAAAAGAACGCATACACCCTTTTTGGCCAACTGCAATGTTGGCAATGTTGGCAATGTTCAGCTCCTTTTCTTGTGCTTAATGGCGAGTCCTTTCTACCTCCTCAAATCCCTTTCCTGCCATTCTCCCTTGCTTACAAGTCCTTTTCTCTGACTTTCCTCAAGACATTTTTCAGTGATGGATATTTTCAACTCTGCAGTTTTGTGAATTTTACTGCCCCTGAGTTCCATTGTTCAACTCGTGTTTATGGGAACTGGCCACAAAGCAGCGGGATTTCCTCAAGCCCTATACTGTTTCCATGGGCAACCCTAGCCTTTGGTCAATTCGTCTTCCTGATTGGAAATTAGAGTGACATGTGCCTGTCTGAACACCTAGGACTTGTCTCTCATTGTTCCTCATCCTTCCGCTTCATCCTCTGGACAAATTCCAAACTGTACGCAACAGGATGTTGACAGTGCTGACATCTCCAAGTGGGGAGACTGTTAGTAAAGACGCTGGAGGGGTGAACCCGAGCACCAGGAGATGAGGAGATGAGATGCCTTTTCCAAACTCTTCCCGATCAGACGGTATACCATCCTCTGGGTGTGACAGACATGTTTTAGCAGTAGGAAGAGTCCCATTCATGTAAGGAGAACACCAGGGCTTTTTCAAAATCAGTGTCTCCCCGAAACCCAAACTGGGGAAGTTTTTAAGCTACGGCTACACATATGTTCATTAAGGGCCTTGGGAAGTAGGCAGAGTCCAAACTTTAGATGATTGAAGTCTTCAGGGTCAGAAGCACTCACCACCAGCTTCCCTTAGGCTACACTTTAACTGTCATTGATAGATGATGTCAATAAAAATATCTATTCTTTTTCAGATTATTTCCCCTTATAGGTTATTGCAAAATGTTGAGTGTAGTTCCCTGTGCTATACAGTAGTTCCTTGTTGATGATCTATTTTATACATAGCAGTGTGTATGTGTTCATTCCAAACTGTTAATTTATCCCTCCTCCCACCTTTCCCCTTTGGTAATAATAAATTATAAGATTTTATACTTCTCAGAAATGGGGGAGCTGAAAGAGAGGTATCATTTTCAATGGAAAAGCATTTAAAACAAGATTGAAGGTTTAACCAAGATTATTAGCTGTACATCCTTGGAAAGAAATCACTTCGTTTCTCTAATATTGACCTGACAAATAAGACAAACCTTTTCACTGAACTTGCTTATAAAAAGTGATGGAAATATCAAATGGAAGTGTTAAAAACATCTTATTTTACCCGAGCCTTATACACTGTTCTATGTTAACTACAGTTTGGCTCACACATCTGTTCATTGAGGTTACAATAGTCTCAATTTCTGTTACTGATCCTCCAGAGTGGACCCCAACAAGTGTCCCCCTGCCCAGTGTCATTGGGGCCAACAGATCGAGACTGAGTTTGGTTCACAAGCAAAGGAAACTTTATATTTTGATCAGAGAATGGAGAGGTGAGAGCATGCACTACCCCGTGGGCTGTGGGCTGGGCTGCTGTGTAGAGATCCTGTCAGAGTCAGTGGGAGGGAGGGAGGCGGCGGAGCTCTCGAGGGCCGGGTTGGCTGTAGCTCAGGCTCTATATCGTGGAGTCTGCACTGGGCCCCAGGAGCTGAGGTGTCGACCCAGCCATTCTGCACTAGGAAATCTGGTCTGAAGTGCCGGGTGTGGAACCTCTGCATGCGGGACCCTAGGAGCACGTGAAATTAGACAAAGCACAAAGGATAAAAAAGGTTAGACTTGACTTTATTGCCCAGATTCTATTTTTATCTCCCAGGGATTTTTAATGGGCTTTGCTGGGGACAAACCCCTCCTCTGCCTTTTGTCCCGTTCCTCATTCTTGGAGTGCTGAGGGTGCAGACCCTTCTTCTGTAACTGCTGAGTGCTGAGTTGGGAGCCCTCATACCCTGGGGCGAGGGTCAGAGCTTCTCCCCAGCAGCCTCCCGGTGACGTTGATTGTCCCCAGGACCCCTGCCTCCCTGCTCGTCCACCTGAGCACCAGCATTGGAAGTGTTATAGATTCTAATGACCTTTAAGGGTCCAGGAAAGAGATGTGCAGAGACGCTGTGGGGGCCGGTTTCACCCCGCCCCACATTTGTTCGGCCACCTTAGGCTGACCGTCTCTGCCAGCCTAGATGCTCTGACCAGTAGTCTGCGCTTTCTTCAATTAGGCCCCTGAATTAACGTACAAACAGCACCAGGTGTCAGAGCCCTGCCCGCTCAACTCCCAGACAGTCCAGGGTCAGTGGTGACCAAGGACCATGATGGCTACTGAGTCAACAGCCTTTTGAAGTAAACAGGAGTCCAGCCGGTCTTATTGGCCATCATCATCACGGTGTCTGTAGGCTTTTCTATGGTGACAGTGTGGTATACTGTTCCCCCGCCAAGATTATTACCTCCCCTCTGGGTGCAGTAAGTCCTGCAAGCAGTAGTCTACTCTTTTGGGACACACTCTTGTTGTTTTATGAGAGAAACTCCAGGTCAAGTGATGTTCACACGAGTCGTCATGGTGCCCTGTTGCCCCCGGTTATCTCTCTGGATGTTGGAGTTGGAGGGCCTCCTCACTCGAGGTCGGTGTGCCCACGGAGCGAACCCTGCAACTTCAGGGCATGGTTGGTGGTTAGGATCACCACGTGGGGTCCTTTTCCCTTAGGAGGGAGGTGGCCTTTTGGGCTGCTGATTTCCAGGTTTTTAGATACCGCCAGTATCTTGGCCAGATGTGGCAGTGGGCCAAGCCCCTTAGTGACCGTAGTTTATCCTACCTGGATGGCATTCTTGCATTGTTCCATTTCAAGTGGTCCCAGTTTTTGCACTAATTCTCCAATGGCGATTCACCTTTCACCGGGAATGTAAAGGTCAAAGGGTTTAGCTAAATTAGGGAGTTCCAGGGCAAGGGTCTGAATTGACTGCTCTTTCCATTCTTGAAAGGCCACTTCTGGATTCTATTCAAAAGGATCATCATCTTTTCCTTTCAGTGTTTCATATAGAGGCCCAGCTAGTAGACTGTGGTTAGGGATCCAGAAGCAGCAAACCCTGGCCTCCCCAGGAACCCCTAAGCTGTCTTCTAGTTTTAGAAAGGGGTAAGGCTGAAAATGGTTTCTTCCCTTTCCTGGGATGGGCTTCTCTGACCTTCTGTGAGAATGAAGCCCAGGCAGGTCACCGCAGTCTGTGATATTTGAGCTTTTTCTTGGACAACTTCTATCCTTTATTGGCTTGGTAGTTCAGAGGCCTCCTTAGTAGGGCTGGTGATCAGAATGTCGTCTGCATATTGAAGGAGGGTTTCCTTTTCCAGAGGTAGAACTTTTAGGTCTTTAGCTAAGCTTTCCCCAAAGATGGTGTGGGAATTTTTGCACCCTTGGGGCCAGACGGCCCGGAAGTATTGTTTTAGTTGTATGTTGAGTCCTGCCACTCACAAGCCAAAATTTCTTGTGACTCTGGGACTAATGGAATACAAAAGAAGGCATCATTGAAGACTAATACAGAATACCATGTCCTGGTGGTTGGTAGAATGACCAGCAGGGTGTAGGAATTAGGAGCAACTGGAGGTATATCCTCGGTGGCTTCACTGACTGTCCTGACATCCTTTACCAGGTCCCCAGCAGCCCATGGGGCTCTCGTGGTCAGACCAATCCCAGAATATGGAGCTCACCTGGGCAGGTACCCCACCCCCACCCCAGCCCACGGGGCTCTCGTGGTCAGGCCCCTCCCAGGATACAGGGCTACCCTTGCAGGTACCGTGGCAGGGCTGGGCACACAGGAACCGTGCACATAGCCCTCATTGCAGAGCACCCCCAGCTCACCTGTCGCTCAGAGCTGACACAGAGCACCTCAGAGCAGGACTTGAACTAACAAACAGCAGCTGCGACAGGTCTGTGACCCTGGGCATCACTCCGTGAGGCCTCCCTCCACCTGGTCTTCCAGAGACTTCCACTGCACCCGGGGCACCAGGCCTCTGTCTCCAACCACCACCCACCCCTCCTCTGCCTGACTCCTGGGTTCCTCTCATTAGGAGAGGGTTTTCTTGAAGTTGTCTCCCACTCATGGGCCAGATAAAATGATTAGAAAACAAGCCAAAGCTGCAGCCCCTTGTCTATCCTGACTCTCAGGAGCCCACACCTGTTCCTTGGACCTGGCCGGTTCAGCAAGTTCCATTTTCTGCAACTGTGAGCCCCTGAGGGGTGATGATTGGCTGACCTGGGCAGCCTTACCGTGCCGGCCAGCCCTCCCCAGGTGTGCCTGGGTTGAGATCAATATAAATACCACTCCAGGCAGCAAGAGCCCCTGCAGCCGTGCCTGACGCCATTTTCTCTGCCCTGTCAGCAGTCTCGGGGCTGGGCTGGTGGGAGGGAGTGAGAGGCCACGGCTTTGTGGGTGGCCCAGTGTGAGTGGGGCTCTGCTGGACTTTCTGCAGCAGTTGCCAGGCTGCCACCTGCTAAAGAAGAGGATGTGTCACCCATACCTGCTGCTGGAATTTCTCCCTGGGCAGAGGTGAGGAAGGAAAAAAGCAGTGGGGGCAGGGACAGGACGGGTATCTCAGGCAGGGAAATGGAAATCTTCCAGAAGAGCACCCAGGGCCAGGACCATCCTGGCTGGCCTGCAGGCACCAAGTCGGCCGGCATGCTGTCACTCGTGTGGCTCTATGGCCCTTCCTCTAGGCTTTCAAGTCCTTGTATATATTCAGGTGTTTTACCTGGGACGGGTGGGAATAGTTCAGCAGCAACTGGCCTGGGGCTCAGCTCACGTTTACTCACAGATGCCTCGGCACGGTGCCCCAGCTTTGCAATGAGGACGCTTGTTGCGTGGGGGCTGCTGGCTGAATGGGAGACGATTCCCCACCACTGACCAACTTCAGAATTGTTTACAACTGGAGCAAGTGCCCTGATACGGTTTTCCTCTGTGTAACTGGTGGGTTCTGTGTTTTTTTTCTCTTTTTCGTTTTTGGTTCAAGGTAGATTTTATTCCTCTTTTTTGTATTTACAGATATAAGCATGGAAATAATTTATTCATATAAATACATGTATGTGCAGGGAATAATTGTTTTTTCTGTTTTATTTTTTAAATTTTATTTCTTTTTAATTTTGAATTTTATTTTATATTTTTATACAGCAGGTTCTTATTGGTTATCTATTTTATACATATAAATGTATACATGCCAATCCCAGTCTCTCAACTCCTCCCACCACCACCCCCCCAACAGCTTTCCCCCCTTGTTGTCCATACGTTTGTTGTGTACATCTGTTGGTCTATTTATGCCTTGCAAAATGGTTAATCTGTACAGTTTTTCTAGGTTCCACATATATGCATGAATATACAAGATTTGTTTTTCTCTTTCTGACTTACTTCACTCTGTATGACAGTCTCTAGATCCATCGACGTCTCTACAAATGACCCAATTTCATTCCTTTTCATGGCTGAGTAATATTCCATTTTATATATGTACCACAGCTTTATGCATTCGTCTGTCTGTGGGCATTTAGGTTGCTTCCATTACCTCGATATTGTAAATAGTGATGCAATGAACATTGCGGTGAATGACTCTTTTTGATTTATGGTTTTGTCTGGGTATATGTCCAGTACTGGGATTGCTGTATTATATGGTAGTTCTATTGTTAGTTTCTTAAGAAATTCCATATTGTTCTCCATAATGACTGTATCAATTTATATTCCCAACAATAGTGGAAGAGGGTTCCTTTTCTCCACACCCTTTCCAGCATTTTTTGTTTGTAGATTTACAATGATGCCTATTCTACCAGGTGTGAGGTGATACCTCATTGTTGAATCCATTTCGTTGAGCAAGGGGTAGCTCTTGTCTATTACATATTTGGCTTATGGAACGGTATCTGTGCTAATTTCAAACTCTGCTTTTATGCAGCACCCCAACTCACCTTCCCCCTTAAGCAGGCATAAGTTGGTTTTCTAAACTTGAGACCCTGTTCTGTTTTGTAATTCAGTTCATGTGTAGCCAAGTTCACATTCCGTGTATTAGTGATACCTTATGATGTTTCTTTTTCTGTGTGACTTATTTCACTTAGAATCATCGTGCCTCAATCCACTCATTATGCTGGTACGGGCCTGGTGACATAGATTTCATTGCTGCGTGATACTGCATTATACGTAAGTACCACAAGTTCTTTATCCATTTGTCACTTTCTGTGATCTTGAACTTGTACGGTAAACGAGGTTCTTGTAAACAGAGCCGTTCCAAACTTTGGGGTGGCTGTGTCTTTTTGATTTTAATTTCCCTAAGCTATAGGACCATAAGTGGAAGTGCCCTATGTTCTGTTGCTTTGTTTTTTAGATGTTTCAGGAAACACCATACACTTCTCCCAAGTGGTTGTTGGCAATTTACATCCCGCCCATCAGCATAACAAGGCTCCCAGTTCTCCATGGCCTGTCCTGCCTTTCTGGATTTTACACTTTTTTCAGATGGCCCTTTTGACCGGGGGGAAGTGAGACTTCATTGTAGTTCAGATTTCCTTTGCAAGTTTGCTTGGTTGGCCAAAAAGGGCGTATGCGTTTTTTCCTGAATATATTCAGGAAAAAACGCATACGCCCTTTTTGGCCAAGTGCATCATTGTGGACGTTCTGCCTCTTTTCCTATGCTTTCAATGCATTTCCAGTCTACCTCCTGAAATCGGTTTCCTGCAATTCTGCCCCACTTTCTAGTTCTCTTGGCAGCCTTACTTCAGTATATTTTTGAACGATAGCTGTCATTTATAACTCTGCAGGTTTGTGAATTACAGTGCCCCTGAGCTCCTTTCTTCAACTCGCTTTCTTGTGACCCGGCCGCAACACCGCAGGATGGCTTCAGGCCCTAATCTGGTTCCGTCACGGCATGCTGTGCCTTTGGTTAATTCCTCTTCCTGGTGGGAAATGAGAGTTAAATTTGCCCGGCCAGACACCTCCAGCTAGTCTCCCATTGGTTCTCCCTATTCCTGTTCATCTTCCGCAGAAATTGCAAACTGGGCCAAACAGGAGGTTAAAGGGACTGACTCTCCAAGTAGGGAGAGTGTTAGTAAAGCATCTGGAATGTTGCACCCGAGTACCAGGGGAGGAAAACTGAGACATATTTGAACACGTCTCCCGTTCACATGGTTGATCATACTCTGGGTTCCACATGCATGTTTTAGCTGAAGAAAGAATACCTTAAACCTGGAGAGTTGAGACCCGTGTAATGGGTACCATGCAATATGACTTCAAAGGGTCTTCATTTGCTCACCGAACCTCTCCAATCCTATCACTTCTGCGTTTATGCCCCTGTACACACGCTTGATTCTCTTTTGGAGACATAGCAATCCATAGGTTTTAAGATACTTACTAGTCAGGTACATTCTTAGGCGTTTAATATGGGGTGTTGAGTCCATTTCGTTGAGCAAGGAGTAGCTCTTGTCTATTCCATATTTGGCTTAAGGACCTTTATCTGTGCTCATTTCAATCTCTGGTTTTATGCAGCACCCCAACTCACCTTTCCCCTTAACCAAGCATAAGTTGGTTTTCTAAATTTGAGACCCTGTTCTGTTTTGGAATGCAGTTCCTGTGTAGCCAAGTTTACATTCCGTGTATTAGTGATATCTTATGATGTTTCTTTTTCTGTGTGACTTATTTCAGTTAGAATCATCATACCTGAATCCACTCATTATGCTGCTATGGGCCTGTTGACATAGATTTCATTGCTGAGTGATACTGCATTGTACGTAAGTACCACAAGTTCTTTATCCATTTTTCACTTTCTGTGATATTGAACTTGTACGGTAAACGAGGTTCTTGTAAACGGAGGCGTCCCAAACTATGGGGTGGCTGTGTCTTTTTGATTTTAATTTCCCTAAGCTATAGGACCATAAGTGGAAGTGCCCTAGGGTCTGTTGCTTTGTTTTTTAGATGTTTCAGGAAACACCATACACTTCTCCCGAGTGGTTGTTGGCAATTTACATCCCGCCCATCAGCATAACAAGGCTCCCAGTTCTCCATGGCCTGTCCTGCCTTTCTGGATTTTACACTTTTTTCAGATGGCCCTTTTGACCGGGGGGAAGTGAGACTTCATTGTAGTGCAGATTTCCTTTGCAAGCTTGCTTGGTTGGCCAAAAAGGGTGTATGCGTTTTTTCCTGAATATATTCAGGGAAAAACGCATACGCCCTTTTTGGCCAAGTGCATCATTGTGGACGTTCTGCCTCTTTTCCTATGCTTTCAATGCAATTCCAGTCTACCTCCTGAAATCGGTTTCCTGCAATTCTGCCCCGCTTTCAAGTCCTCTTGGCAGCCTTACTTCAGTCTATTTTTGGACGATAGCTGTCATTTATAACTCTGCAGGTTTGTGAATTACAGTGCCCCGAGCTCCTTTCTTCAACTCGCTTTCTTTTGAGCTGACCGCAACACCGCAGGATGTCTTCAGGCTCTAATCTGGTTCTGGCACGGCACGCTGAGCCTTTGGTTAATTCCTCTTCCTGGTGGGAAATGAGAGTTAAATTTGCCCATCCAGACACCTCCAGCTATTCTCTCATTGGTTCTCGCTATTCCTGTTCATCTTCCACAGAAATTGCAAACTGGGCCAAACAGGAGGTTAAAGGGACTGACTCTCCAAGTGGGGAGAGTGTTAGTAAAGTGTCTGGAATGTTGCACCCGAGTACCAGGGTACGAAAACTGAGACATATTTGAACACGTCTCCCGATCACATGGTTGATCATACTCTGGGTTCCACATGCATGTTTTAGCTGAAGGAAGAATACCTAAAACCTGGGTAGTTGAAACCCGTGTAATGGGTACCATGCAATATGACTTCAAAGGGACTTCATTTGCTCACCGAACCTCTCCAATCCTATCACTGCTGCGTTTATGCCCCTGTACACATGCTTGTTTCTCTTTCGGAAACATTGCAATCTATAGGTTTTAAGATACTTACTAGTCAGGTACATTCATAGGCGTTTAATATGCGGTGTTGAGTCCATTTCGTTGAGCAAGGAGTAGCTCTTGTCTATTCCATATTTGGCTTAAGGAACTTTATCTGTGCTCATTTCAATCTCTGGTTTTATGCAGCACCCCAACTCACCTTTCCCCTTAAGCAAGCATAAGTTGGTTTTCTAAATTTGAGACCCTGTTCTGTTCTGTAATTCAGTTCCTGTGTAGCCAAGTTTTCATTCCGTGTATTAGTGATATCTTATGATGTTTCTTTTTCTGTGTGACTTATTTCAGTTAGAATCATCATACCTGAATCCACTCATTGTTCTTCTAAGGGTGTGATGACATAGATTTCATTCCTGAGTGATATTGCTTTGTAAGTAAATACCACAACTTCTTTATCCATTTTTCACTTTCTGCGATGTTGAACTTGTACTGTAAACGAGGTTCTTGTAAACAGAGGCGTCCCAAACTTTGGGGTGGCTGTGTCTTTTTGATTTTAATTTCCCTAAGCTATAGGACCATAAGTGGCAGTGCCCTAGGCTCTGTTGCTTTGTTTTATAGATGTTTCAGGAAACACCATACACTTCTCCCGAGTGGCTGTTGGCAATTTACATCCCGCCCATCAGCATAACAAGGCTCCCAGTTCTCCATGGCCTGTCCTGCCTTTCTGGATTTTACACTTTTTTCAGATGGCCCTTTTGACCGGGGGGAAGTGAGACTTCATTGTAGTGCAGATTTCCTTTGCAAGCTTGCTTGGTTGGCCAAAAAGGGCGTATGCGTTTTTTCCTGAATATATTCAGGAAAAAACGCATACGCCCTTTTTGGCCAAGTGCATCATTGTGGACGTTCTGCCTCTTTTCCTATGCTTTCAATGCAATTCCAGTCTACCTCCTGAAATCGGTTTCCTGCAATTCTGCCCCGCTTTCAAGTCCTCTTGGCAGCCTTACTTCAGTCTATTTTTGGACGATAGCTGTCATTTATAACTCTGCAGGTTTGTGAATTACAGTGCCCCTGAGCTCCTTTCTTCAACTCGCTTTCTTGTGAGCTGGCCGCAACACCGCAGGATGGCTTCAGGCCCTAATCTGTTTCCGGTACGGCACGCTGAGCCTTTGGTTAATTCCTCTTCATGGTGGGAAATGAGAGTTAAATTTGCCTGTCCAGACACCTCCAGCTAGCCTCTCATTGGTTCTCGCTATTCCTGTTCATCTTCCGCAGAAATTGCAAACTGGGCCAAACAGGAGGTTAAAGGAACTGACTCTCCAAGACGGGAGAGTGTTAGTAAAGCGTCTGGAATGTTGCACTCGAGTACCAGGGGAGGGAAACTGAGACATATTTGAACACGTCTCCCGTTCACATGGTTGATCATACTCTGGGTTCCACATGCATGTTTTAGCTGAAGGAAGAATACCTTAAACCTGGAGAGTTGAGACCCGTGTAATGGGTACCATGCAATATGACTTCAAAGGGTCTTCATTTGCTCACCGAACCTCTCCAATCCTATCACTGCTGCGTTTATGCCCCTGTACACACGCTTGATTCTCTTTTGGAGACATAGCAATCCATAGGTTTTAAGATACTTACTAGTCAGGTACATTCTTAGGCGTTTAATATGGGGTGTTGAGTCCATTTCGTTGAGCAAGGAGTAGCTCTTGTCTATTCCATATTTGGCTTAAGGAACTTTATCTGTGCTCATTTCAATCTCTGGTTTTATGCAGCACCCCAACTCACCTTTCCCCTTAAGCAAGCATAAGTTGGTTTTCTAAATTTGAGACCCTGTTCTGTTCTGTAATTCAGTTCCTGTGTAGCCAAGTTTACGTTCCGTGTATTACTGATATCTTATGATGTTTCTTTTTCTGTGTGACTTATTTCAGTTAGAATCATCATACCTGAATCCACTCATTGTGCTGCTACGGGCCTGATGACACAGATTTCATTGCTGAGTGATATTGCTTTGTAAGTAAATACCACAACTTCTTTCTCCATTTTTCACTTTCTGCGATGTTGAACTTGTACTGTAAACGAGGTTCTTGTAAACAGAGCCGTTCCAAACTTTGGGGTGGCTGTGTCTTTTTGATTTTAATTTCCCTAAGCTATAGGACCATAAGTGGAAGTGCCCTAGGTTCTGTTGCTTTGTTTTTTACATGTTTCCGGAAACACCATACACTTCTCCCGAGTGGTTGTTGGCAATTTACATCCCGCCCATCAGCATAACAAGGCTCCCAGTTCTCCATGGCCTGTCCTGCCTTTCTGGACTTTACACATTTTTCAGATGGCCCTTTTGACCGGGGGGAAGTGAGACTTCATTGTAGTGCAGATTTCCTTTGCAAGCTTGCTTGGTTGGCCAAAAAGGGCGTATGCGTTTTTTCCTGAATATATTCAGGAAAAAATGCATACACCCTTTTTGGCCAAGTGCATCATTGTGGACGTTCTGCCTCTTTTCCTATGCTTTCAATGCAATTCCAGTCTACCTCCTGAAATCGGTTTCCTGCAATTCTGCCCCGCTTTCAAGTCCTCTTGGCAGCCTTACTTCAGTCTATTTTTGGACGATAGCTGTCATTTATAACTCTGCAGGTTTGTGAATTACAGTGCCCCTGAGCTCCTTTCTTCAACTCGCTTTCTTGTGAGCTGGCCGCAACACCGCAGGATGGCTTCAGGCCCTAATCTGGTTCCGGCACGGCACGCTGAGCCTTTGGTTAATTCCTCTTCCTGGTGGGAAATGAGAGTTAAATTTGCCCGTCCAGACACCTCCAGCTATTCTCTCATTGGTTCTCGCTATTCCTGTTCATCTTCCGCAGAAATTGCAAACTGGGCCAAACAGGAGGTTAAAGGGACTGACTCTCCAAGTGGGGAGAGTGTTAGTAAAGCGTCTGGAATGTTGCACCCGAGTACCAGGGGAGGAAAACTGAGACATATTTGAACACGTCTCCCGTTCAAACGGTTGATCATACTCTGGGTTCCACATGCATGTTTTAGCTGAAGGAAGAATACCTTAAACCTGGAGAGTTGAGACCCGTGGAATGGGTACCATGCAATATGACTTCAAAGGGTCTTCATTTGCTCACCGAACCTCTCCAATCCTATCACTGCTGCGTTTATGCCCCTGTACACACGCTTGATTCTCTTTCGGAGACATAGCAATCCATAGGTTTTAAGATACTTACTAGTCAGGTACATTGTTAGGCGTTTAATATGCGGTGTTGAGTCCATTTCGTTGAGCAAGGAGTAGCTCTTGTCTATTCCATATTTGGCTTAAGGAACTTTATCTGTGCTCATTTCAATCTCTGGTTTTATGCAGCACCCCAACTCACCTTCCCCCTTAAGCAAGCGTAAGTTGGTTTTCTAAACTTGAGACACTGTTCTGTTTTGTAATTCAGTTCATGTGTAGCCAAGTTCACATTCTGTGTATTAGTGATACCTTATGATGTTTCTTTTCTGTGTGACTTATTTCAGTTCGAATCATCATACCTTAATCCACTCATTATGCTGCTACTGGCCTGATGACATAGATTTCATTGCTGTGTGATATTGCATTGTACGTAAGTACCACAGGTTCTTTATCCATTTTTCACTTTCTGTGATATTGAACTTGTACCGTAAACGAGGTTCTTGTAAACAGAGCCGTCCCAAACTTTGGGGTGGCTGTGTCTTTTTGATTTTAATTTCCCTAAGCTATAGGACCATAAGTGGAAGTGCCCTAGGCTCTGTTGCTTTGTTTTTTAGATGTTTCAGGAAACACCATACACTTCTCCAGAGTGGCTGTTGGCAATTTACATCCCGCCCATCAGCATAAGAAGGCTCCCAGTTCTCCATGGCATGTCGTGCCTTTCTGGATTTTACACTTTTTTCAGATGGCCCTTTTGACCGGGTGGAAGTGAGACTTCATTGTAGTGCAGATTTCCTTTGCAAGCTTGCTTGGTTGGCCAAAAAGTGCGTATGCGTTTTTTCCTGAATATATTCAGGAAAAAACGCATACGCCCTTTTTGGCCAAGTGCATCATTGTGGACGTTCTGCCTCTTTTCCTATGCTTTCAATGCAATTCCAGTCTACCTCCTGAAATCGGTTTCCTGCAATTCTGCCTTGCTTTCAATGCCTCTTCATAGCCTTACCTCAATATATTTTTGAAAATAGTTGGCCTTTATAACTCTGCAGGTTTTTGAATTGCAGTGGCCCTTAGCTCCATTTTTTAGCTCTTATTTTTGTGGTCTTGCCCCGTAACCACAGGATTCCTTGAAGCCCTATTTTTCTTCTGGGGCACCTTGCTGTGCCTTTGGTTAATTCTTCTTACTGATGTGATATTAGAGTGACATGTGCCCATTGAAACCGCTACAGCTAGTTTCTCACTGGTTCCCCCTATTCCCATTCATCCTCTGCACTAACAGCAGACTGTGCGATACCAGAACTTAAAGGCATTGACTCCATGTGGGGATGTTGTTAGTAAAGCAGCTGGAATGTCGATCCGGAGCCCCAGGAGAGGAAAAATGAGGTGCGTTTTAGAAACCTTTCCCGATCATATGGTATACCAGTCGCTGGGTTTCCCAAGCATGGTTTAGCTGTAGGAAGATTCCCTTCAACCTGGAGCGTTGGGACCCTTGGACTGAGTAGCATGAAGTATTGCATTAAACTTTCGGCAGTTGCTCACCAAAGCTCACCAATCCTGTCAGCCCCAAGTGTCCAGCCTTATGTCTTATCCAGCTGTGGGTTTATATGTGGTCAATCCAGGTTGCATCACAGCCCCTGAGCGAATTTTGTAAGAATTTTTCTCTCTTTCATTGTTTCAGCGTTTTGTTTTTAAAATTTATTTCTATAATGGGGTTTAGCTCCTTTTCACTGCTGTGTTTGTGCCACTCTGCACACACTTGATTCCCTTATGGAGATATATCAATACATGGGTTTTAAGATTCTTATTCCTCAGATATATTTCTCTGCGGTGTATAGGGTGTGTTGAGGCCAGTTCATTGAGCAAGGTGTAGATCTTGTCTAATACCTATTTGGTTTATTGAACGGTATCTGTGCTAATTTCAAACTCTGGTTTTATGCATCACCCCACCTCTCCTTTCCCCTTAAGCTGACATAAGTGTGTTTTCTAAATGTGAGACACTGTTCTGTTCTGTAATTCATTTCTTGTGCAGCCATATTTACCCTCCCTCTATAAGTGATATCTTATGATATGTTTCTTTTTCTGTTTGACTTATTTCAAGTAGTATTATCGGACCTAAATCCACTCTTTATCCTTCTACTAGCCTTATTACATTGATTTCATGGTGAAGAGATATTCCATTGTACATAAGTACCACATCTTCTTTATCCATTGTTCTCTTTCCTGGGATATTTAAGGTGTACTGAAGTTGAGGTTCTTGTAAACAGAGTAGCCCTAAACTGTGGTGTGCTTGTGTCTTGTTGATTTTTAGACTTCCCTAGATATACTCCCATGATTGGAAGTGTCCTATGCTCTGTAGCTCTGTTTTTTAGATGATTTAGGAACCACCATACACTTCTCCAGAGTGGCTCTTGGCAGTTCACACACTGCCCATCAGCGTATAAAGGCTCCCTGTTCTCCATGGCCTGTCCTGCATTTCTGGTTTTTACAATTTTTTAGGATGGCCCTTTTGACCGGTGGGAAGTGAGACTTCTTTGTTGTGCACATTTGCATTGCTTGCTTGCTTCGTTGCCCATAAAGTGCGTATGCGTTTTTTCCTGGATATAATCAGGAAAAAACGCATACGCCCTTTTGGGCCAACTGCATCATTGTCGAAATTCTGCCGCTTTTCATGTGCGTTAAAGACGAGTCCAATCTATCTCTTGAAATCTGTTTCTTGCAATTCTGTCTTGCATTCAGATCCTCTTCTTTGCCTTACCTCAACATATTTTTGGACGTTAGTTTTCATTTATAACTCTGCAGGTTTGTGAATTGCAGTGACCCTGAGCTCCATTTTTTAAGTTGCTCTTTTGTGAGCTGGCCTCAAACCCGCAGGATTGCTTCAGGCCCTATTTTGGCTCCGGCGAGGCAGGCTGAGCCTTTCTTTAATTCTTATTCTTAATGGGAAATTAGAGTGATATGTGCCCGTCCAAACCCCTACAACTCTTCTCTCATTGGTTCCCCCTCTTCCCGTTCATCCTCCTCACAATTTGCAAACTGTGTGAAACAGAAGTTTAAATGTGCTGATTCTCCAAGTGGGGAGATTCTAAGTAGCGTGGCTGGAATGGTGAACAGGAGCACCAGGAGAGGATAAATGAGGTGCATTTTAGACACATCTCCCGATCACATGGTGTACAGTCCTCTGGGTTTTCCATGCATGTTTTAGCTATAGGAAGATCCCTTGAACCTGCAGATTTGGGACCCATTGAATGGGTACCAGGTAGTATTACTTTAAAGGGTGTGCATTTCCTCACCCAACCTCACATTTCTCTTAGCGCAAACAGTTTCCAGCCTTATGTCTCATCCTGCTGTGGGTCTAGATGTGTTCAATCCATGTTGCATCACCGTCCCTGAGGAAAAGTTGTAAGAGGTTTTCTCTGTCTCTCTGTCGTTTATTTTTTTCAATTTATTACTATATTGGTTACAGCTGATTTTCAAAGCTCTGTTTCTTGCTGCTGTACATCCACTTGATTCGCGTACAGAGAGACATCAATAAATTCTTTTTCAGATTCTTACCAGTCGTATATATTCTTTTCCGGTGACTTGAGTGTGCTGAGTGCAGTTCTTTTAGCTACCGTGTAGGCCTTGTTGATTATCAGTTTGGTATTTGGAATGGTATCTTTGCTAATTTCAACCTCCTGGATGATGCCTCACCCCTCCCCACCTTTCCCGTTTAGCAGCCTTATGCGTGTTTTCTACATATTTGACTATGTTTTTGTTTTGTAATTTATTTCATGTGTAGCCATTTTGGATTCCACCTTTAAGTGATATCTTATGATATGTGTCTTTTTCTTTTTGAATTCTGTCACTTAGAATGATCATACGTAACTCCTCCGGAGTTGTTACAACTGGCCATATTTCATTGATTTCCAGGCTGAATAATATTCCACTCTACCTAAGTACCACATCTCTATCCATTTTTCCCCTCCAGAGACATTTAAGTTATATCCTAGTCGAGGATCTTTTAAACAGAGAGGGGGTAAACATTGGGGTGCCTGTGTCCTCTCGATTTTTGTTTTTCCCAAGATATACGCCCATGAGTGCAAGTGCCCTATGCTCTGTAGCTCATTTTTTAGATGCTTTAGTAAACACAATACACTTCTCCAGAATGGCCGTTGGCAATATACATTTCCACTATAAGTCTCACAGGGCTCCCTCTTCTCGTTGCCCTGTCCTGCATTTCTGTTGTTTACGCTTTATGAGGATGGCTCTTCTGACTGATGCGAAGTGATATCTTTTGTAGTATTGACTTCCAGTGCCCACCTGTTTGGTTGGCTAAAAAAGTGTATGCCCTTTTCTTGAATATATACAGAAAAGAACGCATACACCCTTTTTGGCCAACTGCAATGTTGGCAATGTTCAGCTCCTTTTCTTGTGCTTAATGGCGAGTCCTTTCTACCTCCTCAAATCCCTTTCCTGCCATTCTCCCTTGCTTACAAGTCCTTTTCTCTGACTTTCCTCAAGACATTTTTCAGTGATGGATATTTTCAACTCTGCAGTTTTGTGAATTTTACTGCCCCTGAGTTCCATTGTTCAACTCGTGTTTATGGGAACTGGCCACAAAGCAGCGGGATTTCCTCAAGCCCTATACTGTTTCCATGGGCAACCCTAGCCTTTGGTCAATTCGTCTTCCTGATTGGAAATTAGAGTGACATGTGCCTGTCTGAACACCTAGGACTTGTCTCTCATTGTTCCTCATCCTTCCGCTTCATCCTCTGGACAAATTCCAAACTGTACGCAACAGGATGTTGACAGTGCTGACATCTCCAAGTGGGGAGACTGTTAGTAAAGACGCTGGAGGGGTGAACCCGAGCACCAGGAGATGAGGAGATGAGATGCCTTTTCCAAACTCTTCCCGATCAGACGGTATACCATCCTCTGGGTGTGACAGACATGTTTTAGCAGTAGGAAGAGTCCCATTCATGTAAGGAGAACACCAGGGCTTTTTCAAAATCAGTGTCTCCCCGAAACCCAAACTGGGGAAGTTTTTAAGCTACGGCTACACATATGTTCATTAAGGGCCTTGGGAAGTAGGCAGAGTCCAAACTTTAGATGATTGAAGTCTTCAGGGTCAGAAGCACTCACCACCAGCTTCCCTTAGGCTACACTTTAACTGTCATTGATAGATGATGTCAATAAAAATATCTATTCTTTTTCAGATTATTTCCCCTTATAGGTTATTGCAAAATGTTGAGTGTAGTTCCCTGTGCTATACAGTAGTTCCTTGTTGATGATCTATTTTATACATAGCAGTGTGTATGTGTTCATTCCAAACTGTTAATTTATCCCTCCTCCCACCTTTCCCCTTTGGTAATAATAAATTATAAGATTTTATACTTCTCAGAAATGGGGGAGCTGAAAGAGAGGTATCATTTTCAATGGAAAAGCATTTAAAACAAGATTGAAGGTTTAACCAAGATTATTAGCTGTACATCCTTGGAAAGAAATCACTTCGTTTCTCTAATATTGACCTGACAAATAAGACAAACCTTTTCACTGAACTTGCTTATAAAAAGTGATGGAAATATCAAATGGAAGTGTTAAAAACATCTTATTTTACCCGAGCCTTATACACTGTTCTATGTTAACTACAGTTTGGCTCACACATCTGTTCATTGAGGTTACAATAGTCTCAATTTCTGTTACTGATCCTCCAGAGTGGACCCCAACAAGTGTCCCCCTGCCCAGTGTCATTGGGGCCAACAGATCGAGACTGAGTTTGGTTCACAAGCAAAGGAAACTTTATATTTTGATCGGAGAATGGAGAGGTGAGAGCATGCACTACCCCGTGGGCTGTGGGCTGGGCTGCTGTGTAGAGATCCTGTCAGAGTCAGTGGGAGGGAGGGAGGCGGCGGAGCTCTCGAGGGCCGGGTTGGCTGTAGCTCAGGCTCTATATCGTGGAGTCTGCACTGGGCCCCAGGAGCTGAGGTGTCGACCCAGCCATTCTGCACTAGGAAATCTGGTCTGAAGTGCCGGGTGTGGAACCTCTGCATGCGGGACCCTAGGAGCACGTGAAATTAGACAAAGCACAAAGGATAAAAAAGGTTAGACTTGACTTTATTGCCCAGATTCTATTTTTATCTCCCAGGGATTTTTAATGGGCTTTGCTGGGGACAAACCCCTCCTCTGCCTTTTGTCCCGTTCCTCATTCTTGGAGTGCTGAGGGTGCAGACCCTTCTTCTGTAACTGCTGAGTGCTGAGTTGGGAGCCCTCATACCCTGGGGCGAGGGTCAGAGCTTCTCCCCAGCAGCCTCCCGGTGACGTTGATTGTCCCCAGGACCCCTGCCTCCCTGCTCGTCCACCTGAGCACCAGCATTGGAAGTGTTATAGATTCTAATGACCTTTAAGGGTCCAGGAAAGAGATGTGCAGAGACGCTGTGGGGGCCGGTTTCACCCCGCCCCACATTTGTTCGGCCACCTTAGGCTGACCGTCTCTGCCAGCCTAGATGCTCTGACCAGTAGTCTGCGCTTTCTTCAGTTAGGCCCCTGAATTAACGTACAAACAGCACCAGGTGTCAGAGCCCTGCCCGCTCAACTCCCAGACAGTCCAGGGTCAGTGGTGACCAAGGACCATGATGGCTACTGAGTCAACAGCCTTTTGAAGTAAACAGGAGTCCAGCCGGTCTTATTGGCCACCATCATCACGGTGTCTGTAGGCTTTTCTATGGTGACAGTGTGGTATACTGTTCCCCCGCCAAGATTATTAGCTCCCCTCTGGGTGCAGTAAGTCCTGCAAGCAGTAGTCTACTCTTTTGGGACACACTCTTGTTGTTTTATGAGAGAAACTCCAGGTCAAGTGATGTTCACACGAGTCGTCATGGTGCCCTGTTGCCCCCGGTTATCTCTCTGGATGTTGGAGTTGGAGGGCCTCCTCACTCGAGGTCGGTGTGCCCACGGAGCGAACCCTGCAACTTCAGGGCATGGTTGGTGGTTAGGATCACCACGTGGGGTCCTTTTCCCTTAGGAGGGAGGTGGCCTTTTGGGCTGCTGATTTCCAGGTTTTTAGATACCGCCAGTATCTTGGCCAGATGTGGCAGTGGGCCAAGCCCCTTAGTGACCGTAGTTTATCCTACCTGGATGGCATTCTTGCATTGTTCCATTTCAAGTGGTCCCAGTTTTTGCACTAATTCTCCAATGGCGATTCACCTTTCACCGGGAATGTAAAGGTCAAAGGGTTTAGCTAAATTAGGGAGTTCCAGGGCAAGGGTCTGAATTGACTGCTCTTTCCATTCTTGAAAGGCCACTTCTGGATTCTATTCAAAAGGATCATCATCTTTTCCTTTCAGTGTTTCATATAGAGGCCCAGCTAGTAGACTGTAGCTAGGGATCCAGAAGCAGCAAACCCTGGCCTCCCCAGGAACCCCTAAGCTGTCTTCTAGTTTTAGAAAGGGGTAAGGCTGAAAATGGTTTCTTCCCTTTCCTGGGATGGGCTTCTCTGACCTTCTGTGAGAATGAAGCCCAGGCAGGTCACCGCAGTCTGTGATATTTGAGCTTTTTCTTGGACAACTTCTATCCTTTATTGGCTTGGTAGTTCAGAGGCCTCCTTAGTAGGGCTGGTGATCAGAATGTCGTCTGCATATTGAAGGAGGGTTTCCTTTTCCAGAGGTAGAACTTTTAGGTCTTTAGCTAAGCTTTCCCCAAAGATGGTGTGGGAATTTTTGCACCCTTGGGGCCAGACGGCCCGGAAGTATTGTTTTAGTTGTATGTGGAGTCCTGCCACTCACAAGCCAAAATTTCTTGTGACTCTGGGACTAATGGAATACAAAAGAAGGCATCATTGAAGACTAATACAGAATACCATGTCCTGGTGGTTGGTAGAATGACCAGCAGGGTGTAGGAATTAGGAGCAACTGGAGGTATATCCTCGGTGGCTTCACTGACTGTCCTGACATCCTTTACCAGGTCCCCAGCAGCCCATGGGGCTCTCGTGGTCAGACCAATCCCAGAATATGGAGCTCACCTGGGCAGGTACCCCACCCCCACCCCAGCCCACGGGGCTCTCGTGGTCAGGCCCCTCCCAGGATACAGAGCTACCCTTGCAGGTACCGTGGCAGGGCTGGGCACACAGGAACCGTGCACATAGCCCTCATTGCAGAGCACCCCCAGCTCACCTGTCGCTCAGAGCTGACACAGAGCACCTCAGAGCAGGACTTGAACTAACAAACAGCAGCTGCGACAGGTCTGTGACCCTGGGCATCACTCCGTGAGGCCTCCCTCCACCTGGTCTTCCAGAGACTTCCACTGCACCCGGGGCACCAGGCCTCTGTCTCCAACCACCACCCACCCCTCCTCTGCCTGACTCCTGGGTTCCTCTCATTAGGAGAGGGTTTTCTTGAAGTTGTCTCCCACTCATGGGCCAGATAAAATGATTAGAAAACAAGCCAAAGCTGCAGCCCCTTGTCTATCCTGACTCTCAGGAGCCCACACCTGTTCCTTGGACCTGGCCGGTTCAGCAAGTTCCATTTTCTGCAACTGTGAACCCCTGAGGGGTGATGATTGGCTGACCTGGGCAGCCTTACCGTGCCGGCCAGCCCTCCCCAGGTGTGCCTGGGTTGAGATCAATATAAATACCACTCCAGGCAGCAAGAGCCCCTGCAGCCGTGCCTGACGCCATTTTCTCTGCCCTGTCAGCAGTCTCGGGGCTGGGCTGGTGGGAGGGAGTGAGAGGCCACGGCTTTGTGGGTGGCCCAGTGTGAGTGGGGCTCTGCTGGACTTTCTGCAGCAGTTGCCAGGCTGCCACCTGCTAAAGAAGAGGATGTGTCACCCATACCTGCTGCTGGAATTTCTCCCTGGGCAGAGGTGAGGAAGGAAAAAAGCAGTGGGGGCAGGGACAGGACGGGTATCTCAGGCAGGGAAATGGAAATCTTCCAGAAGAGCACCCAGGGCCAGGACCATCCTGGCTGGCCTGCAGGCACCAAGTCGGCCGGCATGCTGTCACTCGTGTGGCTCTATGGCCCTTCCTCTAGGCTTTCAAGTCCTTGTATATATTCAGGTGTTTTACCTGGGACGGGTGGGAATAGTTCAGCAGCAACTGGCCTGGGGCTCAGCTCACGTTTACTCACAGATGCCTCGGCACGGTGCCCCAGCTTTGCAATGAGGACGCTTGTTGCGTGGGGGCTGCTGGCTGAATGGGAGACAATTCCCCACCACTGACCAACTTCAGAATTGTTTACAACTGGAGCAAGTGCCCTGATACGGTTTTCCTCTGTGTAACTGGTGGGTTCTGTGTTTTTTTTCTCTTTTTCGTTTTTGGTTCAAGGTAGATTTTATTCCTCTTTTTTGTATTTACAGATATAAGCATGGAAATAATTTATTCATATAAATACATGTATGTGCAGGGAATAATTGTTTTTTCTGTTTTATTTTTTAAATTTTATTTCTTTTTAATTTTGAATTTTATTTTATATTTTTATACAGCAGGTTCTTATTGGTTATCTATTTTATACATATAAATGTATACATGCCAATCCCAGTCTCTCAACTCCTCCCACCACCACCCCCCCAACAGCTTTCCCCCCTTGTTGTCCATACGTTTGTTGTCTACATCTGTTGCTCTGTTTATGCCTTGCAAAATGGTTAATCTGTACAGTTTTTCTAGGTTCCACATATATGCATGAATATACAAGATTTGTTTTTCTCTTTCTGACTTACTTCACTCTGTATGACAGTCTCTAGATCCATCGACGTCTCTACAAATGACCCAATTTCATTCCTTTTCATGGCTGAGTAATATTCCATTTTATATATGTACCACAGCTTTATGCATTCGTCTGTCTGTGGGCATTTAGGTTGCTTCCATTACCTCGATATTGTAAATAGTGATGCAATGAACATTGCGGTGAATGACTCTTTTTGATTTATGGTTTTGTCTGGGTATATGTCCAGTACTGGGATTGCTGTATCCTATGGTAATTCTATTGTTAGTTTCTTAAGAAATTCCATATTGTTCTCCATAATGACTGTATCAATTTATATTCCCAACAATAGTGGAAGAGGGTTCCTTTTCTCCACACCCTTTCCAGCATTTTTTGTTTGTAGATTTTCAATGATGCCTATTCTACCAGGTGTGAGGTGATACCTCATTGTTGAATCCATTTCGTTGAGCAAGGGGTAGCTCTTGTCTATTACATATTTGGCTTATGGAACGGTATCTGTGCTAATTGCAAACTCTGCTTTTATGCAGCACCCCAACTCACCTTCCCCCTTAAGCAGGCATAAGTTGGTTTTCTAAACTTGAGACCCTGTTCTGTTTTGTAATTCAGTTCATGTGTAGCCAAGTTCACATTCCATGTATTAGTGATACCTTATGATGTTTCTTTTTCTGTGTGACTTATTTCACTTAGAATCATCGTGCCTCAATCCACTCATTATGCTGGTACGGGCCTGGTGACATAGATTTCATTGCTGAGTGGTATTCTGTTGTACAGAAGTACCGCAACTTCTTTATCCATTATTTGCTCTCTGGGATATTTAACTTGTGCCGTAGAAGAGATTCCTGTAAAAAGAGCCGTCCCAAATTTTGGGGTTGCTGTGTCTTTTTGATATTAATTTCCCTAAGCTATAGGACCATAAGTGGAAGTGCCCTAGGCTCTGTTGCTTTGTTTTTTAGATGTTTCAGGAAACACCATACACTTCTCCCGAGTGTCTGTTCGCAATTTACATCCCGCCCATCAGCATAACAAGGCTCCCAGTTCTCCATGGCCTGTCCTGCCTTTCTGGATTTTACACTTTATTCTGATGGCCCTTTTGACCTGGGGGAAGTGAGACTTCATTGTAGTGCAGATTTCCTTTGCAAGCTTGCTTGGTTGGCCAAAAAGGGCGTATGCGTTTTTTCCTGAATATATTCAGGAAAAAACGCATATGCCCTTTTGGCAAAGTGCATCATTGTGGACGTTCTGCCTCTTTTCCTACGCTTTCAATGCAATTCCAGTCTACCTCCTGAAATCGATATCCTGCAATTCTGCCCCGCTTTCAAGTCCTCTTGGCAGCCTTACTTCAGTATATTTTTGGACGATAGCTGTCATTTATAACTCTGCAGGTTTGTGAATTACAGAGCCCCTGAGCTCCTTTCTTCAACTCACTTTCTTGTGAGCTGGCCGCAACACCGCAGGATGGCTTCAGGCCCTAATCTGTTTCCGCCACGGCACGCTGAGCCTTTGGTTAATTCCTCTTCCTAGTGGGAAATGAGAGTTAAATTTGCCCGTCCAGACACCTCCAGCTAGTCTCTCATTGGTTCTCCCTATTCCTGTTCATCTTCCGCAGAAATTGCAAACTGGGCCAAACAGGAGGTTAAAGGGACTGACTCTCCAAGTCGGGGGAGTGTTAGTAAAGCGTCTGGAATGTTGCACCCGAGTACCAGGGTATGAAAACTGAGACATATTTGAACACGTCTCCCGATCACACGGTTGATCATACTCTGGGTTCCACATGCATGTTTTAGCTGAAGGAAGAATACCTTAAACCTGGGTAGTTGAAACCCGTGGAATGGGTACCATGCAATATAACTTCAAAGGGTCTTCATTTGCTCACCGAACCTCTCCAATCCTATCACTGCTGCGTTTATGCCCCTGTACACATGCTTTATTCTCTTTTGGAGGCATAGCAATCCATAGGTTTTAAGATACTTACTAGTCAGGTACATTCTTAGGCATTTAATGTGGGGTTTTGAGTCCATTTCGTTGAGCAAGGAGTAGCTCTTGTCTATTCCATATTTGGCTTAAGGAACTTTATCTGTGCTCATTTCAATCTCTGGTTTTATGCAGCACCCCAACTCACCTTTCCCCTTAAGCAAGCATAAGTTGGTTTTCTAAATTTGAGACCCTGTTCTGTTCTGTAATTCAGTACCTGTGTAGCCAAGTTTCCATTCCGTGTATTACTGATATCTTATGATGTTTCTTTTTCTGTGTGACTTATTTCAGTTAGAATCATCGTACCTGAATCCACTCATTATGCTGCTACGGGTCTGATGACACAGATTTCATTGCTGAGTGATATTGCTTTGTAAGTAAATACCACAACTTCTTTATCCATTTTTCAATTTCTGCGATGTTGAACTTGTACTGTAAACGAGGTTCTTGTAAACAGAGCCGTTCGAAAATTTGGGGTGGCTGTGTCTTTTTGATTTTAAATTCCCTAAGCTATAGGACCATAAGTGGAAGTGCCCTAGGCTCTGTTGCTTTGTTTTTTAGATGTTTCAGGAAACACCATACACTTCTCCCGAGTGTTTGTTGGCAATTTACATCCCGCCCATCAGCATAACAAGGCTCCCAGTTCTCCATGGCCTTTCCTGCCTTTCTGGATTTTACACTTTTTTCAGATGGCCCTTTTGACCGGGGGGAAGTGAGACTTCATTGTAGTGCAGATTTCCTTTGCAAGCTTGCTTGGTTGGCCAAAAAGGGCGTATGCGTTTTTTCCTGAATATATTCAGGAAAAAACGCATACGCCCTTTTTGGCCAAGTGCATCATTGTGGACGTTCTGCCTCTTTTCCTATGCTTTCAATGCAATTCCAGTCTACCTCCTGAAATCGGTTTCCTGCAATTCTGCCCCGCTTTCAAGTCCTCTTGGCAGCCTTACTTCAGTCTATTTTTGGACGATAGCTGTCATTTATAACTCTGCAGGTTTGTGAATTACAGTGCCCCTGAGCTCCTTTCTTCAACTCGCTTTCATTGAGCTGGCCGCAACACCGCAGGATGGCTTCAGGCCCTAATATGGTTCCGGTACGGCACGCTGAGCCTTTGGTTATTTCCTCTTCCTGGTGGGAAATGAGAGTTAAATTTGCCCGTCCAGACACCTCCAGCTAGCCTCTCATTGGTTCTCGCTATTCCTGTTCATCTTCCGCAGAAATTGCAAACTGTGCCAAACAGGAGGTTAAAGGCGCTGACTCTCCAAGTGGGGAGAGTGTTAGTAAAGCGTCTGGAATGTTGCACCCGAGTACCAGGGGAGGAAAACTGAGACATATTTGAACACGTCTCCTGATCACATGGTTGATCATACTCTAGGTTCCACATGCATGTTTTAGCTGAAGGAAGAATACCTAAAACCTGGGTAGTTGAAACCCGTGTAATGGGTACCATGCAATATGACTTCAAAGGGCCTTCATTTGCTCACCGAACCTCTCCAATCCTATCACTGCTGCTTTTATACCCCTGTACAGATGCTGGATTCTCCTTCGGAGACATAGCAATCCATAGGTTTTAAGATACTTACTAGTCAGGTACATTCTTAGGCGTTTAATATGCGGTGTTGAGTACATTTCGTTGAGCAAGGAGTAGCACTTGTCTATTCCATATTTGGCTTAAGGAACTTTATCTGTGCTCATTTCAATCTCTGGTTTTATGCAGCACCCCAACTCACCTTTACCCTTAAGCAAGCATAAGTTGGTTTTCTAAATTTGAGACCCTGTTCTGTTCTGTAATTCAGTTCCTGTGTAGCCAAGTTTCCATTCCGTGTATTACTGATATCTTATGATGTTTCTTTTTCTGTGTGACTTATTTCAGTTAGAATCATCATACCTGAATCCACTCATTGTGCTGCTAAGGGCCTGATGACATAGATTTCATTGCTGAGTGATATTGCTTTGTAAGTGAATATCACAAGCTCTTTATCCATTTTTCACTTTCTGCGATGTTGAACTTGTACTGTAAACGAGGTTCTTGTAAACAGAGCCGTTCCAAACTTTGGGGTGGCTGTGTCGTTTTGATTTTAATTTCCCTAAGCTATAGGACCATAAGTGGAAGTGCCCTAGGTTCTGTTGCTTTGTTTTTTAGATGTTTCAGGAAACACCATACACTTCTCCCGAGTGGTTGTTGGCAATTTACATCCCGCCCATCAGCATAACAAGGCTCCCAGTTCTCCATGGCCTGTCCTGCCTTTCTGGATTTTACACTTTTTTCAGATGGCCCTTTTGACTGGGGGGAAGTGAGACTTCATTGTAGTGCAGATTTCCTTTGCAAGCTTGCTTGGTTGGCCAAAAAGGGCGTATGCGTTTTTTCCTGAATATATTCAGGAAAAAACGCATACGCCCTTTTTGGCCAAGTGCATCATTGTGGACGTTCTGCCTCTTTTCCTATGCTTTCAATGCAATTCCAGTCTACCTCCTGAAATCGGTTTCCTGCAATTCTGCCCCGCTTTCAAGTCCTCTTGGCAGCCTTACTTCAGTCTATTTTTGGACGATAGCTGCCATTTATAACTCTGCAGGTTTTTGAATTACAGTGCCCCTGAGCTCCTTTCTTCAACTCGCTTTCTTGTGACCTGGCCGCAACACCGCAGGATGGCTTCAGGCCCTAATCTGGTTCCGGTACGGCACGCTGAGCCTTTGGTTATTTCCTCTTCCTGGTGGGAAATGAGAGTTAAATTTGCCCGTCCAGACACCTCCAGCTAGTCTCTCATTGGTTCTCGCTATTCCTGTTCATCTTCCACAGAAATTGCAAACTGGGCCAAACAGGAGGTTAAAGGTGCTGACTCTCCAAGTGGGGAGAGTGTTAGTAAAGCGTCTGGAATGTTGCACCCGAGTACCAGGGGAGGAAAACTGAGACATATTTGAACACGTCTCCCATTCACACGGATGATCATACTCTGGGTTCCACATGCATGTTTTAGCTGAAGGAAGAATACCTAAAACCTGGGTAGTTGAAACCCGTGGAATGGGTACCATGCAATATGACTTCAAAGGGTCTTCATTTGCTCACCGAACCTCTCCAATCCTATCACTGCTGCGTTTATGCCCCTGTACACATGCTTGATTCTCTTTCGGAGACATAGCAATCCATAGGTTTTAAGATACTTACTAGTCAGGTACATTCTTAGGCGTTTAATATGGGGTGTTGAGTCCATTTCGTTGAGCAAGGAGTAGCTCTTGTCTATTCCATATTTGGCTTAAGGAACTTTATCTGTGCTCATTTCAATCTCTGGTTTTATGCAGCACCCCAACTCACCTTTCCCCTTAAGCAAGCATAAGTTGTTTTTCTAAATTTGAGACCCTGTTCTGTTCTGTAATTCAGTTCCTGTGTAGCCAAGTTCCATTCCGTGTATTACTGATATCTTATGATGTTTCTTTTTCTGTGTGACTTATTTCAGTTAGAATCATCATACCTGAATCCACTCATTGTGCTGCTAAGGGCCTGATGACACAGATTTCATTGCTGAGTGATATTGCTTTGTAAGTAAATACCACAACTTCTTTATCCATTTTTCAATTTCTGCGATGTTGAACTTGTACTGTAAACGAGGTTCTTGTAAACAGAGCCGTTCGAAAATTTGGGGTGGCTGTGTCTTTTTGATTTTAAATTCCCTAAGCTATAGGACCATAAGTGGAAGTGCCCTAGGCTCTGTTGCTTTGTTTTTTAGATGTTTCAGGAAACACCATACAGTTCTCCCGAGTGTTTGTTGGCAATTTACATCCCGCCCATCAGCATAACAAGGCTCCCAGTTCTCCATGGCCTTTCCTGCCTTTCTGGATTTTACACTTTTTTCAGATGGCCCTTTTGACCGGGGGGAAGTGAGACTTCATTGTAGTGCAGATTTCCTTTGCAAGCTTGCTTGGTTGGCCAAAAAGGGCGTATGCGTTTTTTCCTGAATATATTCAGGAAAAAACGCATACGCCCTTTTTGGCCAAGTGCATCATTGTGGACGTTCTGCCTCTTTTCCTATGCTTTCAATGCAATTCCAGTCTACCTCCTGAAATCGGTTTCCTGCAATTCTGCCCCGCTTTCAAGTCCTCTTGGCAGCCTTACTTCAGTCTATTTTTGGACGATAGCTGTCATTTATAACTCTGCAGGTTTGTGAATTACAGTGCCCCTGAGCTCCTTTCTTCAACTCGCTTTCATTGAGCTGGCCGCAACACCGCAGGATGGCTTCAGGCCCTAATATGGTTCCGGTACGGCACGCTGAGCCTTTGGTTATTTCCTCTTCCTGGTGGGAAATGAGAGTTAAATTTGCCCGTCCAGACACCTCCAGCTAGCCTCTCATTGGTTCTCGCTATTCCTGTTCATCTTCCGCAGAAATTGCAAACTGTGCCAAACAGGAGGTTAAAGGCGCTGACTCTCCAAGTGGGGAGAGTGTTAGTAAAGCGTCTGGAATGTTGCACCCGAGTACCAGGGGAGGAAAACTGAGACATATTTGAACACGTCTCCCGATCACATGGTTGATCATACTCTAGGTTCCACATGCATGTTTTAGCTGAAGGAAGAATACCTAAAACCTGGGTAGTTGAAACCCGTGTAATGGGTACCATGCAATATGACTTCAAAGGGCCTTCATTTGCTCACCGAACCTCTCCAATCCTATCACTGCTGCTTTTATGCCCCTGTACAGATGCTGGATTCTCCTTCGGAGACATAGCAATCCATAGGTTTTAAGATACTTACTAGTCAGGTACATTCTTAGGCGTTTAATATGCGGTGTTGAGTACATTTCGTTGAGCAAGGAGTAGCACTTGTCTATTCCATATTTGGCTTAAGGAACTTTATCTGTGCTCATTTCAATCTCTGGTTTTATGCAGCACCCCAACTCACCTTTACCCTTAAGCAAGCATAAGTTGGTTTTCTAAATTTGAGACCCTGTTCTGTTCTGTAATTCAGTTCCTGTGTAGCCAAGTTTCCATTCCGTGTATTACTGATATCTTATGATGTTTCTTTTTCTGTGTGACTTATTTCAGTTAGAATCATCATACCTGAATCCACTCATTGTGCTGCTAAGGGCCTGATGACATAGATTTCATTGCTGAGTGATATTGCTTTGTAAGTGAATATCACAAGCTCTTTATCCATTTTTCACTTTCTGCGATGTTGAACTTGTACTGTAAACGAGGTTCTTGTAAACAGAGCCGTTCCAAACTTTGGGGTGGCTGTGTCGTTTTGATTTTAATTTCCCTAAGCTATAGGACCATAAGTGGAAGTGCCCTAGGTTCTGTTGCTTTGTTTTTTAGATGTTTCAGGAAACACCATACACTTCTCCCGAGTGGTTGTTGGCAATTTACATCCCGCCCATCAGCATAACAAGGCTCCCAGTTCTCCATGGCCTGTCCTGCCTTTCTGGATTTTACACTTTTTTCAGATGGCCCTTTTGACTGGGGGGAAGTGAGACTTCATTGTAGTGCAGATTTCCTTTGCAAGCTTGCTTGGTTGGCCAAAAAGGGCGTATGCGTTTTTTCCTGAATATATTCAGGAAAAAACGCATACGCCCTTTTTGGCCAAGTGCATCATTGTGGACGTTCTGCCTCTTTTCCTATGCTTTCAATGCAATTCCAGTCTACCTCCTGAAATCGGTTTCCTGCAATTCTGCCCCGCTTTCAAGTCCTCTTGGCAGCCTTACTTCAGTCTATTTTTGGACGATAGCTGTCATTTATAACTCTGCAGGTTTTTGAATTACAGTGCCCCTGAGCTCCTTTCTTCAACTCGCTTTCTTGTGACCTGGCCGCAACACCGCAGGATGGCTTCAGGCCCTAATCTGGTTCCGGTACGGCACGCTGAGCCTTTGGTTATTTCCTCTTCCTGGTGGGAAATGAGAGTTAAATTTGCCCGTCCAGACACCTCCAGCTAGTCTCTCATTGGTTCTCGCTATTCCTGTTCATCTTCCACAGAAATTGCAAACTGGGCCAAACAGGAGGTTAAAGGTGCTGACTCTCCAAGTGGGGAGAGTGTTAGTAAAGCGTCTGGAATGTTGCACCCGAGTACCAGGGGAGGAAAACTGAGACATATTTGAACACGTCTCCCGTTCACACGGATGATCATACTCTGGGTTCCACATGCATGTTTTAGCTGAAGGAAGAATACCTAAAACCTGGGTAGTTGAAACCCGTGGAATGGGTACCATGCAATATGACTTCAAAGGGTCTTCATTTGCTCACCGAACCTCTCCAATCCTATCACTGCTGCGTTTATGCCCCTGTACACATGCTTGATTCTCTTTCGGAGACATAGCAATCCATAGGTTTTAAGATACTTACTAGTCAGGTACATTCTTAGGCGTTTAATATGGGGTGTTGAGTCCATTTCGTTGAGCAAGGAGTAGCTCTTGTCTATTCCATATTTGGCTTAAGGAACTTTATCTGTGCTCATTTCAATCTCTGGTTTTATGCAGCACCCCAACTCACCTTTCCCCTTAAGCAAGCATAAGTTGTTTTTCTAAATTTGAGACCCTGTTCTGTTCTGTAATTCAGTTCCTGTGTAGCCAAGTTCCATTCCGTGTATTACTGATATCTTATGATGTTTCTTTTTCTGTGTGACTTATTTCAGTTAGAATCATCATACCTGAATCCACTCATTGTGCTGCTAAGGGCCTGATGACACAGATTTCATTGCTGAGTGATATTGCTTTGTAAGTAAATACCACAACTTCTTTATCCATTTTTCAATTTCTGCGATGTTGAACTTGTACTGTAAACGAGGTTCTTGTAAACAGAGCCGTTCCAAACTTTGGGGTGGCTGTGTCTTTTTGATTTTAATTTCCCTAAGCTATAGGACCATAAGTGGAAGTGCCCTAGGTTCTGTTGCTTTGTTTTTTAGATGTTTCAGGAAACACCATACACTTCTCCCGAGTGGTTGTTGGCAATTTACATCCCGCCCATCAGCATAACAAGGCTCCCAGTTCTCCATGGCCTGTCCTGCCTTTCTGGATTTTACACTTTTTTCAGATGGCCCTTTTGACTGGGGGGAAGTGAGACTTCATTGTAGTGCAGATTTCCTTTGCAAGCTTGCTTGGTTGGCCAAAAAGGGCGTATGCGTTTTTTCCTGAATATATTCAGGAAAAAACGTATACGCCCTTTTTGGCCAAGTGCATCATTGTGGACGTTCTGCCTCTTTTCCTATGCTTTCAATGCAATTCCAGTCTACCTCCTGAAATCGGTTTCCTGCAATTCTGCCCCGCTTTCAAGTCCTCTTGGCAGCCTTACTTCAGTCTATTTTTGGACGATAGCTGTCATTTATAACTCTGCAGGTTTGTGAATTACAGTGCCCCTGAGCTCCTTTCTTCAACTCGCTTTCTTGTGACCTGGCCGCAACACCGCAGGATGGCTTCAGGCCCTAATCTGGTTCCGGTACGGCACGCTGAGCCTTTGGTTATTTCCTCTTCCTGGTGGGAAATGAGAGTTAAATTTGCCCGTCCAGACACCTCCAGCTAGTCTCTCATTGGTTCTCGTTATTCCTGTTCATCTTCCGCAGAAATTGCAAACTGGGCCAAACAGGAGGTTAAAGGTGCTGACTCTCCAAGTGGGGAGAGTGTTAGTAAAGCATCTGGAATGTTGCACCTGAGTACCAGGGTAGGAAAACTGAGACATATTTGAACACGTCTCCCGTTCACATAGTTGATCATACTTGGGTTCCACATGCATCTTTTAGCTGAAGGAAGAATACCTTAAACCTGTGTATTTGAAACCCGTGGAATGGGTACCATGCAATATGACTTCAAAGGGTCTTCATTTGCTCACCGAACCTCTCCAATCCTATCACTGCTGCGTTTATGCCCCTGTACACATGCTTGATTCTCTTTCGGAGACATAGCAATCCATAGGTTTTAAGATACTTACTAGTCAGGTACATTCTTAGGCGTTTAATATGGGTTGTTGAGTCCATTTCGTTGAGCAAGGAGTAGCTCTTGTCTATTCCATATTTGGCTTAAGGAACTTTATCTGTGCTCATTTCAATCTCTGGTTTTATGCAGCACCCCAACTCACCTTTCCCCTTAAGCAAGCATAAGTTGGTTTTCTAAATTTGAGACCCTGTTCTGTTCTGTAATTCAGTTCCTGTGTAGCCAAGTTTCCATTCCGTGTATTACTGATATCTTATGATGTTTCTTTTTCTGTGTGACTTATTTCAGTTAGAATCATCATACCTGAATCCACTCATTGTGCTGCTAAGGGCCTGATGACACAGATTTCATTGCTGAGTGATATTGCTTTGTAAGTAAATACCACAACTTCTTTATCCATTTTTCACTTTCTGCGATGTTGAACTTGTACTGTAAACGAGGTTCTTGTAAACAGAGCCGTTCCAAACTTTCGGGTGGCTGTGTCTTTTTTATTTTAATTTCCCTAAGCTATAGGACCATAAGTGGAAGTGCCCTAGGTTCTGTTGCTTTGTTTTTTAGATGTTTCAGGAAACACCATACACTTCTCCCGAGTGGTTGTTGGCAATTTACATCCCGCCCATCAGCATAACAAGGCTCCCAGTTCTCCATGGCCTGTCCTGCCTTTCTGGATTTTACACTTTTTTCAGATGGCCCTTTTGACCGGGGGGAAGTGAGACTTCATTGTAGTGCAGATTTCCTTTGCAAGCTTGCTTGGTTGGCCAAAAAGGGCGTATGCGTTTTTTCCTGAATATATTCAGGAAAAAACGCATACGCCCGTTTTGGCCAAGTGCATCATTGTGGACGTTCTGCCTCTTTTCCTATGCTTTCAATGCAATTCCAGTCTACCTCCTGAAATCGGTTTCCTGCAATTCTGCTCCGCTTTCAAGTCCTCTTGGCAGCCTTACTTCAGTCTATTTTTGGATGATAGCTGTCATTTATAACTCTGCAGGTTTGTGAATTACAGTGCCCCTGAGCTCCTTTCTTCAACTCGCTTTCTTTTGAGCTGGCCGCAACACCGCAGGATGGCTTCAGGCCCTAATCTGGTTCCGGTACGGCACGCTGAACCTTTGGTTATTTCCTCTTCCTGGTGGGAAATGAGAGTTAAATTTGCCCGTCCAGACACCTCCAGCTAGCCTCTCATTGGTTCTCGCTATTCCTGTTCATCTTCCGCAGAAATTGCAAACTGTGCCAAACAGGAGGTTAAAGGCGCTGACTCTCCAAGTGGGGAGAGTGTTAGTAAAGCGTCTGGAATGTTGCACCCGAGTACCAGGGGAGGAAAACTGAGACATATTTGAACACGTCTCCCGATCACATGGTTGATCATACTCTAGGTTCCACATGCATGTTTTAGCTGAAGGAAGAATACCTAAAACCTGGGTAGTTGAAACCCGTGTAATGGGTACCATGCAATATGACTTCAAAGGGCCTTCATTTGCTCACCGAACCTCTCCAATCCTATCACTGCTGCTTTTCTGCCCCTGTACACATGCTTGATTCTCCTTCGGAGACATAGCAATCCATAGGTTTTAAGATACTTACTAGTCAGGTACATACTTAGGCGTTTAATATGGGGTGTTGAGTCCATTTCGTTGAGCAAGGAGTAGCTCTTGTCTATTCCATATTTGGCTTAAGGAACTTTATCTGTGCTCATTTCAATCTCTGGTTTTATGCAGCACCCCAACTCACCTTTCCCCTTAAGCAAGCATAAGTTGGTTTTCTAAATTTGAGACCCTGTTCTGTTCTGTAATTCAGTTCCTGTGTAGCCAAGTTTACATTCCGTGTATTAGTGATATCTTATGATGTTTCTTTTTCTGTGTGACTTATTTCAGTTAGAATCATCGTACCTGAATCCACTCATTATGCTGCTACGGGCCTGATTACATAGATTTCATTGCTGAGTGATACTGCATTGTACGTAAGTACCACAAGTTCTTTATCCATTTTTCACTTTCTGCGATGTTGAACTTGTACTGTAAACGAGGTTCTTGTAAACAGAGCCGTTCCAAACTTTGGGGTGGCTGTGTCTTTTTGATTTTAATTTCCCTAAGCTATAGGACCATAAGTGGAAGTGCCCTAGGCTCTGTTGCTTTGTTTTTTAGATGTTTCAGGAAACACCATACACTTCTCCCGAGTGTCTGTTGGCAATTTACATCCCGCCCATCAGCATAACAAGGCTCCCAGTTCTCCATGGCCTGTCCTGCCTTTCTGGATTTTACACTTTTTTCAGATGGCCCTTTTGACCGGGGGGAAGTGAGACTTCATTGTAGTGCAGATTTCCTTTGCAAGCTTGCTTGGTTGGCCAAAAAGGGCGTATGCGTTTTTTCCTGAATATATTCAGGAAAAAACGCATACGCCCTTTTTGGCCAAGTGCATCATTGTGGACGTTCTGCCTCTTTTCCTATGCTTTCAATGCAATTCCAGTCTACCTCCTGAAATCGGTTTCCTGCAATTCTGCCCCGCTTTCAAGTCCTCTTGGCAGCCTTACTTCAGTCTATTTTTGGACGATAGCTGTCATTTATAACTCTGCAGGTTTTTGAATTACAGTGCCCCTGAGCTCCTTTCTTCAACTCGCTTTCTTGTGACCTGGCCGCAACACCGCAGGATGGCTTCAGGCCCTAATCTTGTTCCGGCCCGGCACGCTGAGCCTTTGGTTATTTCCTCTTCCTGGTGGGAAATGAGAGTTAAATTTGCCCGTCCAGACACCTCCAGCTAGTCTCTCATTGGTTCTCGCTATTCCTGTTCATCTTCCGCAGAAATTGCAAACTGGGCCAAACAGGAGGTTAAAGGTGCTGACTCTCCAAGTGGGGAGAGTGTTAGTAAAGCGTCTGGAATGTTGCACCCGAGTACCAGGGTAGGAAAACTGAGACATATTTGAACACGTCTCCCGTTCACATAGTTGATCATACTTGGGTTCCACATGCATCTTTTAGCTGAAGGAAGAATACCTTAAACCTGTGTATTTGAAACCCGTGGAATGGGTACCATGCAATATGACTTCAAAGGGTCTTCATTTGCTCACCGAACCTCTCCAATCCTATCACTGCTGCGTTTATGCCCCTGTACACATGCTTGATTCTCTTTCGGAGACATAGCAATCCATAGGTTTTAAGATACTTACTAGTCAGGTACATTCTTACGCGTTTAATATGGGGTATTGAGTCCATTTCGTTGAGCAAGGAGTAGCTCTTGTCTATTCCATATTTGGCTTAAGGAACTTTATCTGTGCTCATTTCAATCTCTGGTTTTATGCAGCACCCCAACTCACCTTTCCCCTTAAGCAAGCATAAGTTGGTTTTCTAAATTTGAGACCCTGTTCTGTTCTGTAATTCAGTTCCTGTCAGGCCAGGTATACATTCCGTGTATTACTGATATCTTATGATGTTTCATTTTCTGTGTGACTTATTTCAGTTAGAATCATCATACCTGAATCCACTCATTGTGCTGCTAAGGGCCTGATGACACAGATTTCATTGCCGAGTGATATTGCTTTGTAAGTAAATACCACAACTTTTTTATCCGTTTTTCACTTTCTGCGATGTTGAACTTGTACTGTAAACGAGGTTCTTGTAAACAGAGCCGTTCGAAACTTTGGGGTGGCTGTGTCTTTTTGATTTTAATTTCCCTAAGCTATAGGACCATAAGTGGAAGTGCCCTAGGCTCTGTTGCTTTGTTTTTTAGATGTTTCAGGAAACACCATACACTTCTCCCGAGTGTTTGTTGGCAATTTACATCCCGCCCTTCAGCATAACAAGGCTCCCAGTTCTCCATGGCCTGTCCTGCCTTTCTGGATTTTACACTTTTTTCAGATGGCCCTTTTGACCGGGGGGAAGTGAGACTTCATTGTAGTGCAGATTTCCTTTGCAAGCTTCCTTGGTTGGCCAAAAAGGGCGTATGCGTTTTTTCCTGAATATATTCAGGAAAAAACGCATACGCCCTTTTTGGCCAAGTGCATCATTGTGGACGTTCTGCCTCTTTTCCTATGCTTTCAATGCAATTCCAGTCTACCTCCTGAAATCGGTTTCCTGCAATTCTGCCCCGCTTTCAAGTCCTCTTGGCAGCCTTACTTCAGTCTATTTTTGGACGATAGCTGTCATTTATAACTCTGCAGGTTTGTGAATTACAGTGCCCCTGAGCTCCTTTCTTCAACTCGCTTTCTTTTGAGCTGGACGCAACACTGCAGGATGGCTTCAGGCCCTAATCTGGTCCGGCACGGCACACTGAGCCTTTGGTTATTTCCTCTTCCTGGTGGGAAATGAGAGTTAAATTTGCCCGTCCAGACACCTCCAGCTAGCCTCTCATTGGTTCTCGCTATTCCTGTTCATCTTCCGCAGAAATTGCAAAGTGGGCCAAACAGGAGGTTAAAGGCGCTGACTCTCCAAGTGGGGAGAGTGTTAGTAAAGCGTCTGGAATGTTGCACCCGAGTACCAGGGGAGGAAAACTGAGACATATTTGAACACGTCTCCCATTCACATGGTTGATCATACTTGGGTTCCACATGCATCTTTTAGCTGAGGAAGAATACCTAAAACCTGGGTAGTTGAAACCCGTGGAATGGGTACCATGCAATATGACTTCAAAGGGTCTTCATTTGCTCACCGAACCTCTCCAATCCTATCACTGCTGCGTTTATGCCCCTGTACACATGCTTGATTCTCTTTCGGAGACATAGCAATCCATAGGTTTTAAGATACTTACTAGTCAGGTACATTCTTAGGCGTTTAATATGCGGTGTTGAGTCCATTTCGTTGAGCAAGGAGTAGCTCTTGTCTATTCCATATTTGGCTTAAGGAACTTTATCTGTGCTCATTTCAATCCCTGGTTTTATGCAGCACCCCAACTCACCTTTCCCCTTAAGCAAGCATAAGTTGGTTTTCTAAATTTGAGACCCTGTTCTCTTCTGTAATTCAGTTCCTGTGTAGCCAAGTTTACATTCCGTGTATTAGTGATATCTTATGATGTTTCTTTTTCTGTGTGACTTATTTCAGTTAGAATCATCGTACCTGAATCCACTCATTATGCTGCTACGGGCCTGATGACATAGATTTCATTGCTGAGTGATACTGCATTGTACGTAAGTACCACAAGTTCTTTATCCATTTTTCACTTTCTGCGATGTTGAACTTGTACTGTAAACGAGGTTCTTGTAAACAGAGCCGTTCCAAACTTTGGGGTGGCTGTGTCTTTTTGATTTTAATTTCCCTAAGCTATAGGACCATAAGTGGAAGTGCCCTAGGTTCTGTTGCTTTGTTTTTTACATGTTTCAGGAAACACCATACACTTCTCCCGAGTGGTTGTTGGCAATTTACATCCCGCCCATCAGCATAACAAGGCTCCCAGTTCTCCATGGCCTGTCCTGCCTTTCTGGATTTTACACTTTTTTCAGATGGCCCTTTTGACCGGGGGGAAGTGAGACTTCATTGTAGTGCAGATTTCCTTTGCAAGCTTGCTTGGTTGGCCAAAAAGGGCGTATGCGTTTTTTCCTGAATATATTCAGGAAAAAACGCATACGCCCTTTTTGGCCAAGTGCATCATTGTGGACGTTCTGCCTCTTTTCCTATGCTTTCAATGCAATTCCAGTCTACCTCCTGAAATCGGTTTCCTGCAATTCTGCCCCGCTTTCAAGTCCTCTTGGCAGCCTTACTTCAGTCTATTTTTGGACGATAGCTGTCATTTATAACTCTGCAGGTTTGTGAATTACAGTGCCCCTGAGCTCCTTTCTTCAACTCGCTTTCTTGTGACCTGGCCGCAACACCGCAGGATGGCTTCAGGCCCTAATCTGGTTCCGGTACGGCACGCTGAACCTTTGGTTATTTCCTCTTCCTGGTGGGAAATGAGAGTTAAATTTGCCCGTCCAGACACCTCCAGCTAGCCTCTCATTGGTTCTCGCTATTCCTGTTCATCTTCCGCAGAAATTGCAAACTGTGCCAAACAGGAGGTTAAAGGCGCTGACTCTCCAAGTGGGGAGAGTGTTAGTAAAGCGTCTGGAATGTTGCACCCGAGTACCAGGGGACGAAAACTGAGACATATTTGAACACGTCTCCCATTCACATGGTTGATCATACTTGGGTTCCACATGCATGTTTTAGCTGAGGAAGAATACCTAAAACCTGGGTAGTTGAAACCCGTGGAATGGGTACCATGCAATATGACTTCAAAGGGTCTTCATTTGCTCACCGAACCTCTCCAATCCTATCACTGCTGCGTTTATGCCCCTGTACACATGCTTGATTCTCTTTCGGAGACATAGCAATCCATAGGTTTTAAGATACTTACTAGTCAGGTACATTCTTAGGCGTTTAATATGGGGTGTTGAGTCCATTTCGTTGAGCAAGGAGTAGCTCTTGTCTATTCCATATTTGGCTTAAGGAACTTTATCTGTGCTCATTTCAATCTCTGGTTTTATGCAGCACCCCAACTCACCTTTCCCCTTAAGCAAGCATAAGTTGGTTTTCTAAATTTGAGACCCTGTTCTCTTCTGTAATTCAGTTCCTGTGTAGCCAAGTTTACATTCCGTGTATTAGTGATATCTTATGATGTTTCATTTTCTGTGTGACTTATTTCAGTTAGAATCATCGTACCTGAATCCACTCATTATGCTGCTACGGGCCTGATGACATAGATTTCATTGCTGAGTGATACTGCATTGTACGTAAGTACCACAAGTTCTTTATCCATTTTTCACTTTCTGCGATGTTGAACTTGTACTGTAAACGAGGTTCTTGTAAACAGAGCCGTTCCAAACTTTGGGGTGGCTGTGTCTTTTTGATTTTAATTTCCCTAAGCTATAGGACCATAAGTGGAAGTGCCCTAGGTTCTGTTGCTTTGTTTTTTAGATGTTTCAGGAAACACCATACACTTCTCCCGAGTGGTTGTTGGCAATTTACATCCCGCCCATCAGCATAACAAGGCTCCCAGTTCTCCATGGCCTGTCTGCCTTTCTGGATTTTACACTTTTTTCAGATGACCCTTTTGACTGGGGGGAAGTGAGACTTCATTTTAGTGCAGATTTCCTTTGCAAGCTTGCTTGGTTGGCCAAAAAGGGCGTATGCGTTTTTTCCTGAATATATTCAGGAAAAAACGTATACGCCCTTTTTGGCCAAGTGCATCATTGTGGACGTTCTGCCTCTTTTCCTATGCTTTCAATGCAATTCCAGTCTACCTCCTGAAATCGGTTTCCTGCAATTCTGCCCCGCTTTCAAGTCCTCTTGGCAGCCTTACTTCAGTCTATTTTTGGACGATAGCTGTCATTTATAACTCTGCAGGTTTGTGAATTACAGTGCCCCTGAGCTCCTTTCTTCAACTCGCTTTCTTTTGAGCTGGCCGCAACACCGCAGGATGGCTTCAGGCCCTAATCTGGTTCCGGTACGGCACGCTGAGCCTTTGGTTATTTCCTCTTCCTGGTGGGAAATGAGAGTTAAATTTGCCCGTCCAGACACCTCCAGCTAGCCTCTCATTGGTTCTCGCTATTCATGTTCATCTTCCGCAGAAATTGCAAACTGTGCCAAACAGGAGGTTAAAGGCGCTGACTCTCCAAGTGGGGAGAGTGTTAGTAAAGAGTCTGGAATGTTGCACCCGAGTACCAGGGGAGGAAAACTGAGACATATTTGAACACGTCTCCCGATCACATGGTTGATCATACTCTAGGTTACACATGCATGTTTTAGCTGAAGGAAGAATACCTAAAACCTGGGTAGTTGAAACCCGTGTAATGGGTACCATGCAATATGACTTCAAAGGGTCTTCATTTGCTCACCGAACCTCTCCAATCCTATCACTGCTGCGTTTATGCCCCTGTACACATGCTTGATTCTCTTTCGGAGACATAGCAATCCATAGGTTTTAAGATACTTACTAGTCAGGTACATTCTTACGCGTTTAATATGGGGTGTTGAGTCCATTTCGTTGAGCAAGGAGTAGCTCTTGTCTATTCCATATTTGGCTTAAGGAACTTTATCTGTGCTCATTTCAATCTCTGGTTTTATGCAGCACCCCAACTCACCTTTCCCCTTAAGCAAGCATAAGTTGGTTTTCTAAATTTGAGACCCTGTTCTCTTCTGTAATTCAGTTCCTGTGTAGCCAAGTTTACATTCCGTGTATTAGTGATATCTTATGATGTTTCTTTTTCTGTGTGACTTATTTCAGTTAGAATCATCGTACCTGAATCCACTCATTATGCTGCTACGGGCCTGATGACATAGATTTCATTGCTGAGTGATACTGCATTGTACGTAAGTACCACAAGTTCTTTATCCATTTTTCACTTTCTGCGATGTTGAACTTGTACTGTAAACGAGGTTCTTGTAAACAGAGCCGTTCCAAACTTTGGGGTGGCTGTGTCTTTTTGATTTTAATTTCCCTAAGCTATAGGACCATAAGTGGAAGTGCCCTAGGTTCTGTTGCTTTGTTTTTTAGATGTTTCAGGAAACACCATACACTTCTCCCGAGTGGTTGTTGGCAATTTACATCCCGCCCATCAGCATAACAAGGCTCCCAGTTCTCCATGGCCTGTCTGCCTTTCTGGATTTTACACTTTTTTCAGATGGCCCTTTTGACTGGGGGGAAGTGAGACTTCATTGTAGTGCAGATTTCCTTTGCAAGCTTGCTTGGTTGGCCAAAAAGGGCGTATGCGTTTTTTCCTGAATATATTCAGGAAAAAACGCATACGCCCTTTTTGGCCAAGTGCATCATTGTGGACGTTCTGCCTCTTTTCCTATGCTTTCAATGCAATTCCAGTCTACCTCCTGAAATCGGTTTCCTGCAATTCTGCCCCGCTTTCAAGTCCTCTTGGCAGCCTTACTTCAGTCTATTTTTGGACGATAGCTGTCATTTATAACTCTGCAGGTTTGTGAATTACAGTGCCCCTGAGCTCCTTTCTTCAACTCGCTTTCTTGTGACCTGGCCGCAACACCGCAGGATGGCTTCAGGCCCTAATCTGGTTCCGGTACGGCACGCAGAACCTTTGGTTATTTCCTCTTCCTGGTGGGAAATGAGAGTTAAATTTGCCCGTCCAGACACCTCCAGCTAGCCTCTCATTGGTTCTCGCTATTCCTGTTCATCTTCCGCAGAAATTGCAAACTGTGCCAAACAGGAGGTTAAAGGCGCTGACTCTCCAAGTGGGGAGAGTGTTAGTAAAGTGTCTGGAATGTTGCACCCGAGTACCAGGGGACGAAAACTGAGACATATTTGAACACGTCTCCCATTCACATGGTTGATCATACTTGGGTTCCACATGCATGTTTTAGCTGAGGAAGAATACCTAAAACCTGGGTAGTTGAAACCCGTGGAATGGGTACCATGCAATATGACTTCAAAGGGTCTTCATTTGCTCACCGAACCTCTCCAATCCTATCACTGCTGCGTTTATGCCCCTGTACACATGCTTGATTCTCTTTCGGAGACATAGCAATCCATAGGTTTTAAGATACTTACTAGTCAGGTACATTCTTAGGCGTTTAATATGGGGTGTTGAGTCCATTTCGTTGAGCAAGGAGTAGCTCTTGTCTATTCCATATTTGGCTTAAGGAACTTTATCTGTGCTCATTTCAATCTCTGGTTTTATGCAGCACCCCAACTCACCTTTCCCCTTAAGCAAGCATAAGTTGGTTTTCTAAATTTGAGACCCTGTTCTCTTCTGTAATTCAGTTCCTGTGTAGCCAAGTTTACATTCCGTGTATTAGTGATATCTTATGATGTTTCATTTTCTGTGTGACTTATTTCAGTTAGAATCATCGTACCTGAATCCACTCATTATGCTGCTACGGGCCTGATGACATAGATTTCATTGCTGAGTGATACTGCATTGTACGTAAGTACCACAAGTTCTTTATCCATTTTTCACTTTCTGCGATGTTGAACTTGTACTGTAAACGAGGTTCTTGTAAACAGAGCCGTTCCAAACTTTGGGGTGGCTGTGTCTTTTTGATTTTAATTTCCCTAAGCTATAGGACCATAAGTGGAAGTGCCCTAGGTTCTGTTGCTTTGTTTTTTAGATGTTTCAGGAAACACCATACACTTCTCCCGAGTGGTTGTTGGCAATTTACATCCCGCCCATCAGCATAACAAGGCTCCCAGTTCTCCATGGCCTGTCTGCCTTTCTGGATTTTACACTTTTTTCAGATGACCCTTTTGACTGGGGGGAAGTGAGACTTCATTTTAGTGCAGATTTCCTTTGCAAGCTTGCTTGGTTGGCCAAAAAGGGCGTATGCGTTTTTTCCTGAATATATTCAGGAAAAAACGTATACGCCCTTTTTGGCCAAGTGCATCATTGTGGACGTTCTGCCTCTTTTCCTATGCTTTCAATGCAATTCCAGTCTACCTCCTGAAATCGGTTTCCTGCAATTCTGCCCCGCTTTCAAGTCCTCTTGGCAGCCTTACTTCAGTCTATTTTTGGACGATAGCTGTCATTTATAACTCTGCAGGTTTGTGAATTACAGTGCCCCTGAGCTCCTTTCTTCAACTCGCTTTCTTTTGAGCTGGCCGCAACACCGCAGGATGGCTTCAGGCCCTAATCTGGTTCCGGTACGGCACGCTGAGCCTTTGGTTATTTCCTCTTCCTGGTGGGAAATGAGAGTTAAATTTGCCCGTCCAGACACCTCCAGCTAGCCTCTCATTGGTTCTCGCTATTCATGTTCATCTTCCGCAGAAATTGCAAACTGTGCCAAACAGGAGGTTAAAGGCGCTGACTCTCCAAGTGGGGAGAGTGTTAGTAAAGAGTCTGGAATGTTGCACCCGAGTACCAGGGGAGGAAAACTGAGACATATTTGAACACGTCTCCCGATCACATGGTTGATCATACTCTAGGTTACACATGCATGTTTTAGCTGAAGGAAGAATACCTAAAACCTGGGTAGTTGAAACCCGTGTAATGGGTACCATGCAATATGACTTCAAAGGGTCTTCATTTGCTCACCGAACCTCTCCAATCCTATCACTGCTGCGTTTATGCCCCTGTACACATGCTTGATTCTCTTTCGGAGACATAGCAATCCATAGGTTTTAAGATACTTACTAGTCAGGTACATTCTTACGCGTTTAATATGGGGTGTTGAGTCCATTTCGTTGAGCAAGGAGTAGCTCTTGTCTATTCCATATTTGGCTTAAGGAACTTTATCTGTGCTCATTTCAATCTCTGGTTTTATGCAGCACCCCAACTCACCTTTCCCCTTAAGCAAGCATAAGTTGGTTTTCTAAATTTGAGACCCTGTTCTCTTCTGTAATTCAGTTCCTGTGTAGCCAAGTTTACATTCCGTGTATTAGTGATATCTTATGATGTTTCTTTTTCTGTGTGACTTATTTCAGTTAGAATCATCGTACCTGAATCCACTCATTATGCTGCTACGGGCCTGATGACATAGATTTCATTGCTGAGTGATACTGCATTGTACGTAAGTACCACAAGTTCTTTATCCATTTTTCACTTTCTGCGATGTTGAACTTGTACTGTAAACGAGGTTCTTGTAAACAGAGCCGTTCCAAACTTTGGGGTGGCTGTGTCTTTTTGATTTTAATTTCCCTAAGCTATAGGACCATAAGTGGAAGTGCCCTAGGTTCTGTTGCTTTGTTTTTTAGATGTTTCAGGAAACACCATACACTTCTCCCGAGTGGTTGTTGGCAATTTACATCCCGCCCATCAGCATAACAAGGCTCCCAGTTCTCCATGGCCTGTCTGCCTTTCTGGATTTTACACTTTTTTCAGATGGCCCTTTTGACTGGGGGGAAGTGAGACTTCATTGTAGTGCAGATTTCCTTTGCAAGCTTGCTTGGTTGGCCAAAAAGGGCGTATGCGTTTTTTCCTGAATATATTCAGGAAAAAACGTATACGCCCTTTTTGGCCAAGTGCATCATTGTGGACGTTCTGCCTCTTTTCCTATGCTTTCAATGCAATTCCAGTCTACCTCCTGAAATCGGTTTCCTGCAATTCTGCCCCGCTTTCAAGTCCTCTTGGCAGCCTTACTTCAGTCTATTTTTGGACGATAGCTGTCATTTATAACTCTGCAGGTTTGTGAATTACAGTGCCCCTGAGCTCCTTTCTTCAACTCGCTTTCTTTTGAGCTGGCCGCAACACCGCAGGATGGCTTCAGGCCCTAATCTGGTTCCGGTACGGCACGCTGAACCTTTGGTTATTTCCTCTTCCTGGTGGGAAATGAGAGTTAAATTTGCCCGTCCAGACACCTCCAGCTAGCCTCTCATTGGTTCTCGCTATTCATGTTCATCTTCCGCAGAAATTGCAAACTGTGCCAAACAGGAGGTTAAAGGCGCTGACTCTCCAAGTGGGGAGAGTGTTAGTAAAGAGTCTGGAATGTTGCACCCGAGTACCAGGGGAGGAAAACTGAGAAATATTTGAACACGTCTCCCGATCACATGGTTGATCATACTCTAGGTTACACATGCATGTTTTAGCTGAAGGAAGAATACCTAAAACCTGGGTAGTTGAAACCCGTGTAATGGGTACCATGCAATATGACTTCAAAGGGTCTTCATTTGCTCACCGAACCTCTCCAATCCTATCACTGCTGCGTTTATGCCCCTGTACACATGCTTGATTCTCCTTCGGAGACATAGCAATCCATAGGTTTTAAGATACTTACTAGTCAGGTACATTCTTAGGCATTTAATATGGGGTGTTGAGTCCATTTCGTTGAGCAAGGAGTAGCTCTTGTCTATTCCATATTTGGCTTAAGGAACTTTATCTGTGCTCATTTCAATCTCTGGTTTTATGCAGCACCCCAACTCACCTTTCCCCTTAAGCAAGCATAAGTTGGTTTTCTAAATTTGAGACCCTGTTCTCTTCTGTAATTCAGTTCCTGTGTAGCCAAGTTTACATTCCGTGTATTAGTGATATCTTATGATGTTTCTTTTTCTGTGTGACTTATTTCAGTTAGAATCATCGTACCTGAATCCACTCATTATGCTGCTACGGGCCTGATGACATAGATTTCATTGCTGAGTGATACTGCATTGTACGTAAGTACCACAAGTTCTTTATCCATTTTTCACTTTCTGCGATGTTGAACTTGTACTGTAAACGAGGTTCTTGTAAACAGAGCCGTTCCAAACTTTGGGGTGGCTGTGTCTTTTTGATTTTAATTTCCCTAAGCTATAGGACCATAAGTGGAAGTGCCCTAGGTTCTGTTGCTTTGTTTTTTAGATGTTTCAGGAAACACCATACACTTCTCCCGAGTGGTTGTTGGCAATTTACATCCCGCCCATCAGCATAACAAGGCTCCCAGTTCTCCATGGCCTGTCCTGCCTTTCTGGATTTTACACTTTTTTCAGATGGCCCTTTTGACCGGGGGGAAGTGAGACTTCATTGTAGTGCAGATTTCCTTTGCAAGCTTGCTTGGTTGGCCAAAAAGGGCGTATGCGTTTTTTCCTGAATATATTCAGGAAAAAACGCATACGCCCTTTTTGGCCAAGTGCATCATTGTGGACGTTCTGCCTCTTTTCCTATGCTTTCAATGCAATTCCAGTCTACCTCCTGAAATCGGTTTCCTGCAATTCTGCCCCGCTTTCAAGTCCTCTTGGCAGCCTTACTTCAGTCTATTTTTGGACGATAGCTGTCATTTATAACTCTGCAGGTTTGTGAATTACAGTGCCCCTGAGCTCCTTTCTTCAACTCGCTTTCTTGTGACCTGGCCGCAACACCGCAGGATGGCTTCAGGCCCTAATCTTGTTCCGGCCCGGCACGCTGAGCCTTTGGTTATTTCCTCTTCCTGGTGGGAAATGAGAGTTAAATTTGCCCGTCCAGACACCTCCAGCTAGTCTCTCATTGGTTCTCGCTATTCCTGTTCATCTTCCGCAGAAATTGCAAACTGGGCCAAACAGGAGGTTAAAGGTGCTGACTCTCCAAGTGGGGAGAGTGTTAGTAAAGCGTCTGGAATGTTGCACCCGAGTACCAGGGTAGGAAAACTGAGACATATTTGAACACGTCTCCCGTTCACATAGTTGATCATACTTGGGTTCCACATGCATCTTTTAGCTGAAGGAAGAATACCTTAAACCTGTGTATTTGAAACCCGTGGAATGGGTACCATGCAATATGACTTCAAAGGGTCTTCATTTGCTCACCGAACCTCTCCCATCCTATCACTGCTGCGTTTATGCCCCTGTACACATGCTTGATTCTCTTTCGGAGACATAGCAATCCATAGGTTTTAAGATACTTACTAGTCAGGTACATTCTTAGGCGTTTAATATGGGGTGTTGAGTCCATTTCGTTGAGCAAGGAGTAGCTCTTGTCTATTCCATATTTGGCTTAAGGAACTTTATCTGTGCTCATTTCAATCTCTGGTTTTATGCAGCACCCCAACTCACCTTTCCCCTTAAGCAAGCATAAGTTGGTTTTCTAAATTTGAGACCCTGTTCTGTTCTGTAATTCAGTTCCTGTGTAGCCAAGTTTACATTCCGTGTATTACTGATATCTTATGATGTTTCTTTTTCTGTGTGACTTATTTCAGTTAGAATCATCATACCTGAATCCACTCATTGTGCTGCTAAGGGCCTGATGACACAGATTTCATTGCTGAGTGATATTGCTTTGTAAGTAAATACCACAACTTTTTTATCCGTTTTTCACTTTCTGCGATGTTGAACTTGTACTGTAAACGAGGTTCTTGTAAACAGAGCCGTTCGAAACTTTGGGGTGGCTGTGTCTTTTTGATTTTAATTTCCCTAAGCTATAGGACCATAAGTGGAAGTGCCCTAGGCTCTGTTGCTTTGTTTTTTAGATGTTTCAGGAAACACCATACACTTCTCCCGAGTGTTTGTTGGCAATTTACATCCCGCCCTTCAGCATAACAAGGCTCCCAGTTCTCCATGGCCTGTCCTGCCTTTCTGGATTTTACACTTTTTTCAGATGGCCCTTTTGACCGGGGGGAAGTGAGACTTCATTGTAGTGCAGATTTCCTTTGCAAGCTTGCTTGGTTGGCCAAAAAGGGCGTATGCGTTTTTTCCTGAATATATTCAGGAAAAAACGCATACGCCCTTTTTGGCCAAGTGCATCATTGTGGACGTTCTGCCTCTTTTCCTATGCTTTCAATGCAATTCCAGTCTACCTCCTGAAATCGGTTTCCTGCAATTCTGCCCCGCTTTCAAGTCCTCTTGGCAGCCTTACTTCAGTCTATTTTTGGACGATAGCTGTCATTTATAACTCTGCAGGTTTGTGAATTACAGTGCCCCTGAGCTCCTTTCTTCAACTCGCTTTCTTTTGAGCTGGACGCAACACTGCAGGATGGCTTCAGGCCCTAATCTGGTCCGGCACGGCACACTGAGCCTTTGGTTATTTCCTCTTCCTGGTGGGAAATGAGAGTTAAATTTGCCCGTCCAGACACCTCCAGCTAGCCTCTCATTGGTTCTCGCTATTCCTGTTCATCTTCCGCAGAAATCGCAAACTGGGCCAAACAGGAGGTTAAAGGCGCTGACTCTCCAAGTGGGGAGAGTGTTAGTAAAGCGTCTGGAATGTTGCACCCGAGTACCAGGGGACGAAAACTGAGACATATTTGAACACGTCTCCCATTCACATGGTTGATCATACTTGGGTTCCACATGCATGTTTTAGCTGAGGAAGAATACCTAAAACCTGGGTAGTTGAAACCCGTGGAATGGGTACCATGCAATATGACTTCAAAGGGTCTTCATTTGCTCACCGAACCTCTCCAATCCTATCACTGCTGCGTTTATGCCCCTGTACACATGCTTGATTCTCTTTCGGAGACATAGCAATCCATAGGTTTTAAGATACTTACTAGTCAGGTACATTCTTAGGCGTTTAATATGGGGTGTTGAGTCCATTTCGTTGAGCAAGGAGTAGCTCTTGTCTATTCCATATTTGGCTTAAGGAACTTTATCTGTGCTCATTTCAATCTCTGGTTTTATGCAGCACCCCAACTCACCTTTCCCCTTAAGCAAGCATAAGTTGGTTTTCTAAATTTGAGACCCTGTTCTCTTCTGTAATTCAGTTCCTGTGTAGCCAAGTTTACATTCCGTGTATTAGTGATATCTTATGATGTTTCATTTTCTGTGTGACTTATTTCAGTTAGAATCATCGTACCTGAATCCACTCATTATGCTGCTATGGGCCTGATGACATAGATTTCATTGCTGAGTGATACTGCATTGTACGTAAGTACCACAAGTTCTTTATCCATTTTTCACTTTCTGCGATGTTGAACTTGTACTGTAAACGAGGTTCTTGTAAACAGAGCCGTTCCAAACTTTGGGGTGGCTGTGTCTTTTTGATTTTAATTTCCCTAAGCTATAGGACCATAAGTGGAAGTGCCCTAGGTTCTGTTGCTTTGTTTTTTAGATGTTTCAGGAAACACCATACACTTCTCCCGAGTGGTTGTTGGCAATTTACATCCCGCCCATCAGCATAACAAGGCTCCCAGTTCTCCATGGCCTGTCCTGCCTTTCTGGATTTTACACTTTTTTCAGATGGCCCTTTTGACCGGGGGGAAGTGAGACTTCATTGTAGTGCAGATTTCCTTTGCAAGCTTGCTTGGTTGGCCAAAAAGGGCGTATGCGTTTTTTCCTGAATATATTCAGGAAAAAACGCATACGCCCTTTTTGGCCAAGTGCATCATTGTGGACGTTCTGCCTCTTTTCCTATGCTTTCAATGCAATTCCAGTCTACCTCCTGAAATCGGTTTCCTGCAATTCTGCCCCGCTTTCAAGTCCTCTTGGCAGCCTTACTTCAGTCTATTTTTGGACGATAGCTGTCATTTATAACTCTGCAGGTTTGTGAATTACAGTGCCCCTGAGCTCCTTTCTTCAACTCGCTTTCTTGTGACCTGGCCGCAACACCGCAGGATGGCTTCAGGCCCTAATCTTGTTCCGGCCCGGCACGCTGAGCCTTTGGTTATTTCCTCTTCCTGGTGGGAAATGAGAGTTAAATTTGCCCGTCCAGACACCTCCAGCTAGTCTCTCATTGGTTCTCGCTATTCCTGTTCATCTTCCGCAGAAATTGCAAACTGGGCCAAACAGGAGGTTAAAGGTGCTGACTCTCCAAGTGGGGAGAGTGTTAGTAAAGCGTCTGGAATGTTGCACCCGAGTACCAGGGTAGGAAAACTGAGACATATTTGAACACGTCTCCCGTTCACATAGTTGATCATACTTGGGTTCCACATGCATCTTTTAGCTGAAGGAAGAATACCTTAAACCTGTGTATTTGAAACCCGTGGAATGGGTACCATGCAATATGACTTCAAAGGGTCTTCATTTGCTCACCGAACCTCTCCCATCCTATCACTGCTGCGTTTATGCCCCTGTACACATGCTTGATTCTCTTTCGGAGACATAGCAATCCATAGGTTTTAAGATACTTACTAGTCAGGTACATTCTTAGGCGTTTAATATGGGGTGTTGAGTCCATTTCGTTGAGCAAGGAGTAGCTCTTGTCTATTCCATATTTGGCTTAAGGAACTTTATCTGTGCTCATTTCAATCTCTGGTTTTATGCAGCACCCCAACTCACCTTTCCCCTTAAGCAAGCATAAGTTGGTTTTCTAAATTTGAGACCCTGTTCTGTTCTGTAATTCAGTTCCTGTGTAGCCAAGTTTACATTCCGTGTATTACTGATATCTTATGATGTTTCTTTTTCTGTGTGACTTATTTCAGTTAGAATCATCATACCTGAATCCACTCATTGTGCTGCTAAGGGCCTGATGACACAGATTTCATTGCTGAGTGATATTGCTTTGTAAGTAAATACCACAACTTTTTTATCCGTTTTTCACTTTCTGCGATGTTGAACTTGTACTGTAAACGAGGTTCTTGTAAACAGAGCCGTTCCAAACTTTGGGGTGGCTGTGTCTTTTTGATTTTAATTTCCCTAAGCTATAGGACCATAAGTGGAAGTGCCCTAGGTTCTGTTGCTTTGTTTTTTAGATGTTTCAGGAAACACCATACACTTCTCCCGAGTGGTTGTTGGCAATTTACATCCCGCCCATCAGCATAACAAGGCTCCCAGTTCTCCATGGCCTGTCCTGCCTTTCTGGATTTTACACTTTTTTCAGATGGCCCTTTTGACCGGGGGGAAGTGAGACTTCATTGTAGTGCAGATTTCCTTTGCAAGCTTGCTTGGTTGGCCAAAAAGGGCGTATGCGTTTTTTCCTGAATATATTCAGGAAAAAACGCATACGCCCTTTTTGGCCAAGTGCATCATTGTGGACGTTCTGCCTCTTTTCCTATGCTTTCAATGCAATTCCAGTCTACCTCCTGAAATCGGTTTCCTGCAATTCTGCTCTGCTTTCAAGTCCTCTTGGCAGCCTTACTTCAGTCTATTTTTGGACGACAGCTGTCATTTATAACTCTGCAGGTTTGTGAATTACAGTGCCCCTGAGCTCCTTTCTTCAACTCGCTTTCTTTTGAGCTGGCCGCAACACCGCAGGATGGCTTCAGGCCCTAATCTGGTTCCGGTACGGCACGCTGAGCCTTTGGTTATTTCCTCTTCCTGGTGGGAAATGAGAGTTAAATTTGCCCGTCCAGACACCTCCAGCTAGCCTCTCATTGGTTCTCGCTATTCCTGTTCATCTTCTGCAGAAATTGCAAACTGTGCCAAACAGGAGGTTAAAGGCGCTGACTCTCCAAGTGGGGAGAGTGTTAGTAAAGAGTCTGGAATGTTGCACCCGAGTACCAGGGGAGGAAAACTGAGATATATTTGAACACGTCTCCCGATCACATGGTTGATCATACTCTAGGTTACACATGCATGTTTTAGCTGAAGGAAGAATACCTAAAACCTGGGTAGTTGAAACCCGTGTAATGGGTACCATGCAATATGGCTTCAAAGGGTCTTCATTTGCTCACCGAACCTCTCCAATCCTATCACTGCTGCGTTTATGCCCCTGTACACATGCTTGATTCTCCTTCGGAGACATAGCAATCCATAGGTTTTAAGATACTTACTAGTCAGGTACATTCTTAGGCGTTTAATATGGGGTGTTGAGTCCATTTCGTTGAGCAAGGAGTAGCTCTTGTCTATTCCATATTTGGCTTAAGGAACTTTATCTGTGCTCATTTCAATCTCTGGTTTTATGCAGCACCCCAACTCACCTTTCCCCTTAAGCAAGCATAAGTTGGTTTTCTAAATTTGAGACCCTGTTCTGTTCTGTAATTCAGTTCCTGTGTAGCCAAGTTTACATTCCGTGTATTAGTGATATCTTATGATGTTTCTTTTTCTGTGTGACTTATTTCAGTTAGAATCATCGTACCTGAATCCACTCATTATGCTGCTACGGGCCTGATGACATAGATTTCATTGCTGAGTGATACTGCATTGTACGTAAGTACCACAAGTTCTTTATCCATTTTTCACTTTCTGCGATGTTGAACTTGTACTGTAAACGAGGTTCTTGTAAACAGAGCCGTTCCAAACTTTGGGGTGGCTGTGTCTTTTTGATTTTAATTTCCCTAAGCTATAGGACCATAAGTGGAAGTGCCCTAGGTTCTGTTGCTTTGTTTTTTAGATGTTTCAGGAAACACCATACACTTCTCCCGAGTGGTTGTTGGCAATTTACATCCCGCCCATCAGCATAACAAGGCTCCCAGTTCTCCATGGCCTGTCCTGCCTTTCTGGATTTTACACTTTTTTCAGATGGCCCTTTTGACCGGGGGGAAGTGAGACTTCATTGTAGTGCAGATTTCCTTTGCAAGCTTGCTTGGTTGGCCAAAAAGGGCGTATGCGTTTTTTCCTGAATATATTCAGGAAAAAACGCATACGCCCTTTTTGGCCAAGTGCATCATTGTGGACGTTCTGCCTCTTTTCCTATGCTTTCAATGCAATTCCAGTCTACCTCCTGAAATCGGTTTCCTGCAATTCTGCCCCGCTTTCAAGTCCTCTTGGCAGCCTTACTTCAGTCTATTTTTGGACGATAGCTGTCATTTATAACTCTGCAGGTTTTTGTATTACAGTGCCCCTGAGCTCCTTTCTTCAACTCGCTTTCTTTTGAGCTGGCCGCAACACTGCAGGATGGCTTCAGGCCCTAATCTTGTTCCGGCCCGGTACGCTGAGCCTTTGGTTATTTCCTCTTCCTGGTGGGAAATGAGAGTTAAATTTGCCCGTCCAGACACCTCCAGCTAGTCTCTCATTGGTTCTCGCTATTCCTGTTCATCTTCCGCAGAAATTGCAAACTGGGCCAAACAGGAGGTTAAAGGTGCTGACTCTCCAAGTGGGGAGAGTGTTAGTAAAGCGTCTGGAATGTTGCACCCGAGTACCAGGGTAGGAAAACTGAGACATATTTGAACACGTCTCCCGTTCACATAGTTGATCATACTTGGGTTCCACATGCATCTTTTAGCTGAAGGAAGAATACCTTAAACCTGTGTATTTGAAACCCGTGGAATGGGTACCATGCAATATGACTTCAAAGGGTCTTCATTTGCTCACCGAACCTCTCCAATCCTATCACTGCTGCGTTTATGCCCCTGTACACATGCTTGATTCTCTTTCGGAGACATAGCAATCCATAGGTTTTAAGATACTTACTAGTCAGGTACATTCTTAGGCGTTTAATATGGGTTGTTGAGTCCATTTCGTTGAGCAAGGAGTAGCTCTTGTCTATTCCATATTTGGCTTAAGGAACTTTATCTGTGCTCATTTCAATCTCTGGTTTTATGCAGCACCCCAACTCACCTTTCCCCTTAAGCAAGCATAAGTTGGTCTTCTAAATTTGAGACCCTGTTCTGTTCTGTAATTCAGTTCCTGTGTAGCCAAGTTTCCATTCCGTGTATTACTGATATCTTATGATGTTTCTTTTTCTGTGTGACTTATTTCAGTTAGAATCATCATACCTGAATCCACTCATTGTGCTGCTAAGGGCCTGATGACACAGATTTCATTGCTGAGTGATATTGCTTTGTAAGTAAATACCACAACTTCTTTACCCATTTTTCACTTTCTGCGATGTTGAACTTGTACTGTAAACGAGGTTCTTGTAAACAGAGCCGTTCCAAACTTTGGGGTGGCTGTGTCTTTTTGATTTTAATTTCCCTAAGCTATAGGACCATAAGTGGAAGTGCCCTAGGTTCTGTTGCTTTGTTTTTTAGATGTTTCAGGAAACACCATACACTTCTCCCGAGTGGTTGTTGGCAATTTACATCCCGCCCATCAGCATAACAAGGCTCCCAGTTCTCCATGGCCTGTCCTGCCTTTCTGGATTTTACACTTTTTTCAGATGGCCCTTTTGACCGGGGGGAAGTGAGACTTCATTGTAGTGCAGATTTCCTTTGCAAGCTTGCTTGGTTGGCCAAAAAGGGCGTATGCGTTTTTTCCTGAATATATTCAGGAAAAAACGCATACGCCCTTTTTGGCCAAGTGCATCATTGTGGACGTTCTGCCTCTTTTCCTATGCTTTCAATGCAATTCCAGTCTACCTCCTGAAATCGGTTTCCTGCAATTCTGCTCTGCTTTCAAGTCCTCTTGGCAGCCTTACTTCAGTCTATTTTTGGACGACAGCTGTCATTTATAACTCTGCAGGTTTGTGAATTACAGTGCCCCTGAGCTCCTTTCTTCAACTCGCTTTCTTTTGAGCTGGCCGCAACACCGCAGGATGGCTTCAGGCCCTAATCTGGTTCCGGTACGGCACGCTGAGCCTTTGGTTATTTCCTCTTCCTGGTGGGAAATGAGAGTTAAATTTGCCCGTCCAGACACCTCCAGCTAGCCTCTCATTGGTTCTCGCTATTCCTGTTCATCTTCTGCAGAAATTGCAAACTGTGCCAAACAGGAGGTTAAAGGCGCTGACTCTCCAAGTGGGGAGAGTGTTAGTAAAGAGTCTGGAATGTTGCACCCGAGTACCAGGGGAGGAAAACTGAGATATATTTGAACACGTCTCCCGATCACATGGTTGATCATACTCTAGGTTACACATGCATGTTTTAGCTGAAGGAAGAATACCTAAAACCTGGGTAGTTGAAACCCGTGTAATGGGTACCATGCAATATGGCTTCAAAGGGTCTTCATTTGCTCACCGAACCTCTCCAATCCTATCACTGCTGCGTTTATGCCCCTGTACACATGCTTGATTCTCCTTCGGAGACATAGCAATCCATAGGTTTTAAGATACTTACTAGTCAGGTACATTCTTAGGCGTTTAATATGGGGTGTTGAGTCCATTTCGTTGAGCAAGGAGTAGCTCTTGTCTATTCCATATTTGGCTTAAGGAACTTTATCTGTGCTCATTTCAATCTCTGGTTTTATGCAGCACCCCAACTCACCTTTCCCCTTAAGCAAGCATAAGTTGGTTTTCTAAATTTGAGACCCTGTTCTGTTCTGTAATTCAGTTCCTGTGTAGCCAAGTTTACATTCCGTGTATTAGTGATATCTTATGATGTTTCTTTTTCTGTGTGACTTATTTCAGTTAGAATCATCGTACCTGAATCCACTCATTATGCTGCTACGGGCCTGATGACATAGATTTCATTGCTGAGTGATACTGCATTGTACGTAAGTACCACAAGTTCTTTATCCATTTTTCACTTTCTGCGATGTTGAACTTGTACTGTAAACGAGGTTCTTGTAAACAGAGCCGTTCCAAACTTTGGGGTGGCTGTGTCTTTTTGATTTTAATTTCCCTAAGCTATAGGACCATAAGTGGAAGTGCCCTAGGTTCTGTTGCTTTGTTTTTTAGATGTTTCAGGAAACACCATACACTTCTCCCGAGTGGTTGTTGGCAATTTACATCCCGCCCATCAGCATAACAAGGCTCCCAGTTCTCCATGGCCTGTCCTGCCTTTCTGGATTTTACACTTTTTTCAGATGGCCCTTTTGACCGGGGGGAAGTGAGACTTCATTGTAGTGCAGATTTCCTTTGCAAGCTTGCTTGGTTGGCCAAAAAGGGCGTATGCGTTTTTTCCTGAATATATTCAGGAAAAAACGCATACGCCCTTTTTGGCCAAGTGCATCATTGTGGACGTTCTGCCTCTTTTCCTATGCTTTCAATGCAATTCCAGTCTACCTCCTGAAATCGGTTTCCTGCAATTCTGCCCCGCTTTCAAGTCCTCTTGGCAGCCTTACTTCAGTCTATTTTTGGACGATAGCTGTCATTTATAACTCTGCAGGTTTTTGAATTACAGTGCCCCTGAGCTCCTTTCTTCAACTCGCTTTCTTTTGAGCTGGCCGCAACACTGCAGGATGGCTTCAGGCCCTAATCTTGTTCCGGCCCGGTACGCTGAGCCTTTGGTTATTTCCTCTTCCTGGTGGGAAATGAGAGTTAAATTTGCCCGTCCAGACACCTCCAGCTAGTCTCTCATTGGTTCTCGCTATTCCTGTTCATCTTCCGCAGAAATTGCAAACTGGGCCAAACAGGAGGTTAAAGGTGCTGACTCTCCAAGTGGGGAGAGTGTTAGTAAAGCGTCTGGAATGTTGCACCCGAGTACCAGGGTAGGAAAACTGAGACATATTTGAACACGTCTCCCGTTCACATAGTTGATCATACTTGGGTTCCACATGCATCTTTTAGCTGAAGGAAGAATACCTTAAACCTGTGTATTTGAAACCCGTGGAATGGGTACCATGCAATATGACTTCAAAGGGTCTTCATTTGCTCACCGAACCTCTCCAATCCTATCACTGCTGCGTTTATGCCCCTGTACACATGCTTGATTCTCTTTCGGAGACATAGCAATCCATAGGTTTTAAGATACTTACTAATCAGGTACATTCTTAGGCGTTTAATATGGGGTGTTGAGTCCATTTCGTTGAGCAAGGAGTAGCTCTTGTCTATTCCATATTTGGCTTAAGGAACTTTATCTGTGCTCATTTCAATCTCTGGTTTTATGCAGCACCCCAACTCACCTTTCCCCTTAAGCAAGCATAAGTTGGTTTTCTAAATTTGAGACCCTGTTCTGTTCTGTAATTCAGTTCCTGTGTAGCCAAGTTTCCATTCCGTGTATTACTGATATCTTATGATGTTTCTTTTTCTGTGTGACTTATTTCAGTTAGAATCATCATACCTGAATCCACTCATTGTGCTGCTAAGGGCCTGATGACACAGATTTCATTGCTGAGTGATATTGCTTTGTAAGTAAATACCACAACTTCTTTATCCATTTTTCACTTTCTGCGATGTTGAACTTGTACTGTAAACGAGGTTCTTGTAAACAGAGCCGTTCCAAACTTTGGGGTGGCTGTGTCTTTTTGATTTTAATTTCCCTAAGCTATAGGACCATAAGTGGAAGTGCCCTAGGTTCTGTTGCTTTGTTTTTTAGATGTTTCAGGAAACACCATACACTTCTCCCGAGTGGTTGTTGGCAATTTACATCCCGCCCATCAGCATAACAAGGCTCCCAGTTCTCCATGGCCTGTCCTGCCTTTCTGGATTTTACACTTTTTTCAGATGGCCCTTTTGACCGGGGGGAAGTGAGACTTCATTGTAGTGCAGATTTCCTTTGCAAGCTTGCTTGGTTGGCCAAAAAGGGCGTATGCGTTTTTTCCTGAATATATTCAGGAAAAAACGCATACGCCCTTTTTGGCCAAGTGCATCATTGTGGACGTTCTGCCTCTTTTCCTATGCTTTCAATGCAATTCCAGTCTACCTCCTGAAATCGGTTTCCTGCAATTCTGCTCCGCTTTCAAGTCCTCTTGGCAGCCTTACTTCAGTCTATTTTTGGACGATAGCTGTCATTTATAACTCTACAGGTTTGTGAATTACAGTGCCCCTGAGCTCCTTTCTTCAACTCGCTTTCTTTTGAGCTGGCCGCAACACCGCAGGATGGCTTCAGGCCCTAATCTGGTTCCGGTACGGCACGCTGAGCCTTTGGTTATTTCCTCTTCCTGGTGGGAAATGAGAGTTAAATTTGCCCGTCCAGACACCTCCAGCTAGCCTCTCATTGGTTCTCGCTATTCCTGTTCATCTACTGCAGAAATTGCAAACTGTGCCAAACAGGAGGTTAAAGGTGCTGACTCTCCAAGTGGGGAGAGTGTTAGTAAAGAGTCTGGAATGTTGCACCCGAGTACCAGGGGAGGAAAACTGAGATATATTTGAACACGTCTCCCGATCACATGGTTGATCATACTCTAGGTTACACATGCATGTTTTAGCTGAAGGAAGAATACCTAAAACCTGGGTAGTTGAAACCCGTGGAATGGGTACCATGCAATATGACTTCAAAGGGTCTTCATTTGCTCACCGAACCTCTCCAATCCTATCACTGCTGCGTTTATGCCCCTGTACACATGCTTGATTCTCTTTCGGAGACATAGCAATCCATAGGTTTTAAGATACTTACTAGTCAGGTACATTCTTAGGCGTTTAATATGGGGTGTTGAGTCCATTTCGTTGAGCAAGGAGTAGCTCTTGTCTATTCCATATTTGGCTTAAGGAACTTTATCTGTGCTCATTTCAATCTCTGGTTTTATGCAGCACCCCAACTCACCTTTCCCCTTAAGCAAGCATAAGTTGGTTTTCTAAATTTGAGACCCTGTTCTGTTCTGTAATTCAGTTCCTGTGTAGCCAAGTTTCCATTCCGTGTATTACTGATATCTTATGATATTTCTTTTTCTGTGTGACTTATTTCAGTTAGAATCATCATACCTGAATCCACTCATTGTGCAGCTAAGGGCCTGATGACACAGATTTCATTGCTGAGTGATATTGCTTTGTAAGTAAATACCACAACTTCTTTATCCATATTTCAATTTCTGCGATGTTGAACTTGTACTGTAAACGAGGTTCTTGTAAACAGAGGCGTCCCAAATTTTGGGGTGGCTGTGTCTTTTTGATTTTAATTTCCCTAAGCTATAGGACCATAAGTGGCAGTGCCCTAGGCTCTGTTGCTTTGTTTTTTAGATGTTTCAGGAAACACCATACACTTCTCCTGAGTGTCTGTTGGTAATTTACATCCCGCCCATCAGCATAACAAGGCTCCCAGTTCTCCATGGCCTGTCCTGCCTTTCTGGATTTTACACTTTTTTCAGATGGCCCTTTTGACCGGGTGGAAGTGAGACTTCATTGTAGTGCAGATTTCCTTTGCAAGCTTGCTTGGTTGGCCAAAAAGGGCGTATGCGTTTTTTCCTGAATATATTCAGGAAAAAACGCATACGCCCTTTTTGGCCAAGTGCATCATTGTGGACGTTCTGCCTCTTTTCCTATGCTTTCAATGCAATTCCAGTCTACCTCCTGAAATCGGTTTCCTGCAATTCTGCCCCGCTTTCAAGTCCTCTTGGCAGCCTTACTTCAGTCTATTTTTGGACAATAGCTGTCATTTATAACTCTGCAGGTTTGTGAATTACAGTGCCCCTGAGCTCCTTTCTTCAACTCGCTTTCTTGTGAGCTGGCCGCAACACCGCAGGATGTCTTCAGGCCCTAATGTGGTTCCGGCAAGGCACGCTGAGCCTTTGGTTAATTCCTCTTCCTGGTGGGAAATGAGAGTTAAATTTGCCCATCCAGACACCTCCAGCTAGTCTTTCATTGGTTCTCGCTATTCCTGTTCATCTTCCACAGAAATTGCAAACTGGGCCAAACAGGTGGTTAAAGGGCCTGACTCTCCAAGTGGGGAGAGTGTTAGTAAAGCGTCTGGAATGTTGCACCCGAGTACCAGGGTACGAAAACTGAGACATATTTGAACACGTCTCCCGATCACATGGTTGATCATACTCTAGGTTCCACATGCATGTTTTAGATGAAGGAAGAATACCTTAAACCTGGGTAGTTGAAACCCGTGTAATGGGTACCATGCAATATGACTTCAAAGGGTCTTCATTTGCTCACCAAACCTCTCCAATCCTATCACTGCTGTGTTTATGCCCCGGTACATACGCTTGATTCTCTTTCGGAGACATAGCAATCCATAGGTTTTAAGATACTTACTAGTCACGTACATTCTTAGGCGTTTAATATGGGGTGTTGAGTCCATTTCGTTGAGCAAGGAGTACCTCTTGTCTATTCCATATTTGGCTTAAGGAACGTTATCTGTGCTCATTTGAATCTCTGGTTTTATGCAGCACCCCTACTCACCTTTACCCTTAAGCAAGCATAAGTTCGTTTTCTAAATTTGAGTCCCTGTTCTGTTCTGTAATTCAGTTCCTGTGTAGCCAAGTTTACATTCCATGTATTACTGATATCTTATGATGTTTCTTTTTCTGTGTGACTTATTTCAGTTAGAATCATCGTACCTGAATCCACTCATTGTGCTGCGAAGGGCCTGGTGACATTGATTTCATTGCTGAGTGATATTGCTTTGTAAGTAAATACCGCAACTTCTTTATCCATTTTTCACTTTCTGAGATGTTGAACTTGTACTGAAAACGAGGTTCTTGTAAACAGAGCCGTTCCAAACTTTGGGGTGGCTGTGTCTTTTTGATTTTAATTTCCCTAAGCTATAGGACCATAAGTGGCAGTGCCCTAGGCTCTGTTGCTTTGTTTTTTAGATGTTTCAGGAAACACCATACACTTCTCCTGAGTGTCTGTTGGCAATTTACATCCCGCCCATCAGCATAACAAGGCTCCCAGTTCTCCATGGCCTGTCCTGCCTTTCTGGATTTTACACTTTTTTCAGATGGCCCTTTTGACCGGGGGGAAGTGAGACTTCATTGTAGTGCAGATTTCCTTCGCATGCTTGCTTGGTTGGCCAAAAAGGGCGTATGCTTTTTTTCCTGAATATATTCAGGAAAAAACGCATATGCCCTTTTTGGCCAAGTGCATCACTGTGGACGTTCTGCCTCTTTTCCTATGCTATCAATGCAATTCCAGTCTACCTCCTGAAATCGGTTTCCTGCAATTCTGCCCCGCTTTCAAGTCCTCTTGGCAGCCTTACTTCAGTCTACTTTTGGACGATAGCTGTCATTTATAACTCTGCAGGTTTGTGAATTACAGTGCCCCTGAGCTCCTTTCTTCAACTCGCTTTCTTTTGAGCTGGCCGCAACACCGAAGGATGGCTTCAGGCCCTAATCTGGTTCCGGCACGGCACGCTGAGCCTTTGGTTATTTCCTCTTCCTGGTGGGAAATGAGAGTTAAATTTGCCCGTCCAGAAACCTCCAGCTAGTCTCTCATTGGTTCTCCCTATTCCTGTTCATCTTCCGCAGAAATTGCAAACTGGGCCAAACAGGAGGTTAAAGGCACTGACTCTCCAAGTGGGGAGAGTGTTCGTTAAGCGTCTGGAATGTTGCACCCGAGTACCAGGGGACCAAAAGTGAGACATATTTGAACATGTCTCCCGATCACACAGTTGATCATACTCTGGGTTCCACATGCATGTTTTAGCTGAAGGAAGAATACCTTAAACCTGGAGAGTTGAGACCCGTGGAATGGGTACCATGCAATATGACTTCAAAGGGTCTTCATTTGCTCACCAAACCTCTCCAATCCTATCACTCTTGTGTTTATGCCCCGGTACATACGCTTGATTCTCTTTCGGAGACATAGCAATCCATAGGTTTTAAGATACTTACTAGTCACGTACATTCTTAGGCATTTAATATGGGGTGTTGGGTCCATTTCGTTGAGCAAGGAGTAGCTCTTGTCTATTCCATATTTGGCTTAAGGAACGTTATCTGTGCTCATTTGAATCTCTGGTTTTATGCAGCACCCCAACTCACCTTTACCCTTAAGCAAGCATAAGTTGGTTTTCTAAATTTGAGACCCTGTTCTGTTTTGGAATTCAGTTCCTGTGTAGCCAAGTTTACATTCCGTGTATTAGTGATATCTTATGATGTTTCTTTTTCTGTGTGACTTATTTCAGTTAGAATCATCGTACCTGAATCCACTCATTATGCTGCTATGGGCCTGATGACATAGATTTCATTGCTGAGTGATACTGCATTGTACGTAAGTACCACAAGTTCTTTATCCATTTTTCACTTTCTGTGATATTGAACTTGTACGGTAAACGACGTTCTTGTAAACAGAGGCGTCCCAAACTTTGTGGTGGCTGTGTCTTTTTGATTTTAATTTCCCTAAGCTATAGGACCATAAGTGGAAGTGCCCTAGGCTCTGTTGCTTTGTTTTTTAGATGTTTCAGGAAACACCATACAGTTCTCCAGGGTGTCTGTTGGCAATTTACATCCCGCCCATCAGCATAACAAGGCTCCCAGTTCTCCATGGCCTGTCCTGCCTTTCTGGATTTTACACCTTTTTCAGATGGCCCTTTTGACCGGGGGGAAGTGAGACTTCATTGTAGTGCAGATTTCCTTTGCAAGCTTGCTTGGTTGGCCAAAAAGGGCGTATGCGTTTTTTCCTGAATATATTCAGGAAAAAACGCATACGCCCTTTTTGGCCAAGTGCATCATTGTGGACGTTCTGCCTCTTTTCCTATGCTTTCAATGCAATTCCAGTCTACCTCCTGAAATCGGTTTCCTGCAATTCTGCCCCGCTTTCAAGTCCTCTTGGCAGCCTTACTTCAGTCTATTTTTGGACGATAGCTGTCATTTATAACTCTGCAGGTTTGTGAATTACAGTGCCCCTGAGCTCCTTTCTTCAACTCGTTTTCTTGTGAGCTGGCTGCAACACCGCTGGATGGCTTCAGGCCCTAATCTGGTTCCGGCACGGCACGCCGAGCCTTTGGTTAATTCCTCTTCATGGTGGGAAAGAAGAGTTAAATTTGCCCATCCAGACACCTCCAGCTAGTCTTTCATTGGTTCTGCCTATTCCTGTTCAACTTCCGCAGTAATTGCAAACTGGGCCAAACAGGAAGTTAAAGGCACTGACTCTCCAAGTCGGGAGAGCGTTAGTAAAGCGTCTGGAATGTTGCACCCGAGTACCAGGGTACGAAAACTGAGACATATTTGAACACGTCTCCCGATCACATGGTTGACCATACTCTAGGTTCCACATGCATGTTTTAGCTGAAGGAAGAATACCTTAAACATGGGTAGTTGAAACCCGTGGAATGGGTACCATGCAATATGACCTCAAAGGGTCTTCATTTGCTCTCCGAACCTCTCCAATCCTATCACTGCTGCGTTTATGCCCCTGTACACACGCTTGATTCTCTTTTGGAGACATAGCAATCCATAGGTTTTAAGATACTTACTAGTCAGGTACATTCTTAGGCGTTTAATATGGGGTGTTGAGTCCATTTCGTTGAACAAGGAGTAGCTCTTGTCTATTCCATATTTGGCTTAAGGAACTTTATCTGTGCTCATTTCAATCTCTGGTTTTATGCAGCACCCCAACTCACCTTTCCCCTTAAGCAAGCATAAGTTGGTTTTCTAAATTTGAGACCCTGTTCTGTTTTGGAATGCAGTTCCTGTGTAGCCAAGTTTACATTCCGTGTATTAGTGATATCTTATGATGTTTCTTTTTCTGTGTGACTTATTTCAGTTAGAATCATCGTACCTGAATCCACTCATTATGCTGCTACGGGCCTGATGACATAGATTTCATTGCTGAGTGATACTGCATTGTACGTAAGTACCACAAGTTCTTTATCCATTTTTCACTTTCTGTGATCTTGAACTTGTACGGTAAACGAGGTTGTTGTAAACAGAGGCGTCCCAAACTTTGGGGTGGCTGTGTCTTTTTGATTTTAATTTCCCTAAGCTATAGGACCATAAGTGGAAGTGCCCTAGGCTCTGTTGCTTTGTTTTTTAGATGTTTCAGGAAACACCATACACTTCTCCTGAGTGTCTGTTGGCAATTTACATCCCGCCCATCAGCATAACAAGGCTCCCAGTTCTCCATGGCCTGTCCTGCCTTTCTGGATTTTACACTTTTTTCAGATGGCCCTTTTGACCGGGGGGATGTGAGACTTCATTGTAGTGCAGATTTCCTTTGCAAGTTTGCTTGGTTGGCCAAAAAGGGCGTATGCGTTTTTTCCTGAATATATTCAGGAAAAAACGCATACGCCCTTTTTGGCCAAGTGCATCATTGTGGACGTTCTGCCTCTTTTCCTATGCTTTCAATGCATTTCCAGTCTACCTCCTGAAATCGGTTTCCTGCAATTCTGCCCCGCTTTCTAGTCCCCTTGGCAGCCTCACTTCAGTGTATTTTTGGACGATAGCTGTCATTTATAACTCTACAGGTTTGTGAATTACAGTGCCCCTGAGCTCCTTTCTTCAACTCGCTTTCTTTTGAGCTGGCCGCAACACCGCAGGATGGCTTCAGGCCCTAATCTGGTTCCGGCACGGCACGCTGAGCCTTTGGTTATTTCCTCTTCCTGGTGGGAAATGAGAGTTAAATTTGCCCGTCCAGAAACCTCCAGCTAGTCTCTCATTGGTTCTCCCTATTCCTGTTCATCTTCCGCAGAAATTGCAAACTGGGCCAAACAGGAGGTTAAAGGCACTGACTCTCCAAGTGGGGAGAGTGTTAGTAAAGCGTCTGGAATGTTGCACCCGAGTACCAGGGTACGAAAACTGAGACATATTTGAACACGTCTCCCGATCACATGGTTGATCATACTCTGGGTTCCACATGCATGTTTTAGCTGAAGGAAGAATACCTAAAACCTGGGTAGTTGAAACCCGTGGAATGGGTACCATGCAATATGACTTCAAAGGGTCTTCATTTGCTCACCGAACCTCTGCAATCCTATCACTGCTGCGTTTATGCCCCTGTACACATGCTTGATTCTCTTTCGGAGACATAGCAATCCATAGGTTTTAAGATACTTACTAGTCAGGTACATTCTTAGGCGTTTAATATGGGGTGTTGAGTCCATTTCGTTGAGCAAGGAGTAGCTCTTGTCTATTCCATATTTGGCTTAAGGAACTTTATCTGTGCTCATTTCAATCTCTGGTTTTATGCAGCACCCCTACTCACCTTTCCCCTTAAGCAAGCATAAGTTGGTTTTCTAAATTTGAGTCCCTGTTCTGTTCTGTAATTCAGTTCCTGTGTAGCCAAGTTTACATTCCGTGTATTACTGATATCTTATGATGTTTCTTTTTCTGTGTGACTTATTTCAGTTAGAATCATCATACCTGAATCCACTCATTGTGCTGCTAAGGGCCTGATGACACAGATTTCATTGCTGAGTGATATTGCTTTGTAAGTAAATACCACAAATTCTTTATCCATTTTTCACTTTCTGCAATGTTGAACTTGTACTGTAAACGAGGTTCTTGTAAACAGAGCCGTTCCAAACTTTGGGGTGGCTGTGTCTTTTTCTATTTAAATTCCCTAAGCCTTAGGACCATAAGTGGCAGTGCCCTAGGCTCTGTTGCTTTGTTTTTTAGATGTTTCAGGAAACACCATACACTTCTCCCTAGTGGTTGTTGGCAATTTACATCCCGCCCATCAGCATAACAAGGCTCCCAGTTCTCCATGGCCTGTCCTGCCTTTCTGGATTTTACACTTTTTTCAGATGGCCCTTTTGACCGGGGGGAAGTGAGACTTCATTGTAGTGCAGATTTCCTTTGCAAGTTTGCTTGGTTGGCCAAAAAGGGCGTATGCGTTTTTTCCTGAATATATTCAGGAAAAAACGCATACGCCCTTTTTGGCCAAGTGCATCATTGTGGACGTTCTGCCTCTTTTCCTATGCTTTCAATGCAATTCCAGTCTACCTCCTGAAATCGGTTTCCTGCAATTCTGCCCCGCTTTCAAGTCCTCTTGGCAGCCTTACTTCAGTCTATTTTTGGACGATAGCTGTCATTTATAACTCTGCAGGTTTGTGAATTACAGTGCCCCTGAGCTCCTTTCTTCAACTCGCTTTCTTGTGACCTGGCCGCAACACCGCAGGATGTCTTCAGGCCCTAATCTGGTTCTGGCACGGCACGCTGAGCCTTTGGTTAATTCCTCTTCCTGGTGGGAAATGAGAGTTAAATTTTCCCGTTCAGACACCTCCAGCTACTCTCTCATTGGTTCTCGCTATTCCTGTTCATCTTCCGCAGAAATTACAAACTGGGCCAAACAGGAGGTTAAAGGGACTGACTCTCCAAGTCGGGAGAGTGTTAGTAAAGCGTCTGGAATGTTGCACCCGAGTACCAGGGTACGAAAACTGAGACATATTTGAACACATCTCCCGATCACATGGTTGATCATACTCTAGGTTCCACATGCATGTTTTAGCTGAAGGAAGAATACCTTAAACCTGGGTAGTTGAAACCCGTGGAAAGGGTACCATGCAATATAACTTCAAAGGGTCTTCATTTGCTCTCCGAACCTCTCCAATCCTATCACTGCTGCGTTTATGCCCCTGTACACACGCTTGATTCTCTTTTGGAGACATAGCAATCCATAGGTTTTAAGATACTTACTAGTCAGGTACATTCTTAGGCGTTTAATATGGGGTGTTGAGTCCATTTCGTTGAGCAAGGAGTAGCTCTTGTCTATTCCATATTTGGCTTAAGGAACTTTATCTGTGCTCATTTCAATCTCTGGTTTTATGCAGCACCCCAACTCACCTTTCCCCTTAAGCAAGCATAAGTTGGTTTTCTAAATTTGAGACCCTGTTCTGTTTTGGAATGCAGTTCCTGTGTAGCCAAGTTTACATTCCGTGTATTAGTGATATCTTATGATGTTTCTTTTTCTGTGTGACTTATTTCAGTTAGAATCATCATACCTGAATCCACTCATTATGCTGCTACGGGCCTGATGACATAGATTTCATTGCTGAGTGATACTGCATTGTACGTAAGTACCACAAGTTCTTTATCCATTTTTCACTTTCTGTGACCTTGAACTTGTACGGTAAACGAGGTTCTTGTAAACAGAGGCGTCCCAAACTTTGGGGTGGCTGTGTCTTTTTGATTTTAATTTCCCTAAGCTATAGGACCATAAGTGGAAGTGCCCTAGGCTCTGTTGCTTTGTTTTTTAGATGTTTCAGGAAACACCATACACTTCTCCTGAGTGTCTGTTGGCAATTTACATCCCGCCCATCAGCATAACAAGGCTCCCAGTTCTCCATGGCCTGTCCTGCCTTTCTGGATTTTACACTTTTTTCAGATGGCCCTTTTGACCGGGGGGATGTGAGACTTCATTGTAGTGCAGATTTCCTTTGCAAGTTTGCTTGGTTGGCCAAAAAGTGCGTATGCGTTTTTTCCTGAATATATTCAGGAAAAAACGCATACGCCCTTTTTGGCCAAGTGCATCATTGTGGACGTTCTGCCTCTTTTCCTATGCTTTCAATGCAATTCCAGTCTACCTCCTGAAATCGGTTTCCTGCAATTCTGCCCCGCTTTCTAGTCCCCTTGGCAGCCTTACTTCAGTGTATTTTTGGACGATAGCTGTCATTTATAACTCTACAGGTTTGTGAATTACAGTGCCCCTGAGCTCCTTTCTTCAACTCGCTTTCTTTTGAGCTGGCCGCAACACCGCAGGATGGCTTCAGGCCCTAATCTGGTTCCGGCACGGCACGCTAAGCCTTTGGTTATTTCCTCTTCCTGGTGGGAAATGAGAGTTAAATTTGCCCGTCCAGAAACCTCCAGCTAGTCTCTCATTGGTTCTCCCTATTCCTGTTCATCTTCCGCAGAAATTGCAAACTGGGCCAAACAGGAGGTTAAAGGCACTGACTCTCCAAGTGGGGAGAGTGTTAGTAAAGCGTCTGGAATGTTGCACCCGAGTACCAGGGTACGAAAACTGAGACATATTTGAACACGTCTCCCGATCACATGGTTGATCATACTCTGGGTTCCACATGCATGTTTTAGCTGAAGGAAGAATACCTAAAACCTGGGTAGTTGAAACCCGTGGAATGGGTACCATGCAATATGACTTCAAAGGGTCTTCATTTGCTCACCGAACCTCTCCAATCCTATCACTGCTGCGTTTATGCCCCTGTACACATGCTTGATTCTCTTTCGGAGACATAGCAATCCATAGGTTTTAAGATACTTACTAGTCAGGTACATTCTTAGGCGTTTAATATGGGGTGTTGAGTCCATTTCGTTGAGCAAGGAGTAGCTCTTGTCTATTCCATATTTGGCTTAAGGAACTTTATCTGTGCTCATTTCAATCTCTGGTTTTATGCAGCACCCCTACTCACCTTTCCCCTTAAGCAAGCATAAGTTGGTTTTCTAAATTTGAGTCCCTGTTCTGTTCTGTAATTCAGTTCCTGTGTAGCCAAGTTTACATTCCGTGTATTACTGATATCTTATTATGTTTCTTTTTCTGTGTGACTTATTTCAGTTAGAATCATCATACCTGAATCCACTCATTGTGCTGCTAAGGGCCTGATGACACAGATTTCATTGCTGAGTGATATTGCTTTGTAAGTAAATACCACAAATTCTTTATCCATTTTTCACTTTCTGCAATGTTGAACTTGTACTGTAAACGAGGTTCTTGTAAACAGAGCCGTTCCAAACTTTGGGGTGGCTGTGTCTTTTTCTATTTAAATTCCCTAAGCCTTAGGACCATAAGTGGCAGTGCCCTAGGCTCTGTTGCTTTGTTTTTTAGATGTTTCAGGAAACACCATACACTTCTCCCGAGTGGTTGTTGGCAATTTACATCCCGCCCATCAGCATAACAAGGCTCCCAGTTCTCCATGGCCTGTCCTGCCTTTCTGGATTTTACACTTTTTTCAGATGGCCCTTTTGACCTGGGGGATGTGAGACTTCATTGTAGTGCAGATTTCCTTTGCAAGTTTGCTTGGTTGGCCAAAAAGGGCGTATGCGTTTTTTCCTGAATATATTCAGGAAAAAAAGCATACGCCCTTTTTGGCCAAGTGCATCATTGTGGACGTTCTGCCTCTTTTCCTATGCTTTCAATGCAATTCCAGTCTACCTCCTGAAATCGGTTTCCTGCAATTCTGCCCCGCTTTCAAGTCCTCTTGGCAGCCTTACTTCAGTCTATTTTTGGACGATAGCTGTCATTTATAACTCTGCAGGTTTGTGAATTACAGTGCCCCTGAGCTCCTTTCTTCAACTCGCTTTCTTGTGACCTGGCCGCAACACCGCAGGATGTCTTCAGGCCCTAATCTGGTTCTGGCACGGCACGCTGAGCCTTTGGTTAATTCCTCTTCCTGGTGGGAAATGAGAGTTAAATTTTCCCGTTCAGACACCTCCAGCTAGTCTCTCATTGGTTCTCGCTATTCCTGTTCATCTTCCGCAGAAATTACAAACTGGGCCAAACAGGAGGTTAAAGGGACTGACTCTCCAAGTCGGGAGAGTGTTAGTAAAGCGTCTGGAATGTTGCACCCGAGTACCAGGGTACGAAAACTGAGACATATTTGAACACATCTCCCGATCACATGGTTGATCATACTCTAGGTTCCACATGCATGTTTTAGCTGAAGGAAGAATACCTTAAACCTGGGTAGTTGAAACCCGTGGAATGGGTACCATGCAATATAACCTCAAAGGGTCTTCATTTGCTCTCCGAACCTCTCCAATCCTATCACTGCTGCGTTTATGCCCCTGTACACACGCTTGATTCTCTTTTGGAGACATAGCAATCCATAGGTTTTAAGATACTTACTAGTCAGGTACATTCTTAGGCGTTTAATATGGGGTGTTGAGTCCATTTCGTTGAGCAAGGAGTAGCTCTTTTCTATTCCATATTTGGCTTAAGGAACTTTATCTGTGCTCATTTCAATCTCTGGTTTTATGCAGCACCCCAACTCACCTTTACCCTTAAGCAAGCATAAGTTGGTTTTCTAAATTTGAGACCCTGTTCTGTTTTGGAATTCAGTTCCTGTGTAGCCAAGTTTACATTCCATGTATTAGTGATATCTTATGATGTTTCTTTTTCTGTGTGACTTATTTCAGTTAGAATCATCGTACCTGAATCCACTCATTATGCTGCTACGGGCCTGATGACATAGATTTCATTGCTGAGTGATACTGCATTGTACGTAAGTACCACAAGTTCTTTATCCATTTTTCACTTTCTGTGATCTTGAACTTGTACGGTAAACGAGGTTCTTGTAAACAGAGGCGTCCCAAACTTTGGGGTGGCTGTGTCTTTTTGATTTTAATTTCCCTAAGCTATAGGACCATAAGTGGAAGTGCCCTAGGCTCTGTTGCTTTGTTTTTTAGATGTTTCAGGAAACACCATACACTTCTCCTGAGTGTCTGTTGGCAATTTACATCCCGCCCATCAGCATAACAAGGCTCCCAGTTCTCCATGGCCTGTCCTGCCTTTCTGGATTTTACACTTTTTTCAGATGGCCCTTTTGACCGGGGGAAGTGAGACTTCATTGTAGTGCAGATTTCCTTTGCAAGTTTGCTTGGTTGGCCAAAAAGGGCGTATGCATTTTTTCCTGAATATATTCAGGAAAAAACGCATACGCCCTGTTTGGCCAAGTGCATCATTGTGGACGTTCTGCCTCTTTTCCTATGCTTTCAATGCATTTAAAGTCTACCTCCTGAAATCGGTTTCCTGCAATTCTGCCCCGCTTTCTAGTTCTCTTGGCAGCCTTACTTCAGTCTATTTTTGGACGATAGCTGTCATTTATAACTCTGCAGGTTTGTGAATTACAGTGCCCCTGAGCTCCTTTCTTCAACTCGTTTTCTTGTGACCTGGCCGCAACAACGCAGGATGGCTTCAGGCCCTAATCTGGTTCCAGCACGGCACGCTGAGCCTTTGGTTAATTCCTCTTCCTGGTGGGAAATGAGAGTTAAATTTGCCCGTCCAGACACCTCCAGCTAGTCTCTCATTGGTTCTCGCTATTCCTGTTCATCTTCCGCAGAAATTGCAAACTGGGCCAAACAGGAGGTTAAAGGGACTGACTCTCCAAGTTGGGAGACTGTTAGTAAAGCGTCTGGAGTGTTGCACCCGAGTACCAGGGTACGAAAACTGAGACATATTTGAACACGTCTCCCGTTCACACGGTTGATCATACTCTGGGTTCCACATGCATGTTTTAGCTGAAGGAAGAATACCTTAAACCTGGGTAGTTGAAACCCGTGGAATGGGTACCATGCAATATGACTTCAAAGGGTCTTCATTTGCTCACCGAACCTCTGCAATCCTATCACTGCTGCGTTTATGCCCCTGTACACATGCTTGATTCTCTTTTGGAGACATAGCAATCCATAGGTTTTAAGATACTTACTAGTCAGGTACATTCTTAGGCGTTTAATATGGGGTGTTGAGTCCATTTCGTTGAGCAAGGAGTAGCTCTTGTCTATTCCATATTTGGCTTAAGGAACTTTATCTGTGCTCATTTCAATCTCTGGTTTTATGCAGCACCCCTACTCACCTTTACCCTTAAGCAAGCATAAGTTGGTTTTCTAAATTTTAGTCCCTGTTCTGTTCTGTAATTCCGTTCCTGTGTAGCCAAGTTTACATTCCGTGTATTACTGATATCTTATGATGTTTCTTTTTCTGTGTGACTTATTTCAGTTAGAATCATCGTACCTGAATCCACTCATTGTGCTGCTAAGGGCCTGGTGACATAGATTTCATTGCTGAGTGATATTGCTTTGTAAGTAAATACCACAAGTTCTTTATCCATTTTTCACTTTCTGTGATATTGAACTTGTACGGTAAACGATGTTCTTGTAAACAGAGGCGTCCCAAACTTTGGGGTGGCTGTGTCTTTTTGATTTTAATTTCCCTAAGCTATAGGACCATAAGTGGAAGTGCCCTAGGCTCTGTTGCTTTGTTTTTTAGATGTTTCTGGAAACACCATACACTTCTCCCGAGTGTCTTTTGGCAATTTACATCCCGCCCATCAGCATAACAAGGCTCCCAATTCTCCATGGCCTGTCCTGCCTTTCTGGATTTTACACTTTTTTCAGATGGCCCTTTTGACCGGGGGGAAGTGAGACTTCATTGTAGTGCAGATTTCCTTTGCAAGTTTGCTTGGTTGGCCAAAAAGTGCGTATGCGTTTTTTCCTGAATATATTCAGGAAAAAACGCATACGCCCTTTTTGGCCAAGTGCATCATTGTGGACGTTCTGCCTCTTTTCCTATGCTTTCAATGCAATTCCAGTCTACCTCCTGAAATCGGTTTCCTGCAATTCTGCCCCGCTTTCAAGTCCTCTTGGCAGCCTTACTTCAGTATATTTTTGGACGATAGCTGTCATTTATTACTGCAGGTTTGTGAATTACAGTGCCCCTGAACTCCTTTCTTCAACTCGCTTTCTTTTGAGCTGGCCGCAACACCGCAGGATGGCTTCAGGCCCTAATCTGTTTCCGGCCCGGCATGCTGAGCCTTTGGTTATTTCCTCTTCCTGGTGGGAAATGAGAGTTAAATTTGCCCGTCCAGACACCTCCAGCTACTCTCTCATTGGTTCTCCCTATTTCTGTTCATTTACTGCAGAAATTGCAAACTGGGCCAAACAGGAGGTTAAAGGCGCTGACTCTCCAAGTGGGGAGAGTGTTAGTAAAGCGTCTGGAATGTTGCACCCGAGTACCAGGGGAGGAAAACTGAGACATATTTGAACACGTCTCGCGATCACACGGTTGATCATACTCTGGGTTCCACATGCATGTTTTAGCTGAAGGAAGAATACCTTAAACCTGGAGAGTTGAGACCCGTGTAATGGGTACCATGCAATATGACTTCAAAGGGTCTTCATTTGCTCACCGAACCTCTCCAGTCCTATCACTGCTGCGTTTATGCCCCTGTACACATGCTTGATTCTCTTTCGGAGACATAGCAATCCATAGGTTTTAAGATACTTACTAGTCAGGTACATTCTTAGGCGTTTAATATGCGGTGTTGAGTCCATTTCATTGAGCAAGGAGTAGCTCTTGTCTATTCCATATTTGGCTTAAGGAACTTTGTGCTCATTTCGATCTCTGGTTTTATGCAGCACCCCGACTCACCTTTCCCCTTAAGCAAGCATAAGTTGGTTTTCTAAATTTCAGACCCTGTTCTGTTCTGTAATTCAGTTCCTGTGTAGCCAAGTTTACATTCCGTGTATTACTGATATCTTATGATGTTTCTTTTTCTGTGTGACTTATTTCAGTTAGAATCATCGTACCTGAATCCACTCATTATGCTGCTACGGGCCTGATGACATAGATTTCATTGCTGAGTGATACTGCATTGTACGTAAATACCACAAGTTCTTTATCCATTTTTCACTTTCTGTGATATTGAACTTGTACGGTAAAAGATGTTCTTGTAAACAGAGGCGTCCCAAACTTTGGGGTGGCTGTGTCTTTTTGATTTTAATTTCCCTAAGCTATAGGACCATAAGTGGCAGTGCCCTAGGCTCTGTTGCTTTGTTTTTTAGATGTTTCAGGAAACACCATACACTTCTCCCGAGTGTCTGTTGGCAATTTACATCCCGCCCATCAGCATAACAAGGCTCCCAGTTCTCCATGGCCTGTCCTGCCTTTCTGGATTTTACACTTTTTTCAGATGGCCCTTTTGACCGGGGGGAAGTGAGACTTCATTGTAGTGCAGATTTCCTTTGCAAGCATCCTTGGTTGGCCAAAAAGGGCGTATGCTTTTTTTCCTGAATATATTCAGGAAAAAACGCATACGCCCTTTTTGGCCAAGTGCATCACTGTGGACGTTCTGCCTCTTTTCCTATGCTTTCAATGCAATTCCAGTCTACCTCCTGTAATCGGTTTCCTGCAATTCTGCCCTGCTTTCAAGTCCTCTTGGCAGCCTTACTTCAGTCTATTTTTGGACGATAGCTGTCATTTATAACTCTGCAGGTTTGTGAATTACAGTGCCCCTGAGCTCCTTTCTTCAACTCGCTTTCTTGTGACCTGGCCGCAACACCGTAGGATGGCTTCAGGCCCTAATCTGGTTCCGGCACGGCACGCTGAGCCTTTGGTTAATTCCTCTTCCTGGTGGGAAAAAAGAGTTAAATTTGCCCGTCCAGACACCTCCAGCTAGTCTCTCATTGGTTCTCCCTATTCCTGTTCAACTTCCGCAGTAATTTCAAACTGGGCCAAACAGGAGGTTAAAGGCACTGACTCTCCAGGTCGGGAGAGCGTTAGTAAAGCGTCTGGAATGTTGCACCCGAGTATCAGGGGACGAAAACTGAGACATATTTGAACACGTCTCCCGATCACATGGTTGATCATACTCTGGGTTCCACATTCATGTTTTAGCTGAAGGAAGAATACCTTAAACCTGGAGAGCTGAGACCCGTGGAATGGGTACCATGCAATATGACTTCAAAGGGTCTTCATTTGCTCACCGAACCTCTCCAATCCTATCACTGCTGCGTTTATGCCCCTGTACACACGCTTGATTCTCTTTTGGAGACATAGCAATCCATAGGTTTTAAGATACTTACTAGTCAGGTACATTCTTAGGCGTTTAATATGCGGTGTTGAGTCCATTTCGTTGAGCAAGGAGTAGCTCTTGTCTATTCCATATTTGGCTTAAGGAACTTTATCTGTGCTCATTTCAATCTCTGGTTTTATGCAGCACCCCTACTCACCTTTACCCTTAAGCAAGCATAAGTTGGTTTTCTAAATTTGAGTCCCTGTTCTGTTCTGTAATTCAGTTCCTGGGTAGCCAAGTTTACATTCCGTGTATTACTGATATCTTATGATGTTTCTTTTTCTGTGTGACTTATTTCAGTTAGAATCATCATACCTGAATCCACTCATTGTGCTGCTAAGGGCCTGATGACATAGATTTCATTGCTGAGTGATATTGCTTTGTAAGTAAATACCACATCTTCTTTATCCATTTTTCACTTTCTGAGATGTTGAATTGTACTGTAAACGAGGTTCTTGTAAACAGAGCCGTTCCAAACTTTGGGGTGGCTGTGTCTTTTTGATTTTAATTTCCCTAAGCTATAGGACCATAAGTGGAAGTGCCCTAGGCTCTGTTGCTTTGTTTTTTAGATGTTTCAGGAAACACCATACACTTCTCCCGAGTGTCTGTTGGCAATTTACATCCCGCCCATCAGCATAACAAGGCTCCCAGTTCTCCATGGCCTGTCCTGCCTTTCTGGATTTTACACTTTTTTCAGATGGCCCTTTTGACCGGGGGGAAGTGAGACTTCATTGCAGTGCAGATTTCCTTTGCAAGCATCCTTGGTTGGCCAAAAAGGGCGTATGCTTTTTTTCCTGAATATATTCAGGAAAAAACGCATACGCCCTTTTTGGCCAAGTGCATCACTGTGGACGTTCTGCCTCTTTTCCTATGCTTTCAATGCAATTCCAGTCTACCTCCTGAAATCGGTTTCCTGCAATTCTGCCCCGCTTTCAAGTCCTCTTGGCAGCCTTACTTCAGTCTATTTTTGGACGATAGCTGTCATTTATTACTGCAGGTTTGTGAATTACAGTGCCCCTGAACTCCTTTCTTCAACTCGCTTTCTTTTGAGCTGGCCGCAACACCGCAGGATGGCTTCAGGCCCTAATCTGGTTCCGGCCCGGCATGCTGAGCCTTTGGTTATTTCCTCTTCCTGGTGGGAAATGAGAGTTAAATTTGCCCGTCCAGACACCTCCAGCTAGTCTCTCATTGGTTCTCCCTATTCCTGTTCATTTACTGCAGAAATTGCAAACTGGGCCAAAAAGGAGGTTAAAGGCGCTGACTCTCCAAGTGGGGAGAGTGTTAGTAAAGCGTCTGGAATGTTGCACCCGAGTACCAGGGTACGAAAACTGAGACATATTTGAACACGTCTCCCGATCACACGGTTGATCATACTCTGGGTTCCACATGCATGTTTTAGCTGAAGGAAGAATACCTTAAACCTGGAGAGTTGAGACCCGTGGAATGGGTACCATGCAATGTGACTTCAAAGGGTCTTCATTTGCTCACCGAACCTCTCCAATCCTATCACTGCTGCGTTTATGCCCCTGTACACACGCTTGATTCTCTTTTGGAGACATAGCAATCCATAGGTTTTAAGATACTTACTAGTCAGGTACATTCTTAGGCGTTTAATATGGGGTGTTGAGTCCATTTCGTTGAGCAAGGAGTAGCTCATGTCTATTCCATATTTGGCTTAAGGAACTTTATCTGTGCTCATTTCAATCTCTGGTTTTATGCAGCACCCCAACTCACCTTTCCCCTTAAGCAAGCATAAGTTGGTTTTCTAAATTTGAGACCCTGTTCTGTTCTGTAATTCAGTTCCTGTGTAGCCAAGTTTACATTCCGTGTATTACTGATATCTTATGATGTTTCTTTTTCTGTGTGACTTATTTCAGTTAGAATCATCATACCTGAATCCACTCATTGTGCTGCTATGGGCCTGATGACACAGATTTCATTGCTGAGTGATATTGCTTTGTAAGTAAATACCACAACTTCTTTCTCCATTTTTCACTTTCTGCGATGTTGAACTTGTACTGTAAACGAGGTTCTTGTAAACAGAGCCGTTCCAAACTTTGGGGTGGCTGTGTCTTTTTGATTTTAATTTCCCTAAGCTATAGGACCATAAGTGGAAGTGCCCTAGGTTCTGTTGCTTTGTTTTTTACATGTTTCCGGAAACACCATACACTTCTCCCTAGTGGTTGTTGGCAATTTACATCCCGCCCATCAGCATAACAAGGCTCCCAGTTCTCCATGGCCTGTCCTGCCTTTCTGGACTTTACACTTTTTTCAGATGGCCCTTTTGACCGGGGGGAAGTGAGACTTCATTGTAGTGCAGATTTCCTTTGCAAGCTTGCTTGGTTGGCCAAAAAGGGCGTATGCGTTTTTTCCTGAATATATTCAGGAAAAAACGCATACGCCCTTTTTGGCCAAGTGCATCATTGTGGACGTTCTGCCTCTTTTCCTATGCTTTCAATGCAATTCCAGTCTACCTCCTGAAATCGGTTTCCTGCAATTCTGCCCCGCTTTCAAGTCCTCTTGGCAGCCTTACTTCAGTCTATTTTTGGACGATAGCTGTCATTTATAACTCTGCAGGTTTGTGAATTACAGTGCCCCTGAGCTCCTTTCTTCAACTCGCTTTCTTGTGAGCTGGCCGCAACACCGCAGGATGGCTTCAGGCCCTAATCTGGTTCCGGCACGGCACGCTGAGCCTTTGGTTAATTCCTCTTCCTGGTGGGAAATGAGAGTTAAATTTGCCCGTCCAGACACCTCCAGCTATTCTCTCATTGGTATTCGCTATTCCTGTTCATCTTCCGCAGAAATTGCAAACTGGGCCAAACAGGAGGTTAAAGGGACTGACTCTCCAAGTCGGGAGAGTGTTAGTAAAGCGTCTGGAATGTTGCACCCGAGTACCAGGGGAGGAAAACTGAGACATATTTGAACACGTCTCCCGTTCACACGGTTGATCATACTCTGGGTTCCACATGCATGTTTTAGCTGAAGGAAGAATACCTTAAACCTGGAGAGTTGAGACCCGTGGAATGGGTACCATGCAATATGACTTCAAAGGGTCTTCATTTGCTCACCGAACCTCTCCAATCCTATCACTGCTGCGTTTATGCCCCTGTACACACGCTTGATTCTCTTTCGGAGACATAGCAATCCATAGGTTTTAAGATACTTACTAGTCAGGTACATTCTTAGGCGTTTCATATGCGGTGTTGAGTCCATTTCGTTGAGCAAGGAGTAGCTCTTGTCTATTCCATATTTGGCTTAAGGAACTTTATCTGTGCTCATTTCAATCTCTGGTTTTATGCAGCACCCCAACTCACCTTCCCCCTTAAGCAAGCGTAAGTTGGTTTTCTAAACTTGAGACACTGTTCTGTTTTGTAATTCAGTTCATGTGTAGCCAAGTTCACATTCTGTGTATTAGTGATACCTTATGATGTTTCTTTTCTGTGTGACTTATTTCAGTTCGAATCATCATACCTTAATCCACTCATTATGCTGCTACTGGCCTGATGACATAGATTTCATTGCTGAGTGATATTGCATTGTACGTAAGTACCACAGGTTCTTTATCCATTTTTCACTTTCTGCGATATTGAACTTGTACCGTAAACGAGGTTCTTGTAAACAGAGCCGTCCCAAACTTTGGGGTGGCTGTGTCTTTTTGATTTTAATTTCCCTAAGCTATAGGACCATAAGTGGAAGTGCCCTAGGTTCTGTTGCTTTGTTTTTTAGATGTTTCAGGAAACACCATACACTTCTCCAGAGTGGCTGTTGGCAATTTACATCCCGCCAATCAGCATAAGAAGGCTCCCAGTTCTCCATGGCCTGTCGTGCCTTTCTGGATTTTACACTTTTTTCAGATGGCCCTTTTGACCGGGTGGAAGTGAGACTTCATTGTAGTGCAGATTTCCTTTGCAAGCTTGCTTGGTTGGCCAAAAAGGGCGTATGCGTTTTTTCCTGAATATATTCAGGAAAAAACGCATACGCCCTTTTTGGCCAAGTGCATCATTGTCGAGTTTCTGACTCTCTTCATATGCTTTCAATGCAATTCCAGTCTACCTCCTGAAATCGGTTTCCTGCAATTCTGCCTTGCTTTCAATGCCTCTTCATAGCCTTACCTCAATATATTTTTAAAAATAGTTGGCCTTTATAACTCTGCAGGTTTTTGAATTGCAGTGGCCCTTAGCTCCATTTTTTAGCTCTTATTTTTGTGGTCTTGCCCCGTAACCACAGGATTCCTTGAAGCCCTATTTTTCTTCTGGGGCACCTTGCTGTGCCTTTGGTTAATTCTTCTTACTGATGTGATATTAGAGTGACATGTGCCCATTGAAACCGCTACAGCTAGTTTCTCACTGGTTCCCCCTATTCCCATTCATCCTCTGCACTAACTGCAGACTGTGCGATACCAGAACTTAAAGGCATTGACTCCATGTGGGGATGTTGTTAGTAAAGCGGCTGGAATGTCGATCCGGAGCCCCAGGAGAGGAAAAATGAGGTGCGTTTTAGAAACCTTTCCCGATCATATGGTATACCAGTCGCTGGGTTTCCCAAGCATGGTTTAGCTGTAGGAAGATTCCCTTCAACCTGGAGTGTTGGGACCCTTGGACTGAGTAGCATGAAGTATTGCATTAAACTTTCGGCAGTTGCTCACCAAAGCTCACCAATCCTGTCAGCCCCAAGTGTCCAGCCTTATGTCTTATCCAGCTGTGGGTTTATATGTGGTCAATCCAGGTTGCATCACAGCCCCTGAGCGAATTTTGTAAGAATTTTTCTCTCTTTCATTGTTTCAGCGTTTTGTTTTTAAAATTTATTTCTATAATGGGGTTTAGCTCCTTTTCACTGCTGTGTTTGTGCCGCTCTGCACACACTTGATTCCCTTATGGAGATATATCAATACATGGGTTTTAAGATTCTTATTCCTCAGATATATTTCTCTGCGGTGTATAGGGTGTGTTGAGGCCAGTTCATTGAGCAAGGTGTAGATCTTGTCTAATACCTATTTGGTTTATTGAACGGTATCTGTGCTAATTTCAAACTCTGGTTTTATGCATCACCCCACCTCTCCTTTCCCCTTAAGCTGACATAAGTGTGTTTTCTAAATGTGAGACACTGTTCTGTTCTGTAATTCATTTCTTGTGCAGCCATATTTACCCTCCCTCTATAAGTGATATCTTATGATATGTTTCTTTTTCTGTTTGACTTATTTCAAGTAGTATTATCGGACCTAAATCCACTCTTTATCCTTCTACTAGCCTTATTACATTGATTTCATGGTGAAGAGATATTCCATTGTACATAAGTACCACATCTTCTTTATCCATTGTTCTCTTTCCTGGGATATTTAAGGTGTACTGAAGTTGAGGTTCTTGTAAACAGAGTAGCCCTAAACTGTGGTGTGCTTGTGTCTTGTTGATTTTTAGACTTCCCTAGATATACTCCCATGATTGGAAGTGTCCTATGCTCTGTAGCTCTGTTTTTTAGATGATTTAGGAACCACCATACACTTCTCCAGAGTGGCTCTCGGCAGTTCACACACTGCCCATCAGCGTATAAAGGCTCCCTGTTCTCCATGGCCTGTCCTGCATTTCTGGTTTTTACAATTTTTTAGGATGGCCCTTTTGACCGGTGGGAAGTGAGACTTCTTTGTTGTGCACATTTGCATTGCTTGCTTGCTTCGTTGCCCATAAAGTGCGTATGCGTTTTTTCCTGGATATAATCAGGAAAAAACGCATACGCCCTTTTGGGCCAACTGCATCATTGTCGAAATTCTGCCGCTTTTCATGTGCGTTAAAGACGAGTCCAATCTATCTCTTGAAATCTGTTTCTTGCAATTCTGTCTTGCATTCAGATCCTCTTCTTTGCCTTACCTCAACATATTTTTGGACGTTAGTTTTCATTTATAACTCTGCAGGTTTGTGAATTGCAGTGACCCTGAGCTCCATTTTTTAAGTTGCTCTTTTGTGAGCTGGCCTCAAACCCGCAGGATTGCTTCAGGCCCTATTTTGGCTCCGGCGAGGCAGGCTGAGCCTTTCTTTAATTCTTATTCTTAATGGGAAATTAGAGTGATATGTGCCCGTCCAAACCCCTACAACTCTTCTCTCATTGGTTCCCCCTCTTCCCGTTCATCCTCCTCACAATTTGCAAACTGTGTGAAACAGAAGTTTAAATGTGCTGATTCTCCAAGTGGGGAGATTCTAAGTAGCGTGGCTGGAATGGTGAACAGGAGCACCAGGAGAGGATAAATGAGGTGCATTTTAGACACATCTCCCGATCACATGGTGTACAGTCCTCTGGGTTTTCCATGCATGTTTTAGCTGTAGGAAGATCCCTTGAACCTGCAGATTTGGGACCCATTGAATGGGTACCAGGTAGTATTACTTTAAAGGGTGTGCATTTCCTCACCCAACCTCACATTTCTCTTAGCGCAAACAGTTTCCAGCCTTATGTCTCATCCTGCTGTGGGTCTAGATGTGTTCAATCCATGTTGCATCACCGTCCCTGAGGAAAAGTTGTAAGAGGTTTTCTCTGTCTCTCTGTCGTTTATTTTTTTCAATTTATTACTATATTGGTTACAGCTGATTTTCAAAGCTCTGTTTCTTGCTGCTGTACATCCACTTGATTCGCGTACAGAGAGACATCAATAAATTCTTTTTCAGATTCTTACCAGTCGTATATATTCTTTTCCGGTGACTTGAGTGTGCTGAGTGCAGTTCTTTTAGCTACCGTGTAGGCCTTGTTGATTATCAGTTTGGTATTTGGAATGGTATCTTTGCTAATTTCAACCTCCTGGATGATGCCTCACCCCTCCCCACCTTTCCCGTTTAGCAGCCTTATGCGTGTTTTCTACATATTTGACTATGTTTTTGTTTTGTAATTTATTTCATGTGTAGCCATTTTGGATTCCACCTTTAAGTGATATCTTATGATATGTGTCTTTTTCTTTTTGAATTCTGTCACTTAGAATGATCATACGTAACTCCTCCGGAGTTGTTACAACTGGCCATATTTCATTGATTTCCAGGCTGAATAATATTCCACTCTACCTAAGTACCACATCTCTATCCATTTTTCCCCTCCAGAGACATTTAAGTTATATCCTAGTCGAGGATCTTTTAAACAGAGAGGGGGTAAACATTGGGGTGCCTGTGTCCTCTCGATTTTTGTTTTTCCCAAGATATACGCCCATGAGTGCAAGTGCCCTATGCTCTGTAGCTCATTTTTTAGATGCTTTAGTAAACACAATACACTTCTCCAGAATGGCCGTTGGCAATATACATTTCCACTATAAGTCTCACAGGGCTCCCTCTTCTCGTTGCCCTGTCCTGCATTTCTGTTGTTTACGCTTTATGAGGATGGCTCTTCTGACTGATGCGAAGTGATATCTTTTGTAGTATTGACTTCCAGTGCCCACCTGTTTGGTTGGCTAAAAAAGTGTATGCCCTTTTCTTGAATATATACAGAAAAGAACGCATACACCCTTTTTGGCCAACTGCAATGTTGGCAATGTTCAGCTCCTTTTCTTGTGCTTAATGGCGAGTCCTTTCTACCTCCTCAAATCCCTTTCCTGCCATTCTCCCTTGCTTACAAGTCCTTTTCTCTGACTTTCCTCAAGACATTTTTCAGTGATGGATATTTTCAACTCTGCAGTTTTGTGAATTTTACTGCCCCTGAGTTCCATTGTTCAACTCGTGTTTATGGGAACTGGCCACAAAGCAGCAGGATTTCCTCAAGCCCTATACTGTTTCCATGGGCAACCCTAGCCTTTGGTCAATTCGTCTTCCTGATTGGAAATTAGAGTGACATGTGCCTGTCTGAACACCTAGGACTTGTCTCTCATTGTTCCTCATCCTTCCGCTTCATCCTCTGGACAAATTCCAAACTGTACGCAACAGGATGTTGACAGTGCTGACATCTCCAAGTGGGGAGACTGTTAGTAAAGACGCTGGAGGGGTGAACCCGAGCACCAGGAGATGAGGAGATGAGATGCCTTTTCCAAACTCTTCCCGATCAGACGGTATACCATCCTCTGGGTGTGACAGACATGTTTTAGCAGTAGGAAGAGTCCCATTCATGTAAGGAGAACACCAGGGCTTTTTCAAAATCAGTGTCTCCCCGAAACCCAAACTGGGGAAGTTTTTAAGCTACGGCTACACATATGTTCATTAAGGGCCTTGGGAAGTAGGCAGAGTCCAAACTTTAGATGATTGAAGTCTTCAGGGTCAGAAGCACTCACCACCAGCTTCCCTTAGGCTACACTTTAACTGTCATTGATAGATGATGTCAATAAAAATATCTATTCTTTTTCAGATTATTTCCCCTTATAGGTTATTGCAAAATGTTGAGTGTAGTTCCCTGTGCTATACAGTAGTTCCTTGTTGATGATCTATTTTATACATAGCAGTGTGTATGTGTTCATTCCAAACTGTTAATTTATCCCTCCTCCCACCTTTCCCCTTTGGTAATAATAAATTATAAGATTTTATACTTCTCAGAAATGGGGGAGCTGAAAGAGAGGTATCATTTTCAATGGAAAAGCATTTAAAACAAGATTGAAGGTTTAACCAAGATTATTAGCTGTACATCCTTGGAAAGAAATCACTTCGTTTCTCTAATATTGACCTGACAAATAAGACAAACCTTTTCACTGAACTTGCTTATAAAAAGTGATGGAAATATCAAATGGAAGTGTTAAAAACATCTTATTTTACCCGAGCCTTATACACTGTTCTATGTTAACTACAGTTTGGCTCACACATCTGTTCATTGAGGTTACAATAGTCTCAATTTCTGTTACTGATCCTCCAGAGTGGACCCCAACAAGTGTCCCCCTGCCCAGTGTCATTGGGGCCAACAGATCGAGACTGAGTTTGGTTCACAAGCAAAGGAAACTTTATATTTTGATCAGAGAATGGAGAGGTGAGAGCATGCACTACCCCGTGGGCTGTGGGCTGGGCTGCTGTGTAGAGATCCTGTCAGAGTCAGTGGGAGGGAGGGAGGCGGCGGAGCTCTCGAGGGCCGGGTTGGCTGTAGCTCAGGCTCTATATCGTGGAGTCTGCACTGGGCCCCAGGAGCTGAGGTGTCGACCCAGCCATTCTGCACTAGGAAATCTGGTCTGAAGTGCCGGGTGTGGAACCTCTGCATGCGGGACCCTAGGAGCACGTGAAATTAGACAAAGCACAAAGGATAAAAAAGGTTAGACTTGACTTTATTGCCCAGATTCTATTTTTATCTCCCAGGGATTTTTAATGGGCTTTGCTGGGGACAAACCCCTCCTCTGCCTTTTGTCCCGTTCCTCATTCTTGGAGTGCTGAGGGTGCAGACCCTTCTTCTGTAACTGCTGAGTGCTGAGTTGGGAGCCCTCATACCCTGGGGCGAGGGTCAGAGCTTCTCCCCAGCAGCCTCCCGGTGACGTTGATTGTCCCCAGGACCCCTGCCTCCCTGCTCGTCCACCTGAGCACCAGCATTGGAAGTGTTATAGATTCTAATGACCTTTAAGGGTCCAGGAAAGAGATGTGCAGAGACGCTGTGGGGGCCGGTTTCACCCCGCCCCACATTTGTTCGGCCACCTTAGGCTGACCGTCTCTGCCAGCCTAGATGCTCTGACCAGTAGTCTGCGCTTTCTTCAATTAGGCCCCTGAATTAACGTACAAACAGCACCAGGTGTCAGAGCCCTGCCCGCTCAACTCCCAGACAGTCCAGGGTCAGTGGTGACCAAGGACCATGATGGCTACTGAGTCAACAGCCTTTTGAAGTAAACAGGAGTCCAGCCGGTCTTATTGGCCACCATCATCACGGTGTCTGTAGGCTTTTCTATGGTGACAGTGTGGTATACTGTTCCCCCGCCAAGATTATTAGCTCCCCTCTGGGTGCAGTAAGTCCTGCAAGCAGTAGTCTACTCTTTTGGGACACACTCTTGTTGTTTTATGAGAGAAACTCCAGGTCAAGTGATGTTCACACGAGTCGTCATGGTGCCCTGTTGCCCCCGGTTATCTCTCTGGATGTTGGAGTTGGAGGGCCTCCTCACTCGAGGTCGGTGTGCCCATGGAGTGAACCCTGCAACTTCAGGGCATGGTTGGTGGTTAGGATCACCACGTGGGGTCCTTTTCCCTTAGGAGGGAGGTGGCCTTTTGGGCTGCTGATTTCCAGGTTTTTAGATACCGCCAGTATCTTGGCCAGATGTGGCAGTGGGCCAAGCCCCTTAGTGACCGTAGTTTATCCTACCTGGATGGCATTCTTGCATTGTTCCATTTCAAGTGGTCCCAGTTTTTGCACTAATTCTCCAATGGCGATTCACCTTTCACCGGGAATGTAAAGGTCAAAGGGTTTAGCTAAATTAGGGAGTTCCAGGGCAAGGGTCTGAATTGACTGCTCTTTCCATTCTTGAAAGGCCACTTCTGGATTCTATTCAAAAGGATCATCATCTTTTCCTTTCAGTGTTTCATATAGAGGCCCAGCTAGTAGACTGTAGCTAGGGATCCAGAAGCAGCAAACCCTGGCCTCCCCAGGAACCCCTAAGCTGTCTTCTAGTTTTAGAAAGGGGTAAGGCTGAAAATGGTTTCTTCCCTTTCCTGGGATGGGCTTCTCTGACCTTCTGTGAGAATGAAGCCCAGGCAGGTCACCGCAGTCTGTGATATTTGAGCTTTTTCTTGGACAACTTCTATCCTTTATTGGCTTGGTAGTTCAGAGGCCTCCTTAGTAGGGCTGGTGATCAGAATGTCGTCTGCATATTGAAGGAGGGTTTCCTTTTCCAGAGGTAGAACTTTTAGGTCTTTAGCTAAGCTTTCCCCAAAGATGGTGTGGGAATTTTTGCACCCTTGGGGCCAGACGGCCCGGAAGTATTGTTTTAGTTGTATGTTGAGTCCTGCCACTCACAAGCCAAAATTTCTTGTGACTCTGGGACTAATGGAATACAAAAGAAGGCATCATTGAAGACTAATACAGAATACCATGTCCTGGTGGTTGGTAGAATGACCAGCAGGGTGTAGGAATTAGGAGCAACTGGAGGTATATCCTCGGTGGCTTCACTGACTGTCCTGACATCCTTTACCAGGTCCCCAGCAGCCCATGGGGCTCTCGTGGTCAGACCAATCCCAGAATATGGAGCTCACCTGGGCAGGTACCCCACCCCCACCCCAGCCCACGGGGCTCTCGTGGTCAGGCCCCTCCCAGGATACAGAGCTACCCTTGCAGGTACCGTGGCAGGGCTGGGCACACAGGAACCGTGCACATAGCCCTCATTGCAGAGCACCCCCAGCTCACCTGTCGCTCAGAGCTGACACAGAGCACCTCAGAGCAGGACTTGAACTAACAAACAGCAGCTGCGACAGGTCTGTGACCCTGGGCATCACTCCGTGAGGCCTCCCTCCACCTGGTCTTCCAGAGACTTCCACTGCACCCGGGGCACCAGGCCTCTGTCTCCAACCACCACCCACCCCTCCTCTGCCTGACTCCTGGGTTCCTCTCATTAGGAGAGGGTTTTCTTGAAGTTGTCTCCCACTCATGGGCCAGATAAAATGATTAGAAAACAAGCGAAAGCTGCAGCCCCTTGTCTATCCTGACTCTCAGGAGCCCACACCTGTTCCTTGGACCTGGCCGGTTCAGCAAGTTCCATTTTCTGCAACTGTGAGCCCCTGAGGGGTGATGATTGGCTGACCTGGGCAGCCTTACCGTGCCGGCCAGCCCTCCCCAGGTGTGCCTGGGTTGAGATCAATATAAATACCACTCCAGGCAGCAAGAGCCCCTGCAGCCGTGCCTGACGCCATTTTCTCTGCCCTGTCAGCAGTCTCGGGGCTGGGCTGGTGGGAGGGAGTGAGAGGCCACGGCTTTGTGGGTGGCCCAGTGTGAGTGGGGCTCTGCTGGACTTTCTGCAGCAGTTGCCAGGCTGCCACCTGCTAAAGAAGAGGATGTGTCACCCATACCTGCTGCTGGAATTTCTCCCTGGGCAGAGGTGAGGAAGGAAAAAAGCAGTGGGGGCAGGGACAGGACGGGTATCTCAGGCAGGGAAATGGAAATCTTCCAGAAGAGCACCCAGGGCCAGGACCATCCTGGCTGGCCTGCAGGCACCAAGTCGGCCGGCATGCTGTCACTCGTGTGGCTCTATGGCCCTTCCTCTAGGCTTTCAAGTCCTTGTATATATTCAGGTGTTTTACCTGGGACGGGTGGGAATAGTTCAGCAGCAACTGGCCTGGGGCTCAGCTCACGTTTACTCACAGATGCCTCGGCACGGTGCCCCAGCTTTGCAATGAGGACGCTTGTTGCGTGGGGGCTGCTGGCTGAATGGGAGACGATTCCCCACCACTGACCAACTTCAGAATTGTTTACAACTGGAGCAAGTGCCCTGATACGGTTTTCCTCTGTGTAACTGGTGGGTTCTGTGTTTTTTTTCTCTTTTTCGTTTTTGGTTCAAGGTAGATTTTATTCCTCTTTTTTGTATTTACAGATATAAGCATGGAAATAATTTATTCATATAAATACATGTATGTGCAGGGAATAATTGTTTTTTCTGTTTTATTTTTTAAATTTTATTTCTTTTTAATTTTGAATTTTATTTTATATTTTTATACAGCAGGTTCTTATTGGTTATCTATTTTATACATATAAATGTATACATGCCAATCCCAGTCTCTCAACTCCTCCCACCACCACCCCCCAACAGCTTTCCCCCCTTGTTGTCCATACGTTTGTTGTCTACATCTGTTGCTCTATTTATGCCTTGCAAAATGGTTAATCTGTACAGTTTTTCTAGGTTCCACATATATGCATGAATATACAAGATTTGTTTTTCTCTTTCTGACTTACTTCACTCTGTATGACAGTCTCTAGATCCATCGACGTCTCTACAAATGACCCAATTTCATTCCTTTTCATGGCTTAGTAATATTCCATTTTATATATGTACCACAGCTTTATGCATTCGTCTGTCTGTGGGCATTTAGGTTGCTTCCATTACCTCGATATTGTAAATAGTGATGCAATGAACATTGCGGTGAATGACTCTTTTTGATTTATGGTTTTGTCTGGGTATATGTCCAGTACTGGGATTGCTGTATCATATGGTAATTCTATTGTTAGTTTCTTAAGAAATTCCATATTGTTCTCCATAATGACTGTATCAATTTATATTCCCAACAATAGTGGAAGAGGGTTCCTTTTCTCCACACCCTTTCCAGCATTTTTTGTTTGTAGATTTTCAATGATGCCTATTCTACCAGGTGTGAGGTGATACCTCATTGTTGAATCCATTTCGTTGAGCAAGGGGTAGCTCTTGTCTATTACATATTTGGCTTATGGAACGGTATCTGTGCTAATTTCAAACTCTGCTTTTATGCAGCACCCCAACTCACCTTCCCCCTTAAGCAGGCATATGTTGGTTTTCTAAATTTGAGACCCTGTTCTGTTTTGTAATTCAGTTCATGTGTAGCCAAGTTCACATTCCGTGTATTAGTGATACCTTATGATGTTTCTTTTTCTGTGTGACTTATTTCACTTAGAAAAATCGTGCCTCAATCCACTCATTATGCTGGTACGGGCCTGGTGACATAGATTTCATTGCTGAGTGGTATTCTGTTGTACATAAGTACCGCAACTTCTTTATCCATTATTTGCTCTCTGGGATATTTAACTTGTGCCGTAGAAGAGATTCCTGTAAAAAGAGGCGTCCCAAATTTTGGGGTTGCTATGTCTTTTTGATATTAATTTCCCTAAGCTATAGGACCATAAGTGGAAGTGCCCTAGGCTCTGTTGCTTTGTTTTTTAGATGTTTCAGGAAACACCATACACTTCTCCCGAGTGTCTGTTGGCAATTTACATCCCGCCCATCAGCATAACAAGGCTCCCAGTTCTCCATGGCGTGTCCTGCCTTTCTGGATTTTACACTTTTTTCTGATGGCCCTTTTGACCGGGGGGAAGTGAGACTTCATTGTATTGCCGATTTCCCTTGCAAGCTTGCTTGGTTGGCCAAAAAGTGCGTATGCGTTTTTTCCTGAATATATTCAGGAAAAAACGCATACGCCCTTTTTGGCGAAGTGCATCATTGTGGACGTTCTGCCTCTTTTCGTATGCTTTCAGTGCAATTCCAGTCTACCTCCTGAAATCGGTTTCCTGCAATTCTGCCCCGCTTTCAAGTCCTCTTGGCAGCCTTACTTCAGTCTATATTGGGATGATAGCTGTCATTTATAACTCTGCAGGTTTGTGAATTACAGTGCCCCTGAGCTCCTTTCTTCAACTCGCTTTCTTGTGAGCTGGCCGCAACACCGCAGGATGGCTTCAGGCCCTAATCTGGTTCCGGCACGGCATGCTGAGCCTTTGGTTATTTCCTCTTCCTGGTGGGAAATGAGAGTTAAATTTGCCCGTCCAGACACCTCCAGCTAGTCTCTCATTGGTTCTCGCTATTCCTGTTCATCTTCCGCAGAAATTGCAAACTGGGCCAAACAGGAGGTTAAAGGCGCTGACTCTCCAAGTGGGGAGAGTGTTAGTAAAGCCTCTGGAATGTTGCCCCCGAGTACCAGGTACGAAAACTGAGACATATTTGAACACGTCTCCCGTTCACACGGTTGATCATACTCTGGGTTCCACATGCATGTTTTAGCTGAAGGAAGAATACCTTAAACCTGGAGAGTTGAGACCCGTGGAATGGGTACCATGCAATATGACTTCAAAGGGTCTTCATTTGCTCACCGAACATCTCCAATCCTATCACTGCTGCGTTTATGCCCCTGTACACATGCTTGATTCTCCTTCGGAGACATAGCAATCCATAGGTTTTAAGATACTTAGTAGTCAGGTACATTCTTAGGCGTTTAATATGGGGTGTTGAGTCCATTTCGTTGAGCAAGGAGTAGCTCTTGTCTATTCCATATTTGGCTTAAGGAACTTTATCTGTGCTCATTTCAATCTCTGGTTTTATGCAGCACCCCAACTCACCTTTACCCTTAAGCAAGCATAAGTTGGTTTTCTAAATTTGAGACCCTGTTCTGTTTTGGAATTCAGTTCCTGTGTAGCCAAGTTTACATTGCGTGTATTAGTGATATCTTATGATGTTTCTTTTTCTGTGTGACTTATTTCAGTTAGAATCATCGTACCTGAATCCACTCATTATGCTGCTACGGGCCTGATGACATAGATTTCATTGCTGAGTGATACTGCATTGTACGTAAGTACCACAAGTTCTTTATCCATTTTTCACTTTCTGTGATATTGAACTTGTACGGTAAACGAGGTTCTTGTAAACAGAGGCGTCCCAAACTTTGGGGTGGCTGTGTCTTTTTGATTTTAATTTCCCTAAGCTATAGGACCATAAGTGGAAGTGCCCTAGGCTCTGTTGCTTTGTTTTTTAGATGTTTCAGGAAACACCATACACTTCTCCCGAGTGTCTGTTGGCAATTTGCATCCCGCCCATCAGCATAACAAGGCTCCCAGTTCTCCATGGCCTGTCCTGCCTTTCTGGATTTTACACTTTTTTCAGATGGCCCTTTTGACCGGGGGGAAGTGAGACTTCATTGTATTGCAGATTTCCTTTGCAAGTTTGGTTGGTGGGCCATAAAGGACGTATGCGTTTTTTCCTGAATATATTCAGGAAAAAACGCATACGCCCTTTTAGGCCAAGTGCATCATTGTGGACGTTCTGCCTCTTTTCCTATGCTTTCAATGCAATTCCAGTCTACCTCCTGAAATCGGTTTCCTGCAATTCTGCCCCGCTTTCAAGTCCTCTTGGCAGCCTTACTTCAGTCTATTTTTGGACGATAGCTGTCATTTATAACTCTGCAGGTTTGTGAATTACAGTGCCCCTGAGCTCCTTTCTTTGACTCGCTTTCTTTTGAGCTGGCCGCAACACCGCAGGATGGCTTCAGGCCCTAATCTGGTTCTGGCACGGCACGCTGAGCCTTTGGTTAATTCCTCTTCCTGGTGGGAAATGAGAGTTAAATTTGCCCGTCCAGACACCTCCAGCTAGTCTCTCATTGGTTCTCGCTATTCCTGTTCATCTTCCGCAGAAATTGCAAACTGGGCCAAACAGGAGGTTAAAGGGACTGACTCTCCAAGTCGGGAGAGTGTTAGTAAAGCGTCTGGAATGTTGCACCCGAGTAGCAGGGTACGAAAACTGAGACATATTTGAACACGTCTCCCGATCACATGGTTGATCATACTCTAGGTTCCACATGCATGTTTTACCTGAAGGAAGAATACCTTAAAACTGTGTAGTTGAAACCCATGGAATGGGTACCATGCAATATGACTTCAAAGGGTCTTCATTTGCTCACGAACCTCTCCAATCCTATCACTGCTGCGTTTATGCCCCTGTACACATGCTTGATTCTCTTTCGGAGACATAGCAATCCATAGGTTTTAAGATACTTACTAGTCAGGTACATTCTTATGCGTTTAATATGCGGAGTGGAGTCCATTTCGTTGAGCAAGGAGTAGCTCTTGTCTATTCCATATTTGGCTTAAGGAACTTTATCTGTGCTCATTTCAATCTCTGGTTTTATGCAGCACCCCAACTCACCTTTACCCCTAAGCAAGAATAAGTTGTTTTTCTAAATTTGAGACCCTGTTCTGTTCTGTAATTCAGTTCCTGTGTAGCCAAGTTTCCATTCCGTGTATTACTGATATCTTATGATGTTTCTTTTTCTGTGTGACTTATTTCAGTTAGAATCATCATACCTGAATCCACTCATTGTGCTGCTAAGGGCCTGATGACACAGATTTCATTGCTGAGTGATATTGCTTTGTAAGTGAATACCACAACTTCTTTATCCATTTTTCACTTTCTGCGATGTTGAACTTGTACTGTAAACGAGGTTCTTGTAAACAGAGCCGTTCCAAACTTTGGGGTGGCTGTGTCTTTTTGATTTTAATTTCCCTAAGCTATAGGACCATAAGTGGCAGTGCCCTAGGCTCTGTTGCTTTGTTTTTTAGATGTTTCAGGAAACACCATACACTTCTCCCGAGTGGTTGTTGGCAATTTACATCCCGCCCATCAGCATAACAAGGCTCCCAGTTCTCCATGGCCTGTCCTGCCTTTCTGGATTTTACACATTTTTCAGATGGCCCTTTTGACCGGGGGGAAGTGAGACTTCATTGTAGTGCAGATTTCCTTTGCAAGCATCCTTGGTTGGCCAAAAAGGGCGTATGCTTTTTTTCCTGAATATATTCAGGAAAAAACGCATACGCCCTTTTTGGCCAAGTGCATCACTGTGGACGTTCTACCTCTTTTCCTATGCTTTCAATGCAATTCCAGTCTACCTCCTGAAATCGGTTTCCTGCAATTCTGCCCCGCTTTCAAGTCCTCTTGGCAGCCTTACTTCAATATATTTTTGGACGATAGCTGTCATTTATAACTCTGCAGCTTTGTGAATTACAGTGCCCCTGAGCTCCTTTCTTCAACTCGCTTTCTTGTGACCTGGCCGCAACACCGTACGATGGCTTCAGGCCCTAATATGGTTCCGGCACGGCACGCTGAGCCTTTGGTTAATTCCTCTTCCTGGTGGGAAAGAAAAGTTAAATTTGCCCGTCCAGACACCTCCAGCTAGTCTCTCATTGGTTCTCCCTATTCCTGTTCAACTTCCGCAGTAATTTCAAACTGGGCCAAATAGGAGGTTAAAGGCACTGACTCTCCAGGTCGGGAGAGCGTTAGTAAAGCGTCTGGAATGTTGCACCCGAGTACCAGGGGACGGAAACTGAGACATATTTGAACACGTCTCCCGATCACATGGTTGATCATACTCTGGGTTCCACATTCATGTTTTAGCTGAAGGAAGAATACCTTAAACCTGGAGAGCTAAGACCCGTGGAATGGGTACCATGCAATATGACTTCAAAGGGTCTTCATTTGCTCACCGAACCTCTCCAATCCTATCACTGCTGCGTTTATGCCCCTGTACACACGCTTGATTCTCTTTTGGAGACATAGCAATCCATAGGTTTTAAGATACTTACTAGTCAGGTACATTCTTAGGCGTTTAATATGCGGTGTTGAGTCCATTTCGTTGAGCAAGGAGTAGCTCTTGTCTATTCCATATTTGGCTTAAGGAACTTTATCTGTGCTCATTTCAATCTCTGGTTTTATGCAGCACCCCTACTCACCTTTACCCTTAAGCAAGCATAAGTTGGTTTTCTAAATTTGAGTCCCTGTTCTGTTCTGTAATTCAGTTCCTGGGTAGCCAAGTTTACATTCCGTGTATTACTGATATCTTATGATGTTTCTTTTTCTGTGTGACTTACTTCAGTTAGAATCATCATACCTGAATCCACTCATTGTGCTGCTAAGGGCCTGATGACATAGATTTCATTGCTGAGTGATATTGCTTTGTAAGTAAATACCACATCTTCTTTATCCATTTTTCACTTTCTGAGATGTTGAATTGTACTGTAAATGAGGTTCTTGTAAACAGAGCCGTTCCAAACTTTGGGGTGGCTGTGTCTTTTTGATTTTAATTTCCCTAAGCTATAGGACCATAAGTGGAAGTGCCCTAGGCTCTGTTGCTTTGTTTTTCAGATGTTTCAGGAAACACCATACACTTCTCCCGAGTGTCTTTTGGCAATTTACATCCCGTCCATCAGCATAACAAGACTCCCAATTCTCCATGGCGTGTCCTGCCTTTCTGGATTTTACACTTTTTTCAGATGGCCCTTTTGACCGGGGGGAAGTGAGACTTCATTGTAGTGCAGATTTCCTTTGCAAGTTTGCTCGGTTGGCCAAAAAGGGCGTATGCGTTTTTTCCTGAATATATTCAGGAAAAAACGCATACGCCCTTTTTGGCCAAGTGCATCATTGTGGACGTTCTGCCTCTTTTCCTATGCTTTCAATGCAATTCCAGTCTACCTCCTGAAATCGGTTTCCTGCAATTCTGCCCCGCTTTCAAGTCCTCTTGGCAGCCTTACTTCAATATATTTTTGGACGATAGCTATCATTTATAACTCTGCAGGTTTGTGAATTACAGTGCCCCTGAACTCCTTTCTTCAACTCGCTTTCTTGTGAGCTGGCCGCAACACCGCAGGATGGCTTCAGGCCCTAATCTGGTTCCGGCACGGCACGCTGAGCCTTTGGTTAATTCCTCTTCCTGGTGGGAAATGAGAGTTAAATTTGCCCGTCCAGACACCTCCAGCTAGTCTCTCATTGGTTCTCGCTATTCCTGTTCATCTTCCGCAGAAATTGCAAACTGGGCCAAACAGGAGGTTAAAGGCGCTGACTCTCCAAGTCGGGAGAGTGTTAGTAAAGCGTCTGGAATGTTGCACCCGAGTACCAGGGGAGGAAAACTGAGACATATTTGAACATGTCTCCCGATCACACGGTTGATCATACTCTGGGTTCCACATGCATGTTTTAGCTGAAGGAAGAATACCTTAAACCTGGAGAGTTGAGACCCGTGTAATGGGTACCATGCAATATGACTTCAAAGGGTCTTCATTTGCTCACCGAACCTCTCCAGTCCTATCACTGCTGCGTTTATGCCCCTGTACACATGCTTGTTTCTCTTTCGGAGACATAGCAATCCATAGGTTTTAAGATAATTACTAGTCAGGTACATTCTTAGGCGTTTAATATGCGGTGTTGAGTCCATTTCGTTGAGCAAGGAGTAGCTCTTGTCTATTCCATATTTGGCTTAAGGAACTTTATCTGTGCTCATTTCAATCTCTGGTTTTATGCAGCACCCCAACTCACCTTTACCCTTAAGCAAGCATAAGTTGCTTTTCTAAATTTGAGACCCTGTTCTGTTTTGGAATTCAGTTCCTGTGTAGCCAAGTTTACATTCCGTGTATTACTGATATCTTATGATGTTTCTTTTTCTGTGTGACTTATTTCAGTTAGAATCATCATACCTGAATCCACTCATTGTGCTGCTAAGGGCCTGATGAGATATATTTCATTGCTGTGTGATATTGCTTTGTAAGTAAATACCACAACTTCTTTATCCATTTTTCACTTTCTGCGATGTTGAACTTCTATTGTAAATGAGGTTCTTGTAAACAGAGCCGTTCCAAACTTTGGGGTGGCTGTGTCTTTTTGATTTTAATTTCCCTAAGCTATAGGACCATAAGTGGAAGTGCCCTAGGCTCTGTTGCTTTGTTTTTTAGATGTTTCAGGAAACACCATACACTTCTCCCGAGTGTCTGTTGGCAATTTACATCCCGCCCATCAGCATAACAAGGCTCCCAGTTCTCCATGGCCTGTCCTGCCTTTCTGGATTTTACACTTTTTTCAGATGGCCCTTTTGACCGGGGGGAAGTGAGACTTCATTGTAGTGCAGATTTCCTTTGCAAGCTTGCTTGGTTGGCAAAAAAGGGCGTATGCGTTTTTTCCTGAATATATTCAGGAAAAAACGCATACGCCCTTTTTGGCCAAGTGCATCATTGTGGACGTTCTGCCTCTTTTCCTATGCTTTCAATGCAATTCCAGTCTACCTCCTGAAATCGGTTTCCTGCAATTCTGCCCGCTTTCAAGTCCTCTTGGCAGCCTTACTTCAGTATACTTTTGGACGATAGCTGTCATTTATAACTCTGCAGGTTTGTGAATTACAGTGCCCCTGAGCTCGTTTCTTCAACTCGCTTTCTTGTGAGCTGGCCGCAACACTGCTGGATGGCTTCAGGCCCTAATCTGGTTCTGGCACGGCACGCTGAGCCTTTGGTTATTTCCTCTTCCTGGTGGGAAATGAGAGGTAAATTTGCCCGTCCAGGCACCTCCAGCTAGTCTCTCATTGGTTCTCGCTATTCCTGTTCATCTTCCGCAGAAATTGCAAACTGGGCCAAACAGGAGGTTAAAGGCGCTGACTCTCCAAGTGGGGAGAGTGTTAGTAAAGCGTCTGGAATGTTGCACCCGAAAACCAGCATACGAAAACTGAGACGTATTTGAACACGTCTCCTGATCACATGGTTGATCATGCTCTAGGTTCCACATGCATGTTTTAGCTGAAGTAAGAATACCTTAAACCTGGGTAGTTGAAACCCGTGGAATGGGTACCATGCAATATGACTTCAAAAGGTCTTCATTTGCTCACCGAACCTCTCCAATTCTATCACTGCTGCGTTTATGCCCCTGTACACATGCTTGATTCTCTTTCGGAGACATAGCAATCCATAGGTTTTAAGATACTTACTAGTCAGGTACATTCTTAGGCGTTTAATATGGGGTGTTGAGTCCATTTCGTTGAGCAAGGAGTAGCTCTTGTCTATTCCATATTTGCCTTAAGGAACTTTATCTGTATTCATTTTGATCTCTGGTTTTATGCAGCACCCCAACTCACCTTTCCCCTTAAGCAAGCATAAGTTGGTTTTCTAAATTTGAGACCCTGTTCTGTTCTGTAATTCAGTTCCTGTGTAGCCAAGTTTACATTCCGTGTATTACTGATATCTTATGATGTTTCTTTTTCTGTGTGACTTATTTCAGTTAGAATCATTATACCTGAATCCACTCATTGTGCTGCTAAGTGCCTGATGACATAGATTTCATTGCTGAGTGATACTGCATTGTACGTAAGTACCACAAGTTCTTTATCCATTTTTCACTTTCTGTGATATTGAACTTGTACGGTAAACGAGGTTCTTGTAAACAGAGGCGTCCCAAACTTTGGGGTGGCTGTGTCTTTTTGATTTTAATTTCCCTAAGCTATAGGACCATAAGTGGAAGTGCCCTAGGCTCTGTTGCTTTGTTTTTTAGATGTTTCAGGAAACACCATACACTTCTCCCGAGTGTCTGTTGGCAATTTACATCCCGACCATCAGCATAACAAGGCTCCCAGTTCTCCATGGCCTGTCCTGCCTTTCTGGATTTTACACTTTTTTCAGATGGCCGTTTTGACCGGGGGGAAGTGAGACTTCATTGTAGTGCAGATTTCCTTTGCAAGCTTGCTTGGTTGGCCAAAAAGGGCGTATGCGTTTTTTCTTGAATATATTCAGGAAAAAACGCATACGCCCTTTTTGGCCAAGTGCATCATTGTGGACATTCTGCCTCTTTTCCTATGCTTTCAATGCAATTCCAGTCTACCTCCTGAAATCGGTTTCCTGCAATTCTGCCCCGCTTTCAAGTCCTCTTGGCAGCCTTACTTCAGTATATTTTTGGACGATAGCTGTCATTTATAACACTGCAGGTTTGTGCATTACAGTGCCCCTGAGCTCCTTTCTTCAACTCGCTTTCTTTTGAGCTGGCCGCAACACCGCAGGATGGCTTCAGGCCCTAATCTTGTTCCGGCACTGCACGCTGAGCCTTTGGTTATTTCCTCTTCCTGGTGGGAAATGAGAGTTAAATTTGCCCGTCCAGACACCTCCAGCTTGTCTCTCATTGGTTCTCCCTATTCCTGTTCATCTTCCGCAGAAATTGCAAACTGGGCCAAACAGGAGGTTAAAGGCGCTGACTCTCCAAGTGGGGAGAGTGTTAGTAAAGCGTCTGGAATGTTGCACCCGAGTACCAGGGGAGGAAAACTGAGACATATTTGAACACGTCTCCCGTTCACACGGTTGATCATATTCTGGGCTCCACATGCATGTTTTAGCTGAAGGAAGAATACCTTAAACCTGGAGAGTTGAGACCCGTGTAATGGGTACCATGCAATATGACTTCAAAGTGTCTTCATTTGCTCACCGAACCTCTGCAATCCTATCACTGCTGCGTTTATGCCCCTGTACACACGCTTGATTCTCTTTTGGAGACATAGCAATCCATAGGTTTTAAGATACTTACTAGTCAGGTACATTCTTAGGCGTTTAATATGGGGTGTTGAGTCCATTTCGTTGAGCAAGGAGTAGCTCTTGTCTATTCCATATTTGGCTTAAGGAACTTTATCTGTGCTCATTTCAATCTCTGGTTTTATGCAGCAACCCAACTCACCTTTCCCCTTAAGCAAGCATAAGTTGGTTTTCTAAATTTGAGACCCTGTTCTGTTCTGTAATTCAGTTCCTGTGTAGCCAAGTTTACATTCCGTGTATTACTGATATCTTATGATGTTTCTTTTTCTGTGTGACTTATTTCAGTTAGAATCATCATACCTTAATCCACTCATTGTGCTGCTAAGGGCCTGATGACATAGATTTCATTGCTGAGTGATATTGCTTTGTAAGTAAATACCACAACTTCTTTATCCATTTTTCACTTTCTGCGATGTTGAACTTGTACTGTAAACGAGGTTCTTGTAAACAGAGGCGTCCCAAACTTTGGGGTGGCTGTGTCTTTTTGATTTTAATTTCCCTAAGCTATAGGACCATAAGTGGCAGTGCCCTAGGCTCTGTTGCTTTGTTTTTTAGATGTTTCAGGAAACACCATACACTTCTCCTGAGTGTCTGTTGGTAATTTACATCCCGCCCATCAGCATAAGAAGGCTCCCAGTTCTCCATGGCCTGTCCTGCCTTTCTGGATTTTACACTTTTTTCAGATGGCCCTTTTGACCGGGGGGAAGTGAGACTTCATTGTAGTGCAGATTTCCTTTGCAAGCTTGCTTGGTTGGCCAAAAAGGGCGTATGCGTTTTTTCCTGAATATATTCAGGAAAAAACGCATACGCCCTTTTTGGCCAAGTGCATCATTGTGGACGTTCTGCCTCTTTTCCTATGCTTTCAATGCAATTCCAGTCTACCTCCTGAAATCGGTTTCCTGCAATTCTGCCCCGCTTTCAAGTCCTCTTGGCAGCCTTACTTCAGTCTATTTTTGGACGATAGCTGTCATTTATAACTCTGCAGGTTTGTGAATTACAGTGCCCCTGAGCTCCTTTCTTCAACTCGCTTTCTTGTGACCTGGCCGCAACACCGCAGGATGGCTTCAGGCCCTAATCTGGTTCTGGCACGGCACGCTGAGCCTTTGGTTATTTCCTCTTCCTGGTGGGAAATGAGAGTTAAATTTGCCCGTCCAGACACCTCCAGCTAGCCTCTCATTGGTTCTCGCTATTCCTGTTCATCTTCCACAGAAATTGCAAACTGGGCCAAACAGGAGGTTAAAGGGACTGACTCTCCAAGTGGGGAGAGTGTTAGTAAAGCGTCTGGAATGTTGCACCCGAGTACCAGGGTACGAAAACTGAGACATATTTAAACACGTCTCCCGATCACATGGTTGATCATACTCTAGGTTCCACATGCATGTTTTAGCTGAAGGAAGAATACCTTAAACCTGGATAGTTGAAACCCGTGGAATGGGTACCATGCAATATGACTTCAAAGGGTCTTCATTTGCTCACGAACCTCTCCAATCTTATCACTGCTGCGTTTATGCCCTTGTACACATGCTTGATTCTCTTTCGGAGACATAGCAATCCATAGGTTTTAAGATACTTACTAGTCAGGTACATTCTTAGGCGTTTAATGTGCGGTGTTGAGTCCATTTCGTTGAGCAAGGAGTAGCTCTTGTCTATTCCATATTTGGCTTAAGGAACTTTATCTGTGCTCATTTCAATCTCTGGTTTTATGCAGCACCCCAACTCACCTTTCCCCTTAAGCAAGCATAAGTTGGTTTTCTAAATTTGAGACCCTGTTCTGTTCTGTAATTCAGTTCCTGTGTAGCCAAGTTTACATTCCGTGTATTACTGATATCTTATGATGTTTCTTTTTCTGTGTGACTTATTTCAGTTAGAATCATCATACCTGAAACCACTCATTGTGCTGCTAAGGGCCTGATGACATAGATTTCATTGCTGAGTGATATTGCTTTGTAAGTAAATACCACAACTTCTTTATCCATTTTTCACTTTCTGCGATGTTGAACTTGTATGGTAAACGAGGTTCTTGTAAACAGAGGCGTCCCAAACTTTGGGGTGGCTGTGTCTTTTTGATTTTAATTTCCCTAAGCTATAGGACCATAAGTGGCAGTGCCCTAGGCTCTGTTGCTTTGTTTTTTAGATGTTTCAGGAAACACCATACACTTCTCCTGAGTTTCTGTTGGTAATTTACATCCCGCCCATCAGCATAACAAGGCTCCCAGTTCTCCATGGCCTGTCCTGCCTTTCTGGATTTTACACTTTTTTCAGATGGCCCTTTTGACCGGGGGGAAGTGAGACTTCATTGTAGTGCAGATTTCCTTTGCAAGCTTGCTTGGTGGGCCAAAAAGGGCGTATGCGTTTTTTCCTGAATATATTCAGGAAAAAACGCATACGCCCTTTTTGGCCAAGTGCATCATTGTGGACGTTCTGCCTCTTTTCCTATGCTTTCAATGCAATTCCAGTCTACCTCCTGAAATCGGTTTCCTGCAATTCTGCCCCGCTTTCAAGTCCTCTTGGAAGCCTTACTTCAGTCTATTTTTGGACGATAGCTGTCATTTATAACTCTGCAGGTTTGTGAATTACAGTGCCCCTGAGCTCCTTTCTTCAACTGGCTTTCTTGTGACCTGGCCGCAACACTGCAGGATGGCTTCAGGCCCTAATGTGGTTCCGGCATGGCACGCTGAGCCTCTGGTTATTTCCTCTTCCTGGTGGGAAATGAGAGTTATATTTGCCCGTCCAGACACCTCCAGCTAGTCTCTCATTGGTTCTCGCTATTCCTGTTCATCTTCCGCAGAAATTGCAAACTGGGCCAAACAGGAGGTTAAAGGCGCTGACTCTCCAAGTGGGGAGAGTGTTAGTAAAGCGTCTGGAATGTTGCACCCGAGTACCAGGGGAGGAAAACTGAGACATATTTGAACACGTCTCCCGATCACATGGTTGATCATACTCTGGGTTCCACATGCATGTTTTAGCTGAAGGAAGAATACCTAAAACCTGGGTAGTTGAAACCCGTGGAATGGGTACCATGCAATATGACTTCAAAGGGTCTTCATTTGCTCACCGAACCTCTCCAATCCTATCACTGCTGCGTTTATGACCCTGTACACATGCTTGATTCTCTTTCGGAGACATAGCAATCCATAGGTTTTAAGATACTTACTAGTCAGGTACATTCTTAGGCATTTAATATGCGGTGTTGAGTCCATTTCTTTGAGCAAGGAGTAGCTCTTGTCTATTCCATATTTGGCTTAAGGATCTTTATCTGTGCTCATTTCAATCTCTGGTTTTATGCAGCACCCCAACTCACCTTTCCCCTTAAGCAAGCATAAGTTGGTTTTCTAAATTTGAGACCCTGTTCTGTTCTGTAATTCAGTTCCTGTGTAGCCAAGTTTACATTCCGTGTATTACTGATATCTTATGATGTTTCTTTTTCTGTGTGACTTATTTCAGTTAGAATCATCATACCTGAATCCACTCATTGTGCTACTAAGGGCCTGATGACACAGATTTCATTGCTGAGTGATATTGCTTTGTAAGTAAATACCACAACTTTTTTATCCATTTTTCACTTTCTGCGATGTTGAACTTGTACTGTAAACGAGGTTCTTGTAAACAGAGCCGTTCCAAACTTTGGGGTGGCTGTGTCTTTTTGATTTTAAATTCCCTAAGCTATAGGACCATAAGTGGAAGTGCCCTAGGCTCTGTTGCTTTGTTTTTAGATGTTTCAGGAAACACCATACACTTCTCCCGAGTGGTTGTTGGCAATTTACATCCCGCCCTTCAGCATAACAAGGCTCCCAGTTCTCCATGGCCTGTCCTGCCTTTCTGGATTTTACACTTTTTTCAGATGGCCCTTTTGACCGGGGGGAAGTTAGACTTCATTGTAGTGCAGATTTCCTTTGCAAGCTTGCTTGGTTGGCCAAAAAGGGCGTATGCGTTTTTTCCTGAATATATTCAGGAAAAAACGCATACGCCCTTTTTGGCCAAGTGCATCATTGTGGACGTTCTGCCTCTTTTCCTATGCTTTCAATGCAATTCCAGTCTACCTCCTGAAATCGGTTTCCTGCAATTCTGCCCCGCTTTCAAGTCCTCTTGGCAGCCTTACTTCAGTCTATTTTTGGACGATAGCTGTCATTTATAACTCTGCAGGTTTGTGAATTACAGTGCCCCTGAGCTCCTTTCTTCAACTTGCTTTCTTGTGACCTGGCCGCAACACCGTAGGATGGCTTCAGGCCCTAATCTGGTTCCGGCACGGCACGCTGAGCCTTTGGTTATTTCCTCTTCCTGGTGGGAAATGAGAGTTAAATTTGCCCGTCCAGACACCTCCAGCTAGCCTCTCATTGGTTCTCGCTATTCCTGTTCATCTTCTGCAGAAATTGCAAACTGGGCCAAACAGGAGGTTAAAGGCGCTGACTCTCCAAGTGGGGAGAGTGTTAGTAAAGCGTCTGGAATGTTGCACCCGAGTACCAGGGGAGGAAAACTGAGACATATTTGAACACGTCTCCCGATCACATGGTTGATCATACTCTAGGTTCCACATGCATGTTTTAGCTGAAGGAAGAATACCTAAAACCTGGGTAGTTGAAACCCGTGGAATGGGTACCATGCAATAAGACTTCAAAGGGTCTTCATTTGCTCACCGAACCTCTCCAATCCTATCACTGCTGCATTTATGCCCCTGTACACATGCTTGATTCTCTTTCGGAGACATAGCAATCCATAGGTTTTAAGATACTTACTAGTCAGTTACATTCTTAGGCGTTTAATATGCGGTGTTGAGTCCATTTCGTTGAGCAAGGAGTAGCTCTTGTCTATTCCATATTTGGCTTAAGGAACTTTATCTGTGCTCATTTCAATCTCTGGTTTTATGCAGCAACCCAACTCACCTTTCCCCTTAAGCAAGCATAAGTTGGTTTTCTAAATTTGAGACCCTGTTCTGTTCTGTAATTCAGTTCCTGTGTAGCCAAGTTTACATTCCGTGTATTACTGATATCTTATGATGTTTCTTTTTCTGTGTGACTTATTTCAGTTAGAATCATCATACCTGAATCCACTCATTGTGCTGCTAAGGGCCTGATGACATAGATTTCATTGCTGAGTGATATTGCTTTGTAAGTAAATACCACAACTTCTTTATCCATTTTTCACTTTCTGCGATGTTGAACTTGTACTGTAAACGAGGTTCTTGTAAACAGAGGCGTCCCAAACTTTGGGGTGGCTGTGTCTTTTTGATTTTAATTTCCCTAAGCTATAGGACCATAAGTGGCAGTGCCCTAGGCTCTGTTGCTTTGTTTTTTAGATGTTTCAGGAAACACCATACACTTCTCCTGAGTGTCTGTTGGTAATTTACATCCCGCCCATCAGCATAAGAAGGCTCCCAGTTCTCCATGGCCTGTCCTGCCTTTCTGGATTTTACACTTTTTTCAGATGGCCCTTTTGACCGGGGGGAAGTGAGACTTCATTGTAGTGCAGATTTCCTTTGCAAGCTTGCTTGGTTGGCCAAAAAGGGCGTATGCGTTTTTTCCTGAATATATTCAGGAAAAAACGCATACGCCCTTTTTGGCCAAGTGCATCATTGTGGACGTTCTGCCTCTTTTCCTATGCTTTCAATGCAATTCCAGTCTACCTCCTGAAATCGGTTTCCTGCAATTCTGCCCCGCTTTCAAGTCCTCTTGGCAGCCTTACTTCAGTCTATTTTTGGACGATAGCTGTCATTTATAACTCTGCAGGTTTGTGAATTACAGTGCCCCTGAGCTCCTTTCTTCAACTCGCTTTCTTGTGACCTGGCCGCAACACCGCAGGATGGCTTCAGGCCCTAATCTGGTTCTGGCACGGCACGCTGAGCCTTTGGTTATTTCCTCTTCCTGGTGGGAAATGAGAGTTAAATTTGCCCGTCCAGACACCTCCAGCTAGCCTCTCATTGGTTCTCGCTATTCCTGTTCATCTTCCACAGAAATTGCAAACTGGGCCAAACAGGAGGTTAAAGGGACTGACTCTCCAAGTGGGGAGAGTGTTAGTAAAGCGTCTGGAATGTTGCACCCGAGTACCAGGGTACGAAAACTGAGACATATTTAAACACGTCTCCCGATCACATGGTTGATCATACTCTAGGTTCCACATGCATGTTTTAGCTGAAGGAAGAATACCTTAAACCTGGATAGTTGAAACCCGTGGAATGGGTACCATGCAATATGACTTCAAAGGGTCTTCATTTGCTCACGAACCTCTCCAATCTTATCACTGCTGCGTTTATGCCCTTGTAAACATGCTTGATTCTCTTTCGGAGACATAGCAATCCATAGGTTTTAAGATACTTACTAGTCAGGTACATTCTTAGGCGTTTAATATGCGGTGTTGAGTCCATTTCGTTGAGCAAGGAGTAGCTCTTGTCTATTCCATATTTGGCTTAAGGAACTTTATCTGTGCTCATTTCAATCTCTGGTTTTATGCAGCACCCCAACTCACCTTTCCCCTTAAGCAAGCATAAGTTGGTTTTCTAAATTTGAGACCCTGTTCTGTTCTGTAATTCAGTTCCTGTGTAGCCAAGTTTACATTCCGTGTATTACTGATATCTTATGATGTTTCTTTTTCTGTGTGACTTATTTCAGTTAGAATCATCATACCTGAATCCACTCATTGTGCTGCTAAGGGCCTGATGACATAGATTTCATTGCTGAGTGATATTGCTTTGTAAGTAAATACCACAACTTCTTTATCCATTTTTCACTTTCTGCGATGTTGAACTTGTACTGTAAACGAGGTTCTTGTAAACAGAGGCGTCCCAAACTTTGGGGTGGCTGTGTCTTTTTGATTTTAATTTCCCTAAGCTATAGGACCATAAGTGGCAGTGCCCTAGGCTCTGTTGCTTTGTTTTTTAGATGTTTCAGGAAACACCATACACTTCTCCTGAGTTTCTGTTGGTAATTTACATCCCGCCCATCAGCATAACAAGGCTCCCAGTTGTCCATGGCCTGTCCTGCCTTTCTGGATTTTACACTTTTTTCAGATGGCCCTTTTGACCGGGGGGAAGTGAGACTTCATTGTAGTGCAGATTTCCTTTGCAAGCTTGCTTGGTGGGCCAAAAAGGGCGTATGCGTTTTTTCCTGAATATATTCAGGAAAAAACGCATACGCCCTTTTGGGCCAAGTGCATCATTGTGGACGTTCTGCCTCTTTTCCTATGCTTTCAATGCAATTCCAGTCTACCTCCTGAAATCGGTTTCCTGCAATTCTGACCCGCTTTCAAGTCCTCTTGGAAGCCTTACTTCAGTCTATTTTTGGACGATAGCTGTCATTTATAACTCTGCAGGTTTGTGAATTACAGTGCCCCTGAGCTCCTTTCTTCAACTGGCTTTCTTGTGACCTGGCCGCAACACTGCAGGATGGCTTCAGGCCCTAATCTGGTTCCGGCATGGCACGCTGAGCCTCTGGTTATTTCCTCTTCCTGGTGGGAAATGAGAGTTATATTTGCCCGTCCAGACACCTCCAGCTAGTCTCTCATTGGTTCTCGCTATTCCTGTTCATCTTCCGCAGAAATTGCAAACTGGGCCAAACAGGAGGTTAAAGGCGCTGACTCTCCAAGTGGGGAGAGTGTTAGTAAAGCGTCTGGAATGTTGCACCCGAGTACCAGGGGAGGAAAACTGAGACATATTTGAACACGTCTCCCGATCACATGGTTGATCATACTCTGGGTTCCACATGCATGTTTTAGCTGAAGGAAGAATACCTAAAACCTGGGTAGTTGAAACCCGTGGAATGGGTACCATGCAATATGACTTCAAAGGGTCTTCATTTGCTCACCGAACCTCTCCAATCCTATCACTGCTGCGTTTATGCCCCTGTACACATGCTTGATTCTCTTTCGGAGACATAGCTATCCATAGGTTTTAAGATACTTACTAGTCAGGTACATTCTTAGGCGTTTAATATGCGGTGTTGAGTCCATTTCATTGAGCAAGGAGTAGCTCTTGTCTATTCTATATTTGGCTTAAGGAACTTTATCTGTGCTCATTTCAATCTCTGGTTTTATGCAGCACCCCAACTCACCTTTCCCCTTAAGCAAGCATAAGTTTGTTTTCTAAATTTGAGACCCTGTTCTGTTCTGTAATTAATTTCCTGTGTAGCCAACTTTACATTCCGTGTATTACTGATATCTTATGATGTTTCTTTTTCTGTGTGACTTATTTCAGTTAGAATCATCATACCTGAATCCACTCATTGTGCTGCTAAGGGCCTGATGACATAGATTTCATTGCTGAGTGATATTGCTTTGTAAGTAAATACCACAACTTCTTTATCCATTTTTCACTTTCTGGGATGTTGAACTTGTACTGTAAACGAGGTTCTTGTAAACAGAGACGTCCCAAACTTTGGGGTGGCTGTGTCTTTTTGATTTTAATTTCCCTAAGCTATAGGACCATAAGTGGCAGTGCCCTAGGCTCTGTTGATTTGTTTTTTAGATGTTTCAGGAAACACCATACACTTCTCCCGAGTGTCTGTTGGCAATTTACATCCCGCCCATCAGCATAACAAGGCTCCCAGTTCTCCATGGCCTGTCCTGCCTTTCTGGATTTTACACTTTTTTCAGATGGCCCTTTTGACCGGGGGGAAGTGAGACTTCATTGTAGTGCAGATTTCCTTTGCAAGCTTGCTTGGTTGGCCAAAAAGGGCGTATGCGTTTTTTCCTGAATATATTCAGGAAAAAACGCATACGCCCTTTTTGGCCAAGTGCATCATTGTGGACGTTCTGCCTCTTTTCCTATGCTTTCAATGCAATTCCAGTCTACCTCCTGAAATCGGTTTCCTGCAATTCTGCCCCGCTTTCAAGTCCTCTTGGAAGCCTTACTTCAGTCTATTTTTGGACGATAGCTGTCATTTATAACTCTGCAGGTTTGTGAATTACAGTGCCCCTGAGCTCCTTTCTTCAACTCGCTTTCTTGTGAGCTGGCCGCAACACCGCAGGATGGCTTCAGGCCCTAATCTGGTTCCGGCCCGGCATGCTGAGCCTTTGGTTAATTCCTCTTCCTGGTGGGAAATGAGAGTTAAATTTGCCCATCCAGACACCTCCAGCTAGTCTCTCATTGGTTCTCGCTATTCCTGTTCATCTTCCACAGAAATTGCAAACTGGGCCAAACAGGAGGTTAAAGGGACTGACTCTCCAAGTCGGGAGAGTGCTAGTAAAGCGTCTGGAATGTTGCACCCGAGTACCAGGGGAGGATAACTGAGACATATTTGAACACGTCTCCCGATCACTTGGTTGATCATACTCTAGGTTCCACATGCATGTTTTAGCTGAAGGAAGAATACCTTAAACCTGGGTAGTTGAAACCCGTGGAATGGGTACCATGCAATATGACTTCAAAGGGTCTTCATTTGCTCACCGAACCTCTCCAGTCCTATCACTGCTGCGTTTATGCCCCTGTACACATGCTTGATTCTCTTTCGGAAACATAGCAATCCCTAGGTTTTAAGATACTTACTAGTCAGGTACATTCTTAGGCATTTAATATGCGGTGTTTAGTCCATTTCTTTGAGCAAGGAGTAGCTCTTGTCTATTCCATATTTGGCTTAAGGAACTTTATCTGTGCAAATTTCAATCTCTGGTTTTATGCAGCACCCCAACTCACCTTTCCCCTTAAGCAAGCATAAGTTGGTTTTCTAAATTTGAGACCCTGTTCTGTTCTGTAATTCAGTTCCTGTGTAGCCAAGTTTACATTCCGTGTATTACTGATATCTTATGATGTTTCTTTTTCTGTGTGACTTATTTCAGTTAGAATCATCATACCTGAATCCACTCATTGTGCTACTAAGGGCCTGATGACACAGATTTCATTGCTGAGTGATATTGCTTTGTAAGTAAATACCACAACTTTTTTATCCATTTTTCACTTTCTGCGATGTTGAACTTGTACTGTAAACGAGGTTCTTGTAAACAGAGCCGTTCCAAACTTTGGGGTGGCTGTGTCTTTTTGATTTTAAATTCCCTAAGCTATAGGACCATAAGTGGAAGTGCCCTAGGCTCTGTTGCTTTGTTTTTTAGATGTTTCAGGAAACACCATACACTTCTCCCAAGTCGTTGTTGGTAATTTACATCCCGCCCTTCAGCATAACAAGGCTCCCAGTTCTCCATGGCCTGTCCTGCCTTTCTGGATTTTACACTTTTTTCAGATGGCCCTTTTGACCGGGGGGAAGTGAGACTTCATTGTAGTGCAGATTTCCTTTGCAAGCTTGCTTGGTTGGCCAAAAAGGGCGTATGCGTTTTTTCCTGAATATATTCAGGAAAAAACGCATACGCCCTTTTTGGCCAAGTGCATCATTGTGGACGTTCTGCCTCTTTTCCTATGCTTTCAATGCAATTCCAGTCTACCTCCTGAAATCGGTTTCCTGCAATTCTGCCCCGCTTTCAAGTCCTCTTGGCAGCCTTACTTCAGTCTATTTTTGGACGATAGCTGTCATTTATAACTCTGCAGGTTTGTGAATTACAGTGCCCCTGAGCTCCTTTCTTCAACTCGCTTTCTTGTGACCTGGCCGCAACACCGCAGGATGGCTTCAGGCCCTAATCTGGTTCCGGCACGGCACGCTGAGCCTTTGGTTAATTCCTCTTCCTGGTGGGAAATGAGAGTTAAATTTGCCCGTCCAGACACCTCCAGCTAGTCTCTCATTGGATCTCGCTATTCCTGTTCATCTTCCGCAGAAATTGCAAACTGGGCCAAACAGGAGGTTAAAGGGACTGACTCTCCAAGTCGGGAGAGTGTTAGTAAAGCGTCTGGTTTGTTGCACCCGAGTACCAGGGTACGAAAACTGAGATATATTTGAACACGTCTCCCGATCACATGGTTGATCATACTCTGGGTTCCACATGCATGTTTTAGCTGAAGGAAGAATACCTTAAACCTGGGTAGTTGAAACCCATGGAATGGGTACCATGCAATATGACTTCAAAGGGTCTTCATTTGCTCACGAACCTCTCCAATCCTATCACTGCTGCGTTTATGCCCCTGTACACATGCTTGATTCTCTTTCGGAGACATAGCAATCCATAGGTTTTAAGATACTTACTAGTCAGGTACATTCTTAGGCGTTTAATATGGGGTGTTGAGTCCATTTCGTTGAGCAAGGAGTAGCTCTTGTCTATTCCATATTTGACTTAAGGATCTTTATCTGTGCTCATTTCAATCTCTGGTTTTATGCAGCACCACAACTCACCTTTACCCTAAAGCAAGCATAAGTGGGTTTTCTAAATTTGAGACCCTGTTCTGTTCTGTAATTCAGTTCCTGTGTAGCCAAGTTTACATTCCGTGTATTAGTGATATCTTATGATGTTTCTTTTTCTGTGTGACTTATTTCAGTTAGAATCATCGTACCTGAATCCACTCATTGTGCTGCTAAGGGCCTGATGACACAGATTTCATTGCTGAGTGATATTGCTTTGTAAGTAAATACCACAACTTCTTTATCCATTTTTCACTTTCTGCGATGTTGAACTTGTACTGTAAACGAGGTTCTTGTAAACAGAGCCGTTCCAAACTTTGGGGTGGCTGTGTCTTTATGATTTTAATTTCCCTAAGCTATAGGACCATAAGTGGAAGTGCCCTATGTTCTGTTGCTTTGTTTTTTAGATGTTTCAGGAAACACCATACACTTCTCCCGAGTGGTTGTTGGCAATTTACATCCCACCCATCAGCATAACAAGGCTCCCAGTTCTCCATGGCCTGTCCTGCCTTTCTGGATTTTACACTTTTTTCAGATGGCCCTTTTGACCGGGGGGAAGTGAGACTTCATTGTAGTGCAGATTTCCTTTGCAAGCTTGCTTGGTTGGCCAAAAAGGGCGTATGCGTTTTTTCCTGAATATATTCAGGAAAAAACGCATACGCCCTTTTTGGCCAAGTGCATCATTGTGGACGTTCTGCCTCTTTTCCTATGCTTTCAATGCAATTCCAGTCTACCTCCTGAAATCGGTTTCCTGCAATGCTGCCCCGCTTTCAAGTCCTCTTGGCAGCCTTACTTCAGTCTATTTTTGGACGATAGCTGTCATTTATAACTCTGCAGGTTTGTGAATTACAGTGCCCCTGAGCTCCTTTCTTCAACTCGCTTTCTTGTGAGCTGGCCGCAACACCGCAGGATGGCTTCAGGCCCTAATCTGGTTCCGGCATGGCACGCTGAGCCTTTGGTTATTTCCTCTTCCTGGTGGGAAATGAGAGTTAAATTTGCCCGTCCAGACACCTCCAGCTAGCCTCTCATTGGTTCTCGCTATTCCTGTTCATCTTCCGCAGAAATTGCAAACTGGGCCAAACAGGAGGTTAAAGGGACTGACTCTCCAAGTGGGGAGAGTGTTAGTAAAGCGTCTGGAATGTTGCACCCGAGTACCAGGGGAGGAAAACTGAGACATATTTGAACACGTCTCCCGTTCACACGGTTGATCATACTTGGGTTCCACATGCATGTTTTAGCTGAAGGAAGAATACCTAAAACCTGGGTAGTTGAAACCCGTGGAATGGGTACCATGCAATATGACTTCAAAGGGTCTCCATTTGCTCACCGAACCTCTCCAATCCTATCACTGCTGCCTTTATGCCCCTGTACACATGCTTGATTCTCTTTCGGAGACATAGCAATCCATAGGTTTTAAGATACTTACTAGTCAGGTACATTCTTAGGCGTTTAATATGCGGTGTTGAGTCCATTTCGTTGAGCAAGGAGTAGCTCTTGTCTATTCCATATTTGGCTTAAGGAACTTTATCTGTGCTCATTTCAATCTCTGGTTTTATGCAGCACCCCAACTCACCTTTCCCCTTTAGCAAGCATAAGTTGGTTTTCAAAATTTGAGACCCTGTTCTGTTCTGTAATTCAGTTCCTGTGTAGCCAAGTTTACATTCCGTGTATTACTGATATCTTATGATGTTTCTTTTTCTGTGTGACTTATTTCAGTTAGAATCATCATACCTGAATCCACTCATTGTGCTGCTAAGGGCCTGATGACACAGATTTCATTGCTGAGTGATATTGCTTTGTAAGTAAATACCACAACTTCTTTATCCATTTTTCACTTTCTGCGATGTTGAACTTGTACTGTAAACGAGGTTCTTGTAAACAGAGCCGTTCCAAACTTTGGGGTGGCTGTGTCTTTTTGATTTTAAATTCCCTAAGCTATAGGACCATAAGTGGAAGTGCCCTAGGCTCTGTTGCTTTGTTTTTTAGATGTTTCAGGAAACACCATACACTTCTCCCAAGTGGTTGTTGGCAATTTACATCCCGCCCTTCAGCATAACAAGGCTCCCAGTTCTCCATGGCCTGTCCTGCCTTTCTGGATTTTACACTTTTTTCAGATGGCCCTTTTGACCGGGGGGAAGTGAGACTTCATTGTAGTGCAGATTTCCTTTGCAAGCTTGCTTGGTTGGCCAAAAAGGGCGTATGCGTTTTTTCCTGAATATATTCAGGAAAAAACGCATACGCCCTTTTTGGCCAAGTGCATCATTGTGGACGTTCTGCCTCTTTTCCTATGCTTTCAATGCAATTCCAGTCTACCTCCTGAAATCGGTTTCCTGCAATTCTGCCCCGCTTTCAAGTCCTCTTGGCAGCCTTACTTCAGTCTATTTTTGGACGATAGCTGTCATTTATAACTCTGCAGGTTTGTGAATTACAGTGCCCCTGAGCTCCTTTCTTCAACTCGCTTTCTTGTGAGCTGGCCGCAACACCGCAGGATGGCTTCAGGCCGTAATCTGGTTCCGGCATGGCACACTGAGCCTTTGGTTATTTCCTCTTCCTGGTGGGAAATGAGAGTTAAATTTGCCCGTCCAGACACCTCCAGCTAGCCTCTCATTGGTTCTCGCTATTCCTGTTCATCTTCCGCAGAAATTGCAAACTGGGCCAAACAGGAGGTTAAAGGGACTGACTCTCCAAGTGGGGAGAGTGTTAGTAAAGCGTCTGGAATGTTGCACCCGAGTACCTGGGGAGGAAAACTGAGACATATTTGAACACGTCTCCCGTTCACACGGTTGATCATACTTGGGTTCCACATGCATGTTTTAGCTGAAGGAAGAATACCTAAAACCTGGGTAGTTGAAACCCGTGGAATGGGTACCATGCAATATGACTTCAAAGGGTCTTCATTTGCTCACCGAACCTCTCCAATCCTATCACTGCTGCGTTTATGCCCCTGTACACATGCTTGATTCTCTTTCGGAGACATAGCAATCCATAGGTTTTAAGATACTTACTAGTCAGGTACATTCTTAGGCGTTTAATATGCGGTGTTGAGTCCATTTCGTTGAGCAAGGAGTAGCTCTTGTCTATTCCATATTTGGTTTAAGGAACTTTATCTGTGCTCATTTCAATCTCTGGTTTTATGCAGCACCCCAACTCACCTTTCCCCTTAAGCAAGCATAAGTTGGTTTTCGAAATTTGAGACCCTGTTCTGTTCTGTAATTCAGTTCCTGTGTAGCCAAGTTTACATTCCGTGTATTACTGATATCTTATGATGTTTCTTTTTCTGTGTGACTTATTTCAGTTAGAATCATCATACCTGAATCCACTCATTGTGCTGCTAAGGGCCTGATGACACAGATTTCATTGCTGAGTGATATTGCTTTGTAAGTAAATACCACAACTTCTTTATCCATTTTTCACTTTCTGCGATGTTGAACTTGTACTGTAAACGAGGTTCTTGTAAACAGAGCCGTTCCAAACTTTCGGGTGGCTGTGTCTTTTTGAGTTTAAATTCCCTAAGCTATAGGACCATAAGTGGAAGTGCCCTAGGCTCTGTTGCTTTGTTTTTTAGATGTTTCAGGAAACACCATACACTTCTCCCGAGTGGTTGTTGGCAATTTACATCCCGCCCATCAGCATAACAAGGCTCCCAGTTCTCCATGGCCTGTCCTGCCTTTCTGGATTTTACACTTTTTTCAGATGGCCCTTTTGACCGGGGGGAAGTGAGACTTCATTGTAGTGCAGATTTCCTTTGCAAGCTTGCTTGGTTGGCCAAAAAGAGCGTATGCGTTTTTTCCTGAATATATTCAGGAAAAAACGCATACGCCCTTTTTGGCCAAGTGCATCATTGTGGACGTTCTGCCTCTTTTCCTATGCATTCAATGCAATTCCAGTCTACCTCCTAAAATCGGTTTCCTGCAATTCTGCCCCGCTTTCAAGTCCTCTTGGCAGCCTTACTTCAGTCTATTTTTGGACGATAGCTGTCATTTATAACTCTGCAGGTTTGTGAATTACAGTGCCCCTGAGCTCCTTTCTTCAACTCGCTTTCTTGTGAGCTGGCCGCAACACCACAGGATGGCTTCAGGCCCTAATCTGGTTCCTGCACGGCACAGTGAGCCTTTGGTTATTTCCTCTTCCTGGTGGGAAATGAGAGTTAAATTTGCCCGTCCAGACACCTCCAGCTAGCCTCTCATTGGTTCTCGCTATTCCTGTTCATCTTCCGCAGAAATTGCAAACTGGGCCAAACAGGAGGTTAAAGGCGCTGACTGTCCAAGTGGGGAGAGTGTTAGTAAAGCGTCTGGAATGTTGCACCCGAGTACCAGGGGAGGAAAACTGAGACATATTTGAACACGTCTCCCGTTCACACGGTTGATCATACTTGGGTTCCACATGCATGTTTTAGCTGAAGGAAGAATACCTAAAACCTGGGTAGTTGAAACCCGTGGAATGGGTACCATGCAATATGACTTCAAAGGGTCTTCATTTGCTCACCGAACCTCTCCAATCCTATCACTGCTGCGTTTCTGCCCCTGTACACATGCTTGATTCTCTTTCGGAGACATAGCAATCCATAGGTTTTAAGATACTTACTTGTCAGGTACATTCTTAGGCGTTTAATATGCGGTGTTGAGTCCATTTCGTTGAGCAAGGAGTAGCTCTTGTCTATTCCATATTTGGCTTAAGGAACTTTATCTGTGCTCATTTCAATCTCTGGTTTCTGCAGCAACCCAACTCACCTTTCCCCTTAAGCAAGCATAAGTTGGTTTTCTAAATTTGAGAACCTGTTCTGTTTTGGAATTCAGTTCCTGTGTAGCCAAGTTTACATTCCGTGTATTAGTGATATCTTATGATGTTTCTTTTTCTGAGTGACTTATTTCAGTTAGAATCATCGTACCTGAATCTACTCATTATGCTGCTACGGGCCTGATGACATAGATTTCATTGCTGAGTGATACTGCATTGTACGTAAATACCACAACTTCTTTATCCATTTTTCACTTTCTGCAATGTTGAACTTGTACTGTAAACGAGGATCTTGTAAACAGAGCCGTTCCAAACTTTGGGGTGGCTGTGTCTTTTTGATTTTAATTTCCCTAAGCTATAGGACCATAAGTGGAAGTGCCCTAGGCTCTGTTGCTTTGTTTTTTAGATGTTTCAGGAAACACCATACACTTCTCCCGAGTGGTTGTTGGCAATTTACATCCCGCCTATCAGCATAACAAGGCTCCCAGTTCTCCATGGCCTGTCCTGCCTTTCTGGATTTTACACTTTTTTCAGATGGCCCTTTTGACCGGGGGGAAGTGAGACTTCATTGTAGTGCAGATTTCCTTTGCAAGCTTGCTTGGTTGGCCAAAAAGGGCGTATGCGTTTTTTCCTGAATATATTCAGGAAAAAACGCATACGCCCTTTTTGGCCAAGTGCATCATTGTGGACGTTCTGCCTCTTTTCCTATGCTTTCAATGCAATTCCAGTCTACCTCCTGCAATCGGTTTCCTGCAATTCTGCCCCGCTTTCAAGTCCTCTTGGCAGCCTTACTTCAGTATATTTTTGGACGATAGCTGTCATTTATAACTCTGCAGGTTTGTGAATTACAGTGCCCCTGAGCTCCTTTCTTCAACTCGCTTTCTTTTGAGCTGGCCGCAACACCACAGGATGGATTCAGGCCCTAATCTGGTTCCGGTACGGCACGCTGAGCCTTTGGTTATTTCCTCTTCCTGGTTGGAAATGAGTGTTAAATTTGCCCGTCCAGACACCTCCAGCTAGCCTCTCATTGGTTCTCGCTATTCTTGTTCATCTTCCGCAGAAATTGCAAACTGAGCCAAACAGGAGGTTAAAGGCGTTGACTCTCCAAGTGGGGAGAGTGTTAGTAAAGCGTCTGGAATGTTGCACCCGAGTACCAGGGGAGGAAAACTGAGACATATTTGAACACGTCTCCCGTTCACATGGTTGATCATACTTGGGTTCCACATGCATGTTTTAGCTGAAGGAAGAATACCTTAAACCTGGAGAGTTGAGACCCGTGTAATGGGTACCATGCAATATGACTTCAAAGGGTCTTCATTTGCTCACCGAACCTCTCCAATCCTATCACTGCTGCGTTTATGCCCCTGTACACATGCTTGATTCTCTTTTGGAGACATAGCAATCCATAGGTTTTACGATACTTACTAGTCAGGTACATTCTTAGGCGTTTAATATGCGGTGTTGAGTCCATTTCGTTGAGCAAGGAGTAGCTCTTGTCTATTCCATATTTGACTTAAGGAACTTTATCTGTGCTCATTTCAATCTCTGGTTTTATGCAGCACTCCAACTCACCTTTACCCTTAAGCAAGCATAAGTTGGTTTTCTAAATTTGAGACCCTGTTCTGTTCTGTAATTCAGTTCCTGTGTAGCCAAGTTTACATTCCGTGTATTACTGATATCTTATGATGTTTCTTTTTCTGTGTGACTTATTTCAGTTAGAATCATCATACCTGAATCCACTCATTGTGATGCTAAGGGCCTGATGACATAGATTTCATTGCTGAGTGATATTGCTTTGTAAGTAAATACCACAACTTCTTTATCCATTTTTCACTTTCTGTGATGTTGAACTTGTACTGTAAACGAGGTTGTTGTAAACAGAGGCGTCCCAAACTTTGGGGTGGCTGTGTCTTTTTGATTTTAATTTCCCTAAGCTATAGGACCATAAGTGGAAGTGCCCTAGGTTCTGTTGCTTTGTTTTTTAGACGTTTCAGGAAACACCATACACTTCTCCCGAGTGGTTGTTGGCAATTTACATCCCGCCCATCAGCATAACAATGCTCCCAGTTCTCCATGGACTGTCCTGCTTTTCTGGATTTTACACTTTTTTCAGATGGCCCTTTTGACTGGGGGGAAGTGAGACTTCATTGTAGTGCAGATTTCCTTTGCAAGCTTGCTTGGTTGGCCAAAAAGGGCGTATGCGTTTTTTCCTGAATATATTCAGGAAAAAACGCATACGCCCTTTTTGTCCAAGTGCATCATTGTGGACGTTCTGCCTCTTTTCCTATGCTTTCAATGCAATTCCAGTCTACCTCCTGAAATCGGTATCCTGCAATTCTGCCCCGCTTTCAAGTCCTCTTGGCAGCCTTACTTCAGTCTATTTTTGGACGATAGCTCTCATTTATAACTCTGCAGGTTTGTGAATTACAGTGCCCCTGAGCTCCTTTCTTCAACTCGCTTTCTTTTGAGCTGGCCGCAACACCGCAGGATGGCTTCAGGCCCTAATCTGGCTCCGGTACGGCACATTGAGCCTTTGGTTATTTCCTCTTCCTGGTGGGAAATGAGAGTTAAATTTGCCCGTCCAGACACCTCCAGCTAGCCTCTCATTGGTTCTCGCTATTCCTGTTCATCTTCCACAGAAATTGCAAACTGGGCCAAACAGGAGGTTAAAGGCGCTGACTCTACAAGTGGGGAGAGTGTTAGTAAAGCGTCTGGAATGTTGCACCCGAGTACCAGGGGAGGAAAACTGAGACATATTTGAACACGTCTCCCGTTCACATGGTTGATCATACTCTGGGTTCCACATGCATGTTTTAGCTGAAGGAAGAATACCTTAAACCTGGAGAGTTGAGACCCGTGTAATGGGTACCATGCAATATGATTTCAAAGGGTCTTCATTTGCTCACCGAACCTCTCCAATCCTATCACTGCTGCGTTTATGCCCCTGTACACATTCTTGATTCTCTTTTGGAGACATAGCATTCCATAGGTTTTACGATACTTACAAGTCAGGTACATTCTTAGGCGTTTAATATGCGGTGTTGAGTCCATTTCGTTGAGCAAGGAGTAGCTCTTGTCTATTCCATATTTGACTTAAGGAACTTTATCTGTGCTCATTTCAATCTCTGGTTTTATGCAGCACCCCAACTCACCTTTCCCCTTAAGCAAGCATAAGTTGGTTTTCTAAATTTGAGACCCTGTTCTGTTCTGTAATTCAGTTCCTGTGTAGCCAAGTTTACATTCCGTGTATTACTGATATCTTATGATGTTTCTTTTTCTGTGTGACTTATTTCAGTTAGAATCATCATACGTGAATCCACTCATTGTTCTGCTAAGGGCCTGATGACACAGATTTCATTGCTGAGTGATATTGCTTTGTAAGTAAATACCACAACTTCTTTATCCATTTTTCACTTTCTGCGATGTTGAACTTGTACTGTAAACGAGGTTCTTGTAAACAGAGCCGTTCCAAACTTTGGGGTGGCTGTGTCTTTTTGATTTTAATTTCCCTAAGCTATAGGACCATAAGTGGAAGTGCCCTAGGTTCTGTTGCTTTGTTTTTTAGATGTTTCAGGAAACATCATACACTTCTCCCGAGTGGTTGTTGGCAATTTACATCCCGCCCATCAGCATAACAAGGCTCCCAGTTCTCCATGGCCTGTCCTGCCTTTCTGGATTTTACACTTTTTTCAGATGGCCCTTTTGACTGGGGGGAAGTGAGACTTCATTGTAGTGCAGATTTCCTTTGCAAGCTTGCTTGGTTGGCCAAAAAGGGCGTATGCGTTTTTTCCTGAATATATTCAGGAAAAAACGCATACGCCCTTTTTGGCCAAGTGCATCATTGTGGACGTTCTGCCTCTTTTCCTATGCTTTCAATGCAATTCCAGTCTACCTCCTGAAATCGGTTTCCTGCAATTCTGCCCCGCTTTCAAGTCCTCTTGGCAGCCTTACTTCAGTCTATTTTTGGACGATAGCTGTCATTTATAACTCTGCAGGTTTGTGAATTACAGTGCCCCTGCGCTCCTTTCTTCAACTCGGTTTCTTTGGAGCTGGCCGCAACACCGCAGGAAGGCTTCAGGCCCTAATCTGGTTCTGGTACGGCACACTGAGCCTTTGGTTAATTCCTCTTCCTGGTGGGAAATGAGAGTTAAATTTGCCCGTCCAGACACCTACAGCTAGCCTCTCATTGGTTCTCGCTATTCCTGTTCATCTTCCGCAGAAATTGCAAACTGGGCCAAACAGGAGGTTAAAGGGACTGACTCTCCAAGTGGGGAGAGTGTTAGTAAAGCGTCTGGAATGTTGCACCCGAGTACCAGGGGAGGAAAACTGAGACATATTTGAACACGTCTCCCAATCACATGGTTGATCATACTCTAGGTTCCACATGCATGTTATAGCTGAAGGAAGAATACCTTAAACCTGGGTAGTTGAAACCTGTGGAATAGGTACCATGCAATATGACTTCAAAGGGTCTTCATTTGCTCACCGAACCTCTCCAATCCTATCACTGCTGCGTTTATGCCCCTGTACAAATGCTTGATTCTCTTTCGGAGACATAGCAATCCATAGGTTTTAAGATACTTACTAGTCAGGTACATTCTTAGGCGTTTAATATGGGGTGTTGAGTCCATTTCGTTGAGCAAGGAGTAGCTCTTGTCTATTCCATATTTGGCTTAAGGAACTTTATCTGTGCTCATTTCAATCTCTGGTTTTATGCAGCACCCCAACTCACCTTTACCCTTAAGCAAGAATAAGTTGGTTTTCTAAATTTGAGACCCTGTTCTGTTCTGTAATTCAGTTCCTGTGTAGCCAAGTTTACATTCCGTGTATTACTGATATCTTATGATGTTTCTTTTTCTGTGTGACTTATTTCAGTTAGAATCATCATACCTGAATCCACTCATTGTGCTGCTAAGGGCCTGATGACACAGATTTCATTGCTGAGTGATATTGCTTTGTAAGTAAATACCACAACTTCTTTATCCATTTTTCACTTTCTGCGATGTTGAACTTGTACTGTAAACGAGGTTCTTGTAAACAGAGCCGTTCCAAACTTTGGGGTGGCTGTGTCTTTTTGATTTTAATTTCCCTAAGCTATAGGACCATAAGTGGAAGTGCCCTAGGTTCTGTTGCTTTGTTTTTTCGATGTTTCAGGAAACACCATACACTTCTCCCGAGTGGTTGTTGGCAATTTACATCCCGCCCATCAGCATAACAAGGCTCCCAGTTCTCCATGGCCTGTCCTGCCTTTCTGGATTTTACACTTTTTTCAGATGGCCCTTTTGACCGCGGGGAAGTGAGACTTCATTGTAGTGCAGATTTCCTTTGCAAGCTTGCTTGGTTGGCCAAAAAGGGCGTATGCGTTTTTTCCTGAATATATTCAGGAAAAAACGCATACGCCCTTTTTGGCCAAGTGCATCATTGTGGACGTTCTGCCTCTTTTCCTATGCTTTCAATGCAATTCCAGTCTACCTCCTGAAATCGGTTTCCTGCAATTCTGCCCCGCTTTCAAGTCCTCTTGGCAGCCTTACTTCAGTATATTTTTGGACGATAGCTGTCATTTATAACTCTGCAGGTTTGTGAATTACAGTGCCCCTGAGCTCCTTTCTTCAACTCGCTTTCTTTTGAGCTGGCCGCAACACCGCAGGATGGCTTCAGGCCCTAATCTGGTTCCGGTACGGCACGCTGAGCCTTTGGTTATTTCCTCTTCCTGTTCGGAAATGAGAGTTAAATTTGCCCGTCCAGACACCTCCAGCTAGTCTCTCATTGGTTCTCGCTATTCCTGTTCATCTTCCGCAGAAATTGCAAACTGTGCCAAACAGGAGGTTAAAGGCGCTGACTCTCCAAGTGGGGAGAGTGTTAGTAAAGCGTCTGGAATGTTGCACCCGAGTACCAGGGGAGGAAAACTGAGACATATTTGAACACGTCTCCCGATCACATGGTTGATCATACTCTGGGTTCCACATGCATGTTTTAGCTGAAGGAAGAATACCTAAAACCTGGGTAGTTGAAACCCGTGGAATGGGTACCATGCAATATGACTTCAAAGGGTCTTCATTTGCTCACCGAACCTCTCCAATCCTATCACTGCTGCGTTTGTGCCCCTGTACACATGCTTGATTCTCTTTCGGAGACATAGCAATCCATAGGTTTTAAGATACTTACTAGTCAGGTACATTCTTAGGCGTTTAATATGCAGTGTTGAGTCCATTTCGTTGAGCAACGAGTAGCTCTTGTCTATTCCATATTTGGCATAAGGAACTTTATCTGTGCTCATTTCAATCTCTGGTTTTATGCAGCACCCCAACTCACCTTTACCCTTAAGCAAGCATAAGTTGGTTTTCTAAATTTGAGACCCTGTTCTGTTTTGGAATGCAGTTCCTGTGTAGCCAAGTTTAATTCCGTGTATTAGTGATATCTTATGATGTTTCTTTTTCTGTGTGACTTATTTCAGTTAGAATCATCGTACCTGAATCCACTCATTGTGATGCTAAGGGCCTGATGACATAGATTTCATTGCTGAGTGATACTGCATTGTACGTAAGTACCACAAGTTCTTTATCCATTTTTCACTTTCTGCGATGTTGAACTTGTACTGTAAACGAGGTTGTTGTAAACAGAGGCGTCCCAAACTATGGGGTGGCTGTGTGTTTTTGATTTTAATTTCCCTAAGCTATAGGACCATAAGTGGAAGTGCCCTAGGTTCTGTTGCTTTGTTTTTTAGATGTTTCAGGAAACACCATACACTTCTCCCGAGTGGTTGTTGGCAATTTACATCCCGCCTATCAGCATAACAAGGCTCCCAGTTCTCCATGGCCTGTCCTGCCTTTCTGGATTTTACACTTTTTTCAGATGGCCCTTTTGACCGGGGGGAAGTGAGACTTCATTGTAGTGCAGATTTCCTTTGCAAGCTTGCTTGGTTGGCCAAAAAGGGCGTATGCGTTTTTTCCTGAATATATTCAGGAAAAAACGCATATGCCCTTTTTGGTCAAGTGCATCATTGTGGACGTTCTGCCTCTTTTCCTATGCTTTCAATGCAATTCCAGTCTACCTCCTGAAATCGGTATCCTGCAATTCTGCCCCGCTTTCAAGTCCTCTTGGCAGCCTCTACTTCAATCTATTTTTGGACGATAGCTGTCATTTATAACTCTGCAGGTTTGTGAATTACAGTGCCCCTGAGCTCCTTTCTTCAACTTGCTTTCTTGTGACCTGGCCGCAACACCGCAGGATGGCTTCAGGCCCTAATCTGGTTCCGGCACGGCACGCTGAGCCTTTGGTTCTTTCCTCTTCCTGGTGGGAAATGAGAGTTAAATTTGCCCGTCCAGACATCTCCAGCTAGTCTCTCATTGGTTCTCGCTATTCCTGTTCATCTTCCGCAGAAATTGCAAACTGGGCCCAACAGGAGGTTAAAGGCGCTGACTCTGCAAGTGGGGAGAGTGTTAGTAAAGCGTCTGGAATGTTGCACCCGAGTACCAGGGGAGGAAAACTGAGACATATTTGAACACGTCTCCCGTTCACATGGTTGATCATACTTGGGTTCCACATGCATGTTTTAGCTGAAGGAAGAATACCTTAAACCTGGAGAGTTAAGACCCGTGTAAAGGGTACCATGCAATATGACTTCAAAGGGTCTTCATTTGCTCACCGAACCTCTCCAATCCTATCACTGCTGCGTTTATGCCCCTGTACACATGCTTGATTCTCTTTCGGAGACATAGCGATCCATAGGTTTTAAGATACTTACTAGTCAGGTACATTCTTAGGCGTTTAATATGCGGTGTTGAGTCCATTTCGTTGAGCAAGGAGTAGCTCTTGTCTATTCCATATTTGACTTAAGGAACTTTATCTGTGCTCATTTCAATCTCTGGTTTTATGCAGCACCCCAACTCACCTTTCCCCTTAAGCAAGCATAAGTTGGTTTTCTAAATTTGAGACCCTGTTCTGTTCTGTAATTCAGTTCCTGTGTAGCCAAGTTTACATTCCGTGTATTACTGATATCTTATGATGTTTCTTTTTCTGTGTGACTTATTTCAGTTAGAATCATCATACCTGAATCCACTCATTGTGCTGCTAAGGGCCTGATGACACAGATTTCATTGCTGAGTGATATTGCTTTGTAAGTAAATACCACAACTTCTTTATCCATTTTTCACTTTCTGCGATGTTGAACTTGTACTGTAAACGAGGTTCTTGTAAACAGAGCCGTTCCAAACTTTGGGGTGGCTGTGTCTTTTTGATTTTAATTTCCCTAAGCTATAGGACCATAAGTGGAAGTGCCCTAGGCTCTGTTGCTTTGTTTTTTAGATGTTTCAGGAAACACCATACACTTCTCCCGAGTGGTTGTTGGCAATTTACATCCCGCCCATCAGCATAACAAGGCTCCCAGTTCTCCATGGCCTGACCTGCCTTTCTGGATTTTACACTTTTTTCAGATGGCCCTTTTGACCGGGGGGAAGTGAGACTTCATTGTAGTGCAGATTTCCTTTGCAAGCTTGCTTGGTTGGCCAAAAAGGGCGTATGCGTTTTTTCCTGAATATATTCAGGAAAAAACGCATACGCCCTTTTTGGCCAAGTGCATCATTGTGGACGTTCTGCCTCTTTTCCTATGCTTTCCATACAATTCCAGTCTACCTCCTGAAATCGGTTTCCTGCAATTCTGCCCCGCTTTCAAGTCCTCTTGGCAGCCTTACTTCAGTCTATTTTTGGACGATAGCTGTCATTTATAACTCTGCAGGTTTGTGAATTACAGTACCCCTGAGCTCCTTTCTTCAACTCGCTTTCTTGTGAGCTGGCCGCAACACCGCAGGATGGCTTCAGGCCCTAATCTGGTTCCGCTACGGCACGCTGAGCCTTTGGTTATTTCGTCTTCCTGGTGGGAAATGAGAGTTAAATTTGCCCGTCCAGACACCTCCAGCTAGCCTCTCATTGGTTCTCGCTATTCCTGTTCATCTTCCGCAGAAATTGCAAACTGGGCCAAACAGGAGGTTAAAGGCGCTGACTCTCCAAGTGGGGAGAGTGTTAGTAAAGCGTCTGGAATGTTGCACCCGAGTACCAGGGGAGGAAAACTGAGAGATATTTGAACACGTCTCCCGATCACATGGTTGATCATACTCTGGGTTCCACATGCATGTTTTAGCTGAAGGAAGAATACCTAAAACCTGGGTAGTTGAAACCCGTGGAATGGGTACCATGCAATGTGACTTCAAAGGGTCTTCATTTGCTCACCGAACCTCTCCAATCCTATCACTGCTGCGTTTATGCCCCTGTACAAATGCTTGATTCTCTTTCAGAGACATAGCAATCTATAGGTTTTAAGATACTTACTAGTCAGGTACATTCTTAGGCGTTTAATATGCGGTGTTGAGTCCATTTCGTTGAGCAAGGAGTAGCTCTTGTCAATTCCATATTTGGCTTAAGGAACTTTATCTGTGCTCATTTCAATCTCTGGTTTTATGCAGCACCCCAACTCACCTTTCCCCTTAAGCAAGCATAAGTTGGTTTTCTAAATTTGAGACCCTGTTCTTTTCTGTAATTCAGTTCCTGCGTAGCCAAGTTTACATTCCGTGTATTACTGATATCTTATGATGTTTCTTTTTCTGTGTGACTTATTTCAGTTAGAATCATCATACCTGAATCCACTCATTGTGCTGCTAAGGGCCTGATGACACAGATTTCATTGCTGAGTGATATTGCTTTGTAAGTAAATACCACAACTTCTTTATCCATTTTTCACTTTCTGCGATGTTGAATTTGTACTGTAAACGAGGTTCTAGTAAACAGAGGCGTCCCAAACTTTGGGGTGGCTGTGTCTTTTTGATTTTAATTTCCCTAAGCTATAGGACCATAAGTGGAAGTGCCCTAGGTTCTGTTGCTTTGTTTTTTAGATGTTTCAGGAAACACCATACACTTCTCCCGAGTGGTTGTTGGCAATTTACATCCCGCCTATCAGCATAACAAGGCTCCCAGTTCTCCATGGCCTGTCCTGCCTTTCTGGATTTTACACTTTTTTCAGATGGCCCTTTTGACCGGGGGGAAGTGAGACTTCATTGTAGTGCAGATTTCCTTTGCAAGCTTGCTTGGTTGGCCAAAAAGGGCGTATGCGTTTTTTCCTGAATATATTCAGGAAAAAACGCATACGCCCTTTTTGGCCAAGTGCATCATTGTGGACGTTCTGCCTCTTTTCCTATGCTTTCAATGCAATTCCAGTCTACCTCCTGAAATCGGTATCCTGCAATTCTGCCCCGCTTTCAAGTCCTCTTGGCAGCCTCTACTTCAATCTATTTTTGGACGATAGCTGTCATTTATAACTCTGCAGGTTTGTGAATTACAGTGCCCCTGAGCTCCTTTCTTCAACTTGCTTTCTTGTGACCTGGCCGCAACACCGCAGGATGGCTTCAGGCCCTAATCTGGTTCCGGCACGGCACGCTGAGCCTTTGGGTATTTCCTCTTCCTGGTGGGAAATGAGAGTTAAATTTGCCCGTCCAGACACCTCCAGCTAGTCTCTCATTGGTTCTCGCTATTCCTGTTCATCTTCCGCAGAAATTGCAAACTGGGCCCAACAGGAGGTTAAAGGCGCTGACTCTGCAAGTGGGGAGAGTGTTAGTAAAGCGTCTGGAATGTTGCACCCGAGTACCAGGGGAGGAAAACTGAGACATATTTGAACACGTCTCCCGTTCACATGGTTGATCATACTTGGGTTCCACATGCATGTTTTAGCTGAAGGAAGAATACCTTAAACCTGGAGAGTTAAGACCCGTGTAAAGGGTACCAGGCAATATGACTTCAAAGGGTCTTCATTTGCTCACCGAACCTCTCCAATCCTATCACTGCTGCGTTTATGCCCCTGTACACATGCTTGATTCTCTTTCGGAGACATAGCGATAAATAGGTTTTAAGATACTTACTAGTCAGGTACATTCTTAGGCGTTTAATATGCGGTGTTGAGTCCATTTCGTTGAGCAAGGAGTAGCTCTTGTCTATTCCATATTTGACTTAAGGAACTTTATCTGTGCTCATTTCAATCTCTGGTTTTATGCAGCACCCCAACTCACCTTTACCCTTAAGCAAGCATAAGTTGGTTTTCTAAATTTGAGACCCTGTTCTGTTCTGTAATTCAGTTCCTGTGTAGCCAAGTTTACATTCCGTGTATTACTGATATCTTATGATGTTTCTTTTTCTGTGTGACTTATTTCAGTTAGAATCATCATACCTGAATCCACTCATTGTGCTGCTAAGGGCCTGATGACACAGATTTCATTGCTGAGTGATATTGCTTTGTAAGTAAATACCACAACTTCTTTATCCATTTTTCACTTTCTGCGATGTTGAACTTGTACTGTAAACGAGGTTCTTGTAAACAGAGCCGTTCCAAACTTTGGGGTGGCTGTGTCTTTTTGATTTTAATTTCCCTAAGCTATAGGACCATAAGTGGAAGTGCCCTAGGTTCTGTTGCTTTGTTTTTTAGATGTTTCAGGAAACACCATACACTTCTCCCGAGTGGTTGTTGGCAATTTACATCCCGCCCATCAGCATAACAAGGCTCCCAGTTCTCCATGGCCTGACCTGCCTTTCTGGATCTTACACTTTTTTCAGATGGCCCTTTTGACCGGGGGGAAGTGAGACTTCATTGTAGTGCAGATTTCCTTTGCAAGCTTGCTTGGTTGGCCAAAAAGGGCGTATGTGTTTTTTCCTGAATATATTCAGGAAAAAACACATACGCCCTTTTTGGCCAAGTGCATCATTGTGGACGTTCTGCCTCTTTTCCTATGCTTTCCATACAATTCCAGTCTACCTCCTGAAATCGGTTTCCTGCAATTCTGCCCCGCTTTCAAGTCCTCTTGGCAGCCTTACTTCAGTCTATTTTTGGACGATAGCTGTCATTTATAACTCTGCAGGTTTGTGAATTACAGTGCCCCTGAGCTCCTTTCTTCAACTCGCTTTCTTGTGAGCTGGCCGCAACACCACAGGATGGCTTCAGGCCCTAATCTGGTTCCGCTACGGCACGCTGAGCCTTTGGTTATTTCCTCTTCCTGGTGGGAAATGAGAGTTAAATTTGCCCGTCCAGACACCTCCAGCTAGCCTCTCATTGGTTCTCGCTATTCCTGTTCATCTTCCGCAGAAATTGCAAACTGGGCCAAACAGGAGGTTAAAGGTGCTGACTCTCCAAGTGGGGAGAGTGTTAGTAAAGCGTCTGGAATGTTGCACCCGAGTACCAGGGGAGGAAAACTGAGAGATATTTGAACACGTCTCCCGATCACATGGTTGATCATACTCTGGGTTCCACATGCATGTTTTAGCTGAAGGAAGAATACCTAAAACCTGGGTAGTTGAAACCCGTGGAATGGGTACCATGCAATGTGACTTCAAAGGGTCTTCATTTGCTCACCGAACCTCTCCAATCCTATCACTGCTGCGTTTATGCCCCTGTACACATGCTTGATTCTCTTTCGGAGACATAGCAATCTATAGGTTTTAAGATACTTACTAGTCAGGTACATTCTTAGGCGTTTAATATGTGGTGTTGAGTCCATTTCATTGAGCAAGGAGTAGCTCTTGTCAATTCCATATTTGGCTTAAGGAACTTTATCTGTGCTCATTTCAATCTCTGGTTTTATGCAGCACCCCAACTCACCTTTCCCCTTAAGCAAGCATAAGTTGGTTTTCTAAATTTGAGACCCTGTTCTTTTCTGTAATTCAGTTCCTGCGTAGCCAAGTTTACATTCCGTGTATTACTGATATCTTATGATGTTTCTTTTTCTATGTGACTTATTTCAGTTAGAATCATCATAACTGAATCCACTCATTGTGCTGCTAAGGGCCTGATGACACAGATTTCATTGCTGAGTGATATTGCTTTGTAAGTAAATACCACAACTTCTTTATCCATTTTTCACTTTCTGCGATGTTGAATTTGTACTGTAAACGAGGTTCTTGTAAACAGAGGCGTCCCAAACTTTGGGGTGGCTGTGTCTTTTTGAGTTTAATTTCCCTAAGCTATAGGACCATAAGTGGAAGTGCCCTAGGTTCTGTTGCTTTGTTTTTTAGATGTTTCAGGAAACACCATACACTTCTCCCGAGTGGTTGTTGGCAATTTACATCCCGCCCATCAGCATAACAAGGCTCCCAGTTCTCCATGGCCTGTCCTGCCTTTCTGGATTTTACACTTTTTTCAGATGGCCCTTTTGACCGGGGGGAAGTGAGACTTCATTGTAGTGCAGATTTCCTTTGCAAGCTTGCTTGGTTGGCCAAAAAGGGCGTATGCGTTTTTTCCTGAATATATTCAGGAAAAAACGCATACGCCCTTTTTGGCCAAGTGCATCATTGTGGACGTTCTGCCTCTTTTCCTATGCTTTCAATGCAATTCCAGTCTACCTCCTGAAATCGGTATCCTGCTATTCTGCCCCGCTTTCAAGTCCTCTTGGCAGCCTTACTTCAATCTATTTTTGGACGATAGCTGTCATTTATAACTCTGCAGGTTTGTGAATTACAGTGCCCCTGAGCTCCTTTCTTCAACTTGCTTTCTTGTGACCTGGCCGCAACACCGCAGGATGGCTTCAGGCCCTAATCTGGTTCCGGCACGGCACGCTGAGCCTTTGGTTATTTCCTCTTCCTGGTGGGAAATGAGAGTTAAATTTGCCCGTCCAGACACCTCCAGCTAGTCTCTCATTGGTTCTCGCTATTCCTGTTCATCTTCCGCAGAAATTGCAAACTGGGCCAAACAGGAGGTTAAAGGGACTGACTCTCCAGGTCGGGAGAGTGTTAGTAAAGCGTCTGGAATGTTGCACCCGAGTACCAGGGTACGAAAACTGAGACATATTTGAACACGTCTCCCGATCACGTGGTTGATCATACTCTAGGTTCCACATGCATGTTTTAGCTGAAGGAAGAATACCTTAAACCTGGGTAGTTGAAACCCGTGGAATGGGTACCATGCAATATGACTTCAAAGGGTCTTCATTTGCTCACCGAACCTCTCCAATCCTATCACTGCTGCGTTTATGCCCCTGTACACATGCTTGATTCTCTTTCGGAGACATAGCAATCCATAGGTTTTAAGATACTTACTAGTCAGGTACATTCTTAGGCGTTTAATATGGGGTGTTGAGTCCATTTCATTCAGCAAGGAGTTGCTCTTGTCTATTCCATATTTGGCTTAAGGAACTTTATCTGTGCTCATTTCAATCTCTGGTTTTATGCAGCACCCCAACTCACCTTTATCCTTAAGCAAGAATAAGTTGGTTTTCTAAATTTGAGACCCTGTTCTGTTCTGTAATTCAGTTCCTGTGTAGCCAAGTTTACATTCCGTGTATTAGTGATATCTTATGATGTTTCTTTTTCTGTGTGACTTATTTCAGTTAGAATCATCATACCTGAATCCACTCATTGTGCTGCTAAGGGCCTGATGACACAGATTTTATTGCTGAGTGATATTGCTTTGTAAGTAAATACCACAACTTCTTTCTCCATTTTTCACTTTCTGCGATGTTGAACTTGTACTGTAAACGAGGTTCTTGTAAACAGAGCCATCCCAAACTTTGGGGTGGCTGTGTCTTTTTGATTTTAATTTCCCTAAGCTATAGGACCATAAGTGGAAGTGCCCTAGGTTCTGTTGCTTTGTTTTTTAGATGTTTCAGGAAACACCATACACTTCTCCCGAGTGGTTGTTGGCAATTTACATCCCGCCCATCAGCATAACAAGGCTCCCAGTTCTCCATGGCCTGTCCTGCCTTTCTGGATTTTACACTTTTTTCAGATGGCCCTTTTGACCGGGGGGAAGTGAGACTTCATTGTAGTGCAGATTTCCTTTGCAAGCTTGCTTGGTTGGCCAACAAGGGCCTATGCGTTTTTTCCTGAATATATTCAGGAAAAAACGCATACGCCCTTTTTGGCCAAGTGCATCATTGTGGACGTTCTGCCTCTTTTCCTATGCTTTCAATGCAATTCCAGTCTACCTCCTGAAATCGGTTTCCTGCAATTCTGCCCCGCTTTCAAGTCCTCTTGGCAGCCTTACTTCAGTCTATTTTTGGACGATAGCTGTCATTTATAACTCTGCAGGTTTGTGAATTACAGTGCTCCTGAGCTCCTTTCTTTAACTCGCTTTCTTGTGACCTGGCCGCAACACCGCAGGATGGCTTCAGGCCCTAATCTTGTTCTGGCACGGCACACTGAGCCTTTGGTTAATTCCTCTTCCTGGTGGGAAATGAGAGTTAAATTTGCCCATCCAGACACCTCCAGCTAGTCTCTCATTGGTTCTCGCTATTTCTGTTCATCTTCCACAGAAATTGCAAATTGGGCCAAACAGGAGGTTAAAGGGACTGACTCTCCAAGTGGGGAGAGTGTTAGTAAAGCGTCTGGAATGTTGCACCCGAGTACCAGGGTACGAAAACTGAGACATATTTGAACACGTCTCCCGATCACATGGTTGACATTACTTGGGTTCCACATGCATGTTTTAGCTGAAGGAAGAATACCTAAAACCTGGGTAGTTGAAACCCGTGGAATGGGTACCATGCAATATGACTTCAAAGGGTCTTCATTTGCTCACCGAACCTCTCCAATCCTATCACTGCTGCGTTTATGCCCCTGTACACATGCTTGATTCTCTTTCGGAGACATAGCAATCCATAGGTTTTAAGATACTTACTAGTCAGGTACATTCTTAGGCGTTTAATATGCGGTGTTGAGTCCATTTCGTTGAGCAAGGAGTAGCTCTTGTCTATTCCATATTTGGCTTAAGGAACTTTATCTGTGCTCATTTCAATCTCTGGTTTTATGCAGCACCCCAACTCACCTTTACCCTTAAGCAAGCATAAGTTGCTTTTCTAAATTTGAGAACCTGTTCTGTTCTGTAATTCAGTTCCTGTGTAGCCAAGTTTACATTCCGTGTATTACTGATATCTTATGATGTTTCTTTTTCTGTGTGACTTATTTCAGTTAGAATCATCGTACCTGAATCTACTCATTATGCTGCTACGGGCCTGATGACATAGATTTCATTGCTGAGTGATACTGCATTGTACGTAAGTACCACAAGTTCTTTATCCATTTTTCACTTTCTGTGATATTGAACTTGTACGGTAAACGAGGTTCTTGTAAACAGAGGCGTCCCAAACTTTGGGGTGGCTGTGTCTTTTTGATTTTAATTTCCCTAAGCTATAGGACCATAAGTGGAAGTGCCCTAGGCTCTGTTGCTTTGTTTTTTAGATGTTTCAGGAAACACCATACACTTCTCCCGAGTGTCTGTTGGCAATTTACATCCCGCCCATCAGCATAACAAGGCTCCCAGTTCTCCATGGCCTGTCCTGCCTTTCTGGATTTTACACTTTTTTCAGATGGCCCTTTTGACTGGGAGGAATTGAGACTTCATTGTAGTGCAGATTTCCTTTGCAAGCTTGCTTGGTTGGCCAAAAAGGGCGTATGCGTTTTTTCCTGAATATATTCAGGAAAAAACGCATACGCCCTTTTTGGCCAAGTGCATCATTGTGGACGTTCTGCCTCTTTTCCTATGCTTTCAATGCAATTCCAGTCTACCTCCTGAAATCGGTTTCCTGCAATTCTGCCCCGCTTTCAAGTCCTCTTGGCAGCCTTACTTCAGTCTATTTTTGGACGATAGCTGTCATTTATAACTCTGCAGGTTTGTGAATTACAGTGCCCCTGAGCTCCTTTCTTCAACTTGCTTTCTTGTGACCTGGCCGCAACACCGCAGGATGGCTTCAGGCCCTAATCTGGTTCCGGCATGGCACGCTGAGCCTCTGGTTATTTCCTCTTCCTGGTGGGAAATGAGAGTTAAATTTGCCCGTCCAGACACCTCCAGCTAGTCTCTCATTGGTTCTCGCTATTCCTGTTCATCTTCCGCAGAAATTGCAAACTGGGCCAAACAGGAGGTTAAAGGCGCTGACTCTCCAAGTGGGGAGAGTGTTAGTAAAGCGTCTGGAATGTTGCACCCGAGTACCAGGGGAGGAAAACTGAGACATATTTGAACACGTCTCCCGATCACATGGTTGATCATAGTCTGGGTTCCACATGCATGTTTTAGCTGAAGGAAGAATACCTAAAACCTGGGTAGTTGAAAACCGTGGAATGGGTACCATGCAATATGACTTCAAAGGGTCTTCATTTGCTCACCGAACCTCTCCAATCCTATCACTGCTGCGTTTTTGCCCCTGTACACATGCTTGATTCTCTTTCGGACACATAGCAATCCCTAGATTTTAAGATACTTACTAGTCAGGTACATTCTTAGGCGTTTAATATGCGGTGTTGAGTCCATTTCTTTGAGCAAGGAGTAGCTCTTGTCTATTCCATATTTGGCTTAAGGAACTTTATCTGTGCTCATTTCAATCTCTGGTTTTATGCAGCACCCCAACTCACCTTTATCCTTAAGCAAGCATAAGTTGGTTTTCTAAATTTGAGACCCTGTTCTGTTCTGTAATTCAGTTCCTGTGTAGCCAAGTTTACATTCCGTGTATTAGTGATATCTTATGATGTTTCTTTTTCTGTGTGACTTATTTCAGTTAGAATCATCATACCTGAATCCACTCATTGTGCTGCTAAGGGCCTGATGACACAGATTTTATTGCTGAGTGATATTGCTTTGTAAGTAAATACCACAACTTCTTTCTCCATTTTTCACTTTCTGCGATGTTGATCTTGTACTGTAAACGAGGTTCTTGTAAACAGAGCCATCCCAAACTTTGGGGTGGCTGTGTCTTTTTGATTTTAATTTCCCTAAGCTATAGGACCATAAGTGGAAGTGCCCTAGGTTCTGTTGCTTTGTTTTTTAGATGTTTCAGGAAACACCATACACTTCTCCCGAGTGGTTGTTGGCAATTTACATCCCGCCTATCAGCATAACAAGGCTCCCAGTTCTCCATGGCCTGTCCTGCCTTTCTGGATTTTACACTTTTTTCAGATGGCCCTTTTGACCGGGGGGAAGTGAGACTTCATTGTAGTGCAGATTTCCTTTGCAAGCTTGCTTGGTTGGCCAACAAGGGCCTATGCGTTTTTTCCTGAATATATTCAGGAAAAAACGCATACGCCCTTTTTGGCCAAGTGCATCATTGTGGACGTTCTGCCTCTTTTCCTATGCTTTCAATGCAATTCCAGTCTACCTCCTGAAATCGGTTTCCTGCAATTCTGCCCCGCTTTCAAGTCCTCTTGGCAGCCTAACTTCAGCCTATTTTTGGACGATAGCTGTCATTTATAACTCTGCAGGTTTGTGAATTACAGTGCCCCTGAGCTCCTTTCTTCAAGTCGCTTTCTTTTGAGCTGGCCGCAACACCGCAGGATGGCTTCAGGCCCTAATCTGGTTCCGGTACGGCACACAGAGCCTTTGGTTATTTCCTCTTCCTGGTGGGAAATGAGAGTTAAATTTGCCCGTCCAGACACCTCCAGCTAGCCTCTCATTGGTTCTCGCTATTCCTGTTCATCTTCCGCAGAAATTGCAAACTGTGCCAAACAGGAGGTTAAAGGCGCTGACTCTCCAAGTGGGGAGAGTGTTAGTAAAGCGTCTGGAATGTTGCACCCGAGTACCCGGGTAGGAAAACTGAGACATATTTGAACACGTCTACCGATCACATGGTTGATCATACTCTGGGTTCCACATGCATGTTTTAGCTGAAGGAAGAATACCTAAAACCTGGGTAGTTGAAACCCGTGGAATGGGTACCATGCAATATGACTTCAAAGGGTCTTCATTTGCTCACCGAACCTCTCCAATCCTATCACTGCTGCGTTTATGCCCCTGTACACATGCTTGATTCTCTTTCGGAGACATAGCAATCCATAGGTTTTAAGATACTTACTAGTCAGGTACATTCTTAGGTGTTTAATATGGGGTGTTGAGTCCATTTCGTTGAGCAAGGAGTAGCTCTTGTCTATTCCATATTTGGCTTAAGGAACTTTATCTGTGCTCATTTCAATCTCTGGTTTTATGCAGCACCCCAACTCACCTTTCCCCTTAAGCAAGCATAAGTTGGTTTTCTAAATTTGAGACCCTGTTCTTTTCTGTAATTCAGTTCCTGTGTAGCCAAGTTTACATTCCGTGTATTACTGATATCTTATGATGTTTCTTTTTCTGTGTGACTTATTTCAGTTAGAATCATCATACCTGAATCCACTCATTGTGCTGCTAAGGGCCTGATGACATAGATTTCATTGCTGAGTGATATTGCTTTGTAAGTAAATCCCACAACTTCTTTATCCATTTTTCACTTTCTGCGATGTTGAACTTGTACTGTAAACGAGGTTCTTGTAAACAGAGGCGTCCCAAACTTTGGGGTGGCTGTGTCTTTTTGATTTTAATTTCCCTAAGCTATAGGACCATAAGTGGCAGTGACCTAGGCTCTGTTGCTTTGTTTTTTAGATGTTTCAGGAAACACCATACACTTCTCCCGAGTGTCTGTTGGCAATTTACATCCCGCCCATCAGCATAACAAGGCTCCCAGTTCTCCATGGCCTGTCCTGCCTTTCTGGATTTTACACTTTTTTCAGATGGCCCTTTTGACCGGGAGAAGTGAGACTTCATTGTAGTGCAGATTTCCTTTGCAAGCTTGCTTGGTTGGCCAAAAAGGGCCTATGCGTTTTTTCCTGAATATATTCAGGAAAAAACGCATACGCCCTTTTTGGCCAAGTGCATCATTGTGGACGTTCTGCCTCTTTTCCTATGCTTTCAGTGCAATTCCAGTCTACCTCCTGAAATCGGTTTCCTGCAATTCTGCCCCGCTTTCAAGTCCTCTTGGCAGCCTTACTTCAGTCTATTTTTGGACGATAGCTGTCATTTATAACTCTGCAGGTTTGTGAATTACAGTGCCCCTGAGCTCCTTTCTTCAACTCGCTTTCTTGTGACCTGGCCGCAACACTGCAGGATGGCTTCAGGCCCTAATCTGGTTCCGGTACGGCACGCTGAGCCTTTGGTTATTTCCTCTTCCTGGTGGGAAATGAGAGTTAAATTTGCCCGTCCAGACACCTCCAGCTAGCCTCTCATTGGTTCTCGCTATTCCTGTTCATCTTCCGCAGAAATTGCAAACTGGGCCAAACAGGAGGTTAAAGGCGCTGACTCTCCAAGTGGGGAGAGTGTTAGTAAAGCGTCTGGAATGTTGCACCCGAGTATCAGGGGAGGAAAACTGAGACATATTTGAACACGTCTCCCGTTCACATGGTTGATCATACTCTGGGTTCCACATGCATGTTTTAGCTGAAGGAAGAATACCTTAAACCTGGAGAGTTGAGACCCGTGTAATGGGTACCATACAATATGACTTCAAAGGGTCTTCATTTGCTCACCGAACCTCTCCAATCCTGTCACTGCTGCGTTTATGCCCCTGTACACATGCTTGATTCTCTTTTGGAGACATAGCAATCCATAGGTTTTAAGATACTTACTAGTCAGGTACATTCTTCGGCGTTTAATATGGGGTTTTGAGTCCATTTCGTTGAGCAAGGAGTAGCTCTTGTCTATTCCATATTTGGCTTAAGGAACTTTATCTGTACTCATTTCAATCTCTGGTTTTATGCAGCACCCCAACTCACCTTTCCCCTTAAGCAAGCATAAGTTGGTTTTCTAAATTTGAGACCCTGTTCTGTTTTGGAATGCAGTTCCTGTGTAGCCAAGTTTACATTCCGTGTATTAGTGATATCTTATGATGTTTCTTTTTCTGTGTGACTTATTTCAGTTAGAATCATCATACCTGAATCCACTCATTGTGCTGCTAAGGGCCTGATGACACAGATTTTATTGCTGAGTGATATTGCTTTGTAAGTAAATACCACAACTTCTTTCTCCATTTTTCACTTTCTGCGATGTTGATCTTGTACTGTAAACGAGGTTCTTGTAAACAGAGCCATCCCAAACTTTGGGGTGGCTGTGTCTTTTTGATTTTAATTTCCCTAAGCTATAGGACCATAAGTGGAAGTGCCCTAGGTTCTGTTGCTTTGTTTTTTAGATGTTTCAGGAAACACCATACACTTCTCCCGAGTGGTTGTTGGCAATTTACATCCCGCCTATCAGCATAACAAGGCTCCCAGTTCTCCATGGCCTGTCCTGCCTTTCTGGATTTTACACTTTTTTCAGATGGCCCTTTTGACCGGGGGGAAGTGAGACTTCATTGTAGTGCAGATTTCCTTTGCAAGCTTGCTTGGTTGGCCAACAAGGGCCTATGCGTTTTTTCCTGAATATATTCAGGAAAAAACGCATACGCCCTTTTTGGCCAAGTGCATCATTGTGGACGTTCTGCCTCTTTTCCTATGCTTTCAATGCAATTCCAGTCTACCTCCTGAAATCGGTTTCCTGCAATTCTGCCCCGCTTTCAAGTCCTCTTGGCAGCCTAACTTCAGCCTATTTTTGGACGATAGCTGTCATTTATAACTCTGCAGGTTTGTGAATTACAGTGCCCCTGAGCTCCTTTCTTCAAGTCGCTTTCTTTTGAGCTGGCCGCAACACCGCAGGATGGCTTCAGGCCCTAATCTGGTTCCGGTACGGCACACAGAGCCTTTGGTTATTTCCTCTTCCTGGTGGGAAATGAGAGTTAAATTTGCCCGTCCAGACACCTCCAGCTAGCCTCTCATTGGTTCTCGCTATTCCTGTTCATCTTCCGCAGAAATTGCAAACTGTGCCAAACAGGAGGTTAAAGGCGCTGACTCTCCAAGTGGGGAGAGTGTTAGTAAAGCGTCTGGAATGTTGCACCCGAGTACCCGGGTAGGAAAACTGAGACATATTTGAACACGTCTACCGATCACATGGTTGATCATACTCTGGGTTCCACATGCATGTTTTAGCTGAAGGAAGAATACCTAAAACCTGGGTAGTTGAAACCCGTGGAATGGGTACCATGCAATATGACTTCAAAGGGTCTTCATTTGCTCACCGAACCTCTCCAATCCTATCACTGCTGCGTTTATGCCCCTGTACACATGCTTGATTCTCTTTCGGAGACATAGCAATCCATAGGTTTTAAGATACTTACTAGTCAGGTACATTCTTAGGCGTTTAATATGGGGTGTTGAGTCCATTTCGTTGAGCAAGGAGTAGCTCTTGTCTATTCCATATTTGGCTTAAGGAACTTTATCTGTGCTCATTTCAATCTCTGGTTTTATGCAGCACCCCAACTCACCTTTCCCCTTAAGCAAGCATAAGTTGGTTTTCTAAATTTGAGACCCTGTTCTTTTCTGTAATTCAGTTCCTGTGTAGCCAAGTTTACATTCCGTGTATTACTGATATCTTATGATGTTTCTTTTTCTGTGTGACTTATTTCAGTTAGAATCATCATACCTGAATCCACTCATTGTGCTGCTAAGGGCCTGATGACATAGATTTCATTGCTGAGTGATATTGTTTTGTAAGTAAATCCCACAACTTCTTTATCCATTTTTCACTTTCTGCGATGTTGAACTTGTACTGTAAACGAGGTTCTTGTAAACAGAGGCGTCCCAAACTTTGGGGTGGCTGTGTCTTTTTGATTTTAATTTCCCTAAGCTATAGGACCATAAGTGGCAGTGACCTAGGCTCTGTTGCTTTGTTTTTTAGATGTTTCAGGAAACACCATACACTTCTCCCGAGTGTCTGTTGGCAATTTACATCCCGCCCATCAGCATAACAAGGCTCCCAGTTCTCCATGGCCTGTCCTGCCTTTCTGGATTTTACACTTTTTTCAGATGGCCCTTTTGACCGGGGGGAAGTGAGACTTCATTGTAGTGCAGATTTCCTTTGCAAGCTTGCTTGGTTGGCCAAAAAGGGCGTATGCGTTTTTTCCTGAATATATTCAGGAAAAAACGCATACGCCCTTTTTGGCCAAGTGCATCATTGTGGACGTTCTGCCTCTTTTCCTATGCTTTCAGTGCAATTCCAGTCTACCTCCTGAAATCGGTTTCCTGCAATTCTGCCCCGCTTTCAAGTCCTCTTGGCAGCCTTACTTCAGTCTATTTTTGGACGATAGCTGTCATTTATAACTCTGCAGGTTTGTGAATTACAGTGCCCCTGAGCTCCTTTCTTCAACTCGCTTTCTTGTGACCTGGCCGCAACACTGCAGGATGGCTTCAGGCCCTAATCTGGTTCCGGTACGGCACGCTGAGCCTTTGGTTATTTCCTCTTCCTGGTGGGAAATGAGAGTTAAATTTGCCCGTCCAGACACCTCCAGCTAGCCTCTCATTGGTTCTCGCTATTCCTGTTCATCTTCCGCAGAAATTGCAAACTGGGCCAAACAGGAGGTTAAAGGCGCTGACTCTCCAAGTGGGGAGAGTGTTAGTAAAGCGTCTGGAATGTTGCACCCGAGTATCAGGGGAGGAAAACTGAGACATATTTGAACACGTCTCCCGTTCACATGGTTGATCATACTCTGGGTTCCACATGCATGTTTTAGCTGAAGGAAGAATACCTTAAACCTGGAGAGTTGAGACCCGTGTAATGGGTACCATACAATATGACTTCAAAGGGTCTTCATTTGCTCACCGAACCTCTCCAATCCTGTCACTGCTGCGTTTATGCCCCTGTACACATGCTTGATTCTCTTTTGGAGACATAGCAATCCATAGGTTTTAAGATACTTACTAGTCAGGTACATTCTTCGGCGTTTAATATGGGGTTTTGAGTCCATTTCGTTGAGCAAGGAGTAGCTCTTGTCTATTCCATATTTGGCTTAAGGAACTTTATCTGTACTCATTTCAATCTCTGGTTTTATGCAGCACCCCAACTCACCTTTCCCCTTAAGCAAGCATAAGTTGGTTTTCTAAATTTGAGACCCTGTTCTGTTTTGGAATGCAGTTCCTGTGTAGCCAAGTTTACATTCCGTGTATTAGTGATATCTTATGATGTTTCTTTTTCTGTGTGACTTATTTCAGTTAGAATCATCATACCTGAATCCACTCATTGTGCTGCTAAGGGCCTGATGACACAGATTTCATTGCTGAGTGATATTGCTTTGTAAGTAAATACCACAACTTCTTTATCCATTTTTCACTTTCTGCGATGTTGAACTTGTACTGTAAACGAGGTTCTTGTAAACAGAGCCGTTCCAAACATTGGGGTGGCTGTGTCTTTTTCATTTTAATTTCCCTAAGCTATAGGACCATAAGTGGAAGTGCCCTAGGTTCTGTTGCTTTGTTTTTTAGTTGTTTCAGGAAACACCATACACTTCTCCCAAGTGGTTCTTGGCAATTTACATCCCGCCCATCAGCATAACAAGGCTCCCAGTTCTCCATGGCCTGTCCTGCCTTTCTGGATTTTACACTTTTTTCAGATGGCCCTTTTGACCGGGGGGAAGTGAGACTTCATTGTAGTGCAGATTTCCTTTGCAAGCTTGCTTGGTTGGCCAAAAAGTGCGTATGCGTTTTTTCCTGAATATATTCAGGAAAAAACGCATACGCCCTTTTTGGCCAAGTGCATCATTGTGGACGTTCTGCCTCTTTTCCTATGCTTTCAATGCAATTCCAGTCTACCTCCTGAAATCGGTTTCCTGCAATTCTGCCCCGCTTTCAAGTCCTCTTGGCAGCCTTACTTCAGTCTATTTTTGGACGATAGCTGTCATTTATAACTCTGCAGGTTTGTGAATTACAGTGCCCCTGAGCTCCTTTCTTCAACTCGCTTTCTTGTGACCTGGCCGCAACACTGCAGGATGGCTTCAGGCCCTAATCTGGTTCCGGTACGGCATGCTGAGCCTTTGGTTATTTCCTCTTCCTGGTGGGAAATGAGAGTTAAATTTGCCCGTCCAGACACCTCCAGCTAGCCTCTCATTGGTTCTCGCTATTCCTGTTCATCTTCCGCAGAAATTGCAAACTGTGCCAAACAGGAGGTTAAAGGCGCTGACTCTCCAAGTGGGGAGAGTGTTAGTAAAGCGTCTGGAATGTTGCACCCGAGTATCAGGGGAGGAAAACTGAGACATATTTGAACACGTCTCCCGTTCACATGGTTGATCATACTCTGGGTTCCACATGCATGTTTTAGCTGAAGGAAGAATACCTTAAACCTGGAGAGTTGAGACCCGTGTAATGGGTACCATACAATATGACTTCAAAGGGTCTTCATTTGCTCACCGAACCTCTCCAATCCTATCACTGCTGCGTTTATGCCCCTGTACACATGCTTGATTCTCTTTTGGAGACATAGCAATCCATAGGTTTTAAGATACTTACTAGTCAGGTACATTCTTAGGCGTTTAATATGGGGTTTTGAGTCCATTTCGTTGAGCAAGGAGTAGCTCTTGTCTATTCCATATTTGGCTTAAGGAACTTTATCTGTACTCATTTCAATCTCTGGTTTTATGCAGCACCCCAACTCACCTTTCCCCTTAAGCAAGCATAAGTTGGTTTTCTAAATTTGAGACCCTGTTCTGTTTTGGAATGCAGTTCCTGTGTAGCCAAGTTTACATTCCGTGTATTAGTGATATCTTATGATGTTTCTTTTTCTGTGTGACTTATTTCAGTTAGAATCATCATACCTGAATCCACTCATTGTGCTGCTAAGGGCCTGATGACACAGATTTCATTGCTGAGTGATATTGCTTTGTAAGTAAATACCACAACTTCTTTATCCATTTTTCACTTTCTGCGATGTTGAACTTGTACTGTAAACGAGGTTCTTGTAAACAGAGCCGTTCCAAACTTTGGGGTGGCTGTGTCTTTTTGATTTTAATTTCCCTAAGCTATAGGACCATAAGTGGAAGTGCCCTAGGTTCTTTTGCTTTGTTTTTTAGATGTTTCAGGAAACACCATACACTTCTCCCGAGTGGTTGTTGGGAATTTACATCCCGCCCATCAGCATAACAAGGCTCCCAGTTCTCCATGGCCTGTCCTGCCTTTCTGGATTTTACACTTTTTTCAGATGGCCCTTTTGACCGGGGGGAAGTGAGACTTCATTGTAGTGCAGATTTCCTTTGCAAGCTTGCTTGGTTGGCCAAAAAGGGCGTATGCGTTTTTTCCTGAATATATTCAGGAAAAAACGCATACGCCCTTTTTGGCCAAGTGCATCATTGTGGACGTTCTGCCTCTTTTCCTATGCTTTCAATGCAATTCCAGTCTACCTCCTGAAATCGGTTTCCTGCAATTCTGCCCCGCTTTCAAGTCCTCTTGGCAGCCTTACTTCAGTCTATTTTTGGACGATAGCTGTCATTTATAACTCTGCAGGTTTGTGAATTACAGTGCTCCTGAGCTCCTTTCTTTAACTCGCTTTCTTGTGACCTGGCCGCAACACCGCAGGATGTCTTCAGGCCCTAATCTTGTTCTGGCACGGCACACTGAGCCTTTGGTTAATTCCTCTTCCTGGTGGGAAATGAGAGTTAAATTTGCCCATCCAGACACCTCCAGCTAGTCTCTCATTGGTTCTCGCTATTTCTGTTCATCTTCCACAGAAATTGCAAATTGGGCCAAACAGGAGGTTAAAGGGACTGACTCTCCAAGTGGGGAGAGTGTTAGTAAAGCGTCTGGAATGTTGCACCCGAGTACCAGGGTACGAAAACTGAGACATATTTGAACACGTCTCCCGATCACATGGTTGATCATACTTGGGTTCCACATGCATGTTTTAGCTGAAGGAAGAATACCTAAAACCTGGGTAGTTGAAACCCGTGGAATGGGTACCATGCAATATGACTTCAAAGGGTCTTCATTTGCTCACCGAACCTCTCCAATCCTATCACTGCTGCGTTTATGCCCCTGTACACATGCTTGATTCTCTTTCGGAGACATAGCAATCCATAGGTTTTAAGATACTTACTAGTCAGGTACATTCTTAGGCGTTTAATATGCGGTGTTGAGTCCATTTCGTTGAGCAAGGAGTAGCTCTTGTCTATTCCATATTTGGCTTAAGGAACTTTATCTGTGCTCATTTCAATCTCTGGTTTTATGCAGCACCCCAACTCACCTTTACCCTTAAGCAAGCATAAGTTGCTTTTCTAAATTTGAGAACCTGTTCTGTTCTGTAATTCAGTTCCTGTGTAGCCAAGTTTACATTCCGTGTATTACTGATATCTTATGATGTTTCTTTTTCTGTGTGACTTATTTCAGTTAGAATCATCGTACCTGAATCTACTCATTATGCTGCTACGGGCCTGATGACATAGATTTCATTGCTGAGTGATACTGCATTGTACGTAAGTACCACAAGTTCTTTATCCATTTTTCACTTTCTGTGATATTGAACTTGTACGGTAAACGAGGTTCTTGTAAACAGAGGCGTCCCAAACTTTGGGGTGGCTGTGTCTTTTTGATTTTAATTTCCCTAAGCTATAGGACCATAAGTGGAAGTGCCCTAGGCTCTGTTGCTTTGTTTTTTAGATGTTTCAGGAAACACCATACACTTCTCCCGAGTGTCTGTTGGCAATTTACATCCCGCCCATCAGCATAACAAGGCTCCCAGTTCTCCATGGCCTGTCCTGCCTTTCTGGATTTTACACTTTTTTCAGATGGCCCTTTTGACTGGGAGGAATTGAGACTTCATTGTAGTGCAGATTTCCTTTGCAAGCTTGCTTGGTTGGCCAAAAAGGGCGTATGCGTTTTTTCCTGAATATATTCAGGAAAAAACGCATACGCCCTTTTTGGCCAAGTGCATCATTGTGGACGTTCTGCCTCTTTTCCTATGCTTTCAATGCAATTCCAGTCTACCTCCTGAAATCGGTTTCCTGCAATTCTGCCCCGCTTTCAAGTCCTCTTGGCAGCCTTACTTCAGTCTATTTTTGGACGATAGCTGTCATTTATAACTCTGCAGGTTTGTGAATTACAGTGCCCCTGAGCTCCTTTCTTCAACTTGCTTTCTTGTGACCTGGCCGCAACACCGCAGGATGGCTTCAGGCCCTAATCTGGTTCCGGCATGGCACGCTGAGCCTCTGGTTATTTCCTCTTCCTGGTGGGAAATGAGAGTTAAATTTGCCCGTCCAGACACCTCCAGCTAGTCTCTCATTGGTTCTCGCTATTCCTGTTCATCTTCCGCAGAAATTGCAAACTGGGCCAAACAGGAGGTTAAAGGCGCTGACTCTCCAAGTGGGGAGAGTGTTAGTAAAGCGTCTGGAATGTTGCACCCGAGTACCAGGGGAGGAAAACTGAGACATATTTGAACACGTCTCCCGATCACATGGTTGATCATAGTCTGGGTTCCACATGCATGTTTTAGCTGAAGGAAGAATACCTAAAACCTGGGTAGTTGAAACCCGTGGAATGGGTACCATGCAATATGACTTCAAAGGGTCTTCATTTGCTCACCGAACCTCTCCAATCCTATCACTGCTGCGTTTTTGCCCCTGTACACATGCTTGATTCTCTTTCGGACACATAGCAATCCCTAGATTTTAAGATACTTACTAGTCAGGTACATTCTTAGGCGTTTAATATGCGGTGTTGAGTCCATTTCTTTGAGCAAGGAGTAGCTCTTGTCTATTCCATATTTGGCTTAAGGAACTTTATCTGTGCTCATTTCAATCTCTGGTTTTATGCAGCACCCCAACTCACCTTTATCCTTAAGCAAGCATAAGTTGGTTTTCTAAATTTGAGACCCTGTTCTGTTCTGTAATTCAGTTCCTGTGTAGCCAAGTTTACATTCCGTGTATTAGTGATATCTTATGATGTTTCTTTTTCTGTGTGACTTATTTCAGTTAGAATCATCATACCTGAATCCACTCATTGTGCTGCTAAGGGCCTGATGACACAGATTTTATTGCTGAGTGATATTGCTTTGTAAGTAAATACCACAACTTCTTTCTCCATTTTTCACTTTCTGCGATGTTGAACTTGTACTGTAAACGAGGTTCTTGTAAACAGAGCCATCCCAAACTTTGGGGTGGCTGTGTCTTTTTGATTTTAATTTCCCTAAGCTATAGGACCATAAGTGGAAGTGCCCTAGGTTCTGTTGCTTTGTTTTTTAGATGTTTCAGGAAACACCATACACTTCTCCCGAGTGGTTGTTGGCAATTTACATCCCGCCTATCAGCATAACAAGGCTCCCAGTTCTCCATGGCCTGTCCTGCCTTTCTGGATTTTACACTTTTTTCAGATGGCCCTTTTGACCGGGGGGAAGTGAGACTTCATTGTAGTGCAGATTTCCTTTGCAAGCTTGCTTGGTTGGCCAACAAGGGCCTATGCGTTTTTTCCTGAATATATTCAGGAAAAAACGCATAGGCCCTTTTTGGCCAAGTGCATCATTGTGGACGTTCTGCCTCTTTTCCTATGCTTTCAATGCAATTCCAGTCTACCTCCTGAAATCGGTTTCCTGCAATTCTGCCCCGCTTTCAAGTCCTCTTGGCAGCCTAACTTCAGCCTATTTTTGGACGATAGCTGTCATTTATAACTCTGCAGGTTTGTGAATTACAGTGCCCCTGAGCTCCTTTCTTCAAGTCGCTTTCTTTTGAGCTGGCCGCAACACCGCAGGATGGCTTCAGGCCCTAATCTGGTTCCGGTACGGCACACAGAGCCTTTGGTTATTTCCTCTTCCTGGTGGGAAATGAGAGTTAAATTTGCCCGTCCAGACACCTCCAGCTAGCCTCTCATTGGTTCTCGCTATTCCTGTTCATCTTCCGCAGAAATTGCAAACTGGGCCAAACAGGAGGTTAAAGGCGCTGACTCTCCAAGTGGGGAGAGTGTTAGTAAAGCGTCTGGAATGTTGCACCCGAGTACCCGGGTAGGAAAACTGAGACATATTTGAACACGTCTACCGATCACATGGTTGATCATACTCTGGGTTCCACATGCATGTTTTAGCTGAAGGAAGAATACCTAAAACCTGGGTAGTTGAAACCCGTGGAATGGGTACCATGCAATATGACTTCAAAGGGTCTTCATTTGCTCACCGAACCTCTCCAATCCTATCACTGCTGCGTTTATGCCCCTGTACACATGCTTGATTCTCTTTTGGAGACATAGCAATCCATAGGTTTTAAGATACTTACTAGTCAGGTACATTCTTAGGCGTTTAATATGGGGTGTTGAGTCCATTTCGTTGAGCAAGGAGTAGCTCTTGTCTATTCCATATTTGGCTTAAGGAACTTTATCTGTGCTCATTTCAATCTCTGGTTTTATGCAGCACCCCAACTCACCTTTCCCCTTAAGCAAGCATAAGTTGGTTTTCTAAATTTGAGACCCTGTTCTTTTCTGTAATTCAGTTCCTGTGTAGCCAAGTTTACATTCCGTGTATTACTGATATCTTATGATGTTTCTTTTTCTGTGTGACTTATTTCAGTTAGAATCATCATACCTGAATCCACTCATTGTGCTGCTAAGGGCCTGATGACATAGATTTCATTGCTGAGTGATATTGCTTTGTAAGTAAATCCCACAACTTCTTTATCCATTTTTCACTTTCTGCGATGTTGAACTTGTACTGTAAACGAGGTTCTTGTAAACAGAGGCGTCCCAAACTTTGGGGTGGCTGTGTCTTTTTGATTTTAATTTCCCTAAGCTATAGGACCATAAGTGGCAGTGACCTAGGCTCTGTTGCTTTGTTTTTTAGATGTTTCAGGAAACACCATACACTTCTCCCGAGTGTCTGTTGGCAATTTACATCCCGCCCATCAGCATAACAAGGCTCCCAGTTCTCCATGGCCTGTCCTGCCTTTCTGGATTTTACACTTTTTTCAGATGGCCCTTTTGACCGGGAGAAGTGAGACTTCATTGTAGTGCAGATTTCCTTTGCAAGCTTGCTTGGTTGGCCAAAAAGGGCGTATGCGTTTTTTCCTGAATATATTCAGGAAAAAACGCATACGCCCTTTTTGGCCAAGTGCATCATTGTGGACGTTCTGCCTCTTTTCCTATGCTTTCAGTGCAATTCCAGTCTACCTCCTGAAATCGGTTTCCTGCAATTCTGCCCCGCTTTCAAGTCCTCTTGGCAGCCTTACTTCAGTCTATTTTTGGACGATAGCTGTCATTTATAACTCTGCAGGTTTGTGAATTACAGTGCCCCTGAGCTCCTTTCTTCAACTCGCTTTCTTGTGACCTGGCCGCAACACTGCAGGATGGCTTCAGGCCCTAATCTGGTTCCGGTACGGCACGCTGAGCCTTTGGTTATTTCCTCTTCCTGGTGGGAAATGAGAGTTAAATTTGCCCGTCCAGACACCTCCAGCTAGCCTCTCATTGGTTCTCGCTATTCCTGTTCATCTTCCGCAGAAATTGCAAACTGGGCCAAACAGGAGGTTAAAGGCGCTGACTCTCCAAGTGGGGAGAGTGTTAGTAAAGCGTCTGGAATGTTGCACCCGAGTATCAGGGGAGGAAAACTGAGACATATTTGAACACGTCTCCCGTTCACATGGTTGATCATACTCTGGGTTCCACATGCATGTTTTAGCTGAAGGAAGAATACCTTAAACCTGGAGAGTTGAGACCCGTGTAATGGGTACCATACAATATGACTTCAAAGGGTCTTCATTTGCTCACCGAACCTCTCCAATCCTATCACTGCTGCGTTTATGCCCCTGTACACATGCTTGATTCTCTTTTGGAGACATAGCAATCCATAGGTTTTAAGATACTTACTAGTCAGGTACATTCTTCGGCGTTTAATATGGGGTTTTGAGTCCATTTCGTTGAGCAAGGAGTAGCTCTTGTCTATTCCATATTTGGCTTAAGGAACTTTATCTGTACTCATTTCAATCTCTGGTTTTATGCAGCACCCCAACTCACCTTTCCCCTTAAGCAAGCATAAGTTGGTTTTCTAAATTTGAGACCCTGTTCTGTTTTGGAATGCAGTTCCTGTGTAGCCAAGTTTACATTCCGTGTATTAGTGATATCTTATGATGTTTCTTTTTCTGTGTGACTTATTTCAGTTAGAATCATCATACCTGAATCCACTCATTGTGCTGCTAAGGGCCTGATGACACAGATTTCATTGCTGAGTGATATTGCTTTGTAAGTAAATACCACAACTTCTTTATCCATTTTTCACTTTCTGCGATGTTGAACTTGTACTGTAAACGAGGTTCTTGTAAACAGAGCCGTTCCAAACATTGGGGTGGCTGTGTCTTTTTCATTTTAATTTCCCTAAGCTATAGGACCATAAGTGGAAGTGCCCTAGGTTCTGTTGCTTTGTTTTTTATTTGTTTCAGGAAACACCATACACTTATCCCAAGTGGTTCTTGGCAATTTACATCCCGCCCATCAGCATAACAAGGCTCCCAGTTCTCCATGGCCTGTCCTGCCTTTCTGGATTTTACACTTTTTTCAGATGGCCCTTTTGACCGGGGGGAAGTGAGACTTCATTGTAGTGCAGATTTCCTTTGCAAGCTTGCTTGGTTGGCCAAAAAGTGCGTATGCGTTTTTTAGTGAATATATTCAGGAAAAAACGCATACGCCCTTTTTGGCCAAGTGCATCATTGTGGACGTTCTGCCTCTTTTCCTATGCTTTCAATGCAATTCCAGTCTACCTCCTGAAATCGGTTTCCTGCAATTCTGCCCCGCTTTCAAGTCCTCTTGGCAGCCTTACTTCAGTCTATTTTTGGACGATAGCTGTCATTTATAACTCTGCAGGTTTGTGAATTACAGTGCTCCTGAGCTCCTTTCTTTAACTCGCTTTCTTGTGACCTGGCCGCAACACCGCAGGATGTCTTCAGGCCCTAATCTTGTTCTGGCACGGCACACTGAGCCTTTGGTTAATTCCTCTTCCTGGTGGGAAATGAGAGTTAAATTTGCCCATCCAGACACCTCCAGCTAGTCTCTCATTGGTTCTCGCTATTTCTGTTCATCTTCCACAGAAATTGCAAATTGGGCCAAACAGGAGGTTAAAGGGACTGACTCTCCAAGTGGGGAGAGTGTTAGTAAAGCGTCTGGAATGTTGCACCCGAGTACCAGGGTACGAAAACTGAGACATATTTGAACACGTCTCCCGATCACATGGTTGATCATACTTGGGTTCCACATGCATGTTTTAGCTGAAGGAAGAATACCTAAAACCTGGGTAGTTGAAACCCGTGGAATGGGTACCATGCAATATGACTTCAAAGGGTCTTCATTTGCTCACCGAACCTCTCCAATCCTATCACTGCTTCGTTTATGCCCCTGTACACATGCTTGATTCTCTTTCGGAGACATAGCAATCCATAGGTTTTAAGATACTTACTAGTCAGGTACATTCTTAGGCGTTTAATATGCGGTGTTGAGTCCATTTCGTTGAGCAAGGAGTAGCTCTTGTCTATTCCATATTTGGCTTAAGGAACTTTATCTGTGCTCATTTCAATCTCTGGTTTTATGCAGCACCCCAACTCACCTTTACCCTTAAGCAAGCATAAGTTGCTTTTCTAAATTTGAGAACCTGTTCTGTTCTGTAATTCAGTTCCTGTGTAGCCAAGTTTACATTCCGTGTATTACTGATATCTTATGATGTTTCTTTTTCTGTGTGACTTATTTCAGTTAGAATCATCGTACCTGAATCTACTCATTATGCTGCTACGGGCCTGATGACATAGATTTCATTGCTGAGTGATACTGCATTGTACGTAAGTACCACAAGTTCTTTATCCATTTTTCACTTTCTGTGATATTGAACTTGTACGGTAAACGAGGTTCTTGTAAACAGAGGCGTCCCAAACTTTGGGGTGGCTGTGTCTTTTTGATTTTAATTTCCCTAAGCTATAGGACCATAAGTGGAAGTGCCCTAGGCTCTGTTGCTTTGTTTTTTAGATGTTTCAGGAAACACCATACACTTCTCCCGAGTGTCTGTTGGCAATTTACATCCCGCCCATCAGCATAACAAGGCTCCCAGTTCTCCATGGCCTGTCCTGCCTTTCTGGATTTTACACTTTTTTCAGATGGCCCTTTTGACTGGGAGGAATTGAGACTTCATTGTAGTGCAGATTTCCTTTGCAAGCTTGCTTGGTTGGCCAAAAAGGGCGTATGCGTTTTTTCCTGAATATATTCAGGAAAAAACGCATACGCCCTTTTTGGCCAAGTGCATCATTGTGGACGTTCTGCCTCTTTTCCTATGCTTTCAATGCAATTCCAGTCTACCTCCTGAAATCGGTTTCCTGCAATTCTGCCCCGCTTTCAAGTCCTCTTGGCAGCCTTACTTCAGTCTATTTTTGGACGATAGCTGTCATTTATAACTCTGCAGGTTTGTGAATTACAGTGCCCCTGAGCTCCTTTCTTCAACTTGCTTTCTTGTGACCTGGCCGCAACACCGCAGGATGGCTTCAGGCCCTAATCTGGTTCCGGCATGGCACGCTGAGCCTCTGGTTATTTCCTCTTCCTGGTGGGAAATGAGAGTTAAATTTGCCCGTCCAGACACCTCCAGCTAGTCTCTCATTGGTTCTCGCTATTCCTGTTCATCTTCCGCAGAAATTGCAAACTGGGCCAAACAGGAGGTTAAAGGCGCTGACTCTCCAAGTGGGGAGAGTGTTAGTAAAGCGTCTGGAATGTTGCACCCGAGTACCAGGGGAGGAAAACTGAGACATATTTGAACACGTCTCCCGATCACATGGTTGATCATAGTCTGGGTTCCACATGCATGTTTTAGCTGAAGGAAGAATACCTAAAACCTGGGTAGTTGAAACCCGTGGAATGGGTACCATGCAATATGACTTCAAAGGGTCTTCATTTGCTCACCGAACCTCTCCAATCCTATCACTGCTGCGTTTTTGCCCCTGTACACATGCTTGATTCTCTTTCGGACACATAGCAATCCCTAGATTTTAAGATACTTACTAGTCAGGTACATTCTTAGGCGTTTAATATGCGGTGTTGAGTCCATTTCTTTGAGCAAGGAGTAGCTCTTGTCTATTCCATATTTGGCTTAAGGAACTTTATCTGTGCTCATTTCAATCTCTGGTTTTATGCAGCACCCCAACTCACCTTTACCCTTAAGCAAGCATAAGTTGGTTTTCTAAATTTGAGACCCTGTTCTGTTCTGTAATTCAGTTCCTGTGTAGCCAAGTTTACATTCCGTGTATTAGTGATATCTTATGATGTTTCTTTTTCTGTGTGACTTATTTCAGTTAGAATCATCATACCTGAATCCACTCATTGTGCTGCTAAGGGCCTGATGACACAGATTTTATTGCTGAGTGATATTGCTTTGTAAGTAAATACCACAACTTCTTTCTCCATTTTTCACTTTCTGCGATGTTGAACTTGTACTGTAAACGAGGTTCTTGTAAACAGAGCCATCCCAAACTTTGGGGTGGCTGTGTCTTTTTGATTTTAATTTCCCTAAGCTATAGGACCATAAGTGGAAGTGCCCTAGGTTCTGTTGCTTTGTTTTTTAGATGTTTCAGGAAACACCATACACTTCTCCCGAGTGGTTGTTGGCAATTTACATCCCGCCCATCAGCATAACAAGGCTCCCAGTTCTCCATGGCCTGTCCTGCCTTTCTGGATTTTACACTTTTTTCAGATGGCCCTTTTGACCGGGGGGAAGTGAGACTTCATTGTAGTGCAGATTTCCTTTGCAAGCTTGCTTGGTTGGCCAACAAGGGCCTATGCGTTTTTTCCTGAATATATTCAGGAAAAAACGCATAGGCCCTTTTTGGCCAAGTGCATCATTGTGGACGTTCTGCCTCTTTTCCTATGCTTTCAATGCAATTCCAGTCTACCTCCTGAAATCGGTTTCCTGCAATTCTGCCCCGCTTTCAAGTCCTCTTGGCAGCCTAACTTCAGCCTATTTTTGGACGATAGCTGTCATTTATAACTCTGCAGGTTTGTGAATTACAGTGCCCCTGAGCTCCTTTCTTCAAGTCGCTTTCTTTTGAGCTGGCCGCAACACCGCAGGATGGCTTCAGGCCCTAATCTGGTTCCGGTACGGCACACAGAGCCTTTGGTTATTTCCTCTTCCTGGTGGGAAATGAGAGTTAAATTTGCCCGTCCAGACACCTCCAGCTAGCCTCTCATTGGTTCTCGCTATTCCTGTTCATCTTCCGCAGAAATTGCAAACTGGGCCAAACAGGAGGTTAAAGGCGCTGACTCTCCAAGTGGGGAGAGTGTTAGTAAAGCGTCTGGAATGTTGCACCCGAGTACCAGGGTAGGAAAACTGAGACATATTTGAACACGTCTACCGATCACATGGTTGATCATACTCTGGGTTCCACATGCATGTTTTAGCTGAAGCAAGAATACCTAAAACCTGGGTAGTTGAAACCCGTGGAATGGGTACCATGCAATATGACTTCAAAGGGTCTTCATTTGCTCACCGAACCTCTCCAATCCTATCACTGCTGCGTTTATGCCCCTGTACACATGCTTGATTCTCTTTCGGAGACATAGCAATCCATAGGTTTTAAGATACTTACTAGTCAGGTACATTCTTAGGCGTTTAATATGGGGTGTTGAGTCCATTTCGTTGAGCAAGGAGTAGCTCTTGTCTATTCCATATTTGGCTTAAGGAACTTTATCTGTGCTCATTTCAATCTCTGGTTTTATGCAGCACCCCAACTCACCTTTCCCCTTAAGCAAGCATAAGTTGGTTTTCTAAATTTGAGACCCTGTTCTGTTCTGTAATTCAGTTCCTGTGTAGCCAAGTTTCCATTCCGTGTATTACTGATATCTTATGATGTTTCTTTTTCTGTGTGACTTATTTCAGTTAGAATCATCATACCTGAATCCACTCATTGTGCTGCTAAGGGCCTGATGACATAGATTTCATTGCTGAGTGATATTGCTTTGTAAGTAAATCCCACAACTTCTTTATCCATTTTTCACTTTCTGCGATGTTGAACTTGTACTGTAAACGAGGTTCTTGTAAACAGAGGCGTCCCAAACTTTGGGGTGGCTGTGTCTTTTTGATTTTAATTTCCCTAAGCTATAGGACCATAAGTGGCAGTGCCCTAGGCTCTGTTGCTTTGTTTTTTAGATGTTTCAGGAAACACCATACACTTCTCCCGAGTGTCTGTTGGCAATTTACATCCCGCCCATCAGCATAACAAGGCTCCCAGTTCTCCATGGCCTGTCCTGCCTTTCTGGATTTTACACTTTTTTCAGATGGCCCTTTTGACTGGGAGGAATTGAGACTTCATTGTAGTGCAGATTTCCTTTGCAAGCTTGCTTGGTTGGCCAAAAAGGGCGTATGCGTTTTTTCCTGAATATATTCAGGAAAAAACGCATACGCCCTTTTTGGCCAAGTGCATCATTGTGGACGTTCTGCCTCTTTTCCTATGCTTTCAATGCAATTCCAGTCTACCTCCTGAAATCGGTTTCCTGCAATTCTGCCCCGCTTTCAAGTCCTCTTGGCAGCCTTACTTCAGTCTATTTTTGGACGATAGCTGTCATTTATAACTCTGCAGGTTTGTGAATTACAGTGCCCCTGAGCTCCTTTCTTCAACTTGCTTTCTTGTGACCTGGCCGCAACACCGCAGGATGGCTTCAGGCCCTAATCTGGTTCCGGCATGGCACGCTGAGCCTCTGGTTATTTCCTCTTCCTGGTGGGAAATGAGAGTTAAATTTGCCCGTCCAGACACCTCCAGCTAGTCTCTCATTGGTTCTCGCTATTCCTGTTCATCTTCCGCAGAAATTGCAAACTGGGCCAAACAGGAGGTTAAAGGCGCTGACTCTCCAAGTGGGGAGAGTGTTAGTAAAGCGTCTGGAATGTTGCACCCGAGTACCAGGGGAGGAAAACTGAGACATATTTGAACACGTCTCCCGATCACATGGTTGATCATAGTCTGGGTTCCACATGCATGTTTTAGCTGAAGGAAGAATACCTAAAACCTGGGTAGTTGAAACCCGTGGAATGGGTACCATGCAATATGACTTCAAAGGGTCTTCATTTGCTCACCGAACCTCTCCAATCCTATCACTGCTGCGTTTTTGCCCCTGTACACATGCTTGATTCTCTTTCGGACACATAGCAATCCCTAGATTTTAAGATACTTACTAGTCAGGTACATTCTTAGGCGTTTAATATGCGGTGTTGAGTCCATTTCTTTGAGCAAGGAGTAGCTCTTGTCTATTCCATATTTGGCTTAAGGAACTTTATCTGTGCTCATTTCAATCTCTGGTTTTATGCAGCACCCCAACTCACCTTTACCCTTAAGCAAGCATAAGTTGGTTTTCTAAATTTGAGACCCTGTTCTGTTCTGTAATTCAGTTCCTGTGTAGCCAAGTTTACATTCCGTGTATTAGTGATATCTTATGATGTTTCTTTTTCTGTGTGACTTATTTCAGTTAGAATCATCATACCTGAATCCACTCATTGTGCTGCTAAGGGCCTGATGACACAGATTTTATTGCTGAGTGATATTGCTTTGTAAGTAAATACCACAACTTCTTTCTCCATTTTTCACTTTCTGCGATGTTGAACTTGTACTGTAAACGAGGTTCTTGTAAACAGAGCCATCCCAAACTTTGGGGTGGCTGTGTCTTTTTGATTTTAATTTCCCTAAGCTATAGGACCATAAGTGGAAGTGCCCTAGGTTCTGTTGCTTTGTTTTTTAGATGTTTCAGGAAACACCATACACTTCTCCCGAGTGGTTGTTGGCAATTTACATCCCGCCCATCAGCATAACAAGGCTCCCAGTTCTCCATGGCCTGTCCTGCCTTTCTGGATTTTACACTTTTTTCAGATGGCCCTTTTGACCGGGGGGAAGTGAGACTTCATTGTAGTGCAGATTTCCTTTGCAAGCTTGCTTGGTTGGCCAACAAGGGCCTATGCGTTTTTTCCTGAATATATTCAGGAAAAAACGCATAGGCCCTTTTTGGCCAAGTGCATCATTGTGGACGTTCTGCCTCTTTTCCTATGCTTTCAATGCAATTCCAGTCTACCTCCTGAAATCGGTTTCCTGCAATTCTGCCCCGCTTTCAAGTCCTCTTGGCAGCCTAACTTCAGCCTATTTTTGGACGATAGCTGTCATTTATAACTCTGCAGGTTTGTGAATTACAGTGCCCCTGAGCTCCTTTCTTCAAGTCGCTTTCTTTTGAGCTGGCCGCAACACCGCAGGATGGCTTCAGGCCCTAATCTGGTTCCGGTACGGCACACAGAGCCTTTGGTTATTTCCTCTTCCTGGTGGGAAATGAGAGTTAAATTTGCCCGTCCAGACACCTCCAGCTAGCCTCTCATTGGTTCTCGCTATTCCTGTTCATCTTCCGCAGAAATTGCAAACTGTGCCAAACAGGAGGTTAAAGGCGCTGACTCTCCAAGTGGGGAGAGTGTTAGTAAAGCGTCTGGAATGTTGCACCCGAGTACCAGGGTAGGAAAACTGAGACATATTTGAACACGTCTACCGATCACATGGTTGATCATACTCTGGGTTCCACATGCATGTTTTAGCTGAAGCAAGAATACCTAAAACCTGGGTAGTTGAAACCCGTGGAATGGGTACCATGCAATATGACTTCAAAGGGTCTTCATTTGCTCACCGAACCTCTCCAATCCTATCACTGCTGCGTTTATGCCCCTGTACACATGCTTGATTCTCTTTCGGAGACATAGCAATCCATAGGTTTTAAGATACTTACTAGTCAGGTACATTCTTAGGCGTTTAATATGGGGTGTTGAGTCCATTTCGTTGAGCAAGGAGTAGCTCTTGTCTATTCCATATTTGGCTTAAGGAACTTTATCTGTGCTCATTTCAATCTCTGGTTTTATGCAGCACCCCAACTCACCTTTCCCCTTAAGCAAGCATAAGTTGGTTTTCTAAATTTGAGACCCTGTTCTGTTCTGTAATTCAGTTCCTGTGTAGCCAAGTTTCCATTCCGTGTATTACTGATATCTTATGATGTTTCTTTTTCTGTGTGACTTATTTCAGTTAGAATCATCATACCTGAATCCACTCATTGTGCTGCTAAGGGCCTGATGACATAGATTTCATTGCTGAGTGATATTGCTTTGTAAGTAAATCCCACAACTTCTTTATCCATTTTTCACTTTCTGCGATGTTGAACTTGTACTGTAAACGAGGTTCTTGTAAACAGAGGCGTCCCAAACTTTGGGGTGGCTGTGTCTTTTTGATTTTAATTTCCCTAAGCTATAGGACCATAAGTGGCAGTGCCCTAGGCTCTGTTGCTTTGTTTTTTAGATGTTTCAGGAAACACCATACACTTCTCCCGAGTGTCTGTTGGCAATTTACATCCCGCCCATCAGCATAACAAGGCTCCCAGTTCTCCATGGCCTGTCCTGCCTTTCTGGATTTTACACTTTTTTCAGATGGCCCTTTTGACTGGGAGGAATTGAGACTTCATTGTAGTGCAGATGTCCTTTGCAAGCTTGCTTGGTTGGCCAAAAAGGGCGTATGCGTTTTTTCCTGAATATATTCAGGAAAAAACGCATACGCCCTTTTTGGCCAAGTGCATCATTGTGGACGTTCTGCCTCTTTTCCTATGCTTTCAATGCAATTCCAGTCTACCTCCTGAAATCGGTTTCCTGCAATTCTGCCCCGCTTTCAAGTCCTCTTGGCAGCCTTACTTCAGTCTATTTTTGGACGATAGCTGTCATTTATAACTCTGCAGGTTTGTGAATTACAGTGCCCCTGAGCTCCTTTCTTCAACTTGCTTTCTTGTGACCTGGCCGCAACACCGCAGGATGGCTTCAGGCCCTAATCTGGTTCCGGCATGGCACGCTGAGCCTCTGGTTATTTCCTCTTCCTGGTGGGAAATGAGAGTTAAATTTGCCCGTCCAGACACCTCCAGCTAGTCTCTCATTGGTTCTCGCTATTCCTGTTCATCTTCCGCAGAAATTGCAAACTGGGCCAAACAGGAGGTTAAAGGCGCTGACTCTCCAAGTGGGGAGAGTGTTAGTAAAGCGTCTGGAATGTTGCACCCGAGTACCAGGGGAGGAAAACTGAGACATATTTGAACACGTCTCCCGATCACATGGTTGATCATAGTCTGGGTTCCACATGCATGTTTTAGCTGAAGGAAGAATACCTAAAACCTGGGTAGTTGAAACCCGTGGAATGGGTACCATGCAATATGACTTCAAAGGGTCTTCATTTGCTCACCGAACCTCTCCAATCCTATCACTGCTGCGTTTTTGCCCCTGTACACATGCTTGATTCTCTTTCGGACACATAGCAATCCCTAGATTTTAAGATACTTACTAGTCAGGTACATTCTTAGGCGTTTAATATGCGGTGTTGAGTCCATTTCTTTGAGCAAGGAGTAGCTCTTGTCTATTCCATATTTGGCTTAAGGAACTTTATCTGTGCTCATTTCAATCTCTGGTTTTATGCAGCACCCCAACTCACCTTTACCCTTAAGCAAGCATAAGTTGGTTTTCTAAATTTGAGACCCTGTTCTGTTCTGTAATTCAGTTCCTGTGTAGCCAAGTTTACATTCCGTGTATTAGTGATATCTTATGATGTTTCTTTTTCTGTGTGACTTATTTCAGTTAGAATCATCATACCTGAATCCACTCATTGTGCTGCTAAGGGCCTGATGACACAGATTTTATTGCTGAGTGATATTGCTTTGTAAGTAAATACCACAACTTCTTTCTCCATTTTTCACTTTCTGCGATGTTGAACTTGTACTGTAAACGAGGTTCTTGTAAACAGAGCCATCCCAAACTTTGGGGTGGCTGTGTCTTTTTGATTTTAATTTCCCTAAGCTATAGGACCATAAGTGGAAGTGCCCTAGGTTCTGTTGCTTTGTTTTTTAGATGTTTCAGGAAACACCATACACTTCTCCCGAGTGGTTGTTGGCAATTTACATCCCGCCCATCAGCATAACAAGGCTCCCAGTTCTCCATGGCCTGTCCTGCCTTTCTGGATTTTACACTTTTTTCAGATGGCCCTTTTGACCGGGGGGAAGTGAGACTTCATTGTAGTGCAGATTTCCTTTGCAAGCTTGCTTGGTTGGCCAACAAGGGCCTATGCGTTTTTTCCTGAATATATTCAGGAAAAAACGCATACGCCCTTTTTGGCCAAGTGCATCATTGTGGACGTTCTGCCTCTTTTCCTATGCTTTCAATGCAATTCCAGTCTACCTCCTGAAATCGGTTTCCTGCAATTCTGCCCCGCTTTCAAGTCCTCTTGGCAGCCTAACTTCAGCCTATTTTTGGACGATAGCTGTCATTTATAACTCTGCAGGTTTGTGAATTACAGTGCCCCTGAGCTCCTTTCTTCAACTCGCTTTCTTTTGAGCTGGCCGCAACACCGCAGGATGGCTTCAGGCCCTAATCTGGTTCCGGTACGGCACACAGAGCCTTTGGTTATTTCCTCTTCCTGGTGGGAAATGAGAGTTAAATTTGCCCGTCCAGACACCTCCAGCTAGCCTCTCATTGGTTCTCGCTATTCCTGTTCATCTTCCGCAGAAATTGCAAACTGTGCCAAACAGGAGGTTAAAGGCGCTGACTCTCCAAGTGGGGAGAGTGTTAGTAAAGCGTCTGGAATGTTGCACCCGAGTACCAGGGTAGGAAAACTGAGACATATTTGAACACGTCTACCGATCACATGGATGATCATACTCTGGGTTCCACATGCATGTTTTAGCTGAAGGAAGAATACCTAAAACCTGGGTAGTTGAAACCCGTGGAATGGGTACCATGCAATATGACTTCAAAGGGTCTTCATTTGCTCACCGAACCTCTCCAATCCTATCACTGCTGCGTTTATGCCCCTGTACACATGCTTGATTCTCTTTCGGAGACATAGCAATCCATAGGTTTTAAGATACTTACTAGTCAGGTACATTCTTAGGCGTTTAATATGGGGTGTTGAGTCCATTTCGTTGAGCAAGGAGTAGCTCTTGTCTATTCCATATTTGGCTTAAGGAACTTTATCTGTGCTCATTTCAATCTCTGGTTTTATGCAGCACCCCAACTCACCTTTCCCCTTAAGCAAGCATAAGTTGGTTTTCTAAATTTGAGACCCTGTTCTGTTCTGTAATTCAGTTCCTGTGTAGCCAAGTTTACATTCCGTGTATTACTGATATCTTATGATGTTTCTTTTTCTGTGTGACTTATTTCAGTTAGAATCATCATACCTGAATCCACTCATTGTGCTGCTAAGGGCCTGATGAGATAGATTTCATTGCTGAGTGATATTGCTTTGTAAGTGAATACCACAACTTCTTTATCCATTTTTCACTTTCTGCGATGTTGAACTTGTACTGTAAACGGGGTTCTTGTAAACAGAGCCGTTCCAAACTTTGGGGTGGCTGTGTCTTTTTGATTTTAATTTCCCTAAGCTATAGGACCATAAGTGGAAGTGCCCTAGGCTCTGTTGCTTTGTTTTTTAGATGTTTCAGGAAACACCATACACTTCTCCCAAGTGTCTGTTGGCAATTTACATCCCGCCCATCAGCATAACAAGGCTCCCAGTTCTCAATGGCCTGTCCTGCCTTTCTGGATTTTACACTTTTTTCAGATGGCCCTTTTGACCGAGGGGAAGTGAGACTTCATTGTACTGCAGATTTCCTTTGCAAGCTTGCTTGGTTGGCCAAAAAGGGCGTATGCGTTTTTTCCTGAATATATTCAGGAAAAAACGCATACGCCCTTTTTGGCCAAGTGCATCATTGTGGACGTTCTGCCTCTTTTCCTATGCTTTCAATGCAATTCCAGTCTACCTCCTGAAATCGGTTTCCTGCAATTCTGCCCCGCTTTCAAGTCCTCTTGGCAGCCTTACTTCAGTCTATTTTTGGACGATAGCTGTCATTTATAACTCTGCAGGTTTGTGAATTACAGTGCCCCTGAGCTCCTTTCTTCAACTCGCTTTCTTGTGAGCTGGCCGCAACACCGCAGGATGGCTTCAGGCCCTAATCTGGTTCCGGCGCGGCATGCTGAGCCTTTGGTTAATTCCTCTTCCTGGTGGGAAATGAGAGTTAAATTTGCCCATTCAGACACCTGCAGCTAGCCTCTCATTGGTTCTCGCTATTCCTGTTCATCTTCCGCAGAAATTGCAAACTGGGCCAAACAGGAGGTTAAAGGCACTGTCTCTCCAAGTCGGGAGAGTGTTAGTAAAGCGTTTGGAATGTTACACCCGAGTACCAGGGTACGAGAACTGAGACATATTTGAACACGTCTCCCGATAACATGGTTGATCATACTCTAGGTTCCACATGCATGTTTTAGCTGAAGGAAGAATACCTTAAACCTGGGTAGTTGAAACCCGTGGAATGGGTACCATGCAATATGACTTCAAAGGGTCTTCATTTGCTCACGAACCTCTCCAATCCTATCACTGCTGCGTTTATGCCCCTGTACCCATGCTTGATTCTCTTTCGGAGACATAGCAATCCATAGGTTTTAAGATACTTACTAGTCAGGTACATTCTTAGGCGTTTAATATGGGGTGTTGAGTCCATTTCGTTGAGCAAGGAGTAGCTCTTGTCTATTCCATATTTGGCTTAAGGAACTTTATCTGTGCTCATTTCAATCTCTGGTTTTATGCAGCACCCCAACTCACCTTTCCCCTTAAGCAAGCATATGTTGGTTTTCTAAATTTGAGACCCTGTTCTGTTCTGTAATTCAGTTCCTGTGTAGCCAAGTTTCCATTCCGTGTATTACTGATATCTTATGATGTTTCTTTTTCTGTGTGACTTATTTCAGTTAGAATCATCGTACCTGAATCCACTCATTATGCTGCTACGGGCCTGATGACATAGATTTCATTGCTGAGTGATACTGCATTGTACGTAAGTACCACAAGTTCTTTATCCATTTTTCAATTTCTGCGATGTTGAACTTGTACTGTAAACGAGGTTCTTGTAAACAGAGCCGTTCCAAACTTTGGGGTGGCTGTGTCTTTTTGATTTTAATTTCCCTAAGCTATAGGACCATAAGTGGAAGTGCCCTAGGCTCTGTTGCTTTGTTTTTTACATGTTTCAGGAAACACCATACACTTCTCCAGAGTGGCTGTTGGCAATTTACATCCCACCCATCAGCATAAGAAGGCTCCCAGTTCTCCATGGCCTGTCGTGCCTTTATGGATTTTACACTTTTTTCAGATGGCCCTTTTGACCGGGTGGAAGTGAGACTTCATTGTAGTGCAGATTTCCTTTGCAAGCTTGCTTGGTTGGCCAAAAAGGGCGTATGCGTTTTTTCCTGAATATATTCAGGAAAAAACGCATACGCCCTTTTTGGCCAAGTGCATCATTGTCGAGTTTCTGACTCTCTTCATATGCTTTCAATGCAATTCCAGTCTACCTCCTGAAATCGGTTTCCTGCAATTCTGCCTTGCTTTCAATGCCTCTTCATAGCCTTACCTCAATATATTTTTAAAAATAGTTGGCCTTTATAACTCTGCAGGTTTTTGAATTGCAGTGGCCCTTAGCTCCATTTTTTAGCTCTTATTTTTGTGGTCTTGCCCCGTAACCACAGGATTCCTTGAAGCCCTATTTTTCTTCTGGGGCACCTTGCTGTGCCTTTGGTTAATTCTTCTTACTGATGTGATATTAGAGTGACATGTGCCCATTGAAACCGCTACAGCTAGTTTCTCACTGGTTCCCCCTATTCCCATTCATCCTCTGCACTAACTGCAGACTGTGCGATACCAGAACTTAAAGGCATTGACTCCATGTGGGGATGTTGTTAGTAAAGCGGCTGGAATGTCGATCCGGAGCCCCAGGAGAGGAAAAATGAGGTGCGTTTTAGAAACCTTTCCCGATCATATGGTATACCAGTCGCTGGGTTTCCCAAGCATGGTTTAGCTGTAGGAAGATTCCCTTCAACCTGGAGTGTTGGGACCCTTGGACTGAGTAGCATGAAGTATTGCATTAAACTTTCGGCAGTTGCTCACCAAAGCTCACCAATCCTGTCAGCCCCAAGTGTCCAGCCTTATGTCTTATCCAGCTGTGGGTTTATATGTGGTCAATCCAGGTTGCATCACAGCCCCTGAGCGAATTTTGTAAGAATTTTTCTCTCTTTCATTGTTTCAGCGTTTTGTTTTTAAAATTTATTTCTATAATGGGGTTTAGCTCCTTTTCACTGCTGTGTTTGTGCCGCTCTGCACACACTTGATTCCCTTATGGAGATATATCAATACATGGGTTTTAAGATTCTTATTCCTCAGATATATTTCTCTGCGGTGTATAGGGTGTGTTGAGGCCAGTTCATTGAGCAAGGTGTAGATCTTGTCTAATACCTATTTGGTTTATTGAACGGTATCTGTGCTAATTTCAAACTCTGGTTTTATGCATCACCCCACCTCTCCTTTCCCCTTAAGCTGACATAAGTGTGTTTTCTAAATGTGAGACACTGTTCTGTTCTGTAATTCATTTCTTGTGCAGCCATATTTACCCTCCCTCTATAAGTGATATCTTATGATATGTTTCTTTTTCTGTTTGACTTATTTCAAGTAGTATTATCGGACCTAAATCCACTCTTTATCCTTCTACTAGCCTTATTACATTGATTTCATGGTGAAGAGATATTCCATTGTACATAAGTACCACATCTTCTTTATCCATTGTTCTCTTTCCTGGGATATTTAAGGTGTACTGAAGTTGAGGTTCTTGTAAACAGAGTAGCCCTAAACTGTGGTGTGCTTGTGTCTTGTTGATTTTTAGACTTCCCTAGATATACTCCCATGATTGGAAGTGTCCTATGCTCTGTAGCTCTGTTTTTTAGATGATTTAGGAACCACCATACACTTCTCCAGAGTGGCTCTCGGCAGTTCACACACTGCCCATCAGCGTATAAAGGCTCCCTGTTCTCCATGGCCTGTCCTGTATTTCTGGTTTTTACAATTTTTTAGGATGACCCTTTTGACCGGTGGGAAGTGAGACTTCTTTGTTGTGCACATTTGCATTGCTTGCTTGCTTCGTTGCCCATAAAGTGCGTATGCGTTTTTTCCTGGATATAATCAGGAAAAAACGCATACGCCCTTTTGGGCCAACTGCATCATTGTCGAAATTCTGCCGCTTTTCATGTGCGTTAAAGACGAGTCCAATCTATCTCTTGAAATCTGTTTCTTGCAATTCTGTCTTGCATTCAGATCCTCTTCTTTGCCTTACCTCAACATATTTTTGGACGTTAGTTTTCATTTATAACTCTGCAGGTTTGTGAATTGCAGTGACCCTGAGCTCCATTTTTTAAGTTGCTCTTTTGTGAGCTGGCCTCAAACCCGCAGGATTGCTTCAGGCCCTATTTTGGCTCCGGCGAGGCAGGCTGAGCCTTTCTTTAATTCTTATTCTTAATGGGAAATTAGAGTGATATGTGCCCGTCCAAACCCCTACAACTCTTCTCTCATTGGTTCCCCCTCTTCCCGTTCATCCTCCTCACAATTTGCAAAATGTGTGAAACAGAAGTTTAAATGTGCTGATTCTCCAAGTGGGGAGATTCTAAGTAGCGTGGCTGGAATGGTGAACAGGAGCACCAGGAGAGGATAAATGAGGTGCATTTTAGACACATCTCCCGATCACATGGTGTACAGTCCTCTGGGTTTTCCATGCATGTTTTAGCTGTAGGAAGATCCCTTGAACCTGCAGATTTGGGACCCATTGAATGGGTACCAGGTAGTATTACTTTAAAGGGTGTGCATTTCCTCACCCAACCTCACATTTCTCTTAGCGCAAACAGTTTCCAGCCTTATGTCTCATCCTGCTGTGGGTCTAGATGTGTTCAATCCATGTTGCATCACCGTCCCTGAGGAAAAGTTGTAAGAGGTTTTCTCTGTCTCTCTGTCGTTTATTTTTTTCAATTTATTACTATATTGGTTACAGCTGATTTTCAAAGCTCTGTTTCTTGCTGCTGTACATCCACTTGATTCGCGTACAGAGAGACATCAATAAATTCTTTTTCAGATTCTTACCAGTCGTATATATTCTTTTCCGGTGACTTGAGTGTGCTGAGTGCAGTTCTTTTAGCTACCGTGTAGGCCTTGTTGATTATCAGTTTGGTATTTGGAATGGTATCTTTGCTAATTTCAACCTCCTGGATGATGCCTCACCCCTCCCCACCTTTCCCGTTTAGCAGCCTTATGCGTGTTTTCTACATATTTGACTATGTTTTTGTTTTGTAATTTATTTCATGTGTAGCCATTTTGGATTCCACCTTTAAGTGATATCTTATGATATGTGTCTTTTTCTTTTTGAATTCTGTCACTTAGAATGATCATACGTAACTCCTCCGGAGTTGTTACAACTGGCCATATTTCATTGATTTCCAGGCTGAATAATATTCCACTCTACCTAAGTACCACATCTCTATCCATTTTTCCCCTCCAGAGACATTTAAGTTATATCCTAGTCGAGGATCTTTTAAACAGAGAGGGGGTAAACATTGGGGTGCCTGTGTCCTCTCGATTTTTGTTTTTCCCAAGATATACGCCCATGAGTGCAAGTGCCCTATGCTCTGTAGCTCATTTTTTAGATGCTTTAGTAAACACAATACACTTCTCCAGAATGGCCGTTGGCAATATACATTTCCACTATAAGTCTCACAGGGCTCCCTCTTCTCGTTGCCCTGTCCTGCATTTCTGTTGTTTACGCTTTATGAGGATGGCTCTTCTGACTGATGCGAAGTGATATCTTTTGTAGTATTGACTTCCAGTGCCCACCTGTTTGGTTGGCTAAAAAAGTGTATGCCCTTTTCTTGAATATATACAGAAAAGAACGCATACACCCTTTTTGGCCAACTGCAATGTTGGCAATGTTCAGCTCCTTTTCTTGTGCTTAATGGCGAGTCCTTTCTACCTCCTCAAATCCCTTTCCTGCCATTCTCCCTTGCTTACAAGTCCTTTTCTCTGACTTTCCTCAAGACATTTTTCAGTGATGGATATTTTCAACTCTGCAGTTTTGTGAATTTTACTGCCCCTGAGTTCCATTGTTCAACTCGTGTTTATGGGAACTGGCCACAAAGCAGCGGGATTTCCTCAAGCCCTATACTGTTTCCATGGGCAACCCTAGCCTTTGGTCAATTCGTCTTCCTGATTGGAAATTAGAGTGACATGTGCCTGTCTGAACACCTAGGACTTGTCTCTCATTGTTCCTCATCCTTCCGCTTCATCCTCTGGACAAATTCCAAACTGTACGCAACAGGATGTTGACAGTGCTGACATCTCCAAGTGGGGAGACTGTTAGTAAAGACGCTGGAGGGGTGAACCCGAGCACCAGGAGATGAGGAGATGAGATGCCTTTTCCAAACTCTTCCCGATCAGACGGTATACCATCCTCTGGGTGTGACAGACATGTTTTAGCAGTAGGAAGAGTCCCATTCATGTAAGGAGAACACCAGGGCTTTTTCAAAATCAGTGTCTCCCCGAAACCCAAACTGGGGAAGTTTTTAAGCTACGGCTACACATATGTTCATTAAGGGCCTTGGGAAGTAGGCAGAGTCCAAACTTTAGATGATTGAAGTCTTCAGGGTCAGAAGCACTCACCACCAGCTTCCCTTAGGCTACACTTTAACTGTCATTGATAGATGATGTCAATAAAAATATCTATTCTTTTTCAGATTATTTCCCCTTATAGGTTATTGCAAAATGTTGAGTGTAGTTCCCTGTGCTATACAGTAGTTCCTTGTTGATGATCTATTTTATACATAGCAGTGTGTATGTGTTCATTCCAAACTGTTAATTTATCCCTCCTCCCACCTTTCCCCTTTGGTAATAATAAATTATAAGATTTTATACTTCTCAGAAATGGGGGAGCTGAAAGAGAGGTATCATTTTCAATGGAAAAGCATTTAAAACAAGATTGAAGGTTTAACCAAGATTATTAGCTGTACATCCTTGGAAAGAAATCACTTCGTTTCTCTAATATTGACCTGACAAATAAGACAAACCTTTTCACTGAACTTGCTTATAAAAAGTGATGGAAATATCAAATGGAAGTGTTAAAAACATCTTATTTTACCCGAGCCTTATACACTGTTCTATGTTAACTACAGTTTGGCTCACACATCTGTTCATTGAGGTTACAATAGTCTCAATTTCTGTTACTGATCCTCCAGAGTGGACCCCAACAAGTGTCCCCCTGCCCAGTGTCATTGGGGCCAACAGATCGAGACTGAGTTTGGTTCACAAGCAAAGGAAACTTTATATTTTGATCAGAGAATGGAGAGGTGAGAGCATGCACTACCCCGTGGGCTGTGGGCTGGGCTGCTGTGTAGAGATCCTGTCAGAGTCAGTGGGAGGGAGGGAGGCGGCGGAGCTCTCGAGGGCCGGGTTGGCTGTAGCTCAGGCTCTATATCGTGGAGTCTGCACTGGGCCCCAGGAGCTGAGGTGTCGACCCAGCCATTCTGCACTAGGAAATCTGGTCTGAAGTGCCGGGTGTGGAACCTCTGCATGCGGGACCCTAGGAGCACGTGAAATTAGACAAAGCACAAAGGATAAAAAAGGTTAGACTTGACTTTATTGCCCAGATTCTATTTTTATCTCCCAGGGATTTTTAATGGGCTTTGCTGGGGACAAACCCCTCCTCTGCCTTTTGTCCCGTTCCTCATTCTTGGAGTGCTGAGGGTGCAGACCCTTCTTCTGTAACTGCTGAGTGCTGAGTTGGGAGCCCTCATACCCTGGGGCGAGGGTCAGAGCTTCTCCCCAGCAGCCTCCCGGTGACGTTGATTGTCCCCAGGACCCCTGCCTCCCTGCTCGTCCACCTGAGCACCAGCATTGGAAGTGTTATAGATTCTAATGACCTTTAAGGGTCCAGGAAAGAGATGTGCAGAGACGCTGTGGGGGCCGGTTTCACCCCGCCCCACATTTGTTCGGCCACCTTAGGCTGACCGTCTCTGCCAGCCTAGATGCTCTGACCAGTAGTCTGCGCTTTCTTCAGTTAGGCCCCTGAATTAACGTACAAACAGCACCAGGTGTCAGAGCCCTGCCCGCTCAACTCCCAGACAGTCCAGGGTCAGTGGTGACCAAGGACCATGATGGCTACTGAGTCAACAGCCTTTTGAAGTAAACAGGAGTCCAGCCGGTCTTATTGGCCACCATCATCACGGTGTCTGTAGGCTTTTCTATGGTGACAGTGTGGTATACTGTTCCCCCGCCAAGATTATTAGCTCCCCTCTGGGTGCAGTAAGTCCTGCAAGCAGTAGTCTACTCTTTTGGGACACACTCTTGTTGTTTTATGAGAGAAACTCCAGGTCAAGTGATGTTCACACGAGTCGTCATGGTGCCCTGTTGCCCCCGGTTATCTCTCTGGATGTTGGAGTTGGAGGGCCTCCTCACTCGAGGTCGGTGTGCCCACGGAGCGAACCCTGCAACTTCAGGGCATGGTTGGTGGTTAGGATCACCACGTGGGGTCCTTTTCCCTTAGGAGGGAGGTGGCCTTTTGGGCTGCTGATTTCCAGGTTTTTAGATACCGCCAGTATCTTGGCCAGATGTGGCAGTGGGCCAAGCCCCTTAGTGACCGTAGTTTATCCTACCTGGATGGCATTCTTGCATTGTTCCATTTCAAGTGGTCCCAGTTTTTGCACTAATTCTCCAATGGCGATTCACCTTTCACCGGGAATGTAAAGGTCAAAGGGTTTAGCTAAATTAGGGAGTTCCAGGGCAAGGGTCTGAATTGACTGCTCTTTCCATTCTTGAAAGGCCACTTCTGGATTCTATTCAAAAGGATCATCATCTTTTCCTTTCAGTGTTTCATATAGAGGCCCAGCTAGTAGACTGTAGTTAGGGATCCAGAAGCAGCAAACCCTGGCCTCCCCAGGAACCCCTAAGCTGTCTTCTAGTTTTAGAAAGGGGTAAGGCTGAAAATGGTTTCTTCCCTTTCCTGGGATGGGCTTCTCTGACCTTCTGTGAGAATGAAGCCCAGGCAGGTCACCGCAGTCTGTGATATTTGAGCTTTTTCTTGGACAACTTCTATCCTTTATTGGCTTGGTAGTTCAGAGGCCTCCTTAGTAGGGCTGGTGATCAGAATGTCGTCTGCATATTGAAGGAGGGTTTCCTTTTCCAGAGGTAGAACTTTTAGGTCTTTAGCTAAGCTTTCCCCAAAGATGGTGTGGGAATTTTTGCACCCTTGGGGCCAGACGGCCCGGAAGTATTGTTTTAGTTGTATGTGGAGTCCTGCCACTCACAAGCCAAAATTTCTTGTGACTCTGGGACTAATGGAATACAAAAGAAGGCATCATTGAAGACTAATACAGAATACCATGTCCTGGTGGTTGGTAGAATGACCAGCAGGGTGTAGGAATTAGGAGCAACTGGAGGTATATCCTCGGTGGCTTCACTGACTGTCCTGACATCCTTTACCAGGTCCCCAGCAGCCCATGGGGCTCTCGTGGTCAGACCAATCCCAGAATATGGAGCTCACCTGGGCAGGTACCCCACCCCCACCCCAGCCCACGGGGCTCTCGTGGTCAGGCCCCTCCCAGGATACAGAGCTACCCTTGCAGGTACCGTGGCAGGGCTGGGCACACAGGAACCGTGCACATAGCCCTCATTGCAGAGCACCCCCAGCTCACCTGTCGCTCAGAGCTGACACAGAGCACCTCAGAGCAGGACTTGAACTAACAAACAGCAGCTGCGACAGGTCTGTGACCCTGGGCATCACTCCGTGAGGCCTCCCTCCACCTGGTCTTCCAGAGACTTCCACTGCACCCGGGGCACCAGGCCTCTGTCTCCAACCACCACCCACCCCTCCTCTGCCTGACTCCTGGGTTCCTCTCATTAGGAGAGGGTTTTCTTGAAGTTGTCTCCCACTCATGGGCCAGATAAAATGATTAGAAAACAAGCCAAAGCTGCAGCCCCTTGTCTATCCTGACTCTCAGGAGCCCACACCTGTTCCTTGGACCTGGCCGGTTCAGCAAGTTCCATTTTCTGCAACTGTGAGCCCCTGAGGGGTGATGATTGGCTGACCTGGGCAGCCTTACCGTGCCGGCCAGCCCTCCCCAGGTGTGCCTGGGTTGAGATCAATATAAATACCACTCCAGGCAGCAAGAGCCCCTGCAGCCGTGCCTGACGCCATTTTCTCTGCCCTGTCAGCAGTCTCGGGGCTGGGCTGGTGGGAGGGAGTGAGAGGCCACGGCTTTGTGGGTGGCCCAGTGTGAGTGGGGCTCTGCTGGACTTTCTGCAGCAGTTGCCAGGCTGCCACCTGCTAAAGAAGAGGATGTGTCACCCATACCTGCTGCTGGAATTTCTCCCTGGGCAGAGGTGAGGAAGGAAAAAAGCAGTGGGGGCAGGGACAGGACGGGTATCTCAGGCAGGGAAATGGAAATCTTCCAGAAGAGCACCCAGGGCCAGGACCATCCTGGCTGGCCTGCAGGCACCAAGTCGGCCGGCATGCTGTCACTCGTGTGGCTCTATGGCCCTTCCTCTAGGCTTTCAAGTCCTTGTATATATTCAGGTGTTTTACCTGGGACGGGTGGGAATAGTTCAGCAGCAACTGGCCTGGGGCTCAGCTCACGTTTACTCACAGATGCCTCGGCATGGTGCCCCAGCTTTGCAATGAGGACGCTTGTTGCGTGGGGGCTGCTGGCTGAATGGGAGACGATTCCCCACCACTGACCAACTTCAGAATTGTTTACAACTGGAGCAAGTGCCCTGATACGGTTTTCCTCTGTGTAACTGGTGGGTTCTGTGTTTTTTTTCTCTTTTTCGTTTTTGGTTCAAGGTAGATTTTATTCCTCTTTTTTGTATTTACAGATATAAGCATGGAAATAATTTATTCATATAAATACATGTATGTGCAGGGAATAATTGTTTTTTCTGTTTTATTTTTTAAATTTTACTTCTTTTTAATTTTGAATTTTATTTTATATTTTTATACAGCAGGTTCTTATTGGTTATCTATTTTATACATATAAATGTATACATGCCAATCCCAGTCTCTCAACTCCTCCCACCACCACCCCCCCAACAGCTTTCCCCCCTTGTTGTCCATACGTTTGTTGTCTACATCTGTTGCTCTGTTTATGCCTTGCAAAATGGTTAATCTGTACAGTTTTTCTAGGTTCCACATATATGCATGAATATACAAGATTTGTTTTTCTCTTTCTGACTTACTTCACTCTGTATGACAGTCTCTAGATCCATCGACGTCTCTACAAATGACCCAATTTCATTCCTTTTCATGGCTTAGTAATATTCCATTTTATATATGTACCACAGCTTTATGCATTCGTCTGTCTGTGGGCATTTAGGTTGCTTCCATTACCTCGATATTGTAAATAGTGATGCAATGAACATTGCGGTGAATGACTCTTTTTGATTTATGGTTTTGTCTGGGTATATGTCCAGTACTGGGATTGCTGTATCATATGGTAGTTCTATTGTTAGTTTCTTAAGAAATTCCATATTGTTCTCCATAATGACTGTATCAATTTATATTCCCAACAATAGTGGAAGAGGGTTCCTTTTCTCCACACCCTTTCCAGCATTTTTTGTTTGTAGATTTTCAATGATGCCTATTCTACCAGGTGTGAGGTGATACCTCATGGTTGAATCCATTTCGCTGAGCAAGGGGTAGCTCTTGTCTATTACATATTTGGCTTATGGAATGGTATCTGTGCTAATTTCAAACTCTGCTTTTATGCAGCACCCCAACTCACCTTCCCCCTTAAGCAGGCATAAGTTGGTTTTCTAAACTTGAGACCCTGTTCTGTTTTGTAATTCAGTTCATGTGTAGCCAAGTTCACATTCCGTGTATTAGTGATACCTTATGATGTTTCTTTTTCTGTGTGACTTATTTCACTTAGAATCATCGTGCCTCAATCCACTCATTATGCTGGTACGGGCCTGGTGACATAGATTTCATTGCTGAGTGGTATTCTGTTGTACAGAAGTACCGCAACTTCTTTATCCATTATTTGCTCTCTGGGATATTTAACTTGTGCCGTAGAAGAGATTCCTGTAAAAAGAGCCGTCCCAAATTTTGGGGTTGCTGTGTCTTTTTGATATTAATTTCCCTAAGCTATAGGACCATAAGTGGAAGTGCCCTAGGCTCTGTTGCTTTGTTTTTTAGATGTTTCAGGAAACACCATACACTTCTCCTGAGTGTCTGTTGGCAATTTACATCCTGCCCATCAGCATAACAAGGCTCCCAGTTCTCCATGGCCTGTCCTGCCTTTCTGGATTTTACACTTTTTTCAGATGGCCCTTTTGACCGGGGGGAGTGAGACTTCATTGTAGTGCAGATTTCCTTTGCAAGCTTGCTTGGTTGGCCAAAAAGGGCGTATGCGTTTTTTCCTGAATATATTCAGGAAAAAACGCATACGCCCTTTTTGGCCAAGTGCATCATTGTGGACGTTCTGCCTCTTTTCCTATGCTTGAAATGCAATTCCAGTCTACCTCCTGAAATCGGTTTCCTGCAATTCTGCCCCGCTTTCAAGTCCTCTTGGCAGCCTTACTTCAGTCTATTTTTGGACGATAGCTGTCATTTATAACTCTGCAGGTTTGTGAATTACAGTGCCCCTGAGCTCCTTTCTTCAACTCGCTTTCTTTTGAGCTGGCCGCAACACCGCAGGATGGCTTCAGGCCCTAATCTGGTTCCGGTACGGCACGCTGAGCCTTTGGTTATTTCCTCTTCCTGGTGGGAAATGAGAGTTAAATTTGCCCGTCCAGACACCTCCAGCTAGTCTCTCATTGGTTCTCGCTATTCCTGTTCATCTTCCGCAGAAATTGCAAACTGGGCCAAACAGGAGGTTAAAGGCGCTGACTCTCCAAGTGGCGAGAGTGTTAGTAAAGCGTCTGGAATGTTGCACCCGAGTACCAGGGGAGGAAAACTGAGACATATTTGAACACGTCTCCCGATCACATGGTTGATCATACTCTAGGTTCCACATGCATGTTTTAGATGAAGGAAGAATACCTTAAACCTGGGTAGTTGAAACCTGTGGAATGGGTACCATGCAATATGACTTCAAAGGGTCTTCATTTGCTCACGAACCTCACCAATCCTATCACTGCTGCGTTTATGCCCCTGTACACATGCTTGATTCTCTTTCGGAGACATAGCAATCCATAGGTTTTAAGATACTTACTAGTCAGGTACATTCTTAGGCGTTTAATATGGGGTGTTGAGTCCATTTCGTTGAGCAAGGAGTAGCTCTTGTCTATTCCATATTTGGCTTAAGGAACTTTATCTGTGCTCATTTCAATCTCTGGTTTTATGCAGCACCCCAACTCACCTTTCCCCTTAAGCAAGCATAAGTTGGTTTTCTAAATTTGAGACCCTGTTCTGTTCTGTAATTCAGTTCCTGTGTAGCCAAGTTCCATTCCGTGTATTAGTGATATCTTATGATGTTTCTTTTTCTGTGTGACTTATTTCAGTTAGAATCATCATACCTGAATCCACTCATTGTGCTGCTAAGGGCCTGATGACACAGATTTCATTGCTGAGTGATATTGCTTTGTAAGTAAATACCACAACTTCTTTATCCATTTTTCACTTTCAGCGATGTTGAACTTGTACTGTAAACGAGGTTCTTGTAAACAGAGCCGTTCCAAACTTTGGGGTGGCTGTGTCTTTTTGATTTTAATTTCCCTAAGCTATAGGACCATAAGTGGAAGTGCCCTAGGCTCTGTTGCTTTGTTTTTTAGATGCTTCAGGAAACACCATACACTTCTCCCGAGTGGTTGTTGGCAATTTACATCCCGCCCATCAGCATAACAAGGCTCCCAGTTCTCCATGGCCTGTCCTGCCTTTCTGGATTTTACACTTTTTTCAGATGGCCCTTTTGACCGGGGGGAAGTGAGACTTCATTGTAGTGCAGATTTCCTTTTCAAGCTTGCTTGGTTGGCCAAAAAGGGCGTATGCGTTTTTTCCTGAATATATTCAGGAAAAAACGCATATGCCCTTTTTGTCCAAGTGCATCATTGTGGACGTTCTGCCTCTTTTCCTATGCTTTCAATGCAATTCCAGTCTACCTCCTGAAATCGGTTTCCTGCAATTCTGCCCCGCTTTCAAGTCCTCTTGGCAGCCTTACTTCAGTCTATTTTTGGACGATAGCTGTCATTTATAACTCTGCTGGTTTGTCAATTGCAGTGCCCCTGAGCTCCTTTCTTCAACTCGCTTTCTTGTGACCTGGCCGCAACACCGCAGGATGGCTTCAGGCCCTAATCTGGTTCCGGCACGGCACGCTGAGCCTTTGGTTAATTCCTCTTCCTTGTGGGAAATGAGAGTTAAATTTGCCCGTCCAGACACCTCCAGCTAGTCTCTCATTGGTTCTCGCTATTCCTGTTCATCTTCCGCAGAAATTGCAAACTGGGCCAAACAGGAGGTTAAAGGGACTGACTCTCCAAGTCGGGAGAGTGTTAGTAAAGGGTCTGGAATGTTGCACCCGAGTACCAGGGGAGGAAAACTGAGACATATTTGAACACGTCTCCCGTTCACATGGTTGATCATACTCTGGGTTCCACATGCATGTTTTAGCTGAAGGAAGAATACCTTAAACCTGGAGAGTTGAGACCCGTGTAATGGGTACCATGCAATATGACTTCAAAGGGTCTTCATTTGCTCACCGAACCTCTCCAATCCTATCACTGCTGCGTTTATGCCCCTGTACACATGCTTTATTCTCTTTTGGAGGCATAGCAATCCATAGGTTTTAAGATACTTACTAGTCAGGTACATTCTTAGGCATTTAATATGGGGTTTTGAGTCCATTTCGTTGAGCAAGGAGTAGCTCTTGTCTATTCCATATTTGGCTTAAGGAACTTTATCTGTGCTCATTTCAATCTCTGGTTTTATGCAGCACCCCAACTCACCTTTCCCCTTAAGCAAGCATAAGTTGGTTTTCTAAATTTGAGACCCTGTTCTGTTCTGTAATTCAGTTCCTGTGTAGCCAAGTTTCCATTCCATGTATTACTGATATCTTATGATGTTTCTTTTTCTGTGTGACTTATTTCAGTTAGAATCATCGTACCTGAATCCACTCATTATGCTGCTACGGGCCTGATGACACAGATTTCATTGTTGAGTGATATTGCTTTGTAAGTAAATACCACAACTTCTTTATCCATTTTTCAATTTCTGCGATGTTGAACTTGTACTGTAAACGAGGTTCTTGTAAACAGAGCCGTTCGAAACTTTGGGGTGGCTGTGTCTTTTTGATTTTAAATTCCCTAAGCTATAGGACCATAAGTGGAAGTGCCCTAGGCTCTGTTGCTTTGTTTTTTAGATGTTTCAGGAAACACCATACACTTCAAATGAGTGTTTGTTGGCAATTTACATCCCGCCCTTCAGCATAACAAGGCTCCCAGTTCTCCATGGCCTGTCCTGCCTTTCTGGATTTTACACTTTTTTCAGATGGCCCTTTTGACCGGGGGGAAGTGAGACTTCATTGTAGTGCAGATTTCCTTTGCAAGCTTGCTTGGTTGGCCAAAAAGGGCGTATGCGTTTTTTCCTGAATATATTCAGGAAAAAACGCATACGCCCTTTTTGGCCAAGTGCATCATTGTGGACGTTCTGCCTCTTTTCCTATGCTTTCAATGCAATTCCAGTCTACCTCCTGAAATCGGTTTCCTGCAATTCTGCCCCGCTTTCAAGTCCTCTTGGCAGCCTTACTTCAGTCTATTTTTGGACGATAGCTGTCATTTATAACTCTGCAGGTTTGTGAATTACAGTGCCCCTGAGCTACTTTCTTTAACTCGCTTTCTTTTGAGCTGGCCGCAACACTGCAGGATGGCTTCAGGCCCTAATCTGGTCCGGCACGGCACACGGAGCCTTTGGTTATTTCCTCTTCCTGGTGGGAAATGAGAGTTAAATTTGCCCGTCCAGACACCTCCAGCTAGCCTCTCATTGGTTCTCGCTATTCCTGTTCATCTTCCGCAGAAATTGCAAACTGGGCCAAACAGGAGGTTAAAGGCGCTGACTTTCCAAGTGGGGAGAGTGTTAGTAAAGCATCTGGAATGTTGCACCCGAGTACCAGGGTACGAAAACTGAGACATATTTGAACACGTCTCCCGATAACATGGTTGATCATACTCTAGGTTCCACATGCATGTTTTAGATGAAGGAAGAATACCTTAAACCTGGGTAGTTGAAACCCGTGTAATGGGTACCATGCAATATGACTTCAAAGGGCCTTCATTTGCTCACCGAACCTCTCCAATCCTATCACTGCTGCGTTTATGCCCCTGTACACATGCTTGATTTCCTTCGGAGACATAGCAATCCATAGGTTTTAAGACACTTACTAGTCAGGTACATTCTTAGGCGTTTAATATGCGGTGTTGAGTCCATTTCGTTGAGCAAGGAGTAGCTCTTGTCTATTCCATATTTGGCTTAAGGAACTTTATCTGTGCTCATTTCAATCTCTGGTTTTATGCAGCACCCCAACTCACCTTTACCCTTAAGCAAGCATAAGTTGGTTTTCTAAATTTGAGACCCTGTTCTGTTCTGTAATTCAGTTCCTGTGTAGCCAAGTTTCCATTCCGTGTATTACTGATATCTTATGATGTTTCTTTTTCTGTGTGACTTATTTCAGTTAGAATCATCATACCTGAATCCACTCATTATGCTGCTACGGGCCTGATGACATAGATTTCATTGCTGAGTGATACTGCATTGTACGTAAGTACCACAAGTTCTTTATCCATTTTTCACTTTCTGCGATGTTGAACTTGTACTGTAAACGAGGTTCTTGTAAACAGAGCCGTTCCAAACTTTGGGGTGGCTGTGTCTTTTTGATTTTAATTTCCCTAAGCTATAGGACCATAAGTGGAAGTGCCCTAGGTTCTGTTGCTTTGTTTTTTAGATGTTTCAGGAAACACCATACACTTCTCCCGAGTGGTTGTTGGCAATTTACATCCCGCCCATCAGCATAACAAGGCTCCCAGTTCTCCATGGCCTGTCCTGCCTTTCTGGATTTTACACTTTTTCAGATGGCCCTTTTGACCGGGGGGAAGTGAGACTTCATTGTAGTGCAGATTTCCTTTGCAAGCTTGCTTGGTTGGCCAAAAAGGGCGTATGCGTTTTTTCCTGAATATATTCAGGAAAAAACGCATACGCCCTTTTTGGCCAAGTGCATCATTGTGGACGTTCTGCCTCTTTTCCTATGCTTTCAATGCAATTCCAGTTTACCTCCTGAAATCGGTTTCCTGCAATTCTGCCCCGCTTTCAAGTCCTCTTGGCAGCCTTACTTCAGTCTATTTTTGGACGATAGCTGTCATTTATAACTCTGCAGGTTTGTGAATTACAGTGCCCCTGAGCTCCTTTCTTCAACTCGCTTTCTTGTGACCTGGCCGCAACACCGCAGGATGGCTTCAGGCCCTAATCTGGTTCCGGCACGGCACGCTGAGCCTTTGGTTATTTCCTCTTCCTGGTGGGAAATGAGAGTTAAAAGCCCGTCCAGACACCTCCAGCTAGTCTCTCATTGGTTCTCGCAATTCCTGTTCATCTTCCGCAGAAATTGCAAACTGGGCCAAACAGGAGGTTAAAGGCGCTGACTCTCCAAGTGGGGAGAGTGTTAGTAAAGCGTCTGGAATGTTGCACCCGAGTACCAGGGGAGGAAAACTGAGACATATTTGAACACGTCTCCCGTTCACATAGTTGATCATACTTGGGTTCCACATGCATCTTTTAGCTGAAGGAAGAATACCTTAAACCTGTGTATTTGAAACCCGTGGAATGGGTACCATGCAATATGACTTCAAAGGGTCTTCATTCGCTCACCGAACCTCTCCAATCCTATCACTGCTGCGTTTATGCCCCTGTACACATGCTTGATTCTCTTTCGGAGACATAGCAATCCATAGGTTTTAAGATACTTACTAGTCAGGTACATTCTTAGGCGGTTAATATGGGGTGTTGAGTCCATTTCGTTGAGCAAGGAGTAGCTCTTGTCTATTCCATATTTGGCTTAAGGAACTTTATCTGTGCTCATTTCAATCTCTGGTTTTATGCAGCAACCCAACTCACCTTTACCCTTAAGCAAGCATAAGTTGGTTTTGTAAATTTGAGACCCTGTTCTGTTCTGTAATTCAGTTCCTGTGTAGCCAAGTTTACATTCCGTGTATTACTGATATCTTATGATGTTTCTTTTTCTGTGTGACTTATTTCAGTTAGAATCATCATACCTGAATCCACTCATTGTGATGCTAAGGGCCTGATGACATAGATTTCATTGCTGAGTGATATTGCTTTGTAAGTAAATACCACAACTTCTTTATCCATTTTTCACTTTCTGTGATGTTGAACTTGTACTGTAAACGAGGTTGTTGTAAACAGAGGCGTCCCAAACTTTGGGGTGGCTGTGTCTTTTTGATTTTAATTTCCCTAAGCTATAGGACCATAAGAGGAAGTGCCCTAGGTTCTGTTGCTTTGTTTTTTAGATGTTTCAGGAAACACCATACACTTCTCCCGAGTGGTTGTTGGCAATTTACATCCCGCCCATCAGCATAACAAGGCTCCCAGTTCTCCATGGACTGTCCTGCCTTTCTGGATTTTACACTTTTTTCAGATGGCCCTTTTGACCGGGGGGAAGTGAGACTTCATTGTAGTGCAGATTTCCTTTGCAAGCTTGCTTGGTTGGCCAAAAAGGGCGTATGCGTTTTTTCCTGAATATATTCAGGAAAAAACGCATACGCCCTTTTTGGCCAAGTGCATCATTGTGGACGTTCTGCCTCTTTTCCTATGCTTTCAATGCAATTCCAGTCTACCTCCTGAAATCGGTTTCCTGCAATTCTGCCCCGCTTTCAAGTCCTCTTGGCAGCCTTACTTCAGTCTATTTTTGGACGATAGCTGTCATTTATAACTCTGCAGGTTTGTGAATTACAGTGCCCCTGAGCTCCTTTCTTCAACTCGCTTTCTTGTGAGCTGGCCGCAACACCGCAGGATGGCTTCAGGCCCTAATCTGATTCCGGCACGGCACACTGAGCCTTTGGTTATTTCCTCTTCCTGGTGGGAAATGAGAGTTAACTTTGCCCGTCCAGACACCTCCAGCTAGTCTCTCATTGGTTCTCGCTATTCCTGTTCATCTTCCGCAGAAATTGCAAACTGGGCCAAACAGGAGGTTAAAGGGACTGACTCTCCAAGTGGGGAGAGTGTTAGTAAAGCGTCTGGAATGTTGCACCCGAGTACCAGGGGAGGAAAACTGAGACATATTTGAACACGTCTCCCGATCACATGGTTGATCATACTCTGGGTTCCACATGCATGTTTTAGCTGAAGGAAGAATACCTTAAACCTGGGTAGTTGAAACCCGTGGAATGGGTACCATGCAATATGACTTCAAAGGGTCTTCATTTGCTCACCGAACCTCTCCAATCCTATCACTGCTGCGTTTATGCCCCTGTACACATGCTTGATTCTCTTTCGGAGACATAGCAATCCATAGGTTTTAAGATACTTACTAGTCAGGTACATTCTTAGGCGTTTAATATGCGGTGTTGAGTCCATTTCGTTGAGCAAGGAGTAGCTCTTGTCTATTCCATATTTGGCTTAAGGAACTTTATCTGTGCTCATTTCAATCTCTGGTTTTATGCAGCAACCCAACTCACCTTTACCCTTAAGCAAGCATATGTTGGTTTTCTAAATTTGAGACCCTGTTCTGTTCTGTAATTCAGTTCCTGTGTAGCCAAGTTTACATTCCGTGTATTACTGATATCTTATGATGTTTCTTTTTCTGTGTGACTTATTTCAGTTAGAATCATCATACCTGAATCCATTCATTGTGATGCTAAGGGCCTGATGACATAGATTTCATTGCTGAGTGATATTGCTTTGTAAGTAAATACCACAACTTCTTTATCCATTTTTCACTTTCTGTGATGTTGAACTTGTACTGTAAACGAGGTTGTTGTAAACAGAGGCGTCCCAAACTTTGGGGTGGCTGTGTCTTTTTGATTTTAATTTCCCTAAGCTATAGGACCATAAGTGGAAGTGCCCTAGGTTCTGTTGCTTTGTTTTTTAGATGTTTCAGGAAACACCATACACTTCTCCCGAGTGGTTGTTGGCAATTTACATCCCGCCCATCAGCATAACAAGGCTCCCAGTTCTCCATGGACTGTCCTGCCTTTCTGGATTTTACACTTTTTTCAGATGGCCCTTTTGACCGGGGGGAAGTGAGACTTCATTGTAGTGCAGATTTCCTTTGCAAGCTTGCTTGGTTGGCCAAAAAGGGCGTATGCGTTTTTTCCTGAATATATTCAGGAAAAAACGCATACGCCCTTTTTGGCCAAGTGCATCATTGTGGACGTTCTGCCTCTTTTCCTATGCTTTCAATGCAATTCCAGTCTACCTCCTGAAATCGGTTTCCTGCAATTCTGCCCCGCTTTCAAGTCCTCTTGGCAGCCTTACTTCAGTCTATTTTTGGACGATAGCTGTCATTTATAACTCTGCAGGTTTGTGAATTACAGTGCCCCTGAGCTCCTTTCTTCAACTCGCTTTCTTGTGAGCTGGCCGCAACACCGCAGGATGGCTTCAGGCCCTAATCTGATTCCGGCACGGCACACTGAGCCTTTGGTTATTTCCTCTTCCTGGTGGGAAATGAGAGTTAACTTTGCCCGTCCAGACACCTCCAGCTAGTCTCTCATTGGTTCTCGCTATTCCTGTTCATCTTCCGCAGAAATTGCAAACTGGGCCAAACAGGAGGTTAAAGGGACTGACTCTCCAAGTGGGGAGAGTGTTAGTAAAGCGTCTGGAATGTTGCACCCGAGTACCAGGGGAGGAAAACTGAGACATATTTGAACACGTCTCCCGATCACATGGTTGATCATACTCTGGGTTCCACATGCATGTTTTAGCTGAAGGAAGAATACCTTAAACCTGGGTAGTTGAAACCCGTGGAATGGGTACCATGCAATATGACTTCAAAGGGTCTTCATTTGCTCACCGAACCTCTCCAATCCTATCACTGCTGCGTTTATGCCCCTGTACACATGCTTGATTCTCTTTCGGAGACATAGCAATCCATAGGTTTTAAGATACTTACTAGTCAGGTACATTCTTAGGCGTTTAATATGCGGTGTTGAGTCCATTTCGTTGAGCAAGGAGTAGCTCTTGTCTATTCCATATTTGGCTTAAGGAACTTTATCTGTGCTCATTTCAATCTCTGGTTTTATGCAGCAACCCAACTCACCTTTACCCTTAAGCAAGCATATGTTGGTTTTCTAAATTTGAGACCCTGTTCTGTTCTGTAATTCAGTTCCTGTGTAGCCAAGTTTACATTCCGTGTATTACTGATATCTTATGATGTTTCTTTTTCTGTGTGACTTATTTCAGTTAGAATCATCATACCTGAATCCATTCATTGTGATGCTAAGGGCCTGATGACATAGATTTCATTGCTGAGTGATATTGCTTTGTAAGTAAATACCACAACTTCTTTATCCATTTTTCACTTTCTGTGATGTTGAACTTGTACTGTAAACGAGGTTGTTGTAAACAGAGGCGTCCCAAACTTTGGGGTGGCTGTGTCTTTTTGATTTTAATTTCCCTAAGCTATAGGACCATAAGTGGAAGTGCCCTAGGTTCTGTTGCTTTGTTTTTTAGATGTTTCAGGAAACACCATACACTTCTCCCGAGTGGTTGTTGGCAATTTACATCCCGCCCATCAGCATAACAAGGCTCCCAGTTCTCCATGGACTGTCCTGCCTTTCTGGATTTTACACTTTTTTCAGATGGCCCTTTTGACCGGGGGGAAGTGAGACTTCATTGTAGTGCAGATTTCCTTTGCAAGCTTGCTTGGTTGGCCAAAAAGGGCGTATGCGTTTTTTCCTGAATATATTCAGGAAAAAACGCATACGCCCTTTTTGGCCAAGTGCATCATTGTGGACGTTCTGCCTCTTTTCCTATGCTTTCAATGCAATTCCAGTCTACCTCCTGAAATCGGTTTCCTGCAATTCTGCCCCGCTTTCAAGTCCTCTTGGCAGCCTTACTTCAGTCTATTTTTGGACGATAGCTGTCATTTATAACTCTGCAGGTTTGTGAATTACAGTGCCCCTGAGCTCCTTTCTTCAACTCGCTTTCTTGTGAGCTGGCCGCAACACCGCAGGATGGCTTCAGGCCCTAATCTGGTTCCGGCACGGCACACTGAGCCTTTGGTTATTTCCTCTTCCTGGTGGGAAATGAGAGTTAAATTTGCCCGTCCAGACACCTCCAGCTAGTCTCTCATTGGTTCTCGCTATTCCTGTTCATCTTCCGCAGAAATTGCAAACTGGGCCAAACAGGAGGTTAAAGGGACTGACTCTCCAAGTGGGGAGAGTGTTAGTAAAGCGTCTGGAATGTTGCACCCGAGTACCAGGGGAGGAAAACTGAGACATATTTGAACACGTCTCCCGATCACATGGTTGATCATACTCTGGGTTCCACATGCATGTTTTAGCTGAAGGAAGAATACCTTAAACCTGGGTAGTTGAAACCCGTGGAATGGGTACCATGCAATATGACTTCAAAGGGTCTTCATTTGCTCACCGAACCTCTCCAATCCTATCACTGCTGCGTTTATGCCCCTGTACACATGCTTGATTCTCTTTCGGAGACATAGCAATCCATAGGTTTTAAGATACTTACTAGTCAGGTACATTCTTAGGCGTTTAATATGGGGTGTTGAGTCCATTTCGTTGAGCAAGGAGTAGCTCTTCTCTATTCCATATTTGGCTTAAGGAACTTTATCTGTGCTCATTTAAATCTCTGGTTTTATGCAGCACCCCAACTCACCTTTACCCTTAAGCAAGAATAAGTTGGTTTTCTAAATTTGAGACCCTGTTCTGTTCTGTAATTCAGTTCCTGTGTAGCCAAGTTTACATTCCGTGTATTACTGATATCTTATGATGTTTCTTTTTCTGTGTGACTTATTTCAGTTAGAATCATCATACCTGAATCCACTCATTGTGCTGCTAAGGGCCTGATGACACAGATTTCATTGCTGAGTGATATTGCTTTGTAAGTAAATACCACAAGTTCTTTATCCAGTTTTCACTTTCTGCGATGTTGAACTTGTACTGTAAACGAGGTTCTTGTAAACAGAGCCGTTCCAAACTTTGGGGTGGCTGTGTCTTTTTGATTTTAATTTCCCTAAGCTATAGGACCATAAGTGGAAGTGCCCTAGGTTCTGTTGCTTTGTTTTTTAGATGTTTCAGGAAACACCATACACTTCTCCCGAGTGGTTGTTGGCAATTTACATCCCGCCCATCAGCATAACAAGGCTCCCAGTTCTCCATGGCCTGTCCTGCCTTTCTGGATTTTACACTTTTTTCAGATGGCCCTTTTGACCGGGGGGAAGTGAGACTTCATTGTAGTGCAGATTTCCTTTGCAAGCTTGCTTGGTTGGCCAAAAAGGGCGTATGCGTTTTTTCCTGAATATATTCAGGAAAAAACGCATACGCCCTTTTTGGCCAAGTGCATCATTGTGGACGTTCTGCCTCTTTTCCTATGCTTTCAATGCAATTCCAGTCTACCTCCTGAAATCGGTTTCCTGCAATTCTGCCCCGATTTCAAGTCCTCTTGGCAGCCTTACTTCAGTCTATTTTTGGACGATAGCTGTCATTTATAACTCTGCAGGTTTGTGAATTACAGTGCCCCTGAGCTCCTTTCTTCAACTCGCTTTCTTGTGAGCTGGCCGCAACACCGCAGGATGGCTTCAGGCCCTAATCTGGTTCCGGCACGGCACACTGAGCCTTTGGTTATTTCCTCTTCCTGGTGGGAAATGAGAGTTAAATTTGCCCGTCCAGACACCTCCAGCTAGTCTCTCATTGGTTCTCGCTATTCCTGTTCATCTTCCGCAGAAATTGCAAACTGGGCCAAACAGGAGGTTAAAGGGACTGACTCTCCAAGTGGGGAGAGTGTTAGTAAAGCGTCTGGAATGTTGCACCCGAGTACCAGGGGAGGAAAACTGAGACATATTTGAACACGTCTCCCGATCACATGGTTGATCATACTCTGGGTTCCACATGCATGTTTTAGCTGAAGGAAGAATACCTTAAACCTGGGTAGTTGAAACCCGTGGAATGGGTACCATGCAATATGACTTCAAAGGGTCTTCATTTGCTCACCGAACCTCTCCAATCCTATCACTGCTGCGTTTATGCCCCTGTACACATGCTTGATTCTCTTTCGGAGACATAGCAATCCATAGGTTTTAAGATACTTACTAGTCAGGTACATTCTTAGGCGTTTAATATGGGGTGTTGAGTCCATTTCGTTGAGCAAGGAGTAGCTCTTCTCTATTCCATATTTGGCTTAAGGAACTTTATCTGTGCTCATTTAAATCTCTGGTTTTATGCAGCACCCCAACTCACCTTTACCCTTAAGCAAGAATAAGTTGGTTTTCTAAACTTGAGACCCTGTTCTGTTCTGTAATTCAGTTCCTGTGTAGCCAAGTTTACATTCCGTGTATTACTGATATCTTATGATGTTTCTTTTTCTGTGTGACTTATTTCAGTTAGAATCATCATACCTGAATCCACTCATTGTGCTGCTAAGGGCCTGATGACACAGATTTCATTGCTGAGTGATATTGCTTTGTAAGTAAATACCACAACTTCTTTATCCATTTTTCACTTTCTGTGATGTTGAACTTGTACTGTAAACGAGGTTCTTGTAAACAGAGCCGTTCCAAACTTTGGGGTGGCTGTGTCTTTTTGATTTTAATTTCCCTAAGCTATAGGACCATAAGTGGAAGTGCCCTAGGTTCTGTTGCTTTGTTTTTTAGATGTTTCAGGAAACACCATACACTTCTCCCGAGTGGTTGTTGGCAATTTACATCCCGCCCATCAGCATAACAAGGCTCCCAGTTCTCCATGGCCTGTCCTGCCTTTCTGGATTTTACACTTTTTTCAGATGGCCCTTTTGACCGGGGGGAAGTGAGACTTCATTGTAGTGCAGATTTCCTTTGCAAGCTTGCTTGGTTGGCCAAAAAGGGCGTATGCGTTTTTTCCTGAATATATTCAGGAAAAAACGCATACGCCCTTTTTGGCCAAGTGCATCATTGTGGACGTTCTGCCTCTTTTCCTATGCTTTCAATGCAATTCCAGTCTACCTCCTGAAATCGGTTTCCTGCAATTCTGCCCCGATTTCAAGTCCTCTTGGCAGCCTTACTTCAGTCTATTTCTGGACGATAGCTGTCATTTATAACTCTGCAGGTTTGTGAATTACAGTGCCCTTGCGCTCCTTTCTTCAACTCGGTTTCTTTTGAGCTGGCCGCAACACCGCAGGATGACTTCAGGCCCTAATCTGGTTCCGGTACGGCACGCTGAGCCTTTGGTTATTTCCTCTTCCTGGTGGGAAATGAGAGTTAAATTTGCCCGTCCAGACACCTCCAGCTAGCCTCTCATTGGTTCTCGCTATTCCTGTTCATCTTCCGCAGAAATTGCAAACTGGGCCAAACAGGAGGTTAAAGGCGCTGACTCTCCAAGTGGGGAGAGTGTTAGTAAAGCGTCTGGAATGTTGCACCCGAGTACCAGGGGAGGAAAACTGAGACATATTTGAACACGTCTCCCGATCACATGGATGATCATACTCTGGGTTCCACATGCATGTTTTAGCTGAAGGAAGAATACCTAAAACCTGGGTAGTTGAAACCCGTGGAATGGGTACCATGCAATATGACTTCAAAGGGTCTTCATTTGCTCACCGAACCTCTCCAATCCTATCACTGCTGCGTTTATGCCCCTGTACACATGCTTGATTCTCTTTCGGAGACATAGCAATCCATAGGTTTTAAGATACTTACTTGTCAGGTACATTCTTAGGCGTTTAATATGCGGTGTTGAGTCCATTTCGTTGAGCAAGGAGTAGCTCTTGTCTATTCCATATTTGGCTTAAGGAACTTTATCTGTGCTCATTTCAATCTCTGGTTTTATGCAGCAACCCAACTCACCTTTACCCTTAAGCAAGCATAAGTTGGTTTTCTAAATTTGAGACCCTGTTCTGTTCTGTAATTCAGTTCCTGTGTAGCCAAGTTTACATTCCGTGTATTACTGATATCTTATGATGTTTCTTTTTCTGTGTGACTTATTTCAGTTAGAATCATCATACCTGAATCCACTCATTGTGATGCTAAGGGCCTGATGACATAGATTTCATTGCTGAGTGATATTGCTTTGTAAGTAAATACCACAACTTCTTTATCCATTTTTCACTTTCTGTGATGTTGAACTTGTACTGTAAACGAGGTTGTTGTAAACAGAGGCGTCCCAAACTTTGGGGTGGCTGTGTCTTTTTGATTTTAATTTCCCTAAGCTATAGGACCATAAGTGGAAGTGCCCTAGGTTCTGTTGCTTTGTTTTTTAGATGTTTCAGGAAACACCATACACTTCTCCCGAGTGGTTGTTGGCAATTTACATCCCGCCCATCAGCATAACAAGGCTCCCAGTTCTCCATGGACTGTCCTGCCTTTCTGGATTTTACACTTTTTTCAGATGGCCCTTTTGACCGGGGGGAAGTGAGACTTCATTGTAGTGCAGATTTCCTTTGCAAGCTTGCTTGGTTGGCCAAAAAGGGCGTATGCGTTTTTTCCTGAATATATTCAGGAAAAAACGCATACGCCCTTTTTGGCCAAGTGCATCATTGTGGACGTTCTGCCTCTTTTCCTATGCTTTCAATGCAATTCCAGTCTACCTCCTGAAATCGGTTTCCTGCAATTCTGCCCCGCTTTCAAGTCCTCTTGGCAGCCTTACTTCAGTCTATTTTTGGACGATAGCTGTCATTTATAACTCTGCAGGTTTGTGAATTACAGTGCCCCTGAGCTCCTTTCTTCAACTCGCTTTCTTGTGAGCTGGCCGCAACACCGCAGGATGGCTTCAGGCCCTAATCTGGTTCCGGCACGGCACACTGAGCCTTTGGTTATTTCCTCTTCCTGGTGGGAAATGAGAGTTAAATTTGCCCGTCCAGACACCTCCAGCTAGTCTCTCATTGGTTCTCGCTATTCCTGTTCATCTTCCGCAGAAATTGCAAACTGGGCCAAACAGGAGGTTAAAGGGACTGACTCTCCAAGTGGGGAGAGTGTTAGTAAAGCGTCTGGAATGTTGCACCCGAGTACCAGGGGAGGAAAACTGAGACATATTTGAACACGTCTCCCGATCACATGGTTGATCATACTCTGGGTTCCACATGCATGTTTTAGCTGAAGGAAGAATACCTTAAACCTGGGTAGTTGAAACCCGTGGAATGGGTACCATGCAATATGACTTCAAAGGGTCTTCATTTGCTCACCGAACCTCTCCAATCCTATCACTGCTGCGTTTATGCCCCTGTACACATGCTTGATTCTCTTTCGGAGACATAGCAATCCATAGGTTTTAAGATACTTACTAGTCAGGTACATTCTTAGGCGTTTAATATGGGGTGTTGAGTCCATTTCGTTGAGCAAGGAGTAGCTCTTCTCTATTCCATATTTGGCTTAAGGAACTTTATCTGTGCTCATTTAAATCTCTGGTTTTATGCAGCACCCCAACTCACCTTTACCCTTAAGCAAGAATAAGTTGGTTTTCTAAATTTGAGACCCTGTTCTGTTCTGTAATTCAGTTCCTGTGTAGCCAAGTTTACATTCCGTGTATTACTGATATCTTATGATGTTTCTTTTTCTGTGTGACTTATTTCAGTTAGAATCATCATACCTGAATCCACTCATTGTGCTGCTAAGGGCCTGATGACACAGATTTCATTGCTGAGTGATATTGCTTTGTAAGTAAATACCACAAGTTCTTTATCCAGTTTTCACTTTCTGCGATGTTGAACTTGTACTGTAAACGAGGTTCTTGTAAACAGAGCCGTTCCAAACTTTGGGGTGGCTGTGTCTTTTTGATTTTAATTTCCCTAAGCTATAGGACCATAAGTGGAAGTGCCCTAGGTTCTGTTGCTTTGTTTTTTAGATGTTTCAGGAAACACCATACACTTCTCCCGAGTGGTTGTTGGCAATTTACATCCCGCCCATCAGCATAACAAGGCTCCCAGTTCTCCATGGCCTGTCCTGCCTTTCTGGATTTTACACTTTTTTCAGATGGCCCTTTTGACCGGGGGGAAGTGAGACTTCATTGTAGTGCAGATTTCCTTTGCAAGCTTGCTTGGTTGGCCAAAAAGGGCGTATGCGTTTTTTCCTGAATATATTCAGGAAAAAACGCATACGCCCTTTTTGGCCAAGTGCATCATTGTGGACGTTCTGCCTCTTTTCCTATGCTTTCAATGCAATTCCAGTCTACCTCCTGAAATCGGTTTCCTGCAATTCTGCCCCGCTTTCAAGTCCTCTTGGCAGCCTTACTTCAGTCTATTTTTGGACGATAGCTGTCATTTATAACTCTGCAGGTTTGTGAATTACAGTGCCCTTGCGCTCCTTTCTTCAACTCGGTTTCTTTTGAGCTGGCCGCAACACCGCAGGATGACTTCAGGCCCTAATCTGGTTCCGGTACGGCACGCTGAGCCTTTGGTTATTTCCTCTTCCTGGTGGGAAATGAGAGTTAAATTTGCCCGTCCAGACACCTCCAGCTAGCCTCTCATTGGTTCTCGCTATTCCTGTTCATCTTCCGCAGAAATTGCAAACTGGGCCAAACAGGAGGTTAAAGGCGCTGACTCTCCAAGTGGGGAGAGTGTTAGTAAAGCGTCTGGAATGTTGCACCCGAGTACCAGGGGAGGAAAACTGAGACATATTTGAACACGTCTCCCGATCACATGGATGATCATACTCTGGGTTCCACATGCATGTTTTAGCTGAAGGAAGAATACCTAAAACCTGGGTAGTTGAAACCCGTGGAATGGGTACCATGCAATATGACTTCAAAGGGTCTTCATTTGCTCACCGAACCTCTCCAATCCTATCACTGCTGCGTTTATGCCCCTGTACACATGCTTGATTCTCTTTTGGAGACATAGCAATCCATAGGTTTTAAGATACTTACTTGTCAGGTACATTCTTAGGCGTTTAATATGCGGTGTTGAGTCCATTTCGTTGAGCAAGGAGTAGCTCTTGTCTATTCCATATTTGGCTTAAGGAACTTTATCTGTGCTCATTTCAATCTCTGGTTTTATGCAGCAACCCAACTCACCTTTACCCTTAAGCAAGCATAAGTTGGTTTTCTAAATTTGAGACCCTGTTCTGTTCTGTAATTCAGTTCCTGTGTAGCCAAGTTTACATTCCGTGTATTACTGATATCTTATGATGTTTCTTTTTCTGTGTGACTTATTTCAGTTAGAATCATCATACCTGAATCCACTCATTGTGATGCTAAGGGCCTGATGACATAGATTTCATTGCTGAGTGATATTGCTTTGTAAGTAAATACCACAACTTCTTTATCCATTTTTCACTTTCTGTGATGTTGAACTTGTACTGTAAACGAGGTTGTTGTAAACAGAGGCGTCCCAAACTTTGGGGTGGCTGTGTCTTTTTGATTTTAATTTCCCTAAGCTATAGGACCATAAGTGGAAGTGCCCTAGGTTCTGTTGCTTTGTTTTTTAGATGTTTCAGGAAACACCATACACTTCTCCCGAGTGGTTGTTGGCAATTTACATCCCGCCCATCAGCATAACAAGGCTCCCAGTTCTCCATGGACTGTCCTGCCTTTCTGGATTTTACACTTTTTTCAGATGGCCCTTTTGACCGGGGGGAAGTGAGACTTCATTGTAGTGCAGATTTCCTTTGCAAGCTTGCTTGGTTGGCCAAAAAGGGCGTATGCGTTTTTTCCTGAATATATTCAGGAAAAAACGCATACGCCCTTTTTGGCCAAGTGCATCATTGTGGACGTTCTGCCTCTTTTCCTATGCTTTCAATGCAATTCCAGTCTACCTCCTGAAATCGGTTTCCTGCAATTCTGCCCCGCTTTCAAGTCCTCTTGGCAGCCTTACTTCAGTCTATTTTTGGACGATAGCTGTCATTTATAACTCTGCAGGTTTGTGAATTACAGTGCCCCTGAGCTCCTTTCTTCAACTCGCTTTCTTGTGAGCTGGCCGCAACACCGCAGGATGGCTTCAGGCCCTAATCTGGTTCCGGCACGGCACACTGAGCCTTTGGTTATTTCCTCTTCCTGGTGGGAAATGAGAGTTAAATTTGCCCGTCCAGACACCTCCAGCTAGTCTCTCATTGGTTCTCGCTATTCCTGTTCATCTTCCGCAGAAATTGCAAACTGGGCCAAACAGGAGGTTAAAGGCGCTGACTCTCCATGTCGGGAGAGTGTTAGTAAAGCGTCTGGAATGTTGCACCCGAGTACCAGGGTACGAAAACTGAGACATATTTGAACACGTCTCCCGTTCACACGGGTGATCATACTCTTGGTTCCACATGCATGTTTTAGCTGAAGGAAGAAAACCTTAATCCTGGGTAGTTGAAACCCGTGGAATGGGTACCATGCAATATGACTTCAAAGGGTCTTCATTTGCTCACCGAACCTCTCCAATCCTATCACTGCTGCGTTTATGCCCCTGTACACATGCTTGATTCTCTTTCGGAGACATAGCAATCCATAGGTTTTAAGATACTTACTAGTCAGGTACATTCTTAGGCGTTTAATATGCGGTGTTGAGTCCATTTCGTTGAGCAAGGAGTAGCTCTTGTCTATTCCATATTTGGCTAAGGAACTTTATCTGTGCTCATTTCAATCTCTGGTTTTATGCAGCACCCCAACTCACCTTTCCCCTTAAGCAAGCATAAGTTGGTTTTCTAAATTTGAGACCCTGTTCTGTTCTGTAATTCAGTTCCTGTGTAGCCAAGTTTACATTCCGTGTATTACTGATATCTTATGATGTTTCTTTTCTTTGTGACTTATTTCAGTTCGAATCATCCTACCTGAATCCACTCATTATGCTGCTACGGGCCTGATGACATAGATTTCATTGCTGAGTGATATTGCATTGTACGTAAGTACCACAAGTTCTTTATCCATTTTTCACTTTCTGCGATATTGAACTTGTACTGTAAACGAGGTTCTTGTAAACAGAGCCGTCCCAAACTTTGGGGTGGCTGTGTCTTTTTGATTTTAATTTCCCTAAGCTATAGGACCATAAGTGGAAGTGCCCTAGGCTCTGTTGCTTTGTTTTTTAGATGTTTCAGGAAACACCATACACTTCTCCTGAGTGGTTGTTGGCAATTTACATCCCGCCCATCAGCATAACAAGGCTCCCAGTTCTCCATGGCCTGTCCTGCCTTTCTGGATTTTACACTTTTTTCAGATGGCCCTTTTGACCGGGGGGAAGTGAGACTTCATTGTAGTGCAGATTTCCTTTGCAAGCTTGCTTGGTTGGCCAAAAAGGGCGTATGCGTTTTTTCCTGAATATATTCAGGAAAAAACGCATACGCCCTTTTTGGCCAAGTGCATCATTGTGGACGTTCTGCCTCTTTTCCTATGCTTTCAATGCAATTCCAGTCTACCTCCTGAAATCGGGTTCCTGCAATTCTGCTCCGCTTTCAAGTCCTCTTGGCAGCCTTACTTCAGTCTATTTTTGGACGATAGCTGTCATTTATAACTCTGCAGGTTTGTGAATTACAGTGCCCCTGAGCTCCTTTCTTCAACTCGCTTTCTTTTGAGCTGGCCGTAACACTGCAGGATGGCTTCAGGCCCTAATCTGGTCCGGCACGGCACACTGAGCCTTTGGTTATTTCCTCTTCCTGGTGGGAAATGAGAGTTAAATTTGCCCGTCCAGACACCTCCAGCTATCCTCTCATTGGTTCTCGCTATTCCTGTTCATCTTCCGCAGAAATTGCAAACTGGGCCAAACAGGAGGTTAAAGGCGCTGACTTTCCAAGTGGGGAGAGTGTTAGTAAAGCGTCTGGAATGTTGCGCCCGAGGACCAGGGTACGAAAACTGAGACATATTTGAACACGTCTCCCATTCACATGGTTGATCATACTTGTGTTCCACATGCATGTTTTAGCTGAGGAAGAATACCTAAAACCTGGGTAGTTGAAACCCGTGGAATGGGTACCATGCAATATGACTTCAAAGGGTCTTCATTTGCTCACCGAACCTCTCCAATCCTATCACTGCTGCGTTTATGCCCTTGTACACATGCTTGATTCTCTTTCGGAGACATAGCAATCCATAGGTTTTAAGATACTTACTAGTCAGGTACATTCTTAGGCGTTTAATATGGGGTGTTGAGTCCATTTCGTTGAGCAAGGAGTAGCTCTTGTCTATTCCATATTTGGCTTAAGGAACTTTATCTGTGCTCATTTCAATCTCTGGTTTTATGCAGCACCCCAACTCACCTTTCCCCTTAAGCAAGCATAAGTTGGTTTTCTAAATTTGAGACCCTGTTCTGTTCTGTAATTCAGTTCCTGTGTAGCCAAGTTTCCATTCCGTGTATTACTGATATCTTATGATGTTTCTTTATCTGTGTGACTTATTTCAGTTAGAATCATCATACCTGAATCCACTCATTGTGCTGCTAAGGGCCTGATGACACAGATTTCATTGCTGAGTGATATTGCTTTGTAAGTGAATACCACAACTTCTTTATCCATTTTTCAATTTCTGCGATGTTGAACTTGTACTGTAAAGAGGTTCTTGTAAACCGAGGCGTCCCAAACTTTGGGGTGGCTGTGTCTTTTTGATTTTAATTTCCCTAAGCTATAGGACCATAAGTGGCAGTGCCCTAGGCTCTGTTGCTTTGTTTTTTAGATGTTTCAGGAAACACCATACACTTCTCCTTAGTGTCTGTTGGTAATTTACATCCCGCCCATCAGCATAACAAGGCTCCCAGTTCTCCATGGCCTGTCCTGCCTTTCTGGATTTTACACTTTTTTCAGATGGCCCTTTTGACCGGGGGGAAGTGAGACTTCATTGTAGTGCAGATTTCCTTTGCAAGCTTGCTTGGTTGGCCAAAAAGGGCGTATGCGTTTTTTCCTGAATATATTCAGGAAAAAACGCATACGCCCTTTTTGGCCAAGTGCATCATTGTGGACGTTCTGCCTCTTTTCCTATGCTTTCAATGCAATTCCAGTCTACCTCCTGAAATCGGTTTCCTGCAATTCTGCCCCGCTTTCAAGTCCTCTTGGCAGCCTTACTTCAGTCTATTTTTGGACGATAGCTGTCATTTATAACTCTGCTGGTTTGTCAATTGCAGTGCCCCTGAGCTCCTTTCTTCAACTCGCTTTCTTGTGACCTGGCCACAACACCGCAGGATGGCTTCAGGCCCTAATCTGGTTCCGGCCCGACATGCTGAGCCTTTGGTTAATTCCTCTTCCTGGTGGGAAATGAGAGTTAAATTTGCCCGTCCAGACACCTCCAGCTAGCCTCTCATTGGTTCTCGCTATTCCTGTTCATCTTCCGCAGAAATTGCAAACTGGGCCAAACAGGAGGTTAAAGGGACTGACTTTCCAAGTGGGGAGAGTGTTAGTAAAGGGTCTGGAATGTTGCACCCGAGTACCAGGGGAGGAAAACTGAGACATATTTGAACACGTCTCCCGTTCACATGGTTGATCATACTCTGGGTTCCACACGCATGTTTTAGCTGAAGGAAGAATACCTTAAACCTGGAGAGTTGAGACCCGTGTAATGGGTACCATGCAATATGACTTCAAAGGGTCTTCATTTGCTCACCGAACCTCTCCAATCCTATCACTGCTGCGTTTATGCCCCTGTACACATGCTTTATTCTCTTTTAGAGGAATAGCAATCCATAGGTTTTAAGATACTTACTAGTCAGGTACATTCTTAGGCATTTAATATGGGGTTTTGAGTCCATTTCGTTGAGCAAGGAGTAGCTCTTGTCTATTCCATATTTGGCTTAAGGAACTTTATCTGTGCTCATTTCAATCTCTGGTTTTATGCAGCACCCCAACTCACCTTTCCCCTTAAGCAAGCATAAGTTGGTTTTCTAAATTTGAGACCCTGTTCTGTTCTGTAATTCAGCTCCTGTGTAGCCAAGTTTCCATTCCGTGTATTACTGATATCTTATGATGTTTCTTTTTCTGTGTGACTTATTTCAGTTAGAATCATCATACCTGAATCCACTCATTGTGCTGCTAAGGGCCTGATGACATAGATTTCATTGCTGAGTGATATTGCTTTGTAAGTGAATACCACAACTTCTTTATCCATTTCTCACTTTCTGCGATGTTGAACTTGTACTGTAAAGAGGTTCTTGTAAACAGAGGCGTCCCAAACTTTGGGGTGGCTGTGTCTTTTTGATTTTAATTTCCCTAAGCTATAGGACCATAAGTGGAAGTGCCCTAGGCTCTGTTGCTTTGTTTTTTAGATGTTTCAGGAAACACCATACACTTCTCCAGAGTGGCTGTTGGCAATTTACATCCCGCCCATCAGCATAACAAGGCTCCCAGTTCTCCATGGCCTGTCGTGCCTTTATGGATTTTACACTTTTTTCAGATGGCCCTTTTGACCGGGGGGAAGTGAGACTTCATTGTAGTGCAGATTTCCTTTGCAAGCTTGCTTGGTTGGCCAAAAAGGGCGTATGCGTTTTTTCCTGAATATATTCAGGAAAAAACGCATACACCCTTTTTGGCCAAGTGCATCATTGTGGACGTTCTGCCTCTTTTCCTATGCTTTCAATGCAATTCCAGTCTACCTCCTGAAATCGGTTTCCTGCAATTCTGCCCCGCTTTCAAGTCCTCTTGGCAGCCTTACTTCAGTGTATTTTTGGACGATAGCTGTCATTTATAACTCTGCAGGTTTGTGAATTACAGTGCCCCTGAGCTCCTTTCTTCAACTTGCTTTCTTGTGACCTGGCCGCAACACCGCAGGATGGCTTCAGGCCCTAATCTGGTTCCGGCACGGCACGCTGAGCCTTTGGTTAATTCCTCTTCCTGGTGGGAAATGAGAGTTAAATTTGCCCGTCCAGACACCTCCAGCTAGCCTCTCATTGGTTCTCGCTATTCCTGTTCATCTTCCGCAGAAATTGCAAACTGGGCCAAACAGGAGGTTAATGGGACTGACTCTCCAAGTCGGGAGAGTGTTAGTAAAGCGTCTGGAATGTTGCACCCGAGTACCAGGGTACGAAAACTGAGACATATTTGAACACGTCTCCCGTTCACATAGTTGATCATACTTGGGTTCCACATGCATGTTTTAGCTGAAGGAAGAATACCTAAAACCTGGGTAGTTGAAACCCGTGGAATGGGTAGCATGCAATATGACTTCAAAGGGTCTTCATTTGCTCACCGAACCTCTCCAATCCTATCACTGCTGCGTTTCTGCCCCTGTACACATGCTTGATTCTCTTTCGGAGACATAGCAATCCATAGGTTTTAAGATACTTACTAGACAGGTACATTCTTAGGCGTTTAATATGCGGTGTTGAGTCCATTTCGTTGAGCAAGGAGTAGCTCTTGTCTATTCCATATTTGGCTTAAGGAACTTTATCTGTGCTCATTTCAATCTCTGGTTTTATGCAGCACCCCAACTCACCTTTCCCCTTAAGCAAGCATAAGTTGGTTTTCTAAATTTGAGACCCTGTTCTGTTCTGTAATTCAGTTCCTGTGTAGCCAAGTTTACATTCCGTGTATTACTGATATCTTATGATGTTTCTTTTTCTGTGTGACTTATTTCAGTTAGAATCATCATACCTGAATCCACTCATTGTGCTGCTAAGGGCCTGATGACGTAGATTTCATTGCTGAGTGATATTGCTTTGTAAGTAAATACCAGAACTTCTTTATCCATTTTTCACTTTCTGCGATGTTGAACTTGTACTGTAAACGAGGTTCTTGTAAACAGAGGCGTCCCAAACTTTGGGGTGGCTGTGTCTTTTTGATTTTAATTTCCCTAAGCTATAGGACCATAAGTGGCAGTGCCCTAGGCTCTGTTGCTTTTTTTTTAGATGTTTCAGGAAACACCATACACTTCTCCCGAGTGGCTGTTGGCAATTTACATCCCGCCCATCAGCATAACAAGGCTCCCAGTTCTCCATGGCCTGTCCTGCCTTTCTGGATTTTACACTTTTTTCAGATGGCCCTTTTGACCGGGGGGAAGTGAGACTTCATTGTAGTGCAGATTTCCTTTGCAAGTTTGCTTGGTTGGCCAAAAAGTGCGTATGCGTTTTTTCCTGAATATATTCAGTAAAAAACGCATACGCCCTTTTTGGCCAAGTGCATCATTGTGGACGTTCTGCCTCTTTTCCTATGCTTTCAATGCAATTCCAGTCTACCTCCTGAAATCGGTTTCCTGCAATTCTGCCCCTCTTTCAAGTCCTCTTGGCAGCCTTACTTCAGTATATTTTTGGACGATAGCTCTCATTTATAACTCTGCAGGTTTGTGAATTACAGTGCCCCTGAGCTCTTTCTTCAACTCGCTTTCTTGTGAGCTGGCCGCAACACCGCAGGATGGCTTCAGGCCCTAATCTGGTTCCGGCACGGCACGCTGAGCCTTTGGTTATTTCCTCTTCCTGGTGGGAAATGAGAGTTAAATTTGCCCGTCCAGACACCTCCAGCTAGTCTCTCATTGGTTCTCGCTATTCCTGTTCATCTTCCGCAGAAATTGCAAACTGGGCCAAACAGGAGGTTAAAGGCGCTGACTCTCCAAGTTGGGAGAGTGTTAGTAAAACGTCTGGAATGTTGCACCCGAGTACCAGGGGAAGAAAACTGAGACATATTTGAACACGTCTCCCGTTCACACGGATGATCATACTCTGGGTTCCACATGCATGTTTTAGCTGAAGGAAGAATACCTTAAACCTGGGTAGTTGAAACCCGTGGAATGGGTACCATGCAATATGACTTCAAAGGGTCTTCATTTGCTCACCGAACCTCTCCAATCCTATCACTGCTGCGTTTATGCCCCTGTACACACGCTTGATTCTCTTTTGGAGACATAGCAATCCATAGGTTTTAAGATACTTACTAGTCAGGTACATTCTTAGGCGTTTAATATGGGGTGTTGAGTCCATTTCTTTGAGCAAGGAGTAGCTCTTGTCTATTCCATATTTGGCTTAAGGAACTTTATCTGTGCTCATTTCAATCTCTGGTTTTATGCAGCACCCCAACTCACCTTCCCCCTTAAGCAAGCATAAGTTGGTTTTCTAAACTTGAGACACTGTTCTGTTTTGTAATTCAGTTCATGTGTAGCCAAGTCGACATTCTGTGTATTAATGATACCTTATGATGTTTCTTTTCTGTGTGACTTATTTCAGTTCGAATCATCATACCTGAATCCACTCATTATGCTGCTACGGGCCTGATTACATAGATTTCATTGCTCAGTGATATTGCATTGTACTTAAGTACCACAAGTTCTTTATCCATTTTTCACTTTCTGCGATATTGAACTTGTACCGTAAACGAGGTTCTTGTAAACAGAGGCGTCCCAAACTTTGGGGTGGCTGTGTCTTTTTGATTTTAATTTCCCTAAGCTATAGGACCATAAGTGGAAGTGCCCTAGGCTCTGTTGCTTTGTTTTTTAGATGTTTCAGGAAACACCATACACTTCTCCAGAGTGGCTGTTGGCAATTTACATCCCGCCCATCAGCATAACAAGGCTCCCAGTTCTCCATGGCCTGTCGTGCCTTTATGGATTTTACACTTTTTTCAGATGGCCCTTTTGACCGGGGGGAAGTGAGACTTCATTGTAGTGCAGATTTCCTTTGCAAGCTTGCTTGGTTGGCCAAAAAGGGCGTATGCGTTTTTTCCTGAATATATTCAGGAAAAAACGCATACGCCCTTTTTGGCCAAGTGCATCATTGTCGAGTTTCTGACTCTCTTCATATGCTTTCAATGCAATTCCAGTCTACCTCCTGAAATCGGTTTCCTGCAATTCTGCCTTGCTTTCAATGCCTCTTCATAGCCTTACCTCAATATATTTTTAAAAATAGTTGGCCTTTATAACTCTGCAGTTTTTTGAATTGCAGTGGCCCTTAGCTCCATTTTTTAGCTCTTATTTTTGTGGTCTTGCCCCATAACCACAGGATTCCTTGAAGCCCTATTTTTCTTCTGGGGCATCTTGCTGTGCCTTTGGTTAATTCTTCTTACTGATGTGATATTAGAGTGACATGTGCCCATTGAAACCGCTACAGCTAGTTTCTCACTGGTTCCCCCTATTCCCATTCATCCTCTGCACTAACTGCAGACTGTGCGATACCAGAACTTAAAGGCATTGACTCCATGTGGGGATGTTGTTAGTAAAGCGGCTGGAATGTCGATCCGGAGCCCCAGGAGAGGAAAAATGAGGTGCGTTTTAGAAACCTTTCCCGATCATATGGTATACCAGTCGCTGGGTTTCCCAAGCATGGTTTAGCTGTAGGAAGATTCCCTTCAACCTGGAGTGTTGGGACCCTTGGACTGAGTAGCATGAAGTATTGCATTAAACTTTCGGCAGTTGCTCACCAAAGCTCACCAATCCTGTCAGCCCCAAGTGTCCAGCCTTATGTCTTATCCAGCTGTGGGTTTATATGTGGTCAATCCAGGTTGCATCACAGCCCCTGAGCGAATTTTGTAAGAATTTTTCTCTCTTTCATTGTTTCAGCGTTTTGTTTTTAAAATTTATTTCTATAATGGGGTTTAGCTCCTTTTCACTGCTGTGTTTGTGCCGCTCTGCACACACTTGATTCCCTTATGGAGATATATCAATACATGGGTTTTAAGATTCTTATTCCTCAGATATATTTCTCTGCGGTGTATAGGGTGTGTTGAGGCCAGTTCATTGAGCAAGGTGTAGATCTTGTCTAATACCTATTTGGTTTATTGAACGGTATCTGTGCTAATTTCAAACTCTGGTTTTATGCATCACCCCACCTCTCCTTTCCCCTTAAGCTGACATAAGTGTGTTTTCTAAATGTGAGACACTGTTCTGTTCTGTAATTCATTTCTTGTGCAGCCATATTTACCCTCCCTCTATAAGTGATATCTTATGATATGTTTCTTTTTCTGTTTGACTTATTTCAAGTAGTATTATCGGACCTAAATCCACTCTTTATCCTTCTACTAGCCTTATTACATTGATTTCATGGTGAAGAGATATTCCATTGTACATAAGTACCACATCTTCTTTATCCATTGTTCTCTTTCCTGGGATATTTAAGGTGTACTGAAGTTGAGGTTCTTGTAAACAGAGTAGCCCTAAACTGTGGTGTGCTTGTGTCTTGTTGATTTTTAGACTTCCCTAGATATACTCCCATGATTGGAAGTGTCCTATGCTCTGTAGCTCTGTTTTTTAGATGATTTAGGAACCACCATACACTTCTCCAGAGTGGCTCTCGGCAGTTCACACACTGCCCATCAGCGTATAAAGGCTCCCTGTTCTCCATGGCCTGTCCTGCATTTCTGGTTTTTACAATTTTTTAGGATGGCCCTTTTGACCGGTGGGAAGTGAGACTTCTTTGTTGTGCACATTTGCATTGCTTGCTTGCTTCGTTGCCCATAAAGTGCGTATGCGTTTTTTCCTGGATATAATCAGGAAAAAACGCATACGCCCTTTTGGGCCAACTGCATCATTGTCGAAATTCTGCCGCTTTTCATGTGCGTTAAAGACGAGTCCAATCTATCTCTTGAAATCTGTTTCTTGCAATTCTGTCTTGCATTCAGATCCTCTTCTTTGCCTTACCTCAACATATTTTTGGACGTTAGTTTTCATTTATAACTCTGCAGGTTTGTGAATTGCAGTGACCCTGAGCTCCATTTTTTAAGTTGCTCTTTTGTGAGCTGGCCTCAAACCCGCAGGATTGCTTCAGGCCCTATTTTGGCTCCGGCGAGGCAGGCTGAGCCTTTCTTTAATTCTTATTCTTAATGGGAAATTAGAGTGATATGTGCCCGTCCAAACCCCTACAACTCTTCTCTCATTGGTTCCCCCTCTTCCCGTTCATCCTCCTCACAATTTGCAAAATGTGTGAAACAGAAGTTTAAATGTGCTGATTCTCCAAGTGGGGAGATTCTAAGTAGCGTGGCTGGAATGGTGAACAGGAGCACCAGGAGAGGATAAATGAGGTGCATTTTAGACACATCTCCCGATCACATGGTGTACAGTCCTCTGGGTTTTCCATGCATGTTTTAGCTGTAGGAAGATCCCTTGAACCTGCAGATTTGGGACCCATTGAATGGGTACCAGGTAGTATTACTTTAAAGGGTGTGCATTTCCTCACCCAACCTCACATTTCTCTTAGCGCAAACAGTTTCCAGCCTTATGTCTCATCCTGCTGTGGGTCTAGATGTGTTCAATCCATGTTGCATCACCGTCCCTGAGGAAAAGTTGTAAGAGGTTTTCTCTGTCTCTCTGTCGTTTATTTTTTTCAATTTATTACTATATTGGTTACAGCTGATTTTCAAAGCTCTGTTTCTTGCTGCTGTACATCCACTTGATTCGCGTACAGAGAGACATCAATAAATTCTTTTTCAGATTCTTACCAGTCGTATATATTCTTTTCCGGTGACTTGAGTGTGCTGAGTGCAGTTCTTTTAGCTACCGTGTAGGCCTTGTTGATTATCAGTTTGGTATTTGGAATGGTATCTTTGCTAATTTCAACCTCCTGGATGATGCCTCACCCCTCCCCACCTTTCCCGTTTAGCAGCCTTATGCGTGTTTTCTACATATTTGACTATGTTTTTGTTTTGTAATTTATTTCATGTGTAGCCATTTTGGATTCCACCTTTAAGTGATATCTTATGATATGTGTCTTTTTCTTTTTGAATTCTGTCACTTAGAATGATCATACGTAACTCCTCCGGAGTTGTTACAACTGGCCATATTTCATTGATTTCCAGGCTGAATAATATTCCACTCTACCTAAGTACCACATCTCTATCCATTTTTCCCCTCCAGAGACATTTAAGTTATATCCTAGTCGAGGATCTTTTAAACAGAGAGGGGGTAAACATTGGGGTGCCTGTGTCCTCTCGATTTTTGTTTTTCCCAAGATATACGCCCATGAGTGCAAGTGCCCTATGCTCTGTAGCTCATTTTTTAGATGCTTTAGTAAACACAATACACTTCTCCAGAATGGCCGTTGGCAATATACATTTCCACTATAAGTCTCACAGGGCTCCCTCTTCTCGTTGCCCTGTCCTGCATTTCTGTTGTTTACGCTTTATGAGGATGGCTCTTCTGACTGATGCGAAGTGATATCTTTTGTAGTATTGACTTCCAGTGCCCACCTGTTTGGTTGGCTAAAAAAGTGTATGCCCTTTTCTTGAATATATACAGAAAAGAACGCATACACCCTTTTTGGCCAACTGCAATGTTGGCAATGTTCAGCTCCTTTTCTTGTGCTTAATGGCGAGTCCTTTCTACCTCCTCAAATCCCTTTCCTGCCATTCTCCCTTGCTTACAAGTCCTTTTCTCTGACTTTCCTCAAGACATTTTTCAGTGATGGATATTTTCAACTCTGCAGTTTTGTGAATTTTACTGCCCCTGAGTTCCATTGTTCAACTCGTGTTTATGGGAACTGGCCACAAAGCAGCGGGATTTCCTCAAGCCCTATACTGTTTCCATGGGCAACCCTAGCCTTTGGTCAATTCGTCTTCCTGATTGGAAATTAGAGTGACATGTGCCTGTCTGAACACCTAGGACTTGTCTCTCATTGTTCCTCATCCTTCCGCTTCATCCTCTGGACAAATTCCAAACTGTACGCAACAGGATGTTGACAGTGCTGACATCTCCAAGTGGGGAGACTGTTAGTAAAGACGCTGGAGGGGTGAACCCGAGCACCAGGAGATGAGGAGATGAGATGCCTTTTCCAAACTCTTCCCGATCAGACGGTATACCATCCTCTGGGTGTGACAGACATGTTTTAGCAGTAGGAAGAGTCCCATTCATGTAAGGAGAACACCAGGGCTTTTTCAAAATCAGTGTCTCCCCGAAACCCAAACTGGGGAAGTTTTTAAGCTACGGCTACACATATGTTCATTAAGGGCCTTGGGAAGTAGGCAGAGTCCAAACTTTAGATGATTGAAGTCTTCAGGGTCAGAAGCACTCACCACCAGCTTCCCTTAGGCTACACTTTAACTGTCATTGATAGATGATGTCAATAAAAATATCTATTCTTTTTCAGATTATTTCCCCTTATAGGTTATTGCAAAATGTTGAGTGTAGTTCCCTGTGCTATACAGTAGTTCCTTGTTGATGATCTATTTTATACATAGCAGTGTGTATGTGTTCATTCCAAACTGTTAATTTATCCCTCCTCCCACCTTTCCCCTTTGGTAATAATAAATTATAAGATTTTATACTTCTCAGAAATGGGGGAGCTGAAAGAGAGGTATCATTTTCAATGGAAAAGCATTTAAAACAAGATTGAAGGTTTAACCAAGATTATTAGCTGTACATCCTTGGAAAGAAATCACTTCGTTTCTCTAATATTGACCTGACAAATAAGACAAACCTTTTCACTGAACTTGCTTATAAAAAGTGATGGAAATATCAAATGGAAGTGTTAAAAACATCTTATTTTACCCGAGCCTTATACACTGTTCTATGTTAACTACAGTTTGGCTCACACATCTGTTCATTGAGGTTACAATAGTCTCAATTTCTGTTACTGATCCTCCAGAGTGGACCCCAACAAGTGTCCCCCTGCCCAGTGTCATTGGGGCCAACAGATCGAGACTGAGTTTGGTTCACAAGCAAAGGAAACTTTATATTTTGATCAGAGAATGGAGAGGTGAGAGCATGCACTACCCCGTGGGCTGTGGGCTGGGCTGCTGTGTAGAGATCCTGTCAGAGTCAGTGGGAGGGAGGGAGGCGGCGGAGCTCTCGAGGGCCGGGTTGGCTGTAGCTCAGGCTCTATATCGTGGAGTCTGCACTGGGCCCCAGGAGCTGAGGTGTCGACCCAGCCATTCTGCACTAGGAAATCTGGTCTGAAGTGCCGGGTGTGGAACCTCTGCATGCGGGACCCTAGGAGCACGTGAAATTAGACAAAGCACAAAGGATAAAAAAGGTTAGACTTGACTTTATTGCCCAGATTCTATTTTTATCTCCCAGGGATTTTTAATGGGCTTTGCTGGGGACAAACCCCTCCTCTGCCTTTTGTCCCGTTCCTCATTCTTGGAGTGCTGAGGGTGCAGACCCTTCTTCTGTAACTGCTGAGTGCTGAGTTGGGAGCCCTCATACCCTGGGGCGAGGGTCAGAGCTTCTCCCCAGCAGCCTCCCGGTGACGTTGATTGTCCCCAGGACCCCTGCCTCCCTGCTCGTCCACCTGAGCACCAGCATTGGAAGTGTTATAGATTCTAATGACCTTTAAGGGTCCAGGAAAGAGATGTGCAGAGACGCTGTGGGGGCCGGTTTCACCCCGCCCCACATTTGTTCGGCCACCTTAGGCTGACCGTCTCTGCCAGCCTAGATGCTCTGACCAGTAGTCTGCGCTTTCTTCAATTAGGCCCCTGAATTAACGTACAAACAGCACCAGGTGTCAGAGCCCTGCCCGCTCAACTCCCAGACAGTCCAGGGTCAGTGGTGACCAAGGACCATGATGGCTACTGAGTCAACAGCCTTTTGAAGTAAACAGGAGTCCAGCCGGTCTTATTGGCCACCATCATCACGGTGTCTGTAGGCTTTTCTATGGTGACAGTGTGGTATACTGTTCCCCCGCCAAGATTATTAGCTCCCCTCTGGGTGCAGTAAGTCCTGCAAGCAGTAGTCTACTCTTTTGGGACACACTCTTGTTGTTTTATGAGAGAAACTCCAGGTCAAGTGATGTTCACACGAGTCGTCATGGTGCCCTGTTGCCCCCGGTTATCTCTCTGGATGTTGGAGTTGGAGGGCCTCCTCACTCGAGGTCGGTGTGCCCACGGAGCGAACCCTGCAACTTCAGGGCATGGTTGGTGGTTAGGATCACCACGTGGGGTCCTTTTCCCTTAGGAGGGAGGTGGCCTTTTGGGCTGCTGATTTCCAGGTTTTTAGATACCGCCAGTATCTTGGCCAGATGTGGCAGTGGGCCAAGCCCCTTAGTGACCGTAGTTTATCCTACCTGGATGGCATTCTTGCATTGTTCCATTTCAAGTGGTCCCAGTTTTTGCACTAATTCTCCAGTGGCGATTCACCTTTCACCGGGAATGTAAAGGTCAAAGGGTTTAGCTAAATTAGGGAGTTCCAGGGCAAGGGTCTGAATTGACTGCTCTTTCCATTCTTGAAAGGCCACTTCTGGATTCTATTCAAAAGGATCATCATCTTTTCCTTTCAGTGTTTCATATAGAGGCCCAGCTAGTAGACTGTAGCTAGGGATCCAGAAGCAGCAAACCCTGGCCTCCCCAGGAACCCCTAAGCTGTCTTCTAGTTTTAGAAAGGGGTAAGGCTGAAAATGGTTTCTTCCCTTTCCTGGGATGGGCTTCTCTGACCTTCTGTGAGAATGAAGCCCAGGCAGGTCACCGCAGTCTGTGATATTTGAGCTTTTTCTTGGACAACTTCTATCCTTTATTGGCTTGGTAGTTCAGAGGCCTCCTTAGTAGGGCTGGTGATCAGAATGTCGTCTGCATATTGAAGGAGGGTTTCCTTTTCCAGAGGTAGAACTTTTAGGTCTTTAGCTAAGCTTTCCCCAAAGATGGTGTGGGAATTTTTGCACCCTTGGGGCCAGACGGCCCGGAAGTATTGTTTTAGTTGTATGTGGAGTCCTGCCACTCACAAGCCAAAATTTCTTGTGACTCTGGGACTAATGGAATACAAAAGAAGGCATCATTGAAGACTAATACAGAATACCATGTCCTGGTGGTTGGTAGAATGACCAGCAGGGTGTAGGAATTAGGAGCAACTGGAGGTATATCCTCGGTGGCTTCACTGACTGTCCTGACATCCTTTACCAGGTCCCCAGCAGCCCATGGGGCTCTCGTGGTCAGACCAATCCCAGAATATGGAGCTCACCTGGGCAGGTACCCCACCCCCACCCCAGCCCACGGGGCTCTCGTGGTCAGGCCCCTCCCAGGATACAGAGCTACCCTTGCAGGTACCGTGGCAGGGCTGGGCACACAGGAACCGTGCACATAGCCCTCATTGCAGAGCACCCCCAGCTCACCTGTCGCTCAGAGCTGACACAGAGCACCTCAGAGCAGGACTTGAACTAACAAACAGCAGCTGCGACAGGTCTGTGACCCTGGGCATCACTCCGTGAGGCCTCCCTCCACCTGGTCTTCCAGAGACTTCCACTGCACCCGGGGCACCAGGCCTCTGTCTCCAACCACCACCCACCCCTCCTCTCCCTGACTCCTGGGTTCCTCTCATTAGGAGAGGGTTTTCTTGAAGTTGTCTCCCACTCATGGGCCAGATAAAATGATTAGAAAACAAGCCAAAGCTGCAGCCCCTTGTCTATCCTGACTCTCAGGAGCCCACACCTGTTCCTTGGACCTGGCCGGTTCAGCAAGTTCCATTTTCTGCAACTGTGAGCCCCTGAGGGGTGATGATTGGCTGACCTGGGCAGCCTTACCGTGCCGGCCAGCCCTCCCCAGGTGTGCCTGGGTTGAGATCAATATAAATACCACTCCAGGCAGCAAGAGCCCCTGCAGCCGTGCCTGACGCCATTTTCTCTGCCCTGTCAGCAGTCTCGGGGCTGGGCTGGTGGGAGGGAGTGAGAGGCCACGGCTTTGTGGGTGGCCCAGTGTGAGTGGGGCTCTGCTGGACTTTCTGCAGCAGTTGCCAGGCTGCCACCTGCTAAAGAAGAGGATGTGTCACCCATACCTGCTGCTGGAATTTCTCCCTGGGCAGAGGTGAGGAAGGAAAAAAGCAGTGGGGGCAGGGACAGGACGGGTATCTCAGGCAGGGAAATGGAAATCTTCCAGAAGAGCACCCAGGGCCAGGACCATCCTGGCTGGCCTGCAGGCACCAAGTCGGCCGGCATGCTGTCACTCGTGTGGCTCTATGGCCCTTCCTCTAGGCTTTCAAGTCCTTGTATATATTCAGGTGTTTTACCTGGGACGGGTGGGAATAGTTCAGCAGCAACTGGCCTGGGGCTCAGCTCACGTTTACTCACAGATGCCTCGGCACGGTGCCCCAGCTTTGCAATGAGGACGCTTGTTGCGTGGGGGCTGCTGGCTGAATGGGAGACGATTCCCCACCACTGACCAACTTCAGAATTGTTTACAACTGGAGCAAGTGCCCTGATACGGTTTTCCTCTGTGTAACTGGTGGGTTCTGTGTTTGTTTTCTCTTTTTCGTTTTTGGTTCAAGGTAGATTTTATTCCTCTTTTTTGTATTTACAGATATAAGCATGGAAATAATTTATTCATATAAATACATGTATGTGCAGGGAATAATTGTTTTTTCTGTTTTATTTTTTAAATTTTACTTCTTTTTAATTTTGAATTTTATTTTATATTTTTATACAGCAGGTTCTTATTGGTTATCTATTTTATACATATAAATGTATACATGCCAATCCCAGTCTCTCAACTCCTCCCACCACCACCCCCCCAACAGCTTTCCCCCCTTGTTGTCCATACGTTTGTTGTGTACATCTGTTGCTCTATTTATGCCTTGCAAAATGGTTAATCTGTACAGTTTTTCTAGGTTCCACATATATGCATGAATATACAAGATTTGTTTTTCTCTTTCTGACTTACTTCACTCTGTATGACAGTCTCTAGATCCATCGACGTCTCTACAAATGACCCAATTTCATTCCTTTTCATGGCTTAGTAATATTCCATTTTATATATGTACCACAGCTTTATGCATTCGTCTGTCTGTGGGCATTTAGGTTGCTTCCATTACCTCGATATTGTAAATAGTGATGCAATGAACATTGCGGTGAATGACTCTTTTTGATTTATGGTTTTGTCTGGGTATATGTCCAGTACTGGGATTGCTGTATCATATGGTAGTTCTATTGTTAGTTTCTTAAGAAATTCCATATTGTTCTCCATAATGACTGTATCAATTTATATTCCCAACAATAGTGGAAGAGGGTTCCTTTTCTCCACACCCTTTCCAGCATTTTTTGTTTGTAGATTTTCAATGATGCCTATTCTACCAGGTGTGAGGTGATACCTCATTGTTGAATCCATTTCGTTGAGCAAGGGGTAGCTCTTGTCTATTACATATTTGGCTTATGGAACGGTATCTGTGCTAATTTCAAACTCTGCTTTTATGCAGCACCCCAACTCACCTTCCCCCTTAAGCAGGCATAAGTTGGTTTTCTAAACTTGAGACCCTGTTCTGTTTTGTAATTCAGTTCATGTGTACCAAGTTCACATTCTGTGTATTAGTGATACCTTATGATGTTTCTTTTTCTGTGTGACTTATTTCACTTAGAATCATCGTGCCTCAATGCACTCATTATGCTGGTACGGGCCTGGTGACATAGATTTCATTGCTGAGTGGTATTCTGTTGTACATAAGTACCGCAACTTCTTTATCCATTATTTGCTCTCTGGGATATTTAACTTGTGCCGTAGAAGAGATTTCTGTAAAAAGAGCCATCACAAATTTTGGGGTTGCTGTGTCTTTTTGATTTTAATTTCCCTAAGCTATAGGACCATAAGTGGAAGTGCCCTAGGCTCTGTTGCTTTGTTTTTTAGATGTTTCAGGAAACACCATACACATCTCCCGAGTGTCTGTTGGCAATTTACATCCCGCCCATCAGCATAACAAGGCTCCCAGTTCTCCATGGCCTGTCCTGCCTTTCTGGGTTTTACACTTTTTTCAGATGGCCCTTTTGACCGGGGGGAAGTGAGACTTCATTGTAGTGCAGATTTCCTTTGCAAGCTTGCTTGGTTGGCCAAAAAGGGCGTATGCGTTTTTTCCTGAATATATTCAGGAAAAAACGCATACGCCCTTTTGGCACAGTGCATCATTGTGGACGTTCTGCCTCTTTTCCTATGCTTTCAATGCAATTCCAGTCTACCTCCTGAAATCGGTATCCTGCAATTCTGCCCCGTTTTCAAGTCCTCTTGGCAGCCTTACTTCAGTATATTTTTGGACGATAGCTGTCATTTATAACTATGTAGGTTTGTGAATTACAGAGACCCTGAGCTCGTTTCTTCAACTCGCTTTCTTTTGAGCTGGCCGCAACACCGCAGGATGGCTTCAGGCCCTAATCTGGTTCCGGCACGGCACGCTGAGCCTTTGGTTATTTCCTCTTCCTGGTGGGAAATGAGAGTTAAATTTGCCCGTCCAGACACCTCCAGCTAGTCTCTCATTGGTTCTCCCTATTCCTGTTCATCTTCCGCAGAAATTGCAAACGGGGCCAAACAGGAGGTTAAAGGCGCTGACTCTCCAAGTCGAGAGAGTGTTAGTAAAGGGTCTGGAATGTTGCACCCGAGTACCAGGGGAGGAAAACTGAGACATATTTGAACACGTCTCCCGTTCACACGGTTGATCATACGCGGGGTTCCACATGCATGTTTTAGCTGAAGGAAGAATACCTTAAACCTGGAGAGTTGAGACCCGTGTAATGGGTACCATGCAATATGACTTCAAAGGGTCTTCATTTGCTCACCGAACCTCTCCAATCCTATCACTGCTGCGTTCATGCCCCTGTACACATGCTTGATTCTCTTTCGGAGACATAGCAATCCATAGGTTTTAAGATACTTACTAGTCAGGTACATTCTTAGGCGTTTAATATGTGGTGTTGAGTCCATTTCGTTGAGCAAGGAGTAGCTCATGTCTATTCCATATTTGACTTAAGTAACTTTATCTGTGCTCATTTCAATCTCTGGTTTTATGCAGCACCCCAACTCACCTTTACCCTTAAGCAAGCATAAGTTGGTTTTCTAAATTTGAGACCCTGTTCTGTTCTGTAATTCAGTTCCTGTGTAGCCAAGTTTACATTCCGTGTATTACTGATATCTTATGATGTTTCTTTTTCTGTGTGACTTATTTCAGTTAGAATCATCATACCTGAATCCACTCATTGTGCTGCTAAGGGCCTGATGACACAGATTTCATTGCTGAGTGATATTGCTTTGTAAGTAAATACCACAACTTCTTTATCCATTTTTCACTTTCTGCGATGTTGAACTTGTACTGTAAACGAGGTTCTTGTAAACAGAGGCGTCCCAAACTTTGGGGTGGCTGTGTCTTTTTGATTTTAATTTCCCTAAGCTATAGGACCATAAGTGGCAGTGCCCTAGGCTCTGTTGCTTTGTTTTTTAGATGTTTCAGGAAACACCATACACTTCTCCCGAGTGTCTTTTGGCAATTTACATCCCGCCCATCAGCATAAAAAGGCTCCCAGTTCTCCATGGCCTGTCCTGCCTTTCTGGATTTTATACTTTTTTCAGATGGCCCTTTTGACCTGGGGGAAGTGAGACTTCATTGTAGTGCAGATTTCTTTGCAAGCTTGCTTGGTTGGCCAAAAAGGGCGTATGCGTTTTTTCCTGAATATATTCAGGAAAAAACGCATACGCCCTTTTTGGCCAAGTGCATCATTGTGGACGTTCTGCCTCTTTTCCTATGCTTTCAATGCAATTCCAGTCTACCTCCTGAAATCGGTTTCCTGCAATTCTGCCCCGCTTTCAAGTCCTCTTGGCAGCCTTACTTCAGTCTATTTTTGGACGATAGCTGTCATTTATAACTCTGCAGGTTTGTGAATTACAGTGCCCCTGAGCTCCTTTCTTCAACTCGCTTTCTTTTGAGCTGGCCGCAACACCGCAGGGTGGCTTCAGGCCCTAATCTGGTTCCGGTACGGCACGCTAAGCCTTTGGTTATTTCCTCTTCCTGGTGGGAAATGAGAGTTAAATTTGCCCGTCCAGACACCTCCAGCAAGCCTCTCATTGGTTCTCGCTATTCCTGTTCATCTTCCGCAGAAATTGCAAACTGGGCCAAACAGGAGGTTAAAGGGACTGACTCTCCAACTGGGGAGAGTGTTAGTAAAGCGTCTGGAATGTTGCACCCGAGTACCAGGGGAGGAAAACTGAGACATATTTGAACACGTCTCCCGATCACATGGTTGATCATACTCTGGGTTCCACATGCATATTTTAGCTGAAGGAAGAATACCTAAAACCTGGGTAGTTGAAACCCGTGGAATGGGTACCATGCAATATGACTTCAAAGGGTCTTCATTTGCTCACCGAACCTCTCCAATCCTATCACTGCTGCGTTTATGCCCCTGTACACATGCTTGATTCTCTTTCGGAGACATAGCAATGCATAGGTTTTAAGATACTTACTAGTCAGGTACATTCTTAGGCGTTTAATATGCGGTGTTGAGTCCATTTCGTTGAGCAAGGAGTAGCTCTTGTCTATTCCATATTTGGCTTAAGGAACTTTATCTGTGCTCATTTCAATCTCTGGTTTTATGCAGCACCCCAACTCACCTTTCCCCTTAAGCAAGCATAAGTTGGTTTTCTAAATTAGAGACCCTGTTCTGTTTTGGAATGCAGTTCCTGTGTAGCCAAGTTTACATTCCGTGTATTAGTGATATCTTATGATGTTTCTTTTTCTGTGTGACTTATTTCAGTTAGAATCATCGTACCTGAATCCACTCATTATGCTGCTACGTGCCTGATGACATAGATTTCATTGCTGAGTGATACTGCATTGTACGTAAGTACCACAAGTTCTTTATCCATTTTTCACTTTCTGTGATATTGAACTTGTACGGTAAACGAGGTTCTTGTAAACGGAGGCGTCCCAAACTTTGGGGTGGCTGTGTCTTTTTGATTTTAATTTCCCTAAGCTATAGGACCATAAGTGGAAGTGCCCTAGGTTCTGTTGCTTTGTTTTTTAGTTGTTTCAGGAAACACCATACACTTCTCCCGAGTGGTTGTTGGCAATTTACATCCCGCCCATCAGCATAACAAGGCTCCCAGTTCTCCATGGCCTGTCCTGCCTTTCTGGATTTTACACTTTTTTCAGATGGCCCTTTTGACCGGGGGGAAGTGAGACTTCATTGTAGTGCAGATTTCCTTTGCAAGCTTGCTTGGTTGGCCAAAAAGGGCGTATGAGTTTTTTCCTGAATATATTCAGGAAAAAACGCATACGCCCTTTTTTGCCAAGTGCATCATTGTGGACGTTCTGTCTCTTTTCCTATGCTTTCAATGCAATTCCAGTCTACCTCCTGAAATCGGTTTCCTGCAATTCTGCCCCGCTTTCAAGTCCTCTTGGCAGCCTTACTTCAGTCTATTTTTGGACGATAGCTGTCATTTATAACTCTGCAGGTTTGTGAATTACAGTGCCCCTGAGCTCCTTTCTTCAACTCGCTTTCTTTTGAGCTGGCCGCAACACCGCAGGATGGCTTCAGGCCCTAATCTGGTTCCGGTACGGCACGCTGAGCCTTTGGTTAATTCCTCTTCCTGGTGGGAAATGAGAGTTAAATTTGCCCGTCCAGACACCTCCAGCTAGTCTCTCATTGGTTCTCGCTATTCCTGTTCATCTTCCGCAGAAATTGCAAACTGGGCCAAACAGGAGGTTAAAGGGACTGACTCTCCAAGTGGCGAGAGTGTTAGTAAAGCGTCTGGAATGTTGCACCCGAGTACCAGGGGAGGAAAACTGAGACATATTTGAACACGTCTCCCGATCACATGGTTGATCATACTCTGGGTTCCACATGCATGTTTTAGCTGAAGGAAGAATACCTAAAACCTTGGTAGTTGAAACCCGTGGAATGGGTACCATGCAATATGACTTCAAAGGGTCTTCATTTGCTCACCGAACCTCTCCAATCCTATCACTGCTGCGTTTATGCCCCTGTACACATGCTTGATTCTCTTTCGGAGACATAGCAATGCATAGGTTTTAAGATACTTACTAGTCAGGTACATTCTTAGGCGTTTAATATGGGGTGTTGAGTCCATTTCGTTGAGCAAGGAGTAGCTCTTGTCTATTCCATATTTGGCTTAAGTAACTTTATCTGTGCTCATTTCAATCTCTGGTTTTATGCAGCACCCCAACTCACCTTTCCCCTTAAGCAAGCATAAGTTGGTTTTCTAAATTTGAGACCCTGTTCTGTTCTGTAATTCAGTTCCTGTGTAGCCAAGTTTACATTCCGTGTATTACTGATATCTTATGATGTTTCTTTTTCTGTGTGACTTACTTCAGTTAGAATCATCATACCTGAATCCACTCATTGTGCTGCTAAGGGCCTGATGACACAGATTTCATTGCTGAGTGATATTGCTTTGTAAGTAAATACCACAACTTCTTTATTCATTTTTCACTTTCTGCGATGTTGAACTTGTACTGTAAACGAGGTTCTTGTAAACAGAGCCGTTCCAAACTTTGGGGTGGCTGTGTCTTTTTGATTTTAATTTCCCTAAGCTATAGGACCATAAGTGGAAGTGCCCTATGTTCTGTTGCTTTGTTTTTTAGATTTTTCAGGAAACACCATACACTTCTCCCGAGTGGTTGTTGGCAATTTACATCCCGCCCATCAGCATAACAAGGCTCCCAGTTCTCCATGGCCTGTCCTGCCTTTCTGGATTTTACACTTTTTTCAGATGGCCCTTTTGACCGGGGGGAAGTGAGACTTCATTGTAGTGCAGATTTCCTTTGCAAGCTTGCTTGGTTGGCCAAAAAGTGCGTATGCGTTTTTTCCTGAATATATTCAGGAAAAAACGCATACGCCCTTTTTGGCCAAGTGCATCATTGTGGACGTTCTGCCTCTTTTCCTATGCTTTCAATGCAATTCCAGTCTACCTCCTGAAATCGGTTTCCTGCAATTCTGCCCCGCTTTCAAGTCCTCTTGGCAGCCTTACTTCAGTCTATTTTTGGACGATAGCTGTCATTTATAACTCTGCAGGTTTGTGAATTACAGTGCCCCTGAGCTCCTTTCTTCAACTCGCTTTCTTGTGACCTGGCCGCAACACCGCAGGATGGCTTCAGGCCCTAATCTGGTTCCGGCACGGCACGCTGAGCCTTTGGTTATTTCCTCTTCCTGTTGGGAAATGAGAGTTAAATTTGCCCGTCCAGACACCTCCAGCTAGCCTCTCATTGGTTCTCGCTATTCCTGTTCATCTTCCGCAGAAATTGCAAACTGGGCCAAACAGGAGGTTAAAGGCGCTGACTCTCCAAGTGGGGAGAGTGTTAGTAAAGCGTCTGGAATGTTGCACCCGAGTACCAGGGGAGGAAAACTGAGACATATTTGAACACGTCTCCGGTTCACATGGTTGATCATACTCTGGGTTCCACATGCATGTTTTAGCTGAAGGAAGAATACCTTAAACCTGGAGAGTTGAGACCCGTGGAATGGGTACCATGCAATATGACTTCAAAGGGTCTTCATTTGCTCACCGAACCTCTCCAATCCTATCACTGCTGCGTTTATTCCCCTGTACACACGCTTGATTCTCTTTTGGAGACATAGCAATCCATAGGTTTTAAGATACTTACTAGTCAGGTACATTCTTAGGGGTTTAATATGGGGTTTTGAGTCCATTTCGTTGAGCAAGGAGTAGCTCTTGTCTATTCCATATTTGACTTAAGGAACTTTATCTGTGCTCATTTCAATCTCTGGATTTATGCAGCACCCCAACTCACCTTTCCCCTTAAGCAAGCATAAGTTGGTTTTCTAAATTTGAGACCCTGTTCTGTTTTGGAATGCAGTTCCTGAGTAGCCAAGTTTACATTCCGTGTATTAGTGATATCTTATGATGTTTCTTTTTCTGTGTGACTTACTTCAGTTAGAATCATCATACCTGAATCCACTCATTGTGCTGCTAAGGGCCTGATGACACAGATTTCATTGCTGAGTGATATTGCTTTGTAAGTAAATACCACAACTTCTTTATCCATTTTTCACTTTCTGCGATGTTGAACTTGTACTGTAAACGAGGTTGTTGTAAACAGAGGCGTCCCAAACTATGGGGTGGCTGTGTGTTTTTGATTTTAATTTCCCTAAGCTATAGGACCATAAGTGGCAGTGCCCTAGGCTCTGTTGATTTGTTTTTTAGATGTTTCAGGAAACACCATACACTTCTCCCGAGTGGTTGTTGGCAATTTACATCCCGCCCATCAGCATAACAAGGCTCCCAGTTCTCCATGGCCTGTCCTGCCTTTCTGGATTTTACACTTTTTTCAGATGGCCCTTTTGACCGGGGGGAAGTGAGACTTCATTGTAGTGCAGATTTCCTTTGCAAGCTTGCTTGGTTGGCCAAAAAGGGCGTATGCGGTTTTTCCTGAATATATTCAGGAAAAAACGCATACGCCCTTTTTGGCCAAGTGCATCATTGTGGACGTTCTGCCTCTTTTCCTATGCTTTCAATGCAATTCCAGTCTACCTCCTGAAATCGGTTTCCTGCAATTCTGCCCCGCTTTCAAGTCCTCTTGGCAGCCTTACTTCAGTCTATTTTTGGACGATAGCTGTCATTTATAACTCTGCAGGTTTGTGAATTACAGTGCCCCTGAGCTCCTTTCTTCAACTCGCTTTCTTTTGAGCTGGCCGCAACACCGCAGGATGGCTTCAGGCCCTAATCTGGCTCCGGTACGGCACGCTGAGCCTTTGGTTATTTCCTCTTCCTGGTGGGAAATGAGAGTTAAATTTGCCCGTCCAGACACCTCCAGCTAGTCTCTCATTGGTTCTCGCTATTCCTGTTCATCTTCCGCAGAAATTGCAAACTGGGCCAAACAGGAGGTTAAAGGCGCTGACTCTCCAAGTGGGGAGAGTGTTAGTAAAGCGTCTGGAATGTTGCACCCGAGTACCAGGGTACGAAAACTGAGACATATTTGAACACGTCTCCCGATCACATGGTTGATCATACTCTAGGTTCCACATGCATGTTTTCGCTGAAGGAAGAATACCTTAAACCTGGGTAGTTGAAACCCGTGGAATGGGTACCATGCAATATGACTTCAAAGGGTCTTCATTTGCTCACCGAACCTCTCCAATCCTATCACTGCTGCGTTTATGCCCCTGTACACATGCTTGATTCTCTTTCAGAGACATAGCAATCCATAGGTTTTAAGATACTTACTAGTCAGGTACATTCTTAGGCGTTTAATATGGGGTGTTGAGTCCATTTCGTTGAGCAAGGAGTAGCTCTTGTCTATTCCATATTTGGCTTAAAGAACTTTATCTGTGCTCATTTCAATCTCTGGTTTTATGCAGCACCCCAACTCACCTTTACCCTTAAGCAAGAATAAGTTGGTTTTCTAAATTTGAGACCCTGTTCTGTTCTGTAATTCAGTTCCTGTGTAGCCAAGTTTACATTCCGTGTATTACTGATATCTTATGATGTTTCTTTTTCTGTGTGACTTATTTCAGTTAGAATCATCATACCTGAATCCACTCATTGTGCTGCTAAGGGCCTGATGACACAGATTTCATTGCTGAGTGATATTGCTTTGTAAGTAAATACCACAACTTCTTTCTCCATTTTTCACTTTCTGCGATGTTGAACTTGTACTGTAAACGAGGTTCTTGTAAACAGAGCCGTTCCAAACTTTGGGGTGGCTGTGTCTTTTTGATTTTAATTTCCCTAAGCTATAGGACCATAAGTGGAAGTGCCCTAGGTTCTGTTGCTTTGTTTTTTAGATGTTTCAGGAAACACCATACACTTCTCCCAAGTGGTTGTTGGCAATTTACATCCCGCCCATCAGCATAACAAGGCTCCCAGTTCTCCATGGCCTGTCCTGCCTTTCTGGATTTTACACTTTTTTCAGATGGCCCTTTTGACCGGGGGGAAGTGAGACTTCATTGTAGTGCAGATTTCCTTTGCAAGCTTGCTTGGTTGGCCAAAAAGGGCGTATGCGTTTTTTCCTGAATATATTCAGGAAAAAACGCATACGCCTTTTTTGGCCAAGTGCATCATTGTGGACGTTCTGCCTCTTTTCCTATGCTTTCAATGCAATTCCAGTCTACCTCCTGAAATCGGTTTCCTGCAATTCTGCCCCGCTTTCAAGTCCTCTTGGCAGCCTTACTTCAGTGTATTTTTGGACGATAGCTGTCATTTATAACTCTGCAGGTTTGTGAATTACAGTGCCCCTGAGCTCCTTTCTTCAAGTCGCTTTCTTTTGAGCTGGCCGCAACACCGCAGGATGGCTTCAGGCCCTAATCTGGTTCCGGTACGGCACGCTGAGCCTTTGGTTATTTCCTCTTCCTGGTGGGAAATGAGAGTTAAATTTGCCCGTCCAGATACCTCCAGCTAGCCTCTCATTGGTTCTCGCTATTCCTGTTCATCTTCCGCAGAAATTGCAAACTGGGCCAAACAGGAGGTTAAAGGCGCTGACTCTCCAAGTGGGGAGAGTGTTAGTAAAGCGTCTGGAATGTTGCACCCGAGTACCAGGGGAGGAAAACTGAGACATATTTGAACACGTCTCCCGTTCACATGGTTGATCATACTCTGGGTTCCACATGCATGTTTTAGCTGAAGGAAGAATACCTTAAACCTGGGTAGTTGAAACCCGTGGAATGGGTACCATGCAAAAAGACTTCAAAGGGTCTTCATTTGCTCACCGAACCTCTCCAATCCTATCACTGCTGCGTTTATGCCCCTGTACACATGCTTGATTCTCTTTTGGAGACATAGCAATCCATAGGTTTTAAGATACTTACTAGTCAGGTACATTCTTAGGCGTTTAATATGGGGTTTTGAGTCCATTTCGTTGAGCAAGGAGTAGCTCTTGTCTATTCCATATTTGGCTTAAGGAACTTTATCTGTTCTCATTTCAATCTCTGGTTTTATGCAGCACCCCAACTCACCTTTCCCCTTAAGCAAGCATAAGTTGGTTTTCTAAATTTGAGACCCTGTTCTGTTTTGGAATGCAGTTCCTGTGTAGCCAAGTTTACATTCCGTGTATTAGTGATATCTTATGATGTTTCTTTTTCTGTGTGACTTATTTCAGTTAGAATCATCATACCTGAATCCACTCATTGTGCTGCTAAGGGCCTGATGACACAGATTTCATTGCTGAGTGATATTGCTTTGTAAGTAAATACCACAACTTCTTTATCCATTTTTCACTTTCTGCGATGTTGAACTTGTACTGTAAACGAGGTTCTTGTAAACAGAGCCGTTCCAAACTTTGGGGTGGCTGTGTCTTTTTGATTTTAATTTCCCTAAGCTATAGGACCATAAGTGGAAGTGCCCTAGGTTCTGTTGCTTTGTTTTTTAGTTGTTTCAGGAAACACCATACACTTCTCCCAAGTGGTTCTTGGCAATTTACATCCCGCCCATCAGCATAACAAGGCTCCCAGTTCTCCATGGCCTGTCCTGCCTTTCTGGATTTTACACTTTTTTCAGATGGCCCTTTTGACCGGGGGGAAGTGAGACTTCATTGTAGTGCAGATTTCCTTTGCAAGCTTGCTTGGTTGGCCAAAAAGGGCGTATGCGTTTTTTCCTGAATATATTCAGGAAAAAACGCATACGCCCTTTTTGGCCAAGTGCATCATTGTGGACGTTCTGCCTCTTTTCCTATGCTTTCAATGCAATTCCAGTCTACCTCCTGAAATCGGTTTCCTGCAATTCTGCCCCGCTTTCAAGTCCTCTTGGCAGCCTTACTTCAGTCTATTTTTGGACGATAGCTCTCATTTATAACTCTGCAGGTTTGTGAATTACAGTGCCCCTGAGCTCGTTTCTTCAACTCGCTTTCTTGTGACCTGGCCGCAACACCGCAGGATGGCTTCAGGCCCTAATCTGGTTCCGGCACGGCACGCTGAGCCTTTGGTTATTTCCTCTTCCTGGTGGGAAATGAGAGTTAAATTTGCCCAACCAGACACCTTCAGCTATTCTTTCATTGGTTCTCGCTATTCCTGTTCATCTGCCACAGAAATTGCAAACTGGGCCAAACAGGAGGTTAAAGGGATTGACTCTCCAAGTTGGGAGAGTGTTAGTAAAGCGTCTGGAATGTTGCACCCGAGTACCAGGGGAGGAAAACTGAGACATATTTGAACACGTCTCCCGATCACATGGTTGATCATACTCTAGGTTCCACATGCATGTTTTAGATGAAGGAAGAATACCTTAAACCTGGGTAGTTGAAACCCGTGGAATGGGTACCATGCAATATGACTTCAAAGGGTCTTCATTTGCTCACGAACCTCTCCAATCCTATCACTGCTGCGTTTATGCCCCTGTACACATGCTTGATTCTCTTTCGGAGACATAGCAATCCATAGGTTTTAAGATACTTACTAGTCAGGTACATTCTTAGGCGTTTAATATGGGGTGTTGAGTCCATTTCGTTGAGCAAGGAGTAGCTCTTGTCTATTCCATATTTGGCTTAAGGAACTTTATCTGTGCTCATTTCAATCTCTGGTTTTATGCAGCACCCCAACTCACCTTTCCCCTTAAGCAAGCATAAGTTGGTTTTCTAAATTTGAGACCCTGTTCTGTTCTGTAATTCAGTTCCTGTGTAGCCAAGTTTACATTCGGTGTATTACTGATATCTTATGATGTTTCTTTTTCTGTGTGACTTATTTCAGTTAGAATCATCATACCTGAATCCACTCATTGTGCTGCTAAGGGCCTGATGACATAGATTTCATTGCTGAGTGATATTGCTTTGTAAGTAAATACCACAACTTCTTTATCCATTTTTCACTTTCTGCGATGTTGAACTTGTACTGTAAACGAGGTTCTTGTAAACAGAGGCGTCCCAAACTTTGGGGTGGCTGTGTCTTTTTGATTTTAATTTCCCTAAGCTATAGGACCATAAGTGGCAGTGCCCTAGGCTCTGTTGCTTTGTTTTTTAGATGTTTCAGGAAACACCATACACTTCTCCTGAGTGTCTGTTGGTAATTTACATCCCACCCATCAGCATAACAAGGCTCCCAGTTCTCCATGGCCTGTCCTGCCTTTCTGGATTTTACACTTTTTTCAGATGGCCCTTTTGACCGGGGGGAAGTGAGACTTCATTGTAGTGCAGATTTCCTTTGCAAGCTTGCTTGGTTGGCCAAAAAGGGCGTATGCGTTTTTTCCTGAATATATTCAGGAAAAAACGCATACACCCTTTTTGGCCAAGTGCATCATTGTGGACGTTCTGCCTCTTTTCCTATGCTTTCAATGCAATTCCAGTCTACCTCCTGAAATCGGTTTCCTGCAATTCTGCCCGCTTTCAAGTCCTCTTGGCAGCCTTACTTCAGTCTATTTTTGGACGATAGCTGTCATTTATAACTCTGCAGGTTTGTGAATTACAGTGCCCCTGAGCTCCTTTCTTCAACTCGCTTTCTTGTGACCTGGCCGCAACACCGCAGGATGGCTTCAGGCCCTAATCTGGTTCCGGCCCGGCACGCTGAGCCTTTGGTTAATTCCTCTTCCTGGTGGGAAATGAGAGTTAAATTTGCCCATCCAGACACCTCCAGCTAGCCTCTCATTGGTTCTCGCTATTCCTGTTCATCTTCCGCAGAAATTGCAAACTGGGCCAAACAGGAGGTTAAAGGGACTGACTCTCCAAGTCGGGAGAGTGTTAGTAAAGCGTCTGGAATGTTGCACCCGAGTACCAGGGGAGGAAAACTGAGACATATTTGAACACGTCTCCCGTTCACATGGTTGATCATACTCTGGGTTCCACATGCATGTTTTAGCTGAAGGAAGAATACCTTAAACCTGGGTAGTTGAAACCCGTGGAATGGGTACCATGCAAAAAGACTTCAAAGGGTCTTCATTTGCTCACCGAACCTCTCCAATCCTATCACTGCTGCGTTTATGCCCCTGTACACATGCTTGATTCTCTTTTGGAGACATAGCAATCCATAGGTTTTAAGATACTTACTAGTCAGGTACATTCTTAGGCGTTTAATATGGGGTTTTGAGTCCATTTCGTTGAGCAAGGAGTAGCTCTTGTCTATTCCATATTTGGCTTAAGGAACTTTATCTGTTCTCATTTCAATCTCTGGTTTTATGCAGCACCCCAACTCACCTTTCCCCTTAAGCAAGCATAAGTTGGTTTTCTAAATTTGAGACCCTGTTCTGTTTTGGAATGCAGTTCCTGTGTAGCCAAGTTTACATTCCGTGTATTAGTGATATCTTATGATGTTTCTTTTTCTGTGTGACTTATTTCAGTTAGAATCATCATACCTGAATCCACTCATTGTGCTGCTAAGGGCCTGATGACACAGATTTCATTGCTGAGTGATATTGCTTTGTAAGTAAATACCACAACTTCTTTATCCATTTTTCACTTTCTGCGATGTTGAACTTGTACTGTAAACGAGGTTCTTGTAAACAGAGCCGTTCCAAACTTTGGGGTGGCTGTGTCTTTTTGATTTTAATTTCCCTAAGCTATAGGACCATAAGTGGAAGTGCCCTAGGTTCTGTTGCTTTGTTTTTTAGTTGTTTCAGGAAACACCATACACTTCTCCCAAGTGGTTCTTGGCAATTTACATCCCGCCCATCAGCATAACAAGGCTCCCAGTTCTCCATGGCCTGTCCTGCCTTTCTGGATTTTACACTTTTTTCAGATGGCCCTTTTGACCGGGGGGAAGTGAGACTTCATTGTAGTGCAGATTTCCTTTGCAAGCTTGCTTGGTTGGCCAAAAAGGGCGTATGCGTTTTTTCCTGAATATATTCAGGAAAAAACGAATACGCCCTTTTTGGCCAAGTGCATCATTGTGGACGTTCTGCCTCTTTTCCTATGCTTTCAATGCAATTCCAGTCTACCTCCTGAAATCGGTTTCCTGCAATTCTGCCCCGCTTTCAAGTCCTCTTGGCAGCCTTACTTCAGTCTATTTTTGGACGATAGCTCTCATTTATAACTCTGCAGGTTTGTGAATTACAGTGCCCCTGAGCTCGTTTCTTCAACTCGCTTTCTTGTGACCTGGCCGCAACACCGCAGGATGGCTTCAGGCCCTAATCTGGTTCCGGCACGGCACGCTGAGCCTTTGGTTATTTCCTCTTCCTGGTGGGAAATGAGAGTTAAATTTGCCCAACCAGACACCTTCAGCTATTCTTTCATTGGTTCTCGCTATTCCTGTTCATCTGCCACAGAAATTGCAAACTGGGCCAAACAGGAGGTTAAAGGGATTGACTCTCCAAGTTGGGAGAGTGTTAGTAAAGCGTCTGGAATGTTGCACCCGAGTACCAGGGGAGGAAAACTGAGACATATTTGAACAGGTCTCCCGATCACATGGTTGATCATACTCTAGGTTCCACATGCATGTTTTAGATGAAGGAAGAATACCTTAAACCTGGGTAGTTGAAACCCGTGGAATGGGTACCATGCAATATGACTTCAAAGGGTCTTCATTTGCTCACGAACCTCTCCAATCCTATCACTGCTGCGTTTATGCCCCTGTACACATGCTTGATTCTCTTTCGGAGACATAGCAATCCATAGGTTTTAAGATACTTACTAGTCAGGTACATTCTTAGGCGTTTAATATGGGGTGTTGAGTCCATTTCGTTGAGCAAGGAGTAGCTCTTGTCTATTCCATATTTGGCTTAAGGAACTTTATCTGTGCTCATTTCAATCTCTGGTTTTATGCAGCACCCCAACTCACCTTTACCCTTAAGCAAGAATAAGTTGGTTTTCTAAATTTGAGACCCTGTTCTGTTCTGTAATTCAGTTCCTGTGTAGCCAAGTTTACATTCCGTGTATTACTGATATCTTATGATGTTTCTTTTTCTGTGTGACTTACTTCAGTTAGAATCATCATACCTGAATCCACTCATTGTGCTGCTAAGGGCCTGATGACACAGATTTCATTGCTGAGTGATATTGCTTTCTAAGTAAATACCACAACTTCTTTATCCATTTTTCACTTTCTGCGATGTTGAACTTGTACTGTAAACGAGGTTCTTGTAAACAGAGCCGTTCCAAACTTTGGGGTGGCTGTGTCTTTTTGATTTTAACTTTCCTAAGCTATAGGACCATAAGTGGAAGTGCCCTAGGTTCTGTTGCTTTGTTTTTTAGATGTTTCAGGAAACACCATACACTTCTCCCAAGTGGTTGTTGGCAATTTACATCCCGCCCATCAGCATAACAAGGCTCCCAGTTCTCCATGGCCTGTCCTGCCTTTCTGGATTTTACACTTTTTTCAGATGGCCCTTTTGACCGGGGGGAAGTGAGACTTCATTGTAGTGCAGATTTCCTTTGCAAGCTTACTTGGTTGGCCAAAAAGGGCGTATGCGTTTTTTCCTGAATATATTCAGGAAAAAACGCATACGCCCTTTTTGGCCAAGTGCATCATTGTGGACGTTCTGCCTCTTTTCCTATGCTTTCAATGCAATTCCAGTTTACCTCCTGAAATCGGTTTCCTGCAATTCTGCCCCGCTTTCAAGTCCTCTTGGCAGCCTTACTGCAGTATATTTTTGGACGATAGCTGTCATTTATAACTCTGCAGGTTTGTGAATTACAGTGCCCCTGAGCTCCTTTCTTCAACTCGCTTTCTTTTGAGCTGGCCGCAACACCGCAGGATGGCTTCAGGCCCTAATCTGGTTCCAGTACGGCACGCTGAGCCTTTGGTTATTTCCTCTTCCTGGTGGGAAATGAGAGTTAAATTTGCCCGTCCAGATACCTCCAGCTAGCCTCTCATTGGTTCTCGCTATTCCTGTTCATCTTCCGCAGAAATTGCAAACTGGGCCAAACAGGAGGTTAAAGGCGCTGACTCTCCAAGTGGGGAGAGTGTTAGTAAAGCGTCTGGAATGTTGCACCCGAGTACCAGGGTACGAAAACTGAGACATATTTGAACAGGCCTCTCGATCACATGGTTGATCATACTCTGGGTTCCACATGCATGTTTTAGCTGAAGGAAGAATACCTTAAACCTGGGTAGTTGAAACCCGTGGAATGGGTACCATGCAATATGACTTCAAAGGGTCTTCATTTGCTCACGAACCTCTCCAATCCTATCACTGCTGCGTTTATGCCCCTGTACACATGCTTGATTCTCTTTCGGAGACATAGCAATCCATAGGTTTTAAGATACTTACTAGTCAGGTACATTCTTAGGCGTTTAATATGGGGTGTTGAGTCCATTTCGTTGAGCAAGGAGTAGCTCTTGTCTATTCCATATTTGGCTTAAGGAACTTTATCTGTGCTCATTTCAATCTCTGGTTTTATGCAGCACCCCAACTCACCTTTCCCCTTAAGCAAGCATAAGTTGGTTTTCTAAATTTGAGACCCTGTTCTGTTCTGTAATTCAGTTCCTGTGTAGCCAAGTTTACATTCGGTGTATTACTGATATCTTATGATGTTTCTTTTTCTGTGTGACTTATTTCAGTTAGAATCATCATACCTGAATCCACTCATTGTGCTGCTAAGGGCCTGATGACATAGATTTCATTGCTGAGTGATATTGCTTTGTAAGTAAATACCACAACTTCTTTATCCATTTTTCACTTTCTGCGATGTTGAACTTGTACTGTAAAAGAAGTTCTTGTAAACAGAAGCGTCCCAAACTTTGGGGTGGCTGTGTCTTTTTGATTTTAATTTCCCTAAGCTATAGGACCATAAGTGGCAGTGCCCTAGGCTCTGTTGCTTTGTTTTTTAGATGTTTCAGGAAACACCATACACTTCTCCTGAGTGTCTGTTGGTAATTTACATCCCGCCCATCAGCATAACAAGGCTCCCAGTTCTCCATGGCCTGTCCTGCCTTTCTGGATTTTACACTTTTTTCAGATGGCCCTTTTGACCGGGGGGAAGTGAGACTTCATTGTAGTGCAGATTTCCTTTGCAAGCTTGCTTGGTTGGCCAAAAAGGGCGTATGCGTTTTTTCCTGAATATATTCAGGAAAAAACGCATACGCCCTTTTTGGCCAAGTGCATCATTGTGGACGTTCTGCCTCTTTTCCTATGCTTTCAATGCAATTCCAGTCTACCTCCTGAAATCGGTTTCCTGCAATTCTGCCCCGCTTTCAAGTCCTCTTGGCAGCCTTACTTCAGTATATTTTTGGACGATAGCTGTCATTTATAACTCTGCAGGTTTGTGAATTACAGTGCCCCTGAGCTCCTTTCTTCAACTCGCTTTCTTGTGACCTGGCCGCAACACCGCAGGATGGCTTCAGGCCCTAATCTGGTTCCGGCCCGGCACGCTGAGCCTTTGGTTAATTCCTCTTCCTGGTGGGAAATGAGAGTTAAATTTGCCCATCCAGACACCTCCAGCTAGCCTCTCATTGGTTCTCGCTATTCCTGTTCATCTTCCGCAGAAATTGCAAACTGGGCCAAACAGGAGGTTAAAGGGACTGACTCTCCAAGTCGGGAGAGTGTTAGTAAAGCGTCTGGAATGTTGCACCCGAGTACCAGGGGAGGAAAACTGAGACATATTTGAACACGTCTCCCGTTCACATGGTTGATCATACTCTGGGTTCCACATGCATGTTTTAGCTGAAGGAAGAATACCTTAAACCTGGAGAGTTGAGACCCGTGTAATGGGTACCATGCAATATGACTTCAAAGGGTCTTCATTTGCTCACCGAACCTCTCCAATCCTATCACTGCTGCGTTTATGCCCCTGTACACATGCTTGATTCTCTTTTGGAGACATAGCAATCCATAGGTTTTAAGATACTTACTAGTCAGGTACATTCTTAGGCGTTTAATATGCGGTGTTGAGTCCATTTCATTCAGCAAGGAGTAGCTCTTGTCTATTCCATATTTGGCTTAAGGAACTTTATCTGTGCTCATTTCAATCTCTGGTTTTATGCAGCACCCCAACTCACCTTTCCCCTTAAGCAAGCATAAGTTGGTTTTCTAAATTTGAGACCCTGTTCTGTTTTGGAATGCAGTTCCTGTGTAGCCAAGTTTACATTCCGTGTATTAGTGATATCTTATGATGTTTCTTTTTCTGTGTGACTTATTTCAGTTAGAATCATCATACCTGAATCCACTCATTGTGCTGCTAAGGGCCTGATGACACAGATTTCATTGCTGAGTGATATTGCTTTGTAAGTAAATACCACAACTTCTTTATCCATTTTTCACTTTCTGCGATGTTGAACTTGTACTGTAAACGAGGTTCTTGTAAACAGAGGCGTCCCAAACTTTGGGGTGGCTGTGTCTTTTTGATTTTAATTTCCCTAAGCTATAGGACCATAAGTGGAAGTGCCCTAGGTTCTGTTGCTTTGTTTTTTAGTTGTTTCAGGAAACACCATACACTTCTCCCAAGTGGTTCTTGGCAATTTACATCCCGCCCATCAGCATAACAAGGCTCCCAGTTCTCCATGGCCTGTCCTGCCTTTCTGGATTTTACACTTTTTTCAGATGGCCCTTTTGACCGGGGGGAAGTGAGACTTCATTGTAGTGCAGATTTCCTTTGCAAGCTTGCTTGGTTGGCCAAAAAGGGCGTATGCGTTTTTTCCTGAATATATTCAGGAAAAAACGCATACGCCCTTTTTGGCCAAGTGCATCATTGTGGACGTTCTGCCTCTTTTCCTATGCTTTCAATGCAATTCCAGTCTACCTCCTGAAATCGGTTTCCTGCAATTCTGCCCCGCTTTCAAGTCCTCTTGGCAGCCTTACTTCAGTCTATTTTTGGACGATAGCTCTCATTTATAACTCTGCAGGTTTGTGAATTACAGTGCCCCTGAGCTCCTTTCTTCAACTCGCTTTCTTGTGACCTGGCCGCAACACCGCAGGATGGCTTCAGGCCCTAATCTGGTTCCGGCACGGCACGCTGAGCCTTTGGTTATTTCCTCTTCCTGGTGGGAAATGAGAGTTAAATTTGCCCAACCAGACACCTTCAGCTATTCTTTCATTGGTTCTCGCTATTCCTGTTCATCTGCCACAGAAATTGCAAACTGGGCCAAACAGGAGGTTAAAGGGATTGACTCTCCAAGTTGGGAGAGTGTTAGTAAAGCGTCTGGAATGTTGCACCCGAGTACCAGGGGAGGAAAACTGAGACATATTTGAACACGTCTCCCGATCACATGGTTGATCATACTCTAGGTTCCACATGCATGTTTTAGATGAAGGAAGAATACCTTAAACCTGGGTAGTTGAAACCCGTGGAATGGGTACCATGCAATATGACTTCAAAGGGTCTTCATTTGCTCACGAACCTCTCCAATCCTATCACTGCTGCGTTTATGCCCCTGTACACATGCTTGATTCTCTTTCGGAGACATAGCAATCCATAGGTTTTAAGATACTTACTAGTCAGGTACATTCTTAGGCGTTTAATATGGGGTGTTGAGTCCATTTCGTTGAGCAAGGAGTAGCTCTTGTCTATTCCATATTTGACTTAAGGAACTTTATCTGTGCTCATTTCAATCTCTGGTTTTATGCAGCACCCCAACTCACCTTTCCCCTAAAGCAAGCATAAGTTGGTTTTCTAAATTTGAGACCCTGTTCTGTTCTGTAATTCAGTTCCTGTGTAGCCAAGTTTACATTCCGTGTATTACTGATATCTTATGATGTTTCTTTTTCTGTGTGACTTACTTCAGTTAGAATCATCATACCTGAATCCACTCATTGTGCTGCTAAGGGCCTGATGACACAGATTTCATTGCTGAGTGATATTGCTTTCTAAGTAAATACCAGAACTTCTTTATCCATTTTTCACTTTCTGCGATGTTGAACTTGTACTGTAAACGAGGTTCTTGTAAACAGAGCCGTTCCAAACTTTGGGGTGGCTGTGTCTTTTTGATTTTAACTTTCCTAAGCTATAGGACCATAAGTGGAAGTGCCCTAGGTTCTGTTGCTTTGTTTTTTAGATGTTTCAGGAAACACCATACACTTCTCCCAAGTGGTTGTTGGCAATTTACATCCCGCCCATCAGCATAACAAGGCTCCCAGTTCTCCATGGCCTGTCCTGCCTTTCTGGATTTTACACTTTTTTCAGATGGCCCTTTTGACCGGGGGGAAGTGAGACTTCATTGTAGTGCAGATTTCCTTTGCAAGCTTACTTGGTTGGCCAAAAAGGGCGTATGCGTTTTTTCCTGAATATATTCAGGAAAAAACGCATACGCCCTTTTTGGCCAAGTGCATCATTGTGGACGTTCTGCCTCTTTTCCTATGCTTTCAATGCAATTCCAGTTTACCTCCTGAAATCGGTTTCCTGCAATTCTGCCCCGCTTTCAAGTCCTCTTGGCAGCCTTACTTCAGTATATTTTTGGACGATAGCTGTCATTTATAACTCTGCAGGTTTGTGAATTACAGTGCCCCTGAGCTCCTTTCTTCAACTCGCTTTCTTTTGAGCTGGCCGCAACACCGCAGGATGGCTTCAGGCCCTAATCTGGTTCCGGTACGGCACGCTGAGCCTTTGGTTATTTCCTCTTCCTGGTGGGAAATGAGAGTTAAATTTGCCCGTCCAGATACCTCCAGCTAGCCTCTCATTGGTTCTCGCTATTCCTGTTCATCTTCCGCAGAAATTGCAAACTGGGCCAAACAGGAGGTTAAAGGCGCTGACTCTCCAAGTGGGGAGAGTGTTAGTAAAGCGTCTGGAATGTTGCACCCGAGTACCAGGGTACGAAAACTGAGACATATTTGAACAGGCCTCTCGATCACATGGTTGATCATACTCTGGGTTCCACATGCATGTTTTAGCTGAAGGAAGAATACCTTAAACCTGGGTAGTTGAAACCCGTGGAATGGGTACCATGCAATATGACTTCAAAGGGTCTTCATTTGCTCACGAACCTCTCCAATCCTATCACTGCTGCGTTTATGCCCCTGTACACATGCTTGATTCTCTTTCGGAGACATAGCAATCCATAGGTTTTAAGATACTTACTAGTCAGGTACATTCTTAGGCGTTTAATATGGGGTGTTGAGTCCATTTCGTTGAGCAAGGAGTAGCTCTTGTCTATTCCATATTTGGCTTAAGGAACTTTATCTGTGCTCATTTCAATCTCTGGTTTTATGCAGCACCCCAACTCACCTTTCCCCTTAAGCAAGCATAAGTTGGTTTTCTAAATTTGAGACCCTGTTCTGTTCTGTAATTCAGTTCCTGTGTAGCCAAGTTTACATTCGGTGTATTACTGATATCTTATGATGTTTCTTTTTCTGTGTGACTTATTTCAGTTAGAATCATCATACCTGAATCCACTCATTGTGCTGCTAAGGGCCTGATGACATAGATTTCATTGCTGAGTGATATTGCTTTGTAAGTAAATACCACAACTTCTTTATCCATTTTTCACTTTCTGCGATGTTGAACTTGTACTGTAAAAGAAGTTCTTGTAAACAGAAGCGTCCCAAACTTTGGGGTGGCTGTGTCTTTTTGATTTTAATTTCCCTAAGCTATAGGACCATAAGTGGCAGTGCCCTAGGCTCTGTTGCTTTGTTTTTTAGATGTTTCAGGAAACACCATACACTTCTCCTGAGTGTCTGTTGGTAATTTACATCCCGCCCATCAGCATAACAAGGCTCCCAGTTCTCCATGGCCTGTCCTGCCTTTCTGGATTTTACACTTTTTTCAGATGGCCCTTTTGACCGGGGGGAAGTGAGACTTCATGTAGTGCAGATTTCCTTTGCAAGCTTGCTTGGTTGGCCAAAAAGGGCGTATGCGTTTTTTCCTGAATATATTCAGGAAAAAACGCATACGCCCTTTTTGGCCAAGTGCATCATTGTGGACGTTCTGCCTCTTTTCCTATGCTTTCAATGCAATTCCAGTCTACCTCCTGAAATCGGTTTCCTGCAATTCTGCCCCGCTTTCAAGTCCTCTTGGCAGCCTTACTTCAGTATATTTTTGGACGATAGCTGTCATTTATAACTCTGCAGGTTTGTGAATTACAGTGCCCCTGAGCTCCTTTCTTCAACTCGCTTTCTTGTGACCTGGCCGCAACACCGCAGGATGGCTTCAGGCCCTAATCTGGTTCCGGCCCGGCACGCTGAGCCTTTGGTTAATTCCTCTTCCTGGTGGGAAATGAGAGTTAAATTTGCCCATCCAGACACCTCCAGCTAGCCTCTCATTGGTTCTCGCTATTCCTGTTCATCTTCCGCAGAAATTGCAAACTGGGCCAAACAGGAGGTTAAAGGGACTGACTCTCCAAGTCGGGAGAGTGTTAGTAAAGCGTCTGGAATGTTGCACCCGAGTACCAGGGGAGGAAAACTGAGACATATTTGAACACGTCTCCCGTTCACATGGTTGATCATACTCTGGGTTCCACATGCATGTTTTAGCTGAAGGAAGAATACCTTAAACCTGGAGAGTTGAGACCCGTGTAATGGGTACCATGCAATATGACTTCAAAGGGTCTTCATTTGCTCACCGAACCTCTCCAATCCTATCACTGCTGCGTTTATGCCCCTGTACACATGCTTGATTCTCTTTTGGAGACATAGCAATCCATAGGTTTTAAGATACTTACTAGTCAGGTACATTCTTAGGCGTTTAATATGCGGTGTTGAGTCCATTTCATTCAGCAAGGAGTAGCTCTTGTCTATTCCATATTTGGCTTAAGGAACTTTATCTGTGCTCATTTCAATCTCTGGTTTTATGCAGCACCCCAACTCACCTTTCCCCTTAAGCAAGCATAAGTTGGTTTTCTAAATTTGAGACCCTGTTCTGTTTTGGAATGCAGTTCCTGTGTAGCCAAGTTTACATTCCGTGTATTAGTGATATCTTATGATGTTTCTTTTTCTGTGTGACTTATTTCAGTTAGAATCATCATACCTGAATCCACTCATTGTGCTGCTAAGGGCCTGATGACACAGATTTCATTGCTGAGTGATATTGCTTTGTAAGTAAATACCACAACTTCTTTATCCATTTTTCACTTTCTGCGATGTTGAACTTGTACTGTAAACGAGGTTCTTGTAAACAGAGCCGTTCCAAACTTTGGGGTGGCTGTGTCTTTTTGATTTTAATTTCCCTAAGCTATAGGACCATAAGTGGAAGTGCCCTAGGTTCTGTTGCTTTGTTTTTTAGTTGTTTCAGGAAACACCATACACTTCTCCCAAGTGGTTCTTGGCAATTTACATCCCGCCCATCAGCATAACAAGGCTCCCAGTTCTCCATGGCCTGTCCTGCCTTTCTGGATTTTACACTTTTTTCAGATGGCCCTTTTGACCGGGGGGAAGTGAGACTTCATTGTAGTGCAGATTTCCTTTGCAAGCTTGCTTGGTTGGCCAAAAAGGGCGTATGCGTTTTTTCCTGAATATATTCAGGAAAAAACGCATACGCCCTTTTTGGCCAAGTGCATCATTGTGGACGTTCTGCCTCTTTTCCTATGCTTTCAATGCAATTCCAGTCTACCTCCTGAAATCGGTTTCCTGCAATTCTGCCCCGCTTTCAAGTCCTCTTGGCAGCCTTACTTCAGTCTATTTTTGGACGATAGCTCTCATTTATAACTCTGCAGGTTTGTGAATTACAGTGCCCCTGAGCTCCTTTCTTCAACTCGCTTTCTTGTGACCTGGGCGCAACACCGCAGGATGGCTTCAGGCCCTAATCTGGTTCCGACACGGCACGCTGAGCCTTTGGTTAATTCCTCTTCCTGGTGGGAAATGAGAGTTAAATTTGCCCAACCAGACACCTCCAGCTATTCTTTCATTGATTCTCACTATTCCTGTTCATCTGCCGCAGAAATTGCAAACTGCGCCAAACAGGAGGTTAAAGGGACTGACTCTCCAAGTTGGGAGAGTGTTAGTAAAGCGTCTGGAATGTTGCACCCGAGTACCAGGGTACGAAAACTGAGACATATTTGAACACGTCTCCCGATCACATGGTTGATCATACTCTAGGTTCCACATGCATGTTTTAGCTGAAGGAAGAATACCTTAAACCTGTGTATTTGAAACCCGTGGAATGGGTACCATGCAATATGACTTCAAAGGGTCTTCATTTGCTCACCGAACCTCTCCAATCCTATCACTGCTGCGTTTATGCCCCTGTACACATGCTTGATTCTCTTTCGGAGACATAGCAATCCATAGGTTGTAAGATACTTACTAGTCAGGTACATTCTTAGGCGTTTAATATGCGGTGTTGAGTCCACTTCGTTGAGCAAGCAGTAGCTCTTGTCTATTCCATATTTGGCTTAAGGAACTTTATCTGTGCTCATTTCAATCTCTGGTTTTATGCAGCACCCCAACTCACCTTTCCCCTTAAGCAAGAATAAGTTGGTTTTCTAAATTTGAGACCCTGTTCTGTTCTGTAATTCAGTTCCTGTGTAGCCAAGTTTACATTCCGTGTATTACTGATATCTTATGATGTTTCTTTTTCTCTGTTACTTATTTCAGTTAGAATCATCATACCTGAATCCACTCATTGTGCTGCTAAGGGCCTGATGACACAGATTTCATTGCTGAGTGATATTGCTTTGTAAGTAAATACAACAACTTTATTATCCATTTTTCACTTTCTGTGATGTTGAACTTGTACTGTAAACGAGGTTCTTGTAAACAGAGCCGTTCGAAACTTTGGGGTGGCTGTGTCTTTTTGATTTTAAATTCCCTAAGCTATAGGACCATAAGTGGAAGTGCCCTAGGCTCTGTTGCTTTGTTTTTTAGATGTTTCAGGAAACACCATACACTTCTCCCGAGTGGTTGTTGGCAATTTACATCCCGCCCATCAGCATAACAAGGCTCCCAGTTCTCCATGGCCTGTCCTGCCTTTCTGGATTTTACACTTTTTTCAGATGGCCCTTTTGACCGGGAGAAGTGAGACTTCATTGTAGTGCAGATTTCCTTTGCAAGCTTGCTTGGTTGGCCAAAAAGGGCGTATGCGTTTTTTCCTGAATATATTCAGGAAAAAACGCATACGCCCTTTTTGGCCAAGTGCATCATTGTGGACGTTCTGCCTCTTTTCCTATGCTTTCAATGCAATTCCAGTCTACCTCCTGAAATCGGTTTCCTGCAATTCTGCCCCGCTTTCAAGTCCTCTTGGCAGCCTTACTTCAGTGTATTTTTGGACGATAGCTGTCATTTATAACTCTGCAGGTTTGTGAATTACAGTGCCCCTGAGCTCCTTTCTTCAACTCGCTTTCTTGTGACCTGGCCGCAACACTGCAGGATGGCTTCAGGCCCTAATCTGGTTCCGGTACGGCACGCTGTGCCTTTGGTTAATTCCTCTTCCTGGTGGGAAATTAGAGTTAAATTTGCCCGTCCAGACACCTCCAGCTAGCCTCTCATTGGTTCTCGCTATTCCTGTTCATCTTCCGCAGAAATTGCAAACTGGGCCAAACAGGAGGTTAAAGGCGCTGACTCTCCAAGTGGGGAGAGTGTTAGTAAAGCGTCTGGAATGTTGCACCCGAGTACCAGGGGAGGAAAACTGAGACATATTTGAACACGTCTCCCGTTCACATGGTTGATCATACTCTGGGTTCCACATGCATGTTTTAGCTGAAGGAAGAATACCTTAAACCTGGAGAGTTGAGACCCGTGTAATGGGTACCATACAATATGACTTCAAAGGGTCTTCATTTGCTCACCGAACCTCTCCAATCCTATCACTGCTGCGTTTATGCCCCTGTACACATGCTTGATTCTCTTTTGGAGACATAGCAATCCATAGGTTTTAAGATACTTACTAGTCAGGTACATTCTTAGGCGTTTAATATGGGGTTTTGAGTCCATTTCGTTGAGCAAGGAGTAGCTCTTGTCTATTCCATATTTGGCTTAAGGAACTTTATCTGTTCTCATTTCAATCTCTGGTTTTATGCAGCACCCCAACTCACCTTTCCCCTTAAGCAAGCATAAGTTGGTTTTCTAAATTTGAGACCCTGTTCTGTTTTGGAATGCAGTTCCTGTGTAGCCAAGTTTACATTCCGTGTATTAGTGATATCTTATGATGTTTCTTTTTCTGTGTGACTTATTTCAGTTAGAATCATCATACCTGAATCCACTCATTGTGCTGCTAAGGGCCTGATGACACAGATTTCATTGCTGAGTGATATTGCTTTGTAAGTAAATACCACAACTTCTTTATCCATTTTTCACTTTCTGCGATGTTGAACTTGTACTGTAAACGAGGTTCTTGTAAACAGAGCCGTTCCAAACTTTGGGGTGGCTGTGTCTTTTTCATTTTAATTTCCCTAAGCTATAGGACCATAAGTGGAAGTGCCCTAGGTTCTGTTGCTTTGTTTTTTAGTTGTTTCAGGAAACACCATACACTTCTCCCAAGTGGTTGTTGGCAATTTACATCCCGCCCATCAGCATAACAAGGCTCCCAGTTCTCCATGGCCTGTCCTGCCTTTCTGGATTTTACACTTTTTTCAGATGGCCCTTTTGACCGGGGGAAAGTGAGACTTCATTTTAGTGCAGATTTCCTTTGCAAGCTTGCTTGGTTGGCCAAAAAGGGCGTATGCGTTTTTTCCTGAATATATTCAGGAAAAAACGCATACGCCCTTTTTGGCCAAGTGCATCATTGTGGACGTTCTGCCTCTTTTCCTATGCTTTCAATGCAATTCCAGTCTACCTCCTGAAATCGGTTTCCTGCAATTCTGCCCCGCTTTCAAGTCCTCTTGGCAGCCTTACTTCAGTCTATTTTTGGACGATAGCTGTCATTTATAACTCTGCAGGTTTGTGAATTACAGTGCTCCTGAGCTCCTTTCTTTAACTCGCTTTCTTGTGACCTGGCCGCAACACCGCAGGATGTCTTCAGGCCCTAATCTGGTTCTGGCACGGCACACTGAGCCTTTGGTTAATTCCTCTTCCTGGTGGGAAATGAGAGTTAAATTTGCCCATCCAGACACCTCCAGCTAGTCTCTAATTGGTTCTCGCTATTTCTGTTCATCTTCCACAGAAATTGCAAACTGGGCCAAACAGGAGGTTAAAGGGACTGACTCTCCAAGTGGGGAGAGTGTTAGTAAAGCGTCTGGAATGTTGCACCCGAGTACCAGGGTACGAAAACTGAGACATATTTGAACACGTCTCCCGATCACATGGTTGATCATACTCTAGGTTCCACATGCATGTTTTAGCTGAAGGAAGAATACCTTAAACCTGGGTAGTTGAAACCCGTGGAATGGGTACCATGCAATATGACTTCAAAGGGTCTTCATTTGCTCACCGAACCTCTCCAATCCTATCACTGCTGTGTTTATGCCCCTGTACACACGCTTGATTCTCTTTTGGAGACATAGCAATCCATAGGTTTTAAGATACTTACTAGTCAGGTACATTCTTAGGCGTTTAATATGGGGTGTTGAGTCCATTTCGTTGAGCAAGGAGTAGCTCTTGTCTATTCCATATTTGGCTTAAGGAACTTTATCTGTGCTCATTTCAATCTCTGGTTTTATGCAGCACCCCAACTCACCTTTCCCCTTAAGCAAGCATAAGTTGGTTTTCTAAATTTGAGACCCTGTTCTGTTTTGGAATGCAGTTCCTGTGTAGCCAAGTTTACATTCCGTGTATTAGTGATATCTTATGATGTTTCTTTTTCTGTGTGACTTATTTCAGTTAGAATCATCGTACCTGAATCAACTCATTATGCTGCTACGGGCCTGATGACATAGATTTCATTGCTGAGTGATACTGCATTGTACGTAAGTACCACAAGTTCTTTATCCATTATTCACTTTCTGTGATATTGAACTTGTACGGTAAACGAGGTTCTTGTAAACAGAGGCGTCCCAAACTTTGGGGTGGCTGTGTCTTTTTGATTTTAATTTCCCTAAGCTATAGGACCATAAGTGGAAGTGCCCTAGGTTCTGTTGCTTTGTTTTTTAGATGTTTCAGGAAACACCATACACTTCTCCCGAGTGGTTGTTGGCAATTTACATCCCGCCCATCAGCATAACAAGGCTCCCAGTTCTCCATGGCCTGTCCTGCCTTTCTGGATTTTACACTTTTTTCAGATGGCCCTTTTGACCGGGGGGAAGTGAGACTTCATTGTAGTGCAGATTTCCTTTGCAAGCTTGCTTGGTTGGCCAAAAAGGGCGTATGCGTTTTTTCCTGAATATATTCAGGAAAAAACGCATACGCCCTTTTTGGCCAAGTGCATCATTGTGGACGTTCTGCCTCTTTTCCTATGCTTTCAATGCAATTCCAGTCTACCTCCTGAAATCGGTTTCCTGCAATTCTGCCCCGCTTTCAAGTCCTCTTGGCAGCCTTACTTCAGTCTATTTTTGGACGATAGCTGTCATTTATAACTCTGCAGGTTTGTGAATTACAGTGCCCCTGAGCTCCTTTCTTCAAGTCGCTTTCTTTTGAGCTGGCCGCAACACCGCAGGATGGCTTCAGGCCCTAATCTGGTTCCGGTACGGCACACTGAGCCTTTGGTTATTTCCTCTTCCTGGTGGGAAATGAGAGTTAAATTTGCCCGTCCAGACACCTCCAGCTAGCCTCTCATTGGTTCTCGCTATTCCTGTTCATCTTCCGCAGAAATTGCAAACTGTGCCAAACAGGAGGTTAAAGGCGCTGACTCTCCAAGTGGGGAGAGTGTTAGTAAAGCGTCTGGAATGTTGCACCCGAGTACCAGGGTAGGAAAACTGAGACATATTTGAACACGTCTCACGATCACATGGTTGATCATACTCTGGGTTCCACATGCATGTTTTAGCTGAAGGAAGAATACCTAAAACCTGGGTAGTTGAAACCCGTGGAATGGGTACCATGCAATATGACTTCAAAGGGTCTTCATTTGCTCACCGAACCTCTCCAATCCTATCACTGCTGCGTTTATGCCCCTGTACACATGCTTGATTCTCTTTCGGAGACATAGCAATCCATAGGTTTTAAGATACTTACTAGTCAGGTACATTCTTAGGCGTTTAATATGGGGTGTTGAGTCCATTTCGTTGAGCAAGGAGTAGCTCTTGTCTATTCCATATTTGGCTTAAGGAACTTTATCTGTGCTCATTTCAATCTCTGGTTTTATGCAGCACCCCAACTCACCTTTCCCCTTAAGCAAGCATAAGTTGGTTTTCTAAATTTGAGACCCTGTTCTGTTCTGTAATTCAGTTCCTGTGTAGCCAAGTTTACATTCCGTGTATTACTGATATCTTATGATGTTTCTTTTTCTGTGTGACTTATTTCAGTTAGAATCATCATACCTGAATCCACTCATTGTGCTGCTAAGTTCCTGATGACATAGATTTCATTGCTGAGTGATATTGCTTTGTAAGTAAATACCACAACTTCTTTATCCATTTTTCACTTTCTGCGATGTTGAACTTGTACTGTAAACGAGGTTCTTGTAAACAGAGGCGTCCCAAACTTTGGGGTGGCTGTGTCTTTTTGATTTTAATTTCCCTAAGCTATAGGACCATAAGTGGAAGTGCCCTAGGCTCTGTTGCTTTGTTTTTTAGATGTTTCAGGAAACACCATACACTTCTCCCGAGTGTCTGTTGGCAATTTACATCCCGCCCATCAGCATAACAAGGCTCCCAGTTCTCCATGGCCTGTCCTGCCTTTCTGGATTTTACACTTTTTTCAGATGGCCCTTTTGACCGGGGGGAAGTGAGACTTCATTGTAGTGCAGATTTCCTTTGCAAGCTTGCTTGGTTGGCCAAAAAGGGTGTATGCGTTTTTTCCTGAATATATTCAGGAAAAAACGCATACACCCTTTTTGGCCAAGTGCATCATTGTGGACGTTCTGCCTCTTTTCCTATGCTTTCAATGCAATTCCAGTCTACCTCCTGAAATCGGTTTCCTGCAATTCTGCCCCGCTTTCAAGTCCTCTTGGCAGCCTTACTTCAGTGTATTTTTGGACGATAGCTGTCATTTATAACTCTGCAGGTTTGTGAATTACAGTGCCCCTGAGCTCCTTTCTTCAACTTGCTTTCTTGTGACCTGGCCGCAACACCGCAGGATGGCTTCAGGCCCTAATCTGGTTCCGGCACGGCACGCTGAGCCTTTGGTTAATTCCTCTTCCTGGTGGGAAATGAGAGTTAAATTTGCCCGTCCAGACACCTCCAGCTAGCCTCTCATTGGTTCTCGCTATTCCTGTTCATCTTCCGCAGAAATTGCAAACTGGGCCAAACAGGAGGTTAATGGGACTGACTCTCCAAGTCGGGAGAGTGTTAGTAAAGCGTCTGGAATGTTGCACCCGAGTACCAGGGTACGAAAACTGAGACATATTTGAACACGTCTCCCGTTCACATAGTTGATCATACTTGGGTTCCACATGCATCTTTTAGCTGAAGGAAGAATACCTAAAACCTGGGTAGTTGAAACCCGTGGAATGGGTACCATGCAATATGACTTCAAAGGGTCTTCATTTGCTCACCGAACCTCTCCAATCCTATCACTGCTGCGTTTCTGCCCCTGTACACATGCTTGATTCTCTTTCGGAGACATAGCAATCCATAGGTTTTAAGATACTTACTAGACAGGTACATTCTTAGGCGTTTAATATGCGGTGTTGAGTCCATTTCGTTGAGCAAGGAGTAGCTCTTGTCTATTCCATATTTGGCTTAAGGAACTTTATCTGTGCTCATTTCAATCTCTGGTTTTATGCAGCACCCCAACTCACCTTTCCCCTTAAGCAAGCATAAGTTGGTTTTCTAAATTTGAGACCCTGTTCTGTTCTGTAATTCAGTTCCTGTGTAGCCAAGTTTACATTCCGTGTATTACTGATATCTTATGATGTTTCTTTTTCTGTGTGACTTATTTCAGTTAGAATCATCATACCTGAATCCACTCATTGTGCTGCTAAGGGCCTGATGACGTAGATTTCATTGCTGAGTGATATTGCTTTGTAAGTAAATACCAGAACTTCTTTATCCATTTTTCACTTTCTGCGATGTTGAACTTGTACTGTAAACGAGGTTCTTGTAAACAGAGGCGTCCCAAACTTTGGGGTGGCTGTGTCTTTTTGATTTTAATTTCCCTAAGCTATAGGACCATAAGTGGCAGTGCCCTAGGCTCTGTTGCTTTTTTTTTAGATGTTTCAGGAAACACCATACACTTCTCCCGAGTGGCTGTTGGCAATTTACATCCCGCCCATCAGCATAACAAGGCTCCCAGTTCTCCATGGCCTGTCCTGCCTTTCTGGATTTTACACTTTTTTCAGATGGCCCTTTTGACCGGGGGGAAGTGAGACTTCATTGTAGTGCAGATTTCCTTTGCAAGTTTGCTTGGTTGGCCAAAAAGTGCGTATGCGTTTTTTCCTGAATATATTCAGTAAAAAACGCATACGCCCTTTTTGGCCAAGTGCATCATTGTGGACGTTCTGCCTCTTTTCCTATGCTTTCAATGCAATTCCAGTCTACCTCCTGAAATCGGTTTCCTGCAATTCTGCCCCGCTTTCAAGTCCTCTTGGCAGCCTTACTTCAGTATATTTTTGGACGATAGCTCTCATTTATAACTCTGCAGGTTTGTGAATTACAGTGCCCCTGAGCTCTTTCTTCAACTCGCTTTCTTGTGAGCTGGCCGCAACACCGCAGGATGGCTTCAGGCCCTAATCTGGTTCCGGCACGGCACGCTGAGCCTTTGGTTATTTCCTCTTCCTGGTGGGAAATGAGAGTTAAATTTGCCCGTCCAGACACCTCCAGCTAGTCTCTCATTGGTTCTCGCTATTCCTGTTCATCTTCCGCAGAAATTGCAAACTGGGCCAAACAGGAGGTTAAAGGCGCTGACTCTCCAAGTTGGGAGAGTGTTAGTAAAGCGTCTGGAATGTTGCACCCGAGTACCAGGGGAAGAAAACTGAGACATATTTGAACACGTCTCCCGTTCACACGGATGATCATACTCTGGGTTCCACATGCATGTTTTAGCTGAAGGAAGAATACCTTAAACCTGGGTAGTTGAAACCCGTGGAATGGGTACCATGCAATATGACTTCAACGGGTCTTCATTTGCTCACCGAACCTCTCCAATCCTATCACTGCTGCGTTTCTGCCCCTGTACACACGCTTGATTCTCTTTCGGAGACATAGCAATCCATAGGTTTTAAGATACTTACTAGTCAGGTACATTCTTAGGCGTTTAATATGGGGTGTTGAGTCCATTTCTTTGAGCAAGGAGTAGCTCTTGTCTATTCCATATTTGGCTTAAGGAACTTTATCTGTGCTCATTTCAATCTCTGGTTTTATGCAGCACCCCAACTCACCTTCCCCCTTAAGCAAGCATAAGTTGGTTTTCTAAACTTGAGACACTGTTCTGTTTTGTAATTCAGTTCATGTGTAGCCAAGTCGACATTCTGTGTATTAATGATACCTTATGATGTTTCTTTTCTGTGTGACTTATTTCAGTTCGAATCATCATACCTGAATCCACTCATTATGCTGCTACGGGCCTGATTACATAGATTTCATTGCTGAGTGATATTGCATTGTACGTAAGTACCACAAGTTCTTTATCCATTTTTCACTTTCTGCGATATTGAACTTGTACCGTAAACGAGGTTCTTGTAAACAGAGGCGTCCCAAACTTTGGGGTGGCTGTGTCTTTTTGATTTTAATTTCCCTAAGCTATAGGACCATAAGTGGAAGTGCCCTGGGCTCTGTTGCTTTGTTTTTTAGATGTTTCAGGAAACACCATACACTTCTCCAGAGTGGCTGTTGGCAATTTACATCCCGCCCATCAGCATAAGAAGGCTCCCAGTTCTCCATGGCCTGTCGTGCCTTTATGGATTTTACACTTTTTTCAGATGGCCCTTTTGACCGGGGGGAAGTGAGACTTCATTGTAGTGCAGATTTCCTTTGCAAGCTTGCTTGGTTGGCCAAAAAGGGCGTATGCGTTTTTTCCTGAATATATTCAGGAAAAAACGCATACGCCCTTTTTGGCCAAGTGCATCATTGTCGAGTTTCTGACTCTCTTCATATGCTTTCAATGCAATTCCAGTCTACCTCCTGAAATCGGTTTCCTGCAATTCTGCCTTGCTTTCAATGCCTCTTCATAGCCTTACCTCAATATATTTTTAAAAATAGTTGGCCTTTATAACTCTGCAGGTTTTTGAATTGCAGTGGCCCTTAGCTCCATTTTTTAGCTCTTATTTTTGTGGTCTTGCCCCGTAACCACAGGATTCCTTGAAGCCCTATTTTTCTTCTGGGGCACCTTGCTGTGCCTTTGGTTAATTCTTCTTACTGATGTGATATTAGAGTGACATGTGCCCATTGAAACCGCTACAGCTAGTTTCTCACTGGTTCCCCCTATTCCCATTCATCCTCTGCACTAACTGCAGACTGTGCGATACCAGAACTTAAAGGCATTGACTCCATGTGGGGATGTTGTTAGTAAAGCGGCTGGAATGTCGATCCGGAGCCCCAGGAGAGGAAAAATGAGGTGCGTTTTAGAAACCTTTCCCGATCATATGGTATACCAGTCGCTGGGTTTCCCAAGCATGGTTTAGCTGTAGGAAGATTCCCTTCAACCTGGAGTGTTGGGACCCTTGGACTGAGTAGCATGAAGTATTGCATTAAACTTTCGGCAGTTGCTCACCAAAGCTCACCAATCCTGTCAGCCCCAAGTGTCCAGCCTTATGTCTTATCCAGCTGTGGGTTTATATGTGGTCAATCCAGGTTGCATCACAGCCCCTGAGCGAATTTTGTAAGAATTTTTCTCTCTTTCATTGTTTCAGCGTTTTGTTTTTAAAATTTATTTCTATAATGGGGTTTAGCTCCTTTTCACTGCTGTGTTTGTGCCGCTCTGCACACACTTGATTCCCTTATGGAGATATATCAATACATGGGTTTTAAGATTCTTATTCCTCAGATATATTTCTCTGCGGTGTATAGGGTGTGTTGAGGCCAGTTCATTGAGCAAGGTGTAGATCTTGTCTAATACCTATTTGGTTTATTGAACGGTATCTGTGCTAATTTCAAACTCTGGTTTTATGCATCACCCCACCTCTCCTTTCCCCTTAAGCTGACATAAGTGTGTTTTCTAAATGTGAGACACTGTTCTGTTCTGTAATTCATTTCTTGTGCAGCCATATTTACCCTCCCTCTATAAGTGATATCTTATGATATGTTTCTTTTTCTGTTTGACTTATTTCAAGTAGTATTATCGGACCTAAATCCACTCTTTATCCTTCTACTAGCCTTATTACATTGATTTCATGGTGAAGAGATATTCCATTGTACATAAGTACCACATCTTCTTTATCCATTGTTCTCTTTCCTGGGATATTTAAGGTGTACTGAAGTTGAGGTTCTTGTAAACAGAGTAGCCCTAAACTGTGGTGTGCTTGTGTCTTGTTGATTTTTAGACTTCCCTAGATATACTCCCATGATTGGAAGTGTCCTATGCTCTGTAGCTCTGTTTTTTAGATGATTTAGGAACCACCATACACTTCTCCAGAGTGGCTCTCGGCAGTTCACACACTGCCCATCAGCGTATAAAGGCTCCCTGTTCTCCATGGCCTGTCCTGCATTTCTGGTTTTTACAATTTTTTAGGATGGCCCTTTTGACCGGTGGGAAGTGAGACTTCTTTGTTGTGCACATTTGCATTGCTTGCTTGCTTCGTTGCCCATAAAGTGCGTATGCGTTTTTTCCTGGATATAATCAGGAAAAAACGCATACGCCCTTTTGGGCCAACTGCATCATTGTCGAAATTCTGCCGCTTTTCATGTGCGTTAAAGACGAGTCCAATCTATCTCTTGAAATCTGTTTCTTGCAATTCTGTCTTGCATTCAGATCCTCTTCTTTGCCTTACCTCAACATATTTTTGGACGTTAGTTTTCATTTATAACTCTGCAGGTTTGTGAATTGCAGTGACCCTGAGCTCCATTTTTTAAGTTGCTCTTTTGTGAGCTGGCCTCAAACCCGCAGGATTGCTTCAGGCCCTATTTTGGCTCCGGCGAGGCAGGCTGAGCCTTTCTTTAATTCTTATTCTTAATGGGAAATTAGAGTGATATGTGCCCGTCCAAACCCCTACAACTCTTCTCTCATTGGTTCCCCCTCTTCCCGTTCATCCTCCTCACAATTTGCAAAATGTGTGAAACAGAAGTTTAAATGTGCTGATTCTCCAAGTGGGGAGATTCTAAGTAGCGTGGCTGGAATGGTGAACAGGAGCACCAGGAGAGGATAAATGAGGTGCATTTTAGACACATCTCCCGATCACATGGTGTACAGTCCTCTGGGTTTTCCATGCATGTTTTAGCTGTAGGAAGATCCCTTGAACCTGCAGATTTGGGACCCATTGAATGGGTACCAGGTAGTATTACTTTAAAGGGTGTGCATTTCCTCACCCAACCTCACATTTCTCTTAGCGCAAACAGTTTCCAGCCTTATGTCTCATCCTGCTGTGGGTCTAGATGTGTTCAATCCATGTTGCATCACCGTCCCTGAGGAAAAGTTGTAAGAGGTTTTCTCTGTCTCTCTGTCATTTATTTTTTTCAATTTATTACTATATTGGTTACAGCTGATTTTCAAAGCTCTGTTTCTTGCTGCTGTACATCCACTTGATTCGCGTACAGAGAGACATCAATAAATTCTTTTTCAGATTCTTACCAGTCGTATATATTCTTTTCCGGTGACTTGAGTGTGCTGAGTGCAGTTCTTTTAGCTACCGTGTAGGCCTTGTTGATTATCAGTTTGGTATTTGGAATGGTATCTTTGCTAATTTCAACCTCCTGGATGATGCCTCACCCCTCCCCACCTTTCCCGTTTAGCAGCCTTATGCGTGTTTTCTACATATTTGACTATGTTTTTGTTTTGTAATTTATTTCATGTGTAGCCATTTTGGATTCCACCTTTAAGTGATATCTTATGATATGTGTCTTTTTCTTTTTGAATTCTGTCACTTAGAATGATCATACGTAACTCCTCCGGAGTTGTTACAACTGGCCATATTTCATTGATTTCCAGGCTGAATAATATTCCACTCTACCTAAGTACCACATCTCTATCCATTTTTCCCCTCCAGAGACATTTAAGTTATATCCTAGTCGAGGATCTTTTAAACAGAGAGGGGGTAAACATTGGGGTGCCTGTGTCCTCTCGATTTTTGTTTTTCCCAAGATATACGCCCATGAGTGCAAGTGCCCTATGCTCTGTAGCTCATTTTTTAGATGCTTTAGTAAACACAATACACTTCTCCAGAATGGCCGTTGGCAATATACATTTCCACTATAAGTCTCACAGGGCTCCCTCTTCTCGTTGCCCTGTCCTGCATTTCTGTTGTTTACGCTTTATGAGGATGGCTCTTCTGACTGATGCGAAGTGATATCTTTTGTAGTATTGACTTCCAGTGCCCACCTGTTTGGTTGGCTAAAAAAGTGTATGCCCTTTTCTTGAATATATACAGAAAAGAACGCATACACCCTTTTTGGCCAACTGCAATGTTGGCAATGTTGGCAATGTTCAGCTCCTTTTCTTGTGCTTAATGGCGAGTCCTTTCTACCTCCTCAAATCCCTTTCCTGCCATTCTCCCTTGCTTACAAGTCCTTTTCTCTGACTTTCCTCAAGACATTTTTCAGTGATGGATATTTTCAACTCTGCAGTTTTGTGAATTTTACTGCCCCTGAGTTCCATTGTTCAACTCGTGTTTATGGGAACTGGCCACAAAGCAGCGGGATTTCCTCAAGCCCTATACTGTTTCCATGGGCAACCCTAGCCTTTGGTCAATTCGTCTTCCTGATTGGAAATTAGAGTGACATGTGCCTGTCTGAACACCTAGGACTTGTCTCTCATTGTTCCTCATCCTTCCGCTTCATCCTCTGGACAAATTCCAAACTGTACGCAACAGGATGTTGACAGTGCTGACATCTCCAAGTGGGGAGACTGTTAGTAAAGACGCTGGAGGGGTGAACCCGAGCACCAGGAGATGAGGAGATGAGATGCCTTTTCCAAACTCTTCCCGATCAGACGGTATACCATCCTCTGGGTGTGACAGACATGTTTTAGCAGTAGGAAGAGTCCCATTCATGTAAGGAGAACACCAGGGCTTTTTCAAAATCAGTGTCTCCCCGAAACCCAAACTGGGGAAGTTTTTAAGCTACGGCTACACATATGTTCATTAAGGGCCTTGGGAAGTAGGCAGAGTCCAAACTTTAGATGATTGAAGTCTTCAGGGTCAGAAGCACTCACCACCAGCTTCCCTTAGGCTACACTTTAACTGTCATTGATAGATGATGTCAATAAAAATATCTATTCTTTTTCAGATTATTTCCCCTTATAGGTTATTGCAAAATGTTGAGTGTAGTTCCCTGTGCTATACAGTAGTTCCTTGTTGATGATCTATTTTATACATAGCAGTGTGTATGTGTTCATTCCAAACTGTTAATTTATCCCTCCTCCCACCTTTCCCCTTTGGTAATAATAAATTATAAGATTTTATACTTCTCAGAAATGGGGGAGCCGAAAGAGAGGTATCATTTTCAATGGAAAAGCATTTAAAACAAGATTGAAGGTTTAACCAAGATTATTAGCTGTACATCCTTGGAAAGAAATCACTTCGTTTCTCTAATATTGACCTGACAAATAAGACAAACCTTTTCACTGAACTTGCTTATAAAAAGTGATGGAAATATCAAATGGAAGTGTTAAAAACATCTTATTTTACCCGAGCCTTATACACTGTTCTATGTTAACTACAGTTTGGCTCACACATCTGTTCATTGAGGTTACAATAGTCTCAATTTCTGTTACTGATCCTCCAGAGTGGACCCCAACAAGTGTCCCCCTGCCCAGTGTCATTGGGGCCAACAGATCGAGACTGAGTTTGGTTCACAAGCAAAGGAAACTTTATATTTTGATCAGAGAATGGAGAGGTGAGAGCATGCACTACCCCGTGGGCTGTGGGCTGGGCTGCTGTGTAGAGATCCTGTCAGAGTCAGTGGGAGGGAGGGAGGCGGCGGAGCTCTCGAGGGCCGGGTTGGCTGTAGCTCAGGCTCTATATCGTGGAGTCTGCACTGGGCCCCAGGAGCTGAGGTGTCGACCCAGCCATTCTGCACTAGGAAATCTGGTCTGAAGTGCCGGGTGTGGAACCTCTGCATGCGGGACCCTAGGAGCACGTGAAATTAGACAAAGCACAAAGGATAAAAAAGGTTAGACTTGACTTTATTGCCCAGATTCTATTTTTATCTCCCAGGGATTTTTAATGGGCTTTGCTGGGGACAAACCCCTCCTCTGCCTTTTGTCCCGTTCCTCATTCTTGGAGTGCTGAGGGTGCAGACCCTTCTTCTGTAACTGCTGAGTGCTGAGTTGGGAGCCCTCATACCCTGGGGCGAGGGTCAGAGCTTCTCCCCAGCAGCCTCCCGGTGACGTTGATTGTCCCCAGGACCCCTGCCTCCCTGCTCGTCCACCTGAGCACCAGCATTGGAAGTGTTATAGATTCTAATGACCTTTAAGGGTCCAGGAAAGAGATGTGCAGAGACGCTGTGGGGGCCGGTTTCACCCCGCCCCACATTTGTTCGGCCACCTTAGGCTGACCGTCTCTGCCAGCCTAGATGCTCTGACCAGTAGTCTGCGCTTTCTTCAGTTAGGCCCCTGAATTAACGTACAAACAGCACCAGGTGTCAGAGCCCTGCCCGCTCAACTCCCAGACAGTCCAGGGTCAGTGGTGACCAAGGACCATGATGGCTACTGAGTCAACAGCCTTTTGAAGTAAACAGGAGTCCAGCCGGTCTTATTGGCCACCATCATCACGGTGTCTGTAGGCTTTTCTATGGTGACAGTGTGGTATACTGTTCCCCCGCCAAGATTATTAGCTCCCCTCTGGGTGCAGTAAGTCCTGCAAGCAGTAGTCTACTCTTTTGGGACACACTCTTGTTGTTTTATGAGAGAAACTCCAGGTCAAGTGATGTTCACACGAGTCGTCATGGTGCCCTGTTGCCCCCGGTTATCTCTCTGGATGTTGGAGTTGGAGGGCCTCCTCACTCGAGGTCGGTGTGCCCACGGAGCGAACCCTGCAACTTCAGGGCATGGTTGGTGGTTAGGATCACCACGTGGGGTCCTTTTCCCTTAGGAGGGAGGTGGCCTTTTGGGCTGCTGATTTCCAGGTTTTTAGATACCGCCAGTATCTTGGCCAGATGTGGCAGTGGGCCAAGCCCCTTAGTGACCGTAGTTTATCCTACCTGGATGGCATTCTTGCATTGTTCCATTTCAAGTGGTCCCAGTTTTTGCACTAATTCTCCAATGGCGATTCACCTTTCACCGGGAATGTAAAGGTCAAAGGGTTTAGCTAAATTAGGGAGTTCCAGGGCAAGGGTCTGAATTGACTGCTCTTTCCATTCTTGAAAGGCCACTTCTGGATTCTATTCAAAAGGATCATCATCTTTTCCTTTCAGTGTTTCATATAGAGGCCCAGCTAGTAGACTGTAGCTAGGGATCCAGAAGCAGCAAACCCTGGCCTCCCCAGGAACCCCTAAGCTGTCTTCTAGTTTTAGAAAGGGGTAAGGCTGAAAATGGTTTCTTCCCTTTCCTGGGATGGGCTTCTCTGACCTTCTGTGAGAATGAAGCCCAGGCAGGTCACCGCAGTCTGTGATATTTGAGCTTTTTCTTGGACAACTTCTATCCTTTATTGGCTTGGTAGTTCAGAGGCCTCCTTAGTAGGGCTGGTGATCAGAATGTCGTCTGCATATTGAAGGAGGGTTTCCTTTTCCAGAGGTAGAACTTTTAGGTCTTTAGCTAAGCTTTCCCCAAAGATGGTGTGGGAATTTTTGCACCCTTGGGGCCAGACGGCCCGGAAGTATTGTTTTAGTTGTATGTTGAGTCCTGCCACTCACAAGCCAAAATTTCTTGTGACTCTGGGACTAATGGAATACAAAAGAAGGCATCATTGAAGACTAATACAGAATACCATGTCCTGGTGGTTGGTAGAATGACCAGCAGGGTGTAGGAATTAGGAGCAACTGGAGGTATATCCTCGGTGGCTTCACTGACTGTCCTGACATCCTTTACCAGGTCCCCAGCAGCCCATGGGGCTCTCGTGGTCAGACCAATCCCAGAATATGGAGCTCACCTGGGCAGGTACCCCACCCCCACCCCAGCCCATGGGGCTCTCGTGGTCAGGCCCCTCCCAGGATACAGAGCTACCCTTGCAGGTACCGTGGCAGGGCTGGGCACACAGGAACCGTGCACATAGCCCTCATTGCAGAGCACCCCCAGCTCACCTGTCGCTCAGAGCTGACACAGAGCACCTCAGAGCAGGACTTGAACTAACAAACAGCAGCTGCGACAGGTCTGTGACCCTGGGCATCACTCCGTGAGGCCTCCCTCCACCTGGTCTTCCAGAGACTTCCACTGCACCCGGGGCACCAGGCCTCTGTCTCCAACCACCACCCACCCCTCCTCTCCCTGACTCCTGGGTTCCTCTCATTAGGAGAGGGTTTTCTTGAAGTTGTCTCCCACTCATGGGCCAGATAAAATGATTAGAAAACAAGCCAAAGCTGCAGCCCCTTGTCTATCCTGACTCTCAGGAGCCCACACCTGTTCCTTGGACCTGGCCGGTTCAGCAAGTTCCATTTTCTGCAACTGTGAGCCCCTGAGGGGTGATGATTGGCTGACCTGGGCAGCCTTACCGTGCCGGCCAGCCCTCCCCAGGTGTGCCTGGGTTGAGATCAATATAAATACCACTCCAGGCAGCAAGAGCCCCTGCAGCCGTGCCTGACGCCATTTTCTCTGCCCTGTCAGCAGTCTCGGGGCTGGGCTGGTGGGAGGGAGTGAGAGGCCACGGCTTTGTGGGTGGCCCAGTGTGAGTGGGGCTCTGCTGGACTTTCTGCAGCAGTTGCCAGGCTGCCACCTGCTAAAGAAGAGGATGTGTCACCCATACCTGCTGCTGGAATTTCTCCCTGGGCAGAGGTGAGGAAGGAAAAAAGCAGTGGGGGCAGGGACAGGACGGGTATCTCAGGCAGGGAAATGGAAATCTTCCAGAAGAGCACCCAGGGCCAGGACCATCTTGGCTGGCCTGCAGGCACCAAGTCGGCCGGCATGCTGTCACTCGTGTGGCTCTATGGCCCTTCCTCTAGGCTTTCAAGTCCTTGTATATATTCAGGTGTTTTACCTGGGACGGGTGGGAATAGTTCAGCAGCAACTGGCCTGGGGCTCAGCTCACGTTTACTCACAGATGCCTCGGCACGGTGCCCCAGCTTTGCAATGAGGACGCTTGTTGCGTGGGGGCTGCTGGCTGAATGGGAGACGATTCCCCACCACTGACCAACTTCAGAATTGTTTACAACTGGAGCAAGTGCCCTGATACGGTTTTCCTCTGTGTAACTGGTGGGTTCTGTGTTTTTTTTCTCTTTTTCGTTTTTGGTTCAAGGTAGATTTTATTCCTCTTTTTTGTATTTACAGATATAAGCATGGAAATAATTTATTCATATAAATACATGTATGTGCAGGGAATAATTGTTTTTTCTGTTTTATTTTTTAAATTTTACTTCTTTTTAATTTTGAATTTTATTTTATATTTTTATACAGCAGGTTCTTATTGGTTATCTATTTTATACATATAAATGTATACATGCCAATCCCAGTCTCTCAACTCCTCCCACCACCACCCCCACAACAGCTTTCCCCCCTTGTTGTCCATACGTTTGTTGTCTACATCTGTTGCTCTGTTTATGCCTTGCAAAATGGTTAATCTGTACAGTTTTTCTAGGTTCCACATATATGCATGAATATACAAGATTTGTTTTTCTCTTTCTGACTTACTTCACTCTGTATGACAGTCTCTAGATCCATCGACGTCTCTACAAATGACCCAATTTCATTCCTTTTCATGGCTTAGTAATATTCCATTTTATATATGTACCACAGCTTTATGCATTCGTCTGTCTGTGGGCATTTAGGTTGCTTCCATTACCTCGATATTGTAAATAGTGATGCAATGAACATTGCGGTGAATGACTCTTTTTGATTTATGGTTTTGTCTGGGTATATGTCCAGTACTGGGATTGCTGTATCATATGGTAGTTCTATTGTTAGTTTCTTAAGAAATTCCATATTGTTCTCCATAATGACTGTATCAATTTATATTCCCAACAATAGTGGAAGAGGCTTCCTTTTCTCCACACCCTTTCCAGCATTTTTTGTTTGTAGATTTTCAATGATGCCTATTCTACCAGGTGTGAGGTGATACCTCATTGTTGAATCCATTTCGTTGAGCAAGGGGTAGCTCTTGTCTATTACATATTTGGCTTATGGAATGGTATCCGTGCTAATTTCAAACTCTGCTTTTATGCAGCACCCCAACTCACCTTCCCCCTTAAGCAGGCATAAGTTGGTTTTCTAAACTTGAGACCCTGTTCTGTTTTGTAATTCAGTTCATGTGTAGCCAAGTTCACATTCCGTGTATTAGTGATACCTTATGATGTTTCTTTTTCTGTGTGACTTATTTCACTTAGAATCATCGTGCCTCAATCCACTCATTATGCTGGTACGGGCCTGGTGACATAGATTTCATTGCTGAGTGGTATTCTGTTGTACAGAAGTACCGCAACTTCTTTATCCATTATTTGCTCTCTGGGATATTTAACTTGTGCCGTAGAAGAGATTCCTGTAAAAAGAGCCGTCCCAAATTTTGGGGTTGCTGTGTCTTTTTGATATTAATTTCCCTAAGCTATAGGACCATAAGTGGAAGTGCCCTAGGCTCTGTTGCTTTGTTTTTTAGATGTTTCAGGAAACACCATACACTTCTCCCCAGTGTCTGTTGGCAATTTACATCCCGCCCATCAGCATAACAAGGCTCCCAGTTCTCCATGGCCTGTCCTGCCTTTCTGGATTTTACACTTTATTCTGATGGCCCTTTTGACCGGGGGGCAGTGAGACTTCATTGTAGTGCAGATTTCCTTTGCAAGCTTGCTTGGTTGGCCAAAAAGGGCGTATGCGTTTTTTCCTGAATATATTCAGGAAAAAACGCATACGCCCTTTTGGCAAAGTGCATCATTGTGGACGTTCTGCCTCTTTTCCTACGCTTTCAATGCAATTACAGTCTACCTCCTGAAATCGGTATCCTGCAATTCTGCCCCGCTTTCAAGTCCTCTTGGCAGCCTTACTTCAGTCTATTTTTGGACGATAGCTGTCATTTATAACTCTGCAGGTTTGTGAATTACAGAGCCCCTGAGCTCCTTTCTTCAACTCGCTTTCTTGTGAGCTGGCCGCAACACCGCAGGATGGCTTCAGGCCCTAATCTGTTTCCGCCACGGCACGCTGAGCCTTTGGTTAATTCCTCTTCCTAGTGGGAAGTGAGAGTTAAATTTGCCCGTCCAGACACCTCCAGCTAGTCTCTCATTGGTTCTCCCTATTCCTGTTCATCTTCCGCAGAAATTGCAAACTGGGCCAAACAGGAGGTTAAAGGCACTGACTGTCCAAGTCGGGAGAGTGTTAGTAAAGCGTCTGGAATGTTGCACCCGAGTACCAGGGTATGAAAACTGAGACATATTTGAACACGTCTCCCGATCACACGGTTGATCATACTCTGGGTTCCACATGCATGTTTTAGCTGAAGGAAGAATACCTTAAACTTGGGTAGTTGAAACCCGTGGAATGGGTACCATGCAATATGACTTCAAAGGGTCTTCATTTGCTCACCGAACCTCTCCAATCCTATCACTGCTGCGTTTATGCCCCTGTACACATGCTTGATTCTCTTTCGGAGACATAGCAAGCCATAGGTTTCAAGATACTTACTAGTCAGGTACATTCTTAGGTGTTTAATATGCGGTGTTGAGTCCATTTCGTTGAGCAAGGAGTAGCTCTTGTCTATTCCATATTTGGCTTAAGGAACTTTATCTGTGCTCATTTCAATCTCTGGTTTTATGCAGCACCCCAACTCACCTTTACCCTTAAGCAAGCATAAGTTGGTTTTCTAAATTTGAGACGCTGTTCTGTTCTTTAATTCAGTTCCTGTGTAGCCAAGTTTACATTCCGTGTATTAGTGATATCTTTTGATGTTTCTTTTTCTGTGTGACTTATTTCAGTTAGAATCATCGTACCTGAATCCACTCATTATGCTGCTACGGGCCTGATGACATAGATTTTTTTGCTGAGTGATATTGCATTGTACGTAAGTACCACAAGTTCTTTATCCATTTTTCACTTTCTGCGATGTTGAACTTGTACTGTAAACGAGGTTCTTGTAAACAGAGCCGTTCCAAACATTGGGGTGGCTGTGTCTTTTTGATTTTAATTTCCCTAAGCTATAGGACCATAAGTGGAAGTGCCCTAGGCTCTGTTGCTTTGTTTTTTAGATGTTTCAGGAAACACCATACACTTCTCCCGAGTGGTTGTTGGCAATTTACATCCCGCCCATCAGCATAACAAGGCTCCCAGTTCTCCATGGCCTGTCCTGCCTTTCTGGATTTTACACTTTTTTCAGATGGCCCTTTTGACCGGGGGGAAGTGAGACTTCATTGTAGTGCAGATTTCCTTTGCAAGCTTGCTTGGTTGGCCAAAAAGGGCGTATGCGTTTTTTCCTGAATATATTCAGGAAAAAACGCATACGACCTTTTTGGCCAAGTGCATCATTGTGGACGTTCTGCCTCTTTTCCTATGCTTTCAATGCAATTCCAGTCTACCTCCTGAAATCGGTTTCCTGCAATTCTGCCCCGCTTTCAAGTCCTCTTGGCAGCCTTACTTCAGTCTATTTTTGGACGATAGCTGTCATTTATAACTCTGCAGGTTTGTGAATTACAGTGCCCCTGAGCTCCTTTCTTCAACTCGCTTTCTTGTGAGCTGGCCGCAACACCGCAGGATGGCTTCAGGCCCTAATCTGGTCCGGCACGGCACACTGAGCCTTTGGTTATTTCCTCTTCCTGGTGGGAAATGAGAGTTAAATTTGCCCGTCCAGACACCTCCAGCTAGCCTCTCATTGGTTCTCGCTATTCCTGTTCATCTTCCGCAGAAATTGCAAACTGGGCCAAACAGGAGGTTAAAGGCGCTGACTTTCCAAGTGGGGAGAGTGTTAGTAAAGCGTCTGGAATGTTGCACCCGAGGACCAGGGTACGAAAACTGAGACATATTTGAACACGTCTCCCGTTCACATGGTTGATCATACTTGGGTTCCACATGCATGTTTTAGCTGAGGAAGAATACCTAAAACCTGGGTAGTTGAAACCCGTGGAATGGGTACCATGCAATATGACTTCAAAGGGTCTTCATTTGCTCACCGAACCTCTCCAATCCTATCACTGCTGCTTTTATGCCCCTGTACACATGCTTGATTCTCTTTCGGAGACATAGCAATCCATAGGTTTCAAGATACTTACTAGTCAGGTACATTCTTAGGCGTTTAATATGGGGTGTTGAGTCCATTTCGTTGAGCAAGGAGTAGCTCTTGTCTATTCCATATTTGGCTTAAGGAACTTTATCTGTGCTCATTTCAATCTCTGGTTTTATGCAGCACCCCAACTCACCTTTACCCTTAAGCAAGCATAAGTTGGTTTTCTAAATTTGAGATGCTGTTCTGTTCTTTAATTCAGTTCCTGTGTAGCCAAGTTTACATTCCGTGTATTAGTGATATCTTTTGATGTTTCTTTTTCTGTGTGACTTATTTCAGTTAGAATCATCGTACCTGAATCCACTCATTATGCTGCTACGGGCCTGATGACATAGATTTTTTTGCTGAGTGATATTGCATTGTACGTAAGTACCACAAGTTCTTTATCCATTTTTCACTTTCTGCGATGTTGAACTTGTACTGTAAACGAGGTTCTTGTAAACAGAGGCGTCCCAAACATTGGGGTGGCTGTGTCTTTTTGATTTTAATTTCCCTAAGCTATAGGACCATAAGTGGAAGTGCCCTAGGCTCTGTTGCTTTGTTTTTTAGATGTTTCAGGAAACACCATACACTTCAAATGAGTGTTTGTTGGCAATTTACATCCCGCCCTTCAGCATAACAAGGCTCCCAGTTCTCCATGGCCTGTCCTGCCTTTCTGGATTTTACACTTTTTTCAGATGGCCCTTTTGACCGGGGGGAAGTGAGACTTCATTGTAGTGCAGATTTCCTTTGCAAGCTTGCTTGGTTGGCCAAAAAGGGCGTATGCGTTTTTTCCTGAATATATTCAGGAAAAAACGCATACGCCCTTTTTGGCCAAGTGCATCATTGTGGACGTTCTGCCTCTTTTCCTATGCTTTCAATGCAATTCCAGTCTACCTCCTGAAATCGGTTTCCTGCAATTCTGCCCCGCTTTCAAGTCCTCTTGGCAGCCTTACTTCAGTCTATTTTTGGACGATAGCTGTCATTTATAACTCTGCAGGTTTGTGAATTACAGTGCCCCTGAGCTCCTTTCTTCAACTCGCTTTCTTTTGAGCTGGCCGCAACACTGCAGGATGGCTTCAGGCCCTAATCTGGTCCGGCACGGCACACTGAGCCTTTGGTTATTTCCTCTTCCTGGTGGGAAATGAGAGTTAAATTTGCCCGTCCAGACACCTCCAGCTAGCCTCTCATTGGTTCTCGCTATTCCTGTTCATCTTCCGCAGAAATTGCAAACTGGGCCAAACAGGAGGTTAAAGGCGCTGACTTTCCAAGTGGGGAGAGTGTTAGTAAAGCGTCTGGAATGTTGCACCCGAGGACCAGGGTATGAAAACTGAGACATATTTGAACACGTCTCCCATTCACATGGTTGATCATACTTGGGTTCCACATGCATGTTTTAGCTGAGGAAGAGTACCTAAAACCTGGGTAGTTGAAACTCGTGGAATGGGTACCATGCAATATGACTTCAAAGGGTCTTCATTTGCTCACCGAACCTCTCCAATCCTATCACTGCTGCGTTTATGCCCCTGTACACATGCTTGATTCTCTTTCGGAGACATAGCAATCCATAGGTTTTAAGATACTTACTAGTCAGGTACATTCTTAGGCGTTTAATATGGGGTGTTGAGTCCATTTCGTTGAGCAAGGAGTAGCTCTTGTCTATTCCATATTTGGCTTAAGGAACTTTATCTGTGCTCATTTCAATCTCTGGTTTTATGCAGCACCCCAACTCACCTTTCCCCTTAAGCAAGCATAAGTTGGTTTTCTAAATTTGAGACCCTGTTCTGTTCTGTAATTCAGTTCCTGTGTAGCCAAGTTTCCATTCCGTGTATTACTGATATCTTATGATGTTTCTTTTTCTGTGTGACTTATTTCAGTTAGAATCATCATACCTGAATCCACTCATTGTGCTGCTAAGGGCCTGATGACACAGATTTCATTGCTGAGTGATATTGCTTTGTAAGTAAATACCACAACTTCTTTATCCATTTTTCAATTTCTGCGATGTTGAACTTGTACTGTAAAGAGGTTCTTGTAAACAGAGGCGTCCCAAACTTTGGGGTGGCTGTGTCTTTTTGATTTTAATTTCCCTAAGCTATAGGACCATAAGTGGAAGTGCACTAGGTTCTGTTGCTTTGCTTTTTAGATGTTTCAGGAAACACCATACACTTCTCCCGAGTGGTTGTTGGCAATTTACATCCCGCCCATCAGCATAACAAGGCTCCCAGTTCTCCATGGCCTGTCCTGCCTTTCTGGATTTTACACTTTTTTCAGATGGCCCTTTTGACTGGGGGGAAGTGAGACTTCATTGTAGTGCAGATTTCCTTTGCAAGCTTGCTTGGTTGTCCAAAAAGGGCGTATGCGTTTTTTCCTGAATATATTCAGGAAAAAACGCATACGCCCTTTTTGGCCAAGTGCATCATTGTGGACGTTCTGCCTCTTTTCCTATGCTTTCAATGCAATTCCAGTCTACCTCCTGAAATCGGTTTCCTGCAATTCTGCCCCACTTTCAAGTCCTCTTGGCAGCCTTAGTTCAGTCTATTTTTGGACGATAGCTGTCATTTATAACTCTGCAGGTTTGTGAATTACAGTGCCCCTGAGCTCCTTTCTTCAACTCGCTTTCTTGTGACCTGGCCGCAACACCGCAGGATGGCTTCAGGCCCTAATCTGGTTCTGGTACGGCACGCTGAGCCTTTGGTTATTTCCTCTTCCTGGTGGGAAATGAGAGTTAAATTTGCCTATCCAGACACCTCCAGCTAGTCTCTCATTGGTTCTCGCTATTCCTGTTCATCTTCCACAGAAATTGCAAACTGGGCCAAACAGGAGGTTAAAGGCGCTGACTCTCCAAGTGGGGAGAGTGTTAGTAAAGCGTCTGGAATGTTGCACCTGACTACCAGGGGAGGAAAACTGAGATATATTTGAACACGTCTCCCGTTCACATGGTTGATCATACTCTGGGTTCCACATGCATGTTTTAGCTGAAGGAAGAATACCTTAAACCTGGAGAGTTGAGACCCGTGGAATGGGTACCATGCAATATGTCTTCAAAGGGTCTTCATTTGCTCACCGAACCTCTCCAATCCTATCACTGCTGCGTTTATGCCCCTGTACACATGCTTTATTCTCTTTTGGAGGCATAGCAATCCATAGGTTTTAAGATACTTACTAGTCAGGTACATTCTTAGGCATTTAATATGGGGTGTTGAGTCCATTTCGTTGAGCAAGGAGTAGCTCTTGTCTATTCCATATTTGGCTTAAGGAACTTTATCTGTGCTCATTTCAATCTCTGGTTTTATGCAGCACCCCAACTCACCTTTCCCCTTAAGCAAGCATAAGTTGGTTTTCTAAATTTGAGACCCTGTTCTGTTCTGTAATTCAGTTCCTGTGTAGCCAAGTTTACATTCCGTGTATTAGTGATATCTTATGATGTTTCTTTTTCTGTGTGACTTATTTCAGTTACAATCATCGTACCTGAATCCACTCATTATGCTGCTACGGGCCTGATGACATAGATTTCATTGCTGAGTGATACTGCATTGTACGTAAGTACCACAAGTTCTTTATCCATTTTTCACTTTCTGCGATGTTGAACTTGTACTGTAAACGAGATTCTTGTAAACAGAGCCGTTCCAAACTTTGGGGTGGCTGTGTCTTTTTTATTTTAATTTCCCTAATCTATAGGACCATAAGTGGAAGTGCCCTAGGTTCTGTTGCTTTGTTTTTTAGATGTTTCAGGAAACACCATACACTTCTCCCGAGTGGTTGTTGGCAATTTACATCCCGCCCATCAGCATAACAAGGCTCCCAGTTCTCCATGGCCTGTCCTGCCTTTCTGGATTTTACACTTTTTTCAGATGGCCCTTTTGACTGGGGGGAAGTGAGACTTCATTGTAGTGCAGATTTCCTTTGCAAGCTTGCTTGGTTGGCCAAAAAGGGCGTATGCGTTTTTTCCTGAATATATTCAGGAAAAAACGCATACGCCCTTTTTGGCCAAGTGCATCATTGTGGACGTTCTGCCTCTTTTCCTATGCTTTCAATGCAATTCCAGTCTACCTCCTGAAATCGGTTTCCTGCAATTCTGCCCCGCTTTCAAGTCTTCTTGGCAGCCTTACTTCAGTCTATTTTTGGACGATAGCTGTCATTTATAACTCTGCAGGTTTTTGAATTACAGTGCCCCTGAGCTCCTTTCTTCAACTCGCTTTCTTGTGACCTGGCCGCAACACCGCAGGATGGCTTCAGGCCCTAATCTGGTTCTGGTACGGCATGCTGAGCCTTTGGTTATTTCCTCTTCCTGGTGGGAAATGAGAGTTAAATTTGCCCGTCCAGACACCTCCAGCTAGTCTCTCATTGGTTCTCGCTATTCCTGTTCATCTTCCGCAGAAATTGCAAACTGGGCCAAACAGGAGGTTAAAGGCGCTGACTCTCCAAGTGGGGAGAGTGTTAGTAAAGCGTCTGGAATGTTGCACCCGAGTACCAGGGTAGGAAAACTGAGATATATTTGAACACGTCTCCCGTTCACATAGTTGATCATACTTGGGTTCCACATGCATCTTTTAGCTGAAGGAAGAATACCTTAAACCTGTGTATTTGAAACCCGTGGAATGGGTACCATGCAATATGACTTCAAAGGGTCTTCATTTGCTCACCGAACCTCTCCAATCCTATCACTGCTGCGTTTATGCCCCTGTACACATGCTTGATTCTCTTTCGGAGACATAGCAATCCATAGGTTTTAAGATACTTACTAGTCAGGTACATTCTTAGGCATTTAATATGCGGTGTTGAGTCCATTTCGTTGAGCAAGGAGTAGCTCTTGTCTATTCCATATTTGGCTTAAGGAACTTTATCTGTGCTCATTTCAATCTCTGGTTTTATGCAGCACCCCAACTCACCTTTCCCCTTAAGCAAGCATAAGTTGGTTTTCTAAATTTGAGACCCTGTTCTGTTCTGTAATTCAGTTCCTGTCTAGCCAGGTTTACATTCCGTGTATTACTGATATCTTATGATGTTTCTTTTTCTGTGTGACTTATTTCAGTTAGAATCATCGTACCTGAATCCACTCATTATGCTGCTACGGGCCTGATGACATAGATTTTTTTGCTGAGTGATATTGCATTGTACGTAAGTACCACAAGTTCTTTATCCATTTTTCACTTTCTGCGATGTTGAACTTGTACTGTAAACGAGGTTCTTGTAAACAGAGCCGTTCCAAACATTGGGGTGGCTGTGTCTTTTTGATTTTAATTTCCCTAAGCTATAGGACCATAAGTGGAAGTGCCCTAGGCTCTGTTGCTTTGTTTTTTAGATGTTTCAGGAAACACCATACACTTCAAATGAGTGTTTGTTGGCAATTTACATCCCGCCCTTCAGCATAACAAGGCTCCCAGTTCTCCATGGCCTGTCCTGCCTTTCTGGATTTTACACTTTTTTCAGATGGCCCTTTTGACCGGGGGGAAGTGAGACTTCATTGTAGTGCAGATTTCCTTTGCAAGCTTGCTTGGTTGGCCAAAAAGGGCGTATGCGTTTTTTCCTGAATATATTCAGGAAAAAACGCATACGCCCTTTTTGGCCAAGTGCATCATTGTGGACGTTCTGCCTCTTTTCCTATGCTTTCAATGCAATTCCAGTCTACCTCCTGAAATCGGTTTCCTGCAATTCTGCCCCGCTTTCAAGTCCTCTTGGCAGCCTTACTTCAGTCTATTTTTGGACGATAGCTGTCATTTATAACTCTGCAGGTTTGTGAATTACAGTGCCCCTGAGCTCCTTTCTTCAACTCGCTTTCTTTTGAGCTGGCCGCAACACCACAGGATGGCTTCAGGCCCTAATCTGGTCCGGCACGGCACACTGAGCCTTTGGTTATTTCCTCTTCCTGGTGGGAAATGAGAGTTAAATTTGCCCGTCCAGACATCTCTAGCTAGCCTCTCATTGGTTCTCGCTATTCCTGTTCATCTTCCGCAGAAATTGCAAACTGGGCCAAACAGGAGGTTAAAGGCGCTGACTTTCCAAGTGGGGAGAGTGTTAGTAAAGCGTCTGGAATGTTGCACCCGAGGACCAGGGTACGAAAACTGAGACATATTTGAACACGTCTCCCATTCACATGGTTGATCATACTTGGGTTCCACATGCATGTTTTAGCTGAGGAAGAATACCTAAAACCTGGGTAGTTGAAACTCGTGGAATGGGTACCATGCAATATGACTTCAAAGGGTCTTCATTTGCTCACCGAACCTCTCCAATCCTATCACTGCTGCGTTTATGCCCCTGTACACATGCTTGATTCTCTTTCGGAGACATAGCAATCCATAGGTTTTAAGATACTTACTAGTCAGGTACATTCTTAGGCGTTTAATATGGGGTGTTGAGTCCATTTCGTTGAGCAAGGAGTAGCTCTTGTCTATTCCATATTTGGCTTAAGGAACTTTATCTGTGCTCATTTCAATCTCTGGTTTTATGCAGCACCCCAACTCACCTTTCCCCTTAAGCAAGCATAAGTTGGTTTTCTAAATTTGAGACCCTGTTCTGTTCTGTAATTCAGTTCCTGTGTAGCCAAGTTTCCATTCCGTGTATTACTGATATCTTATGATGTTTCTTTTTCTGTGTGACTTATTTCAGTTAGAATCATCATACCTGAATCCACTCATTGTGCTGCTAAGGGCCTGATGACACAGATTTCATTGCTGAGTGATATTGCTTTGTAAGTAAATACCACAACTTCTTTATCCATTTTTCAATTTCTGCGATGTTGAACTTGTACTGTAAAGAGGTTCTTGTAAACAGAGGCATCCCAAACTTTGGGGTGGCTGTGTCTTTTTGATTTTAATTTCCCTAAGCTATAGGACCATAAGTGGAAGTGCACTAGGTTCTGTTGCTTTGCTTTTTAGATGTTTCAGGAAACACCATACACTTCTCCCGAGTGGTTGTTGGCAATTTACATCCCGCCCATCAGCATAACAAGGCTCCCAGTTCTCCATGGCCTGTCCTGCCTTTCTGGATTTTACACTTTTTTCAGATGGCCCTTTTGACTGGGGGGAAGTGAGACTTCATTGTAGTGCAGATTTCCTTTGCAAGCTTGCTTGGTTGGCCAAAAAGGGCGTATGCGTTTTTTCCTGAATATATTCAGGAAAAAACGCATACGCCCTTTTTGGCCAAGTGCATCATTGTGGACGTTCTGCCTCTTTTCCTATGCTTTCAATGCAATTCCAGTCTACCTCCTGAAATCGGTTTCCTGCAATTCTGCCCCACTTTCAAGTCCTCTTGGCAGCCTTAGTTCAGTCTATTTTTGGACGATAGCTGTCATTTATAACTCTGCAGGTTTGTGAATTACAGTGCCCCTGAGCTCCTTTCTTCAACTCGCTTTCTTGTGACCTGGCCGCAACACCGCAGGATGGCTTCAGGCCCTAATCTGGTTCCGGCACGGCACGCTGAGCCTTTGGTTATTTCCTCTTCCTGGTGGGAAATGAGAGTTAAATTTGCCTATCCAGACACCTCCAGCTAGTCTCTCATTGGTTCTCGCTATTCCTGTTCATCTTCCACAGAAATTGCAAACTGGGCCAAACAGGAGGTTAAAGGCGCTGACTCTCCAAGTGGGGAGAGTGTTAGTAAAGCGTCTGGAATGTTGCACCTGACTACCAGGGGAGGAAAACTGAGATATATTTGAACACGTCTCCCGTTCACATGGTTGATCATACTCTGGGTTCCACATGCATGTTTTAGCTGAAGGAAGAATACCTTAAACCTGGAGAGTTGAGACCCGTGGAATGGGTACCATGCAATATGTCTTCAAAGGGTCTTCATTTGCTCACCGAACCTCTCCAATCCTATCACTGCTGCGTTTATGCCCCTGTACACATGCTTTATTCTCTTTTGGAGGCATAGCAATCCATAGGTTTTAAGATACTTACTAGTCAGGTACATTCTTAGGCATTTAATATGGGGTGTTGAGTCCATTTCGTTGAGCAAGGAGTAGCTCTTGTCTATTCCATATTTGGCTTAAGGAACTTTATCTGTGCTCATTTCAATCTCTGGTTTTATGCAGCACCCCAACTCACCTTTCCCCTTAAGCAAGCATAAGTTGGTTTTCTAAATTTGAGACCCTGTTCTGTTCTGTAATTCAGTTCCTGTGTAGCCAAGTTTACATTCCGTGTATTAGTGATATCTTATGATGTTTCTTTTTCTGTGTGACTTATTTCAGTTACAATCATCGTACCTGAATCCACTCATTATGCTGCTATGGGCCTGATGACATAGATTTCATTGCTGAGTGATACTGCATTGTACGTAAGTACCACAATTTCTTTATCCATTTTTCACTTTCTGCGATGTTGAACTTGTACTGTAAACGAGGTTCTTGTAAACAGAGCCGTTCCAAACTTTGGGGTGGCTGTGTCTTTTTTATTTTAATTTCCCTAATCTATAGGACCATAAGTGGAAGTGCCCTAGGTTCTGTTGCTTTGTTTTTTAGATGTTTCAGGAAACACCATACACTTCTCCTGAGTGGTTGTTGGCAATTTACATCCCGCTCATCAGCATAACAAGGCTCCCAGTTCTCCATGGCCTGTCCTGCCTTTCTGGATTTTACACTTTTTTCAGATGGCCCTTTTGACTGGGGGGAAGTGAGACTTCATTGTAGTGCAGATTTCCTTTGCAAGCTTGCTTGGTTGGCCAAAAAGGGCGTATGCGTTTTTTCCTGAATATATTCAGGAAAAAACGCATACGCCCTTTTTGGCCAAGTGCATCATTGTGGACGTTCTGCCTCTTTTCCTATGCTTTCAATGCAATTCCAGTCTACCTCCTGAAATCGGTTTCCTGCAATTCTGCCCCGCTTTCAAGTCTTCTTGGCAGCCTTACTTCAGTCTATTTTTGGACGATAGCTGTCATTTATAACTCTGCAGGTTTTTGAATTACAGTGCCCCTGAGCTCCTTTCTTCAACTCGCTTTCTTGTGACCTGGCCGCAACACCGCAGGATGGCTTCAGGCCCTAATCTGGTTCTGGTACGGCACGCTGAGCCTTTGGTTATTTCCTCTTCCTGGTGGGAAATGAGAGTTAAATTTGCCCGTCCAGACACCTCCAGCTAGTCTCTCATTGGTTCTCGCTATTCCTGTTCATCTTCCGCAGAAATTGCAAACTGGGCCAAACAGGAGGTTAAAGGCGCTGACTCTCCAAGTGGGGAGAGTGTTAGTAAAGCGTCTGGAATGTTGCACCCGAGTACCAGGGTAGGAAAACTGAGATATATTTGAACACGTCTCCCGTTCACATAGTTGATCATACTTGGGTTCCACATGCATCTTTTAGCTGAAGGAAGAATACCTAAAACCTGGGTAGTTGAAACCCGTGGAATGGGTACCATGCAATATGACTTCAAAGGGTCTTCATTTGCTCACCGAACCTCTCCAATCCTATCACTGCTGCGTTTATGCCCCTGTACACATGCTTGATTCTCTTTCGGAGACATAGCAATCCATAGGTTTTAAGATACTTACTAGTCAGGTACATTCTTAAGCATTTAATATGCGGTGTTGAGTCCATTTCGTTGAGCAAGGAGTAGCTCTTGTCTATTCCATATTTGGCTTAAGGAACTTTATCTGTGCTCATTTCAATCTCTGGTTTTATGCAGCACCCCAACTCACCTTTCCCCTTAAGCAAGCATAAGTTGGTTTTCTAAATTTGAGACCCTGTTCTGTTCTGTAATTCAGTTCCTGTCTAGCCAGGTTTACATTCCGTGTATTACTGATATCTTATGATGTTTCTTTTTCTGTGTGACTTATTTCAGTTAGAATCATCATACCTGAATCCACTCATTGTGCTGCTAAGGGCCTGATGACACAGATTTCATTGCTGAGTGATATTGCTTTGTAAGTAAATACCACAACTTTTTTATCCATTTTTCACTTTCTGCGATGTTGAACTTGTACTGTAAACGAGGTTCTTGTAAACAGAGCCGTTCGAAACTTTGGGGTGGCTGTGTCTTTTTGATTTTAAATTCCCTAAGCTATAGGACCATAAGTGGAAGTGCCCTAGGCTCTGTTGCTTTGTTTTTTAGATGTTTCAGGAAACACCATACACTTCTCCCGAGTGTTTGTTGGCAATTTACATCCCGCCCTTCAGCATAACAAGGCTCCCAGTTCTCCATGGCCTGTCCTGCCTTTCTGGATTTTACACTTTTTTCAGATGGCCCTTTTGACCGGGGGGAAGTGAGACTTCATTGTAGTGCAGATTTCCTTTGCAAGCTTGCTTGGTTGGCCAAAAAGGGCGTATGCGTTTTTTCCTGAATATATTCAGGAAAAAACGCATATGCACTTTTTGGCCAAGTGCATCATTGTGGACGTTCTGCCTCTTTTCCTATGCTTTCAATGCAATTCCAGTCTACCTCCTGAAATCGGTTTCCTGCAATTCTGCCCCGCTTTCAAGTCCTCTTGGCAGCCTTACTTCAGTATATTTTTGGACGATAGCTGTCATTTATAACTCTGCAGGTTTGTGAATTACAGTGCTCCTGAGCTCCTTTCTTTAACTCGCTTTCTTGTGACCTGGCCGCAACACCGCAATATGTCTTCAGGCCCTAATCTGGTTCCGGCACGGCACGCTGAGCCTTTGGTTATTTCCTCTTCCTGGTGGGAAATGAGAGTTAAATTTGCCCATCCAGACACCTCCAGCTAGTCTCTCATTGGTTCTCGCTATTCCTGTTCATCTTCCACAGAAATTGCAAACTGGGCAAAACAGGAGGTTAAAGGGACTGACTCTCCAAGTGGGGAGAGTGTTAGTAAAGCGTCTGGAATGTTGCACCCGAGTACCAGGGTACGAAAACTGAGACATATTTGAACACGTCTCCGGATCACATGGTTGATCATACTCTAGGTTCCACATGCATGTTTTAGCTGAAGGAAGAATACCTTAAACCTGGGTATTTGAAACCCGTGGAATGGGTACCATGCAATATGACTTCAAAGGGTCTTCATTTGCTCACCGAACCTCTCCAATCCTATCACTGCTGCGTTTATGCCCCTGTACACATGCTTGATTCTCTTTCGGAGACATAGCAATCCATAGGTTTTAAGATACTTACTAGTCAGGTACATTCTTAGGCGTTTAATATGCGGTGTTGAGTCCATTTCGTTGAGCAAGGAGTAGCTCTTGTCTATTCCATATTTGGCTTAAGGAACTTTATCTGTGCTCATTTCAATCTCTGGTTTTATGCAGCACCCCAACTCACCTTTCCCCTTAAGCAAGCATAAGTTGGTTTTCTAAATTTGAGACCCTGTTCTGTTCTGTAATTCAGTTCCTGTGTAGCCAAGTTTACATTCCGTGTATTACTGATATCTTATGATGTTTCTTTTTCTGTGTGACTTATTTCAGTTAGAATCATCATACCTGAATCCACTCATTGTGATGCTAAGGGCCTGATGACACAGATTTCATTGCTGAGTGATATTGCTTTGTAAGTAAATACCACAACTTCTTTATCCATTTTTCAATTTCTGCGATGTTGAACTTGTACTGTAAACGAGGTTCTTGTAAACAGAGCCGTTCCAAACTTTGGGGTGGCTGTGTCTTTTTGATTTTAAATTCCCTAAGCTATAGGACCATAAGTGGAAGTGCCCTAGGCTCTGTTGCTTTGTATTTTAGATGTTTCAGGAAACACCATACACTTCTCCCGAGTGGTTGTTGGCAATTTACATCCCGCCCATCAGCATAACAAGGCTCCCAGTTCTCCATGGCCTGTCCTGCCTTTCTGGATTTTACACTTTTTTCAGATGGCCCTTTTGACCGGGGGGAAGTGAGACTTCATTGTAGTGCAGATTTCCTTTGCAAGCTTGCTTGGTTGGCCAAAAAGGGCGTATGCGTTTTTTCCTGAATATATTCAGGAAAAAACGCATACGCCCTTTTTGGCCAAGTGCATCATTGTGGACGTTCTGCCTCTTTTCCTATGCTTTCAATGCAATTCCAGTCTACCTCCTGAAATCGGTTTCCTGCAATTCTGCCCCACTTTCAAGTCCTCTTGGCAGCCTTAGTTCAGTCTATTTTTGGACGATAGCTGTCATTTATAACTCTGCAGGTTTGTGAATTACAGTGCCCCTGAGCTCCTTTCTTCAACTCGCTTTCTTGTGACCTGGCCGCAACACCGCAGGATGGCTTCAGGCCCTAATCTGGTTCTGGTACGGCACGCTGAGCCTTTGGTTATTTCCTCTTCCTGGTGGGAAATGAGAGTTAAATTTGCCCGTCCAGACACCTCCAGCTAGTCTCTCATTGGTTCTCGCTATTCCTGTTCATCTTCCGCAGAAATTGCAAACTGGGCCAAACAGGAGGTTAAAGGCGCTGACTCTCCAAGTGGGGAGAGTGTTAGTAAAGCGTCTGGAATGTTGCACCCGAGTACCAGGGTAGGAAAACTGAGATATATTTGAACACGTCTCCCGTTCACATAGTTGATCATACTTGGGTTCCACATGCATCTTTTAGCTGAAGGAAGAATACCTAAAACCTGGGTAGTTGAAACCCGTGGAATGGGTACCATGCAATATGACTTCAAAGGGTCTTCATTTGCTCACCGAACCTCTCCAATCCTATCACTGCTGCGTTTCTGCCCCTGTACACATGCTTGATTCTCTTTCGGAGACATAGCAATCCATAGGTTTTAAGATACTTACTAGTCAGGTACATTCTTAAGCATTTAATATGCGGTGTTGAGTCCATTTCGTTGAGCAAGGAGTAGCTCTTGTCTATTCCATATTTGGCTTAAGGAACTTTATCTGTGCTCATTTCAATCTCTGGTTTTATGCAGCACCCCAACTCACCTTTCCCCTTAAGCAAGCATAAGTTGGTTTTCTAAATTTGAGACCCTGTTCTGTTCTGTAATTCAGTTCCTGTCTAGCCAGGTTTACATTCCGTGTATTACTGATATCTTATGATGTTTCTTTTTCTGTGTGACTTATTTCAGTTAGAATCATCATACCTGAATCCACTCATTGTGCTGCTAAGGGCCTGATGACACAGATTTCATTGCTGAGTGATATTGCTTTGTAAGTAAATACCACAACTTTTTTATCCATTTTTCACTTTCTGCGATGTTGAACTTGTACTGTAAACGAGGTTCTTGTAAACAGAGCCGTTCGAAACTTTGGGGTGGCTGTGTCTTTTTGATTTTAAATTCCCTAAGCTATAGGACCATAAGTGGAAGTGCCCTAGGCTCTGTTGCTTTGTTTTTTAGATGTTTCAGGAAACACCATACACTTCTCCCGAGTGTTTGTTGGCAATTTACATCCCGCCCTTCAGCATAACAAGGCTCCCAGTTCTCCATGGCCTGTCCTGCCTTTCTGGATTTTACACTTTTTTCAGATGGCCCTTTTGACCGGGGGGAAGTGAGACTTCATTGTAGTGCAGATTTCCTTTGCAAGCTTGCTTGGTTGGCCAAAAAGGGCGTATGCGTTTTTTCCTGAATATATTCAGGAAAAAACGCATATGCACTTTTTGGCCAAGTGCATCATTGTGGACGTTCTGCCTCTTTTCCTATGCTTTCAATGCAATTCCAGTCTACCTCCTGAAATCGGTTTCCTGCAATTCTGCCCCGCTTTCAAGTCCTCTTGGCAGCCTTACTTCAGTATATTTTTGGACGATAGCTGTCATTTATAACTCTGCAGGTTTGTGAATTACAGTGCTCCTGAGCTCCTTTCTTTAACTCGCTTTCTTGTGACCTGGCCGCAACACCGCAATATGTCTTCAGGCCCTAATCTGGTTCCGGCACGGCACGCTGAGCCTTTGGTTATTTCCTCTTCCTGGTGGGAAATGAGAGTTAAATTTGCCCATCCAGACACCTCCAGCTAGTCTCTCATTGGTTCTCGCTATTCCTGTTCATCTTCCACAGAAATTGCAAACTGGGCAAAACAGGAGGTTAAAGGGACTGACTCTCCAAGTGGGGAGAGTGTTAGTAAAGCGTCTGGAATGTTGCACCCGAGTACCAGGGTACGAAAACTGAGACATATTTGAACACGTCTCCGGATCACATGGTTGATCATACTCTAGGTTCCACATGCATGTTTTAGCTGAAGGAAGAATACCTTAAACCTGGGTATTTGAAACCCGTGGAATGGGTACCATGCAATATGACTTCAAAGGGTCTTCATTTGCTCACCGAACCTCTCCAATCCTATCACTGCTGCGTTTATGCCCCTGTACACATGCTTGATTCTCTTTCGGAGACATAGCAATCCATAGGTTTTAAGATACTTACTAGTCAGGTACATTCTTAGGCGTTTAATATGCGGTGTTGAGTCCATTTCGTTGAGCAAGGAGTAGCTCTTGTCTATTCCATATTTGGCTTAAGGAACTTTATCTGTGCTCATTTCAATCTCTGGTTTTATGCAGCACCCCAACTCACCTTTCCCCTTAAGCAAGCATAAGTTGGTTTTCTAAATTTGAGACCCTGTTCTGTTCTGTAATTCAGTTCCTGTGTAGCCAAGTTTACATTCCGTGTATTACTGATATCTTATGATGTTTCTTTTTCTGTGTGACTTATTTCAGTTAGAATCATCATACCTGAATCCACTCATTGTGCTGCTAAGGGCCTGATGACACAGATTTCATTGCTGAGTGATATTGCTTTGTAAGTAAATACCACAACTTTTTTATCCATTTTTCACTTTCTGCGATGTTGAACTTGTACTGTAAACGAGGTTCTTGTAAACAGAGCCGTTCGAAACTTTGGGGTGGCTGTGTCTTTTTGATTTTAAATTCCCTAAGCTATAGGACCATAAGTGGAAGTGCCCTAGGCTCTGTTGCTTTGTTTTTTAGATGTTTCAGGAAACACCATACACTTCTCCCGAGTGTTTGTTGGCAATTTACATCCCGCCCTTCAGCATAACAAGGCTCCCAGTTCTCCATGGCCTGTCCTGCCTTTCTGGATTTTACACTTTTTTCAGATGGCCCTTTTGACCGGGGGGAAGTGAGACTTCATTGTAGTGCAGATTTCCTTTGCAAGCTTGCTTGGTTGGCCAAAAAGGGCGTATGCGTTTTTTCCTGAATATATTCAGGAAAAAACGCATATGCACTTTTTGGCCAAGTGCATCATTGTGGACGTTCTGCCTCTTTTCCTATGCTTTCAATGCAATTCCAGTCTACCTCCTGAAATCGGTTTCCTGCAATTCTGCCCCGCTTTCAAGTCCTCTTGGCAGCCTTACTTCAGTATATTTTTGGACGATAGCTGTCATTTATAACTCTGCAGGTTTGTGAATTACAGTGCTCCTGAGCTCCTTTCTTTAACTCGCTTTCTTGTGACCTGGCCGCAACACCGCAATATGTCTTCAGGCCCTAATCTGGTTCCGGCACGGCACGCTGAGCCTTTGGTTATTTCCTCTTCCTGGTGGGAAATGAGAGTTAAATTTGCCCATCCAGACACCTCCAGCTAGTCTCTCATTGGTTCTCGCTATTCCTGTTCATCTTCCACAGAAATTGCAAACTGGGCAAAACAGGAGGTTAAAGGGACTGACTCTCCAAGTGGGGAGAGTGTTAGTAAAGCGTCTGGAATGTTGCACCCGAGTACCAGGGTACGAAAACTGAGACATATTTGAACACGTCTCCGGATCACATGGTTGATCATACTCTAGGTTCCACATGCATGTTTTAGCTGAAGGAAGAATACCTTAAACCTGGGTATTTGAAACCCGTGGAATGGGTACCATGCAATATGACTTCAAAGGGTCTTCATTTGCTCACCGAACCTCTCCAATCCTATCACTGCTGCGTTTATGCCCCTGTACACATGCTTGATTCTCTTTCGGAGACATAGCAATCCATAGGTTTTAAGATACTTACTAGTCAGGTACATTCTTAGGCGTTTAATATGCGGTGTTGAGTCCATTTCGTTGAGCAAGGAGTAGCTCTTGTCTATTCCATATTTGGCTTAAGGAACTTTATCTGTGCTCATTTCAATCTCTGGTTTTATGCAGCACCCCAACTCACCTTTCCCCTTAAGCAAGCATAAGTTGGTTTTCTAAATTTGAGACCCTGTTCTGTTCTGTAATTCAGTTCCTGTGTAGCCAAGTTTACATTCCGTGTATTACTGATATCTTATGATGTTTCTTTTTCTGTGTGACTTATTTCAGTTAGAATCATCATACCTGAATCCACTCATTGTGATGCTAAGGGCCTGATGACACAGATTTCATTGCTGAGTGATATTGCTTTGTAAGTAAATACCACAACTTCTTTATCCATTTTTCAATTTCTGCGATGTTGAACTTGTACTGTAAACGAGGTTCTTGTAAACAGAGCCGTTCCAAACTTTGGGGTGGCTGTGTCTTTTTGATTTTAAATTCCCTAAGCTATAGGACCATAAGTGGAAGTGCCCTAGGCTCTGTTGCTTTGTATTTTAGATGTTTCAGGAAACACCATACACTTCTCCCGAGTGGTTGTTGGCAATTTACATCCCGCCCATCAGCATAACAAGGCTCCCAGTTCTCCATGGCCTGTCCTGCCTTTCTGGATTTTACACTTTTTTCAGATGGCCCTTTTGACCGGGGGGAAGTGAGACTTCATTGTAGTGCAGATTTCCTTTGCAAGCTTGCTTGGTTGGCCAAAAAGGGCGTATGCGTTTTTTCCTGAATATATTCAGGAAAAAACGCATACGCCCTTTTTGGCCAAGTGCATCATTGTGGACGTTCTGCCTCTTTTCCTATGCTTTCAATGCAATTCCAGTCTACCTCCTGAAATCGGTTTCCTGCAATTCTGCCCCACTTTCAAGTCCTCTTGGCAGCCTTAGTTCAGTCTATTTTTGGACGATAGCTGTCATTTATAACTCTGCAGGTTTGTGAATTACAGTGCCCCTGAGCTCCTTTCTTCAACTCGCTTTCTTGTGACCTGGCCGCAACACCGCAGGATGGCTTCAGGCCCTAATCTGGTTCCGGCACGGCACGCTGAGCCTTTGGTTATTTCCTCTTCCTGGTGGGAAATGAGAGTTAAATTTGCCTATCCAGATACCTCCAGCTAGTCTCTCATTGGTTCTCGCTATTCCTGTTCATCTTCCACAGAAATTGCAAACTGGGCCAAACAGGAGGTTAAAGGCGCTGACTCTCCAAGTGGGGAGAGTGTTAGTAAAGCGTCTGGAATGTTGCACCCGAGTACCAGGGGAGGAAAACTGAGATATATTTGAACACGTCTCCCGTTCACATGGTTGATCATACTCTGGGTTCCACATGCATGTTTTAGCTGAAGGAAGAATACCTTAAACCTGGAGAGTTGAGACCCGTGGAATGGGTACCATGCAATATGTCTTCAAAGGGTCTTCATTTGCTCACCGAACCTCTCCAATCCTATCACTGCTGCGTTTATGCCCCTGTACACATGCTTTATTCTCTTTTGGAGGCATAGCAATCCATAGGTTTTAAGATACTTACTAGTCAGGTACATTCTTAGGCATTTAATATGGGGTGTTGAGTCCATTTCGTTGAGCAAGGAGTAGCTCTTGTCTATTCCATATTTGGCTTAAGGAACTTTATCTGTGCTCATTTCAATCTCTGGTTTTATGCAGCACCCCAACTCACCTTTCCCCTTAAGCAAGCATAAGTTGGTTTTCTAAATTTGAGACCCTGTTCTGTTCTGTAATTCAGTTCCTGTCTAGCCAGGTTTACATTCCGTGTATTAGTGATATCTTATGATGTTTCTTTTTCTGTGTGACTTATTTCAGTTAGAATCATCGTACCTGAATCCACTCATTATGCTGCTACGGGCCTGATGACATAGATTTCATTGCTGAGTGATACTGCATTGTACGTAAGTACCACAAGTTCTTTATCCATTTTTCACTTTCTGTGATGTTGAACTTGTACTGTAAACGAGGTTCTTGTAAACAGAGCCGTTCCAAACTTTGGGGTGGCTGTGTCTTTTTTATTTTAATTTCCCTAATCTATAGGACCATAAGTGGAAGTGCCCTAGGCTCTGTTGCTTTGTATTTTAGATGTTTCAGGAAACACCATACACTTCTCCCGAGTGGTTGTTGGCAATTTACATCCCGCCCATCAGCATAACAAGGCTCCCAGTTCTCCATGGCCTGTCCTGCCTTTCTGGATTTTACACTTTTTTCAGATGGCCCTTTTGACCGGGGGGAAGTGAGACTTCATTGTAGTGCAGATTTCCTTTGCAAGCTTGCTTGGTTGGCCAAAAAGGGCGTATGCGTTTTTTCCTGAATATATTCAGGAATAAACGCATACGCCCTTTTTGGCCAAGTGCATCATTGTGGACGTTCTGCCTCTTTTCCTATGCTTTCAATGCAATTCCAGTCTACCTCCTGAAATCGGTTTCCTGCAATTCTGCCCCGCTTTCAAGTCCTCTTGGCAGCCTTACTTCAGTCTATTTTTGGACGATAGCTGTCATTTATAACTCTGCAGGTTTGTGAATTACAGTGCCCCTGAGCTCCTTTCTTCAACTTACTTTCTTGTGAGCTGGCCGCAACACCGCAGGATGGCTTCAGGCCCTAATCTGGTTCCGGCACGGCACGCTGAGCCTTTGGTTAATTCCTCTTCCTGGTGGGAAATGAGAGTTAAATTTGCCCGTCCAGACACCTGCAGCTAGTCTCTCATTGGTTCTCGCTATTCCTGTTCATCTTCCGCAGAAATTGCAAACTGGGTCAAACAGGGGGTTAAAGGGACTGACTCTCCAAGTCGGGAGAGTGTTAGTAAAGCGTCTGGAATGTTGCACCCGAGTACCAGGGTACGAAAACTGAGACATATTTGAACACGTCTCCCGTTCACATAGTTGATCATACTTGGGTTCCACATGCATCTTTTAGCTGAAGGAAGAATACCTTAAACCTGTGTATTTGAAACCCGTGGAATGGGTACCATGCAATATGACTTCAAAGGGTCTTCATTTGCTCACCGAACCTCTCCAATCCTATCACTGCTGCGTTTATGCCCCTGTACACATGCTTGATTCTCTTTCGGAGACATAGCAATCCATAGGTTTTAAGATATTTACTAGTCAGGTACATTCTTAGGCGTTTAATATGTGGTGTTGAGTCCATTTCGTTGAGCAAGGAGTAGCTCTTGTCTATTCCATATTTGACTTAAGGAACTTTATCTGTGCTCATTTCAATCTCTGGTTTTATGCAGCACCCCAACTCACCTTTACCCTTAAGCAAGCATAAGTTGGTTTTCTAAATTTGAGACCCTGTTCTGTTCTGTAATTCAGTTCCTGTGTAGCCAAGTTTACATTCCGTGTATTACTGATATCTTATGATGTTTCTTTTTCTGTGTGACTTACTTCAGTTAGAATCATCATACCTGAATCCACTCATTGTGCTGCTAAGGGCCTGATGACACAGATTTCATTGCTGAGTGATATTGCTTTGTAAGTAAATACCACAACTTCTTTATCCATTTTTCACTTTCTGCGATGTTGAACTTGTACTGTAAACGAGGTTCTTGTAAACAGAGCCGTTCCAAACTTTGGGGTGGCTGTGTCTTTTTGATTTTAATTTCCCTAAGCTATAGGACCATAAGTGGAAGTGCCCTAGGTTCTGTTGCTTTGTTTTTTAGATGTTTCAGGAAACACCATACACTTCTCCCGAGTGGTTGTTGGCAATTTACATCCCGCCCATCAGCATAACAAGGCTCCCAGTTCTCCATGGCCTGTCCTGCCTTTCTGGATTTTACACTTTTTTCAGATGGCCCTTTTGACCGGGGGGAAGTGAGACTTCATTGTAGTGCAGATTTCCTTTGCAAGCTTGCTTGGTTGGCCAAAAAGGGCGTATGCGGTTTTTCCTGAATATATTCAGGAAAAAACGCATACGCCCTTTTTGGCCAAGTGCATCATTGTGGACGTTCTGCCTCTTTTCCTATGCTTTCAATGCAATTCCAGTCTACCTCCTGAAATCGGTTACCTGCAATTCTGCCCCGCTTTCAAGTCCTCTTGGCAGCCTTACTTCAGTCTATTTTTGGACGATAGCTGTCATTTATAACTCTGCAGGTTTGTGAATTACAGTGCCCCTGAGCTCCTTTCTTCAACTCGCTTTCTTTTGAGCTGGCCGCAACACCGCAGGATGGCTTCAGGCCCTAATCTGGCTCCGGTACGGCACGCTGAGCCTTTGGTTATTTCCTCTTCCTGGTGGGAAATGAGAGTTAAATTTGCCCGTCCAGACACCTCCAGCTAGCCTCTCATTGGTTCTCGCTATTCCTGTTCATCTTCCGCAGAAATTGCAAACTGGGCCAAACAGGAGGTTAAAGGCGCTGACTCTCCAAGTGGGGAGAGTGTTAGTAAAGCGTCTGGAATGTTGCACCCGAGTACCAGGGGAGGAAAACTGAGACATATTTGAACACGTCTCCCGATCACATGGTTGATCATACTCTAGGTTCCACATGCATGTTTTCGCTGAAGGAAGAATACCTTAAACCTGGGTAGTTGAAACCCGTGGAATGGGTACCATGCAATATGACTTCAAAGGGTCTTCATTTGCTCACCGAACCTCTCCAATCCTATCACTGCTGCGTTTATGCCCCTGTACACATGCTTGATTCTCTTTCGGAGACATAGCAATCCATAGGTTTTAAGATACTTACTAGTCAGGTACATTCTTAGGCGTTTAATATGGGGTGTTGAGTCCATTTCGTTGAGCAAGGAGTAGCTCTTGTCTATTCCATATTTGGCTTAAGGAACTTTATCTGTGCTCATTTCAATCTCTGGTTTTATGCAGCACCCCAACTCACCTTTACCCTTAAGCAAGCATAAGTTGGTTTTCTAAATTTGAGACCCTGTTCTGTTCTGTAATTCAGTTCCTGTGTAGCCAAGTTTACATTCCGTGTATTACTGATATCTTATGATGTTTCTTTTTCTGTGTGACTTACTTCAGTTAGAATCATCATACCTGAATCCACTCATTGTGCTGCTAAGGGCCTGATGACACAGATTTCATTGCTGAGTGATATTGCTTTGTAAGTAAATACCACAACTTCTTTCTCCATTTTTCACTTTCTGCGATGTTGAACTTGTACTGTAAACGAGGTTCTTGTAAACAGAGCCGTTCCAAACTTTGGGGTGGCTGTGTCTTTTTGATTTTAATTTCCCTAAGCTATAGGACCATAAGTGGAAGTGCCCTAGGTTCTGTTGCTTTGTTTTTTAGATGTTTCAGGAAACACCATACACTTCTCCCCAGTGGTTGTTGGCAATTTACATCCCGCCCATCAGCATAACAAGGCTCCCAGTTCTCCATGGCCTGTCCTGCCTTTCTGGATTTTACACTTTTTTCAGATGGCCCTTTTGACCGGGGGGAAATGAGACTTCATTGTAGTGCAGATTTCCTTTGCAAGCTTGCTTGGTTGGCCAAAAAGGGCGTATGCGTTTTTTCCTGAATATATTCAGGAAAAAACGCATACGCCCTTTTTGGCCAAGTGCATCATTGTGGACGTTCTGCCTCTTTTCCTATGCTTTCAATGCAATTCCAGTCTACCTCCTGAAATCGGTTTCCTGCAATTCTGCCCCGCTTTCAAGTCCTCTTGGCAGCCTTACTTCAGTATATTTTTGGACGATAGCTGTCATTTATAACTCTGCAGGTTTGTGAATTACAGTGCCCCTGAGCTCCTTTCTTCAACTCGCTTTCTTTTGAGCTGGCCGCAACACCGCAGGATGGCTTCAGGCCCTAATCTGGTTCTGGTACGGCACGCTGAGCCTTTGGTTATTTCCTCTTCCTGGTGGGAAATGAGAGTTAAATTTGCCCGTCCAGATACCTCCAGCTAGCCTCTCATTGGTTCTCGCTATTCCTGTTCATCTTCCGCAGAAATTGCAAACTGGGCCAAACAAGAGGTTAAAGGCGCTGAATCTCCAAGTGGGGAGAGTGTTAGTAAAGCGTCTGGAATGTTGCACCCGAGTACCAGGGTACGAAAACTGAGACATATTTGAACAGGTCTCCCGATCACATGGTTGATCATACTCTGGGTTCCACATGCATGTTTTAGCTGAAGGAAGAATACCTTAAACCTGGGTATTTGAAACCCGTGGAATGGGTACCATGCAATATGACTTCAAAGGGTCTTCATTTGCTCACCGAACCTCTCCAATCCTATCACTGCTGCGTTTATGCCCCTGTACACATGCTTGATTCTCTTTCGGAGACATAGCAATCCATAGGTTTTAAGATACTTACTAGTCAGGTACATTCTTAGGCGTTTAATATGCGGTGTTGAGTCCATTTCGTTGAGCAAGGAGTAGCTCTTGTCTATTCCATATTTGGCTTAAGGAACTTTATCTGTGCTCATTTCAATCTCTGGTTTTATGCAGCACCCCAACTCACCTTTCCCCTTAAGCAAGCATAAGTTGGTTTTCTAAATTTGAGACCCTGTTCTGTTCTGTAATTCAGTTCCTGTGTAGCCAAGTTTACATTCCGTGTATTACTGATATCTTATGATGTTTCTTTTTCTGTGTGACTTATTTCAGTTAGAATCATCATACCTGAATCCACTCATTGTGCTGCTAAGGGCCTGATGACATAGATTTCATTGCTGAGTGATATTGCTTTGTAAGTAAATACCACAACTTCTTTATCCATTTTTCACTTTCTGCGATGTTGAACTTGTACTGTAAACGAAGTTCTTGTAAACAGAGCCGTCCCAAACTTTGTGGTGGCTGTGTCTTTTTGATTTTAATTTCCCTAAGCTATAGGACCATAAGTGGCAGTGCCCTAGGCTCTGTTGCTTTGTTTTTTAGATGTTTCAGGAAACACCATACACTTCTCCTGAGTGTCTGTTGGTAATTTACATCCCGCCCATCAGCATAACAAGGCTCCCAGTTCTCCATGGCCTGTCCTGCCTTTCTGGATTTTACACTTTTTTCAGATGGCCCTTTTGACCGGGGGGAAGTGAGACTTCATTGTAGTGCAGATTTCCTTTGCAAGCTTGCTTGGTTGGCCAAAAAGGGCGTATGCGTTTTTTCCTGAATATATTCAGGAAAAAACGCATACGCCCTTTTTGGCCAAGTGCATCATTGTGGACGTTCTGCCTCTTTTCCTATGCTTTCAATGCAATTCCAGTCTACCTCCTGAAATCGGTTTCCTGCAATTCTGCCCCGCTTTCAAGTCCTCTTGGCAGCCTTACTTCAGTGTATTTTTGGACGATAGCTGTCATTTATAACTCTGCAGGTTTGTGAATTACAGTGCCCCTGAGCTCCTTTCTTCAACTCGCTTTCTTGTGACCTGGCCGCAACACCGCAGGATGGCTTCAGGCCCTAATCTGGTTCCGGCCCGGCACGCTGAGCCTTTGGTTAATTCCTCTTCCTGGTGGGAAATGAGAGTTAAATTTGCCCATCCAGACACCTCCAGCTAGCCTCTCATTGGTTCTCGCTATTCCTGTTCATCTTCCACAGAAATTGCAAACTGGGCCAAACAGGAGGTTAAAGGGACTGACTCTCCAAGTCGGGAGAGATTTAGTAAAGCGTCTGGAATGTTGCACCCGAGTACCAGGGGAGGAAAACTGAGACATATTTGAACACGTCTCCCATTCACATGGTTGATCATACTCTGGGTTCCACATGCATGTTTTAGCTGAAGGAAGAATACCTTAAACCTGGAAAGTTGAGACCCGTGTAATGGGTACCATACAATATGACTTCAAAGGGTCTTCATTTGCTCACCGAACCTCTCCAATCCTATCACTGCTGCGTTTATGCCCCTGTACACATGCTTGATTCTCTTTTGGAGACATAGCAATCCATAGGTTTTAAGATACTTACTAGTCAGGTACATTCTTAGGCGTTTAATACGGGGTTTTGAGTCCATTTCGTTGAGCAAGGAGTAGCTCTTGTCTATTCCATATTTGGCTTAAGGAACTTTATCTGTGCTCATTTCAATCTCTGGTTTTATGCAGCACCCCAACTCACCTTTCCCCTTAAGCAAGCATAAGTTGGTTTTCTAAATTTGAGACCCTGTTCTGTTTTGGAATGCAGTTCCTGTGTAGCCAAGTTTACATTCCGTGTATTAGTGATATCTTATGATGTTTCTTTTTCTGTGTGACTTATTTCAGTTAGAATCATCATACCTGAATCCACTCATTGTGCTGCTAAGGGCCTGATGACACAGATTTCATTGCTGAGTGATATTGCTTTGTAAGTAAATACCACAACTTCTTTATCCATTTTTCACTTTCTGCGATGTTGAACTTGTACTGTAAACGAGATTCTTGTAAACAGAGCCGTTCCTAACTTTGGGGTGGCTGTGTCTTTTTGATTTTAATTTCCCTAAGCTATAGGACCATAAGTGGAAGTGCCCTAGGTTCTGTTGCTTTGTTTTTTAGTTGTTTCAGGAAACACCATACACTTCTCCCAAGTGGTTCTTGGCAATTTACATCCCGCCCATCAGCATAACAAGGCTCCCAGTTCTCCATGGCCTGTCCTGCCTTTCTGGATTTTACACTTTTTTCAGATGGCCCTTTTGACCAGGGGGAAGTGAGACTTCATTGTAGTGCAGATTTCCTTTGCAAGCTTGCTTGGTTGGCCAAAAAGGGCGTATGCGTTTTTTCCTGAATATATTCAGGAAAAAACGCATACGCCCTTTTTGGCCAAGTGCATCATTGTGGACGTTCTGCCTCTTTTCCTATGCTTTCAATGCAATTCCAGTCTACCTCCTGAAATCGGTTTCCTGCAATTCTGCCCCGCTTTCAAGTCCTCTTGGCAGCCTTACTTCAGTCTATTTTTGGACGATAGCTGTCATTTATAACTCTGCAGGTTTGTGAATTACAGTGCCCCTGAGCTCCTTTCTTCAACTCGCTTTCTTGTGACCTGGCCGCAACACCGCAGGATGGCTTCAGGCCCTAATCTGGTTCCGGCACGGCATGCTGAGCCTTTGGTTATTTCCTCTTCCTGGTGGGAAATGAGAGTTAAATTTGCCCAACCAGACACCTCCAGCTATTCTTTCAGTGGTTCTCGCTATTCCTGTTCATCTTCCACAGAAATTGCAAACTGGGCCAAACAGGAGGTTAAAGGGACTGACTCTCCAAGTGGGGAGAGTGTTAGTAAAGCATCTGGAATGTTGCACCCGAGTACCAGGGGAGGAAAACTGAGACATATTTGAACACGTCTCCCGTTCACATGGTTGATCATACTTGGGTTCCACATGCATGTTTTAGCTGAAGGAAGAATACCTTAAACCTGTGTATTTGAAACCCGTGGAATGGGTACCATGCAATATGACTTCAAAGGGTCTTCATTTGCTCACCGAACCTCTCCAATCCTATCACTGCTGCGTTTATGCCCCTGTACACATGCTTGATTCTCTTTTGGAGACATAGCAATCCACAGGTTTTAAGATACTTACTAGTCAGGTACATTCTTAGGCGTTTAATATGCGGTGTTGAGTCCACTTCGTTGAGCAAGGAGTAGCTCTTGTCTATTCCATATTTGGCTTAAGGAACTTTATCTGTGCTCATTTCAATCTCTGGTTTTATGCAGCACCCCAACTCACCTTTCCCCTTAAGCAAGCATAAGTTGGTTTTCTAAATTTGAGACCCTGTTCTGTTCTGTAATTCATTTCCTGTGTAGCCAAGTTTACATTCCGTGTATTACTGATATCTTATGATGTTTCTTTTTCTGTGTGACTTATTTCAGTTAGAATCATCATACCTGAATCGACTCATTGTGCTGCTAAGGGCCTGATGACACAGATTTCATTGCTGAGTGATATTGCTTTTTAAGTAAATACAACAACTTTATTATCCATTTTTTACTTTCTGCGATGTTGAACTTGTACTGTAAACGAGGTTCTTGTAAACAGAGCCGTTCGAAACTTTGGGGTGGCTGTGTCATTTTGATTTTAATTTCTCTAAGCTATAGGACCATAAGTGGAAGTGCCCTAGGCTCTGTTGCTTTGTTTTTTAGATGTTTCAGGAAACACCATACACTTCTCCCGAGTGTTTGTTGGCAATTTACATCCCGCCCTTCAGCATAACAAGGCTCCCAGTTCTCCATGGCCTGTCCTGCCTTTCTGGATTTTACACTTTTTTCAGATGGCCCTTTTGACCGGGAGAAGTGAGACTTCATTGTAGTGCAGATTTCCTTTGCAAGCTTGCTTGGTTGGCCAAAAAGGGCGTATGCGTTTTTTCCTGAATATATTCAGGAAAAAACGCATACGCCCTTTTTGGCCAAGTGCATCATTGTGGACATTCTGCCTCTTTTCCTATGCTTTCAATGCAATTCCAGTCTACCTCCTGAAATCGGTTTCCTGCAATTCTGCCCCGCTTTCAAGTCCTCTTGGCAGCCTTACTTCAGTCTATTTTTGGACGATAGCTGTCATTTATAACTCTGCAGGTTTGTGAATTACAGTGCCCCTGAGCTCCTTTCTTCAACTCGCTTTCTTGTGACCTGGCCGCAACACTGCAGGATGGCTTCAGGCCCTAATCTGGTTCCGGTACGGCACGCTGAGCCTTTGGTTATTTCCTCTTCCTGGTGGGAAATGAGAGTTAAATTTGCCCGTGCAGACACCTCCAGCTAGCCTCTCATTGGTTCTCGCTATTTCTGTTCATCTTCCACAGAAATTGCAAACTGGGCCAAACAGGAGGTTAAAGGGACTGACTCTCCAAGTGGGGAGAGTGTTAGTAAAGCGTCTGGAATGTTGCACCCGAGTACCAGGGTACGAAAACTGAGACATATTTGAACACGTCTCCCGATCACATGGTTGATCATACTCTAGGTTCCACATGCATGTTTTAGCTGAAGGAAGAATACCTTAAACCTGGGTAGTTGAAACCCGTGGAATGGGTACCATGCAATATGACTTCAAAGGGTCTTCATTTGCTCACCGAACCTCTCCAATCCTATCACTGCTGTGTTTAGGCCCCTGTACACACGCTTGATTCTCTTTTGGAGACATAGCAATCCATAGGTTTTAAGATACTTACTAGTCAGGTACATTCTTAGGCGTTTAATATGGGGTGTTGAGTCCATTTCGTTGAGCAAGGAGTAGCTCTTGTCTATTCCATATTTGGCTTAAGGAACTTTATCTGTGCTCATTTCAATCTCTGGTTTTATGCAGCACCCCAACTCACCTTTCCCCTTAAGCAAGCATAAGTTGGTTTTCTAAATTTGAGACCCTTTTCTATTTTGGAATGCAGTTCCTGTGTAGCCAAGTTTACATTCCATGTATTACTGATATCTTATGATGTTTCTTTTTCTGTGTGACTTATTTCAGTTAGAATAATCGTACCTGAATCCACTCATTATGCTGCTACGGGCCTGATGACATAGATTTCATTGCTGAGTGATACTGCATTGTACGTAAGTATCACAAGTTCTTTATCCATTTTTCACTTTCTGTGATATTGAACTTGTACGGTAAACGAGGTTCTTGTAAACAGAGGCGTCCCAAACTTTGGGGTGGCTGTGTCTTTTTTTGATTTTAATTTCCCTAAGCTATAGGACCATAAGTGGAAGTGCCCTAGGTTCTGTTGCTTTGTTTTTTAGATGTTTCAGGAAACACCATACACTTCTCCCGAGTGGTTGTTGGCAATTTACATCCCGCCCATCAGCATAACAAGGCTCCCAGTTCTCCATGGCCTGTCCTGCCTTTCTGGATTTTACACTTTTTTCAGATGGCCCTTTTGACCGGGGGGAAGTGAGACTTCATTGTAGTGCAGATTTCCTTTGCAAGCTTGCTTGGTTGGCCAAAAAGGGCGTATGCGTTTTTTCCTGAATATATTCAGGAAAAAACGCATACGCCCTTTTTGGCCAAGTGCATCATTGTGGACGTTCTGCCTCTTTTCCTATGCTTTCAATGCAATTCCAGTCTACCTCCTGAAATCGGTTTCCTGCAATTCTGCCCCGCTTTCAAGTCCTCTTGGCAGCCTTACTTCAGTCTATTTTTGGACGATAGCTGTCATTTATAACTCTGCAGGTTTGTGAATTACAGTGCCCCTGAGCTCCTTTCTTTAACTCGCTTTCTTGTGACCTGGCCGCAACACCGCAGGATGTCTTCAGGCCCTAATCTGGTTCTGGCATGGCACACTGAGCCTTTGGTTAATTCCTCTTCCTGGTGGGAAATGAGAGTTAATTTTGCCCATCCAGACACCTCAGGCTAGTCTCTCATTGGTTCTCGCTATTTCTGTTCATCTTCCACAGAAATTGCAAACTGGGCCAAACAGGAGGTTAAAGGGATGACTCTCCAAGTGGGGAGAGTGTTAGTAAAGCGTCTGGAATGTTGCACCCGAGTACCAGGGTACGAAAACTGAGACATATTTGAACACGTCTCCTGATCACATGGTTGATCATACTCTAGGTTCCACATGCATGTTTTAGCTGAAGGAAGAATACCTTAAACCTGGGTAGTTGAAACCCGTGGAATGGGTACCATGCAATATGACTTCAAAGGGTCTTCATTTGCTCACCGAACCTCTCCAATCCTATCACTGCTGTGTTTATGCCCCTGTACACACGCTTGATTCTCTTTTGGAGACATAGCAATCCATAGGTTTTAAGATACTTACTAGTCAGGTACATTCTTAGGCGTTTAATATGGGGTGTTGAGTCCATTTCGTTGAGCAAGGAGTAGCTCTTGTCTATTCCATATTTGGCTTAAGGAACTTTATCTGTGCTCATTTCAATCTCTGGTTTTATGCAGCACCCCAACTTACCTTTCCCCTTAAGCAAGCATAAGTTGGTTTTCTAAATTTGAGACCCTGTTCTGTTTTGGAATGCAGTTCCTGTGTAGCCAAGTTTACATTCCGTGTATTAGTGATATCTTATGATGTTTCTTTTTATGTGTGACTTATTTCAGTTAGAATCATCGTACCTGAATCCACTCATTATGCTGCTACGGGCCTGATGACATAGATTTCATTGCTGAGTGATACTGCATTGTTCGTAAGTACCACAAGTTCTTTATCCATTTTTCACTTTCTGTGATATTGAACTTGTACGGTAAACGAGGTTCTTGTAAACAGAGGCGTCCCAAACTTTGGGGTGGCTGTGTCTTTTTGATTTTAATTTCCCTAAGCTATAGGACCATAAGTGGAAGTGCCCTAGGTTCTGTTGCTTTGTTTTTTAGATGTTTCAGGAAACACCATACACTTCTCCCGAGTGGTTGTTGGCAATTTACATCCCGCCCATCAGCATAACAAGGCTCCCAGTTCTCCATGGCCTGTCCTGCCTTTCTGGATTTTACACTTTTTTCAGATGGCCCTTTTGACCGGGGGGAAGTGAGACTTCATTGTAGTGCAGATTTCCTTTGCAAGCTTGCTTGGTTGGCCAAAAAGGGCGTATGCGTTTTTTCCTGAATATATTCAGGAAAAAACGCATACGCCCTTTTTGGCCAAGTGCATCATTGTGGACGTTCTGCCTCTTTTCCTATGCTTTCAATGCAATTCCAGTCTACCTCCTGAAATCGGTTTCCTGCAATTCTGCCCCGCTTTCAAGTCCTCTTGGCAGCCTTACTTCAGTCTATTTTTGGACGATAGCTGTCATTTATAACTCTGCAGGTTTGTGAGTTACAGGGTCCCTGAGCTCCTTTCTTCAACTCGCTTTCTTGTGACCTGGCCGCAACACCGCAGGATGGCTTCAGGCCCTAATCTGTTTCCGGCACGGCATGCTGAGCCTTTGGTTATTTCCTCTTCCTGGTGGGAAATGAGAGTTAAATTTGCCCGTCCAGACACCTCCAGCTAGTCTCTCATTGGTTCTCGCTATTCCTGTTCATCTTCCACAGAAATTGCAAACTGGGCCAAACAGGAGGTTAAAGGGACTGACTCTCCAAGTCGGGAGAGTGTTAGTAAAGCGTCTGGAATGTTGCACCCAAGTACCAGGGGAGGAAAACTGAGACATATTTGAACACGTCTCCCGTTCACATGGTTGATCATACTTGGGTTCCACATGCATGTTTTAGCTGAAGGAAGAATACCTTAAACCTGTGTATTTGAAACCCGTTGAATGGGTACCATGCAATATGACTTCAAAGGGTCTTCATTTGCTCACCGAACCTCTCCAATCCTATCACTGCTGCGTTTATGCCCCTGTACAAATGCTTGATTCTCTTTCGGAGACATAGCAATCCATAGGTTTTAAGATACTTACTAGTCAGGTACATTCTTAGGCGTTTAATATGGGGTTTTGAGTCCATTTCGTTGAGCAAGGAGTAGCTCTTGTCTATTCCATATTTGGCTTAAGGAACTTTATCTGTGCTCATTTCAATCTCTGGTTTTATGCAGCACCCCAACTCACCTTTCCCCTTAAGCAAGCATAAGTTGGTTTTCTAAATTTGAGACACTGTTCTGTTTTGGAATGCAGTTCCTGTGTAGCCAAGTTTACATTCCGTGTATTAGTGATATCTTATGATGTTTCTTTTTCTGTGTGACTTATTTCAGTTAGAATCATCATACCTGAATCCACTCATTGTGCTGCTAAGGGCCTGATGACACAGATTTTATTGCTGAGTGATATTGCTTTGTAAGTAAATACCACAACTTCTTTCTCCATTTTTCACTTTCTGCGATGTTGAACTTGTACTGTAAACGAGGTTCTTGTAAACAGAGCCGTCCCAAACTTTGGGGTGGCTGTGTCTTTTTGATTTTAATTTCCCTAAGCTATAGGACCATAAGTGGAAGTGCCCTAGGTTCTGTTGCTTTGTTTTTTAGATGTTTCAGGAAACACCATACACTTCTCCCGAGTGGTTGTTGGCAATTTACATCCCGCCCATCAGCATAACAAGGCTCCCAGTTCTCCATGGCCTGTCCTGCCTTTCTGGATTTTACACTTTTTTCAGATGGCCCTTTTGACCGGGGGGAAGTGAGACTTCATTGTAGTGCAGATTTCCTTTGCAAGCTTGCTTGGTTGGCCAAAAAGGGCGTATGCGTTTTTTCCTGAATATATTCAGGAAAAAACGCATACGCCCTTTTTGGCCAAGTGCATCATTGTGGACGTTCTGCCTCTTTTCCTATGCTTTCAATGCAATTCCAGTCTACCTCCTGAAATCGGTTTCCTGCAATTCTGCCCCGCTTTCAAGTCCTCTTGGCAGCCTTACTTCAGTCTATTATTGGACGATAGCTGTCATTTATAACTCTGTAGGTTTGTGAATTACAGTGCCCCTGAGCTCCTTTCTTCAACTTGCTTTCTTGTGACCTGGCCGCAACACCGCAGGATGGCTTCAGGCCCTAATCTGGTTCCGGTACGGCACGCTGAGCCTCTGGTTATTTCCTCTTCCTGGTGGGAAATGAGAGTTAAATTTGCCCGTCCAGACACCTCCAGCTAGCCTCTCATTGGTTCTCGCTATTCCTGTTCATCTTCCGCAGAAATTGCAAACTGGGCCAAACAGGAGGTTAAAGGCGCTGACTCTCCAAGTGGGGAGAGTGTTAGTAAAGCGTCTGGAATGTTGCACCCGAGTACCAGGGTAGGAAAACTGAGACATATTTGAACACGTCTCCCGATCACATGGTTGATCATACTCTGGGTTCCACATGCATGTTTTAGCTGAAGGAAGAATACCTAAAACCTGGGTAGTTGAAACCCGTGGAATGGGTACCATGCAATATGACTTCAAAGGGTCTTCATTTGCTCACCGAACCTCTCCAATCCTATCACTGCTGCGTTTATGCCCCTGTACACATGCTTGATTCTCTTTCGGAGACATAGCAATCCATAGGTTTTAAGATACTTACTAGTCAGGTACATTCTTAGACGTTTAATATGCGGTGTTGAGTCCATTTCGTTGAGCAAGGAGTAGCTCTTGTCTATTCCATATTTGGCTTAAGGAACTTTATCTGTGCTCATTTCAATCTCTGGTTTTATGCAGCACCCCAACTCCCCTTTCCCCTTAAGCAAGCATAAGTTGCTTTTCTAAATTTGAGAACCTGTTCTGTTCTGTAATTCAGTTCCTGTGTAGCCAAGTTTACATTCCGTGTATTACTGATATCTTATGATGTTTCTTTTTCTGTGTGACTTATTTCAGTTAGAATCATCGTACCTGAATCCACTCATTATGCTGCTACGGGCCTGATGACATAGATTTCATTGCTGAGTGATACTGCATTGTACGTAAGTACCACAAGTTCTTTATCCATTTTTCACTTTCTGTGATATTGAACTTGTACGGTAAACGAGGTTCTTGTAAACAGAGGCGTCCCAAACGTTGGGGTGGCTGTGTCTTTTTGATTTTAATTTCCCTAAGCTATAGGACCATAAGTGGAAGTGCCCTAGGCTCTGTTGCTTTGTTTTTTAGATGTTTCAGAAAACACCATACACTTCTCCCGAGTGTCTGTTGGCAATTTACATCCCGCCCATCAGCATAACAAGGCTCCCAGTTCTCCATGGCCTGTCCTGCCTTTCTGGATTTTACACTTTTTTCAGATGGCCCTTTTGACTGGGGGAAAGTGAGACTTCATTGTAGTGCAGATTTCCTTTGCAAGCTTGCTTGGTTGGCCAAAAAGGGCGTATGCGTTTTTTCCTGAATATATTCAGGAAAAAACGCATACGCCCTTTTTGGCCAAGTGCATCATTGTGGACGTTCTGCCTCTTTTCCTATGCTTTCAATGCAATTCCAGTCTACCTCCTGAAATCGGTTTCCTGCAATTCTGCCCCGCTTTCAACTCCTCTTGGCAGCCTTACTTCAGTGTATTTTTGGACGATAGCTGTCATTTATAACTCTGCAGGTTTGTGAATTACAGTGCCCCTGAGCTCCTTTCTTCAACTTGCTTTCTTGTGACCTGGCCGCAACACCGCAGGATGGCTTCAGGCCCTAATCTGGTTCCGGCACGGCACGCTGAGCCTCTGGTTATTTTCTCTTCCTGGTGGGAAATGAGAGTTAAATTTGCCCGTCCAGACACCTCCAGCTAGTCTCTCATTGGTTCTCGCTATTCCTGTTCATCTTCCGCAGAAATTGCAAACTGGGCCAAACAGGAGGTTAAAGGCGCTGACTTTCCAAGTGGGGAGAGTGTTAGTAAAGCGTCTGGAATGTTGCACCCGAGTACCAGGGGAGGAAAACTGAGACATATTTGAACACATCTCCCGATCACATGGTTGATCATACTCTAGGTTCCACATGCATGTTTTAGCTGAAGGAAGAATACCTTAAACCTGGGTAGTTGAAACCCGTGGAATGGGTACCATGCAATATGACTTCAAAGGGTCTTCATTTGCTCACCGAACCTCTCCAATCCTATCACTGCTGCGTTTATGCCCCTGTACACACGCTTGATTCTCTTTCGGAGACATAGCAATCCATAGGTTTTAAGATACTTACTAGTCAGGTACATTCTTAGGCGTTTAATATGCGGTGTTGAGTCCATTTCGTTGAGCAAGGAGTAGCTCTTGTCTATTCCATATTTGGCTTAAGGAACTTTATCTGTGCTCATTTCAATCTCTGGTTTTATGCAGCACCCCAACTCACCTTTCCCCTTAAGCAAGCATAAGTTGGTTTTCTAAATTTGAGACCCTGTTCTGTTCTGTAATTCAGTTCCTGTGTAGCCAAGTTTCCATTCCGTGTATTACTGATATCTTATGATGTTTCTTTTTCTGTGTGACTTATTTCAGTTAGAATCATCATACCTGAATCCACTCATTGTGCTGCTAAGGGCCTGATGAGATAGATTTCATTGCTGAGTGATATTGCTTTGTAAGTGAATACCACAACTTCTTTATCCATTTTTCACTTTCTGCGATGTTGAACTTGTACTGTAAACGAGGTTCTTGTAAACAGAGCCGTTCCAAACTTTGGGGTGGCTGTGTCTTTTTGATTTTAATTTCCCTAAGCTATAGGACCATAAGTGGAAGTGCCCTAGGCTCTGTTGCTTTGTTTTTTAGATGTTTCAGGAAACACCATACACTTCTCCCAAGTGTCTGTTGGCAATTTACATCCCGCCCATCAGTATAACAAGGCTCCCAGTTCTCAATGGCCTGTCCTGCCTTTCTGGATTTTACACTTTTTTCAGATGGCCCTTTTGACCGAGGGGAAGTGAGACTTCATTGTACTGCAGATTTCCTTTGCAAGCTTGCTTGGTTGGCCAAAAAGGGCGTATGCGTTTTTTCCTGAATATATTCAGGAAAAAACGCATACGCCCTTTTTGGCCAAGTGCATCATTGTGGACGTTCTGCCTCTTTTCCTATGCTTTCAATGCAATTCCAGTCTACCTCCTGAAATCGGTTTCCTGCAATTCTGCCCCGCTTTCAAGTCCTCTTGGCAGCCTTACTTCAGTCTATTTTTGGACGATAGCTGTCATTTATAACTCTGCAGGTTTGTGAATTACAGTGCCCCTGAGCTCCTTTCTTCAACTCGCTTTCTTGTGAGCTGGCCGCAACACCGCAGGATGGCTTCAGGCCCTAATCTGGTTCCGGCCCGGCATGCTGAGCCTTTGGTTAATTCCTCTTCCTGGTGGGAAATGAGAGTTAAATTTGCCCATTCAGACACCTGCAGCTAGTCTCTCATTGGTTCTCGCTATTCCTGTTCATCTTCCGCAGAAATTGCAAACTGGGCCAAACAGGAGGTTAAAGGCACTGACTCTCCAAGTGGGGAGAGTGTTAGTAAAGCGTCTGGAATGTTGCACCCGAGTACCAGGGTAGGAAAACTGAGACATATTTGAACACGTCTCCCGTTCACATGGTTGATCATACGCTGGGTTCCACATGCATGTTTTAGCTGAAGGAAGAATACCTTAAACCTGGAGAGTTGAGACCCGTGTAATGGGTACCATGCAATATGACTTCAAAGGGTCTTCATTTGCTCACCGAACCTCTCCAATCCTATCACTGCTGCGTTTATGCCCCTGTACACACGCTTGATTCTCTTTCGGAGACATAGCAATCCATAGGTTTTAAGATACTTACTAGTCAGGTACATTCTTAGGCGTTTAATATGCGGTGTTGAGTCCATTTCGTTGAGCAAGGAGTAGCTCTTGTCTATTCCATATTTGGCTTAAGGAACTTTATCTGTGCTCATTTCAATCTCTGGTTTTATGCAGCACCCCAACTCACCTTTCCCCTTAAGCAAGCATAAGTTGGTTTTCTAAATTTGAGACCCTGTTCTGTTTTGGAATGCAGTTCCTGTGTAGCCAAGTTTCCATTCCGTGTATTAGTGATATCTTATGATGTTTCTTTTTCTGTGTGACTTATTTCAGTTAGAATCATCATACCTGAATCCACTCATTGTGCTGCTAAGGGCCTGATGACATAGATTTCATTGCTGAGTGATACTGCATTGTACGTAAGTACCACAAGTTCTTTATCCATTTTTCACTTTCTGTGATATTGCACTTGTACGGTAAACGAGGTTCTTGTAAACGGAGGTGTCCCAAACTTTGGGGTGGCTGTGTCTTTTTGATTTTAATTTCCGTAAGCTATAGGACCATAAGTGGAAGTGCACTAGGTTCTGTTGCTTTGCTTTTTAGATGTTTCAGGAAACACCATACACTTCTCCCGAGTGGTTGTTGGCAATTTACATCCCGCCCATCAGCATAACAAGGCTCCCAGTTCTCCATGGCCTGTCCTGCCTTTCTGGATTTTACACTTTTTTCAGATGGCCCTTTTGACTGGGGGGAAGTGAGACTTCATTGTAGTGCAGATTTCCTTTGCAAGCTTGCTTGGTTGGCCAAAAAGGGCGTATGCGTTTTTTCCTGAATATATTCAGGAAAAAACGCATACGCCCTTTTTGGCCAAGTGCATCATTGTGGACGTTCTGCCTCTTTTCCTATGCTTTCAATGCAATTCCAGTCTACCTCCTGAAATCGGTTTCCTGCAATTCTGCCCCACTTTCAAGTCCTCTTGGCAGCCTTAGTTCAGTCTATTTTTGGACGATAGCTGTCATTTATAACTCTGCAGGTTTGTGAATTACAGTGCCCCTGAGCTCCTTTCTTCAACTCGCTTTCTTGTGACCTGGCCGCAACACCGCAGGATGGCTTCAGGCCCTAATCTGGTTCCGGCACGGCACGCTGAGCCTTTGGTTATTTCCTCTTCCTGGTGGGAAATGAGAGTTAAATTTGCCTATCCAGACACCTCCAGCTAGTCTCTCATTGGTTCTCGCTATTCCTGTTCATCTTCCACAGAAATTGCAAACTGGGCCAAACAGGAGGTTAAAGGCGCTGACTCTCCAAGTGGGGAGAGTGTTAGTAAAGCGTCTGGAATGTTGCACCTGACTACCAGGGGAGGAAAACTGAGATATATTTGAACACGTCTCCCGTTCACATGGTTGATCATACTCTGGGTTCCACATGCATGTTTTAGCTGAAGGAAGAATACCTTAAACCTGGAGAGTTGAGACCCGTGGAATGGGTACCATGCAATATGTCTTCAAAGGGTCTTCATTTGCTCACCGAACCTCTCCAATCCTATCACTGCTGCGTTTATGCCCCTGTACACATGCTTTATTCTCTTTTGGAGGCATAGCAATCCATAGGTTTTAAGATACTTACTAGTCAGGTACATTCTTAGGCATTTAATATGGGGTGTTGAGTCCATTTCGTTGAGCAAGGAGTAGCTCTTGTCTATTCCATATTTGGCTTAAGGAACTTTATCTGTGCTCATTTCAATCTCTGGTTTTATGCAGCACCCCAACTCACCTTTCCCCTTAAGCAAGCATAAGTTGGTTTTCTAAATTTGAGACCCTGTTCTGTTCTGTAATTCAGTTCCTGTGTAGCCAAGTTTCCATTCCGTGTATTACTGATATCTTATGATGTTTCTTTTTCTGTGTGACTTATTTCAGTTAGAATCATCATACCTGAATCCACTCATTGTGCTGCTAAGGGCCTGATGACACAGATTTCATTGCTGAGTGATATTGCTTTGTAAGTAAATACCACAACTTCTTTATCCATTTTTCAATTTCTGCGATGTTGAACTTGTACTGTAAAGAGGTTCTTGTAAACAGAGGCGTCCCAAACTTTGGGGTGGCTGTGTCTTTTTGATTTTAATTTCCGTAAGCTATAGGACCATAAGTGGAAGTGCACTAGGTTCTGTTGCTTTGCTTTTTAGATGTTTCAGGAAACACCATACACTTCTCCCGAGTGGTTGTTGGCAATTTACATCCCGCCCATCAGCATAACAAGGCTCCCAGTTCTCCATGGCCTGTCCTGCCTTTCTGGATTTTACACTTTTTTCAGATGGCCCTTTTGACCGGGGGGAAGTGAGACTTCATTGTAGTGCAGATTTCCTTTGCAAGCTTGCTTGGTTGGCCAAAAAGGGCGTATGCGTTTTTTCCTGAATATATTCAGGAAAAAACGCATACGCCCTTTTTGGCCAAGTGCATCATTGTGGACGTTCTGCCTCTTTTCCTATGCTTTCAATGCAATTCCAGTCTACCTCCTGAAATCGGTTTCCTGCAATTCTGCCCCACTTTCACGTCCTCTTGGCAGCCTTAGTTCAGTCTATTTTTGGACGATAGCTGTCATTTATAACTCTGCAGGTTTGTGAATTACAGTGCCCCTGAGCTCCTTTCTTCAACTCGCTTTCTTGTGACCTGGCCGCAACACCGCAGGATGGCTTCAGGCGCTAATCTGGTTCCGGCACGGCACGCTGAGCCTTTGGTTATTTCCTCTTCCTGGTGGGAAATGAGAGTTAAATTTGCCTATCCAGACACCTCCAGCTAGTCTCTCATTGGTTCTCGCTATTCCTGTTCATCTTCCACAGAAATTGCAAACTGGGCCAAACAGGAGGTTAAAGGCGCTGACTCTCCAAGTGGGGAGAGTGTTAGTAAAGCGTCTGGAATGTTGCACCTGACTACCAGGGGAGGAAAACTGAGATATATTTGAACACGTCTCCCGTTCACATGGTTGATCATACTCTGGGTTCCACATGCATGTTTTAGCTGAAGGAAGAATACCTTAAACCTGGAGAGTTGAGACCCGTGGAATGGGTACCATGTAATATGTCTTCAAAGGGTCTTCATTTGCTCACCGAACCTCTCCAATCCTATCACTGCTGCGTTTATGCCCCTGTACACATGCTTTATTCTCTTTTGGAGGCATAGCAATCCATAGGTTTTAAGATACTTACTAGTCAGGTACATTCTTAGGCATTTAATATGGGGTGTTGAGTCCATTTCGTTGAGCAAGGAGTAGCTCTTGTCTATTCCATATTTGGCTTAAGGAACTTTATCTGTGCTCATTTCAATCTCTGGTTTTATGCAGCACCCCAACTCACCTTTCCCCTTAAGCAAGCATAAGTTGGTTTTCTAAATTTGAGACCCTGTTCTGTTCTGTAATTCAGTTCCTGTGTAGCCAAGTTTCCATTCCGTGTATTAGTGATATCTTATGATGTTTCTTTTTCTGTGTGACTTATTTCAGTTAGAATCATCGTACCTGAATCCACTCATTATGCTGCTACGGGCCTGATGACATAGATTTCATTGCTGAGTGATACTGCATTGTACGTAAGTACCACAAGTTCTTTATCCATTTTTCACTTTCTGCGATGTTGAACTTGTACTGTAAACGAGGTTCTTGTAAACAGAGCCGTTCCAAACTTTGGGGTGGCTGTGTCTTTTTTATTTTAATTTCCCTAATCTATAGGACCATAAGTGGAAGTGCCCTAGGTTCTGTTGCTTTGTTTTTTAGATGTTTCAGGAAACACCATACACTTCTCCCGAGTGGTTGTTGGCAATTTACATCCCGCCCATCAGCATAACAAGGCTCCCAGTTCTCCATGGCCTGTCCTGCCTTTCTGGATTTTACACTTTTTTCAGATGGCCCTTTTGACTGCGGGGAAGTGAGACTTCATTGTAGTGCAGATTTCCTTTGCAAGCTTGCTTGGTTGGCCAAAAAGGGCGTATGCGTTTTTTCCTGAATATATTCAGGAAAAAACGCATACGCCCTTTTTGGCCAAGTGCATCATTGTGGACGTTCTGCCTCTTTTCCTATGCTTTCAATGCAATTCCAGTCTACCTCCTGAAATCGGTTTCCTGCAATTCTGCCCCGCTTTCAAGTCTTCTTGGCAGCCTTACTTCAGTCTATTTTTGGACGATAGCTGTCATTTATAACTCTGCAGGTTTTTGAATTACAGTGCCCCTGAGCTCCTTTCTTCAACTCGCTTTCTTGTGACCTGGCCGCAACACCGCAGGATGGCTTCAGGCCCTAATCTGGTTCTGGTACGGCACGCTGAGCCTTTGGTTATTTCCTCTTCCTGGTGGGAAATGAGAGTTAAATTTGCCCGTCCAGACACCTCCAGCTAGTCTCTCATTGGTTCTCACTATTCCTGTTCATCTTCCGCAGAAATTGCAAAGTGGGCCAAACAGGAGGTTAAAGGCGCTGACTCTCCAAGTGGGGAGAGTGTTAGTAAAGCGTCTGGAATGTTGCACCCGAGTACCAGGGTAGGAAAACTGAGATATATTTGAACACGTCTCCCGTTCACATAGTTGATCATACTTGGGTTCCACATGCATCTTTTAGCTGAAGGAAGAATACCTTAAACCTGTGTATTTGAAACCCGTGGAATGGGTACCATGCAATATGACTTCAAAGGGTCTTCATTTGCTCACCGAACCTCTCCAATCCTATCACTGCTGCGTTTATGCCCCTGTACACATGCTTGATTCTCTTTCGGAGACATAGCAATCCATAGGTTTTAAGATACTTACTAGTCAGGTACATTCTTAGGCATTTAATATGCGGTGTTGAGTCCATTTCGTTGAGCAAGGAGTAGCTCTTGTCTATTCCATATTTGGCTTAAGGAACTTTATCTGTGCTCATTTCAATCTCTGGTTTTATGCAGCACCCCAACTCACCTTTCCCCTTAAGCAAGCATAAGTTGGTTTTCTAAATTTGAGACCCTGTTCTGTTCTGTAATTCAGTTCCTGTCTAGCCAGGTTTACATTCCGTGTATTACTGATATCTTATGATGTTTCTTTTTCTGTGTGACTTATTTCAGTTAGAATCATCATACCTGAATCCACTCATTGTGCTGCTAAGGGCCTGATGACACAGATTTCATTGCTGAGTGATATTGCTTTGTAAATAAATACCACAACTTTTTTATCCATTTTTCACTTTCTGCGATGTTGAACTTGTACTGTAAACGAGGTTCTTGTAAACAGAGCCGTTCGAAACTTTGGGGTGGCTGTGTCTTTTTGATTTTAAATTCCCTAAGCTATAGGACCATAAGTGGAAGTGCCCTAGGCTCTGTTGCTTTGTTTTTTAGATGTTTCAGGAAACACCATACACTTCTCCCGAGTGTTTGTTGGCAATTTACATCCCGCCCTTCAGCATAACAAGGCTCCCAGTTCTCCATGGCCTGTCCTGCCTTTCTGGATTTTACACTTTTTTCAGATGGCCCTTTTGACCGGGGGGAAGTGAGACTTCATTGTAGTGCAGATTTCCTTTGCAAGCTTGCTTGGTTGGCCAAAAAGGGCGTATGCGTTTTTTCCTGAATATATTCAGGAAAAAACGCATGCGCACTTTTTGGCCAAGTGCATCATTGTGGACGTTCTGCCTCTTTTCCTATGCTTTCAATGCAATTCCAGTCTACCTCCTGAAATCGGTTTCCTGCAATTCTGCCCCGCTTTCAAGTCCTCTTGGCAGCCTTAGTTCAGTCTATTTTTGGACGATAGCTGTCATTTATAACTCTGCAGGTTTGTGAATTACAGTGCTCCTGAGCTCCTTTCTTTAACTCGCTTTCTTGTGACCTGGCCGCAACACCGCAGGATGTCTTCAGGCCCTAATCTGGTTCCGGCACGGCACGCTGAGCCTTTGGTTATTTCCTCTTCCTGGTGGGAAATGAGAGTTAAATTTGCCCATCCAGACACCTCCAGCTAGTCTCTCATTGGTTCTCGCTATTCCTGTTCATCTTCCACAGAAATTGCAAACTGGGCAAAACAGGAGGTTAAAGGGACTGACTCTCCAAGTGGGGAGAGTGTTAGTAAAGCGTCTGGAATGTTGCACCCGAGTACCAGGGTACGAAAACTGAGACATATTTGAACACGTCTCCGGATCACATGGTTGATCATACTCTAGGTTCCACATGCATGTTTTAGCTGAAGGAAGAATACCTTAAACCTGGGTATTTGAAACCCGTGGAATGGGTACCATGCAATATGACTTCAAAGGGTCTTCATTTGCTCACCGAACCTCTCCAATCCTATCACTGCTGCGTTTATGCCCCTGTACACATGCTTGATTCTCTTTCGGAGACATAGCAATCCATAGGTTTTAAGATACTTACTAGTCAGGTACATTCTTAGGCGTTTAATATGGGGTGTTGAGTCCATTTCGTTGAGCAAGGAGTAGCTCTTGTCTATTCCATATTTGGCTTAAGGAACTTTATCTGTGCTCATTTGAATCTCTGGTTTTATGCAGCACCCCAACTCACCTTTCCCCTTAAGCAAGCATAAGTTGGTTTTCTAAATTTGAGACCCTGTTCTGTTCTGTAATTCAGTTCCTGTGTAGCCAAGTTTCCATTCCGTGTATTACTGATATCTTATGATGTTTCTTTTTCTGTGTGACTTATTTCAGTTAGAATCATCATACCTGAATCCACTCATTGTGCTGCTAAGGGCCTGATGACACAGATTTCATTGCTGAGTGATATTGCTTTGTAACTAAATACCACAACTTCTTTATCCATTTTTCAATTTCTGCGATGTTGAACTTGTACTGTAAACGAGGTTCTTGTAAACAGAGCCGTTCCAAACTTTGGGGTGGCTGTGTCTTTTTGATTTTAAATTCCCTAAGCTATAGGACCATAAGTGGAAGTGCCCTAGGCTCTGTTGCTTTGTATTTTAGATGTTTCAGGAAACACCATACACTTCTCCCGAGTGGTTGTTGGCAATTTACATCCCGCCCATCAGCATAACAAGGCTCCCAGTTCTCCATGGCCTGTCCTGCCTTTCTGGATTTTACACTTTTTTCAGATGGCCCTTTTGACCGGGGGGAAGTGAGACTTCATTGTAGTGCAGATTTCCTTTGCAAGCTTGCTTGGTTGGCCAAAAAGGGCGTATGCGTTTTTTCCTGAATATATTCAGGAAAAAACGCATACGCCCTTTTTGGCCAAGTGCATCATTGTGGACGTTCTGCCTCTTTTCCTATGCTTTCAATGCAATTCCAGTCTACCTCCTGAAATCGGTTTCCTGCAATTCTGCCCCAATTTCAAGTCCTCTTGGCAGCCTTAGTTCAGTCTATTTTTGGACGATAGCTGTCATTTATAACTCTGCAGGTTTGTGAATTACAGTGCCCCTGAGCTCCTTTCTTCAACTCGCTTTCTTGTGACCTGGCCGCAACACCGCAGGATGGCTTCAGGCCCTAATCTGGTTCCGGCACGGCACGCTGAGCCTTTGGTTATTTCCTCTTCCTGGTGGGAAATGAGAGTTAAATTTGCCTATCCAGACACCTCCAGCTAGTCTCTCATTGGTTCTCGCTATTCCTGTTCATCTTCCACAGAAATTGCAAACTGGGCCAAACAGGAGGTTAAAGGCGCTGACTCTCCAAGTGGGGAGAGTGTTAGTAAAGCGTCTGGAATGTTGCACCCGAGTACCAGGGGAGGAAAACTGAGATATATTTGAACACGTCTCCCGTTCACATGGTTGATCATACTCTGGGTTCCACATGCATGTTTTAGCTGAAGGAAGAATACCTTAAACCTGGAGAGTTGAGACCCGTGGAATGGATACCATGCAATATGTCTTCAAAGGGTCTTCATTTGCTCACCGAACCTCTCCAATCCTATCACTGCTGCGTTTATGCCCCTGTACACATGCTTTATTCTCTTTTGGAGGCATAGCAATCCATAGGTTTTAAGATACTTACTAGTCAGGTACATTCTTAGGCATTTAATATGGGGTGTTGAGTCCATTTCGTTGAGCAAGGAGTAGCTCTTGTCTATTCCATATTTGGCTTAAGGAACTTTATCTGTGCTCATTTCAATCTCTGGTTTTATGCAGCACCCCAACTCACCTTTCCCCTTAAGCAAGCATAAGTTGGTTTTCTAAATTTGAGACCCTGTTCTGTTCTGTAATTCAGTTCCTGTCTAGCCAGGTTTACATTCCGTGTATTAGTGATAATTTATGATGTTTCTTTTTCTGTGTGACTTATTTCAGTTAGAATCATCATACCTGAATCCACTCATTGTGATGCTAAGGGCCTGATGACACAGATTTCATTGCTGAGTGATATTGCTTTGTAAGTAAATACCACAACTTCTTTATCCATTTTTCAATTTCTGCGATGTTGAACTTGTACTGTAAACGAGGTTCTTGTAAACAGAGCCGTTCCAAACTTTGGGGTGGCTGTGTCTTTTTGATTTTAAATTCCCTAAGCTATAGGACCATAAGTGGAAGTGCCCTAGGCTCTGTTGCTTTGTATTTTAGATGTTTCAGGAAACACCATACACTTCTCCCGAGTGGTTGTTGGCAATTTACATCCCGCCCATCAGCATAACAAGGCTCCCAGTTCTCCATGGCCTGTCCTGCCTTTCTGGATTTTACACTTTTTTCAGATGGCCCTTTTGACCGGGGGGAAGTGAGACTTCATTGTAGTGCAGATTTCCTTTGCAAGCTTGCTTGGTTGGCCAAAAAGGGCGTATGCGTTTTTTCCTGAATATATTCAGGAAAAAACGCATACGCCCTTTTTGGCCAAGTGCATCATTGTGGACGTTCTGCCTCTTTTCCTATGCTTTCAATGCAATTCCAGTCTACCTCCTGAAATTGGTTTCCTGCAATTCTGCCCCGCTTTCAAGTCCTCTTGGCAGCCTTACTTCAGTGTATTTTTGGACGATAGCTGTCATTTATAACTCTGCAGGTTTGTGAATTACAGTGCCCCTGAGCTCCTTTCTTCAACTTACTTTCTTGTGAGCTGGCCGCAACACCGCAGGATGGCTTCAGGCCCTAATCTGGTTCCGGCACGGCACGCTGAGCCTTTGGTTAATTCCTCTTCCTGGTGGGAAATGAGAGTTAAATTTGCCCGTCCAGACACCTCCAGCTAGTCTCTCATTGGTTCTCGCTATTCCTGTTCATCTTCCGCAGAAATTGCAAACTGGGCCAAACAGGGGGTTAAAGGGACTGACTCTCCAAGTGGGGAGAGTGTTAGTAAAGCGTCTGGAATGTTGCACCCGAGGACCAGGGTACGAAAACTGAGACATATTTGAACATGACTCCCGATCACATGGTTGATCATACACTAGGTTCCACATGCATGTTTTAGCTGAAGGAAGAATACCTTAAACCTGGGTATTTGAAACCCGTGGAATGGGTACCATGCAATATGACTTCAAAGGGTCTTCATTTGCTCACCGAACCTCTCCAATCCTATCACTGCTGCGTTTATGCCCCTGTACACATGCTTGATTCTCTTTCGGAGACATAGCAATCCATAGGTTTTAAGATACTTACTAGTCAGGTACATTCTTAGGCGTTTAATATGCGGTGTTGAGTCCATTTCATTGAGCAAGGAGTAGCTCTTGTCTATTCCATATTTGGCTTAAGGAACTTTATCTGTGCTCATTTCAATCTCTGGTTTTATGCAGCACCCCAACTCACCTTTCCCCTTAAGCAAGCATAAGTTGGTTTTCTAAATTTGAGACCCTGTTCTGTTCTGTAATTCAGTTCCTGTGTAGCCAAGTTTCCATTCCGTGTATTACTGATATCTTATGATGTTTCTTTTTCTGTGTGACTTATTTCAGTTAGAATCATCATACCTGAATCCACTCATTGTGCTGCTAAGGGCCTGATGACACAGATTTCATTGCTGAGTGATATTGCTTTGTAAGTAAATACCACAACTTCTTTATCCATTTTTCAATTTCTGCGATGTTGAACTTGTACTGTAAACGAGGTTCTTGTAAACAGAGCCGTTCCAAACTTTGGGGTGGCTGTGTCTTTTTGATTTTAAATTCCCTAATCTATAGGACCATAAGTGGAAGTGCCCTAGGCTCTGTTGCTTTGTATTTTAGATGTTTCAGGAAACACCATACACTTCTCCCGAGTGGTTGTTGGCAATTTACATCCCGCCCATCAGCATAACAAGGCTCCCAGTTCTCCATGGCCTGTCCTGCCTTTCTGGATTTTACACTTTTTTCAGATGGCCCTTTTGACCGGGGGGAAGTGAGACTTCATTGTAGTGCAGATTTCCTTTGCAAGCTTGCTTGGTTGGCCAAAAAGGGCGTATGCGTTTTTTCCTGAATATATTCAGGAAAAAACGCATACGCCCTTTTTGGCCAAGTGCATCATTGTGGACGTTCTGCCTCTTTTCCTATGCTTTCAATGCAATTCCAGTCTACCTCCTGAAATTGGTTTCCTGCAATTCTGCCCCGCTTTCAAGTCCTCTTGGCAGCCTTACTTCAGTCTATTTTTGGACGATAGCTGTCATTTATAACTCTGCAGGTTTGTGAATTACAGTGCCCCTGAGCTCCTTTCTTCAACTCCCTTTCTTGTGAGCTGGCCGCAACACCGCAGGATGGCTTCAGGCCCTAATCTGGTTCCGGCACGGCACGCTGAGCCTTTGGTTAATTCCTCTTCCTGGTGGGAAATGAGAGTTAAATTTGCCCGTCCAGACACCTCCAGCTAGCCTCTCATTGGTTCTCGCTATTCCTGTTCATCTTCCGCAGAAATTGCAAACTGGGCCATACAGGAGGTTAATGGGACTGACTCTCCAAGTCGGGAGAGTGTTAGTAAAGCGTCTGGAATGTTGCACCCGAGTACCAGGGTACGAAAACTGAGACATATTTGAACACGTCTCCCGTTCACATAGTTGATCATACTTGGGTTCCACATGCATCTTTTAGCTGAAGGAAGAATACCTTAAACCTGTGTATTTGAAACCCGTGGAATGGGTACCATGCAATATGACTTCAAAGGGTCTTCATTTGCTCACCGAACCTCTCCAATCCTATCACTGCTGCGTTTATGCCCCTGTACACATGCTTGATTCTCTTTCGGAGACATAGCAATCCATAGGTTTTAAGATACTTACTAGTCAGGTACATTCTTAGGCGTTTAATATGCGGTGTTGAGTCCATTTCGTTGAGCAAGGAGTAGCTCTTGTCTATTCCATATTTGGCTTAAGGAACTTTATCTGTGCTCATTTCAATCTCTGGTTTTATGCAGCACCCCAACTCACCTTTACCCTTAAGCAAGCATAAGTTGGTTTTCTAAATTTGAGACCCTGTTCTGTTCTGTAATTCAGTTCCTGTGTAGCCAAGTTTACATTCCGTGTATTACTGATATCTTATGATGTTTCTTTTTCTGTGTGACTTATTTCAGTTAGAATCATCATACCTGAATCCACTCATTGTGATGCTAAGGGCCTGATGACACAGATTTCATTGCTGAGTGATATTGCTTTGTAAGTAAATACCACAACTTCTTTATCCATTTTTCAATTTCTGCGATGTTGAACTTGTACTGTAAACGAGGTTCTTGTAAACAGAGCCGTTCCAAACTTTGGGGTGGCTGTGTCTTTTTGATTTTAAATTCCCTAAGCTATAGGACCATAAGTGGAAGTGCCCTAGGCTCTGTGGCTTTGTATTTTAGATGTTTCAGGAAACACCATACACTTCTCCCGAGTGGTTGTTGGCAATTTACATCCCGCCCATCAGCATAACAAGGCTCCCAGTTCTCCATGGCCTGTCCTGCCTTTCTGGATTTTACACTTTTTTCAGATGGCCCTTTTGACCGGGGGGAAGTGAGACTTCATTGTAGTGCAGATTTCCTTTGCAAGCTTGCTTGGTTGGCCAAAAAGGGCGTATGCGTTTTTTCCTGAATATATTCAGGAAAAAACGCATACGCCCTTTTTGGCCAAGTGCATCATTGTGGACGTTCTGCCTCTTTTCCTATGCTTTCAATGCAATTCCAGTCTACCTCCTGAAATTGGTTTCCTGCAATTCTGCCCCGCTTTCAAGTCCTCTTGGCAGCCTTACTTCAGTCTATTTTTGGACGATAGCTGTCATTTATAACTCTGCAGGTTTGTGAATTACAGTGCCCCTGAGCTCCTTTCTTCAACTTACTTTCTTGTGAGCTGGCCGCAACACCGCAGGATGGCTTCAGGCCCTAATCTGGTTCCGGTACGGCACGCTGAGCCTTTGGTTAATTCCTCTTCCTGGTGGGAAATGAGAGTTAAATTTGCCCTTCCAGATACCTCCAGCTAGCCTCTCATTGGTTCTCGCTATTCCTGTTCATCTTCCGCAAAAATTGCAAACTGGGCCAAACAGGAGGTTAAAGGCGCTGACTCTCCAAGTGGGGAGAGTGTTAGAAAAGCGTCTGGAATGTTGCACCCGAGTACCAGGGGAGGAAAACTGAGACATATTTGAACACGTCTCCCGATCACATGGTTGATCATACTTGGGTTCCACATGCATGTTTTAGCTGAAGGAAGAATACCTTAAACCTGGAGAGTTGAGACCCGTGGAATGGGTACCATGCAATATGACTTCAAAGGGTCTTCATTTGCTCACCGAACCTCTCCAATCCTATCACTGCTGCGTTTATGCCCCTGTACACATGCTTGATTCTATTTTGGAGACATAGCAATCCATAGGTTTTAAGATACTTACTAGTCAGGTACATTCTTAGGCGTTTAATATGCGGTGTTGAGTCCATTTCGTTGAGCAAGGAGTAGCTCTTGTCTATTCCATATTTGACTTAAGGAACTTTATCTGTGCTCATTTCAATCTCTGGTTTTATGCAGCACCCCAACTCACCTTTACCCTTAAGCAAGCATAGTTGGTTTTCTAAATTTGAGACCCTGTTCTGTTCTGTAATTCAGTTCCTGTGTAGCCAAGTTTACATTCCGTGTATTACTGATATCTTATGATGTTTCTTTTTCTGTGTGACTTACTTCCGTTAGAATCATCATGCCTGAATCCACTCATTGTGCTGCTAAGGGCCTGATGACACAGATTTCATTGCTGAGTGATATTGCTTTGTAAGTAAATACCACAACTTCTTTATCCATTTTTCACTTTCTGCGATGTTGAACTTGTACTGTAAACGAGGTTCTTGTAAACAGAGCCGTTCCAAACTTTGGGGTGGCTGTGTCTTTTTGATTTTAATTTCCCTAAGCTATAGGACCATAAGTGGAAGTGCCCTAGGCTCTGTTGCTTTGTTTTTTAGATGTTTCAGGAAACACCATACACTTCTCCCGAGTGGTTGTTGGCAATTTACATCCCACCCATCAGCATAACAAGGCTCCCAGTTCTCCATGGCCTGTCCTGCCTTTCTGGATTTTACACTTTTTTCAGATGGCCCTTTTGACCGGGGGGAAGTGAGACTTCATTGTAGTGCAGATTTCCTTTGCAAGCTTGCTTGGTTGGCCAAAAAGGGCGTATGCGTTTTTTCCTGAATATATTCAGGAAAAAACGCATACGCCCTTTTTGGCCAAGTGCATCATTGTGGACGTTCTGCCTCTTTTCCTATGCTTTCAATGCAATTCCAGTCTACCTCCTGAAATCGGTTTCCTGCAATTCTGCCCCGCTTTCAAGTCCTCTTGGCAGCCTTACTTCAGTCTATTTTTGGACGATAGCTGTCATTTATAAGTCTGCAGGTTTGTGAATTACAGTGCCCCTGAGCTCCTTTCTTCAACTCGCTTTCTTGTGACCTGGCCGCAACACCGCAGGATGGCTTCAGGCCCTAATCTGGTTCCGGCACGGCACGCTGAGCCTTTGGTTAATTCCTCTTCCTGGTGGGAAATGAGAGTTAAATTTGCCCGTCCAGACACCTCCAGCTAGCCTCTGATTGGTTCTCGCTATTCCTGTTCATCTTCCGCAGAAATTGCAAACTGGGCCAAACAGGAGGTTAAAGGCGCTGACTCTCCAAGTGGGGAGAGTGTTAGTAAAGCGTCTGGAATGTTGCACCCGAGTACCAGGGGAGGAAAACTGAGACATATTTGAACACGTCTCCCGTTCACATGGTTGATCATACTTGGGTTCCACATGCATGTTTTAGCTGAAGGAAGAATACCTTAAACCTGGAGAGTTAAGACCCGTGTAATGGGTACCATGCAATATGACTTCAAAGGGTCTTCATTTGCTCACCGAACCTCTCCAATCCTATCACTGCTGCGTTTATGCCCCTGTACACATGCTTGATTCTCTTTCGGAGACATAGCAATCCATAGGTTTTAAGATACTTACTAGTCAGGTACATTCTTAGGCGTTTAATATGCGGTGTTGAGTCCATTTCGTTGAGCAAGGAGTAGCTCTTGTCTATTCCATATTTGACTTAAGGAACTTTATCTGTGCTCATTTCAATCTCTGGTTTTATGCAGCACCCCAACTCACCTTTACCCTTAAGCAAGCATAAGTTGGTTTTCTAAATTTGAGACCCTGTTCTGTTCTGTAATTCAGTTCCTGTGTAGCCAAGTTTACATTCCGTGTATTACTGATATCTTATGATGTTTCTTTTTCTGTGTGACTTATTTCAGTTAGAATCATCATACCTGAATCCACTCATTGTGCTGCTAAGAGCGTGATGACACAGATTTCATTGCTGAGTGATATTGCTTTGTAAGTAAATACCACAACTTCTTTATCCATTTTTCACTTTCTGCGATGTTGAACTTGTACTGTAAACGAGGTTCTTGTAAACAGAGCCGTTCCAAACTTTGGGGTGGCTGTGTCTTTTTGATTTTAATTTCCCTAAGCTATAGGACCATAAGTGGAAGTGCCCTAGGCTCTGTTGCTTTGTTTTTTAGATGTTTCAGGAAACACCATACACTTCTCCCAAGTGTCTGTTGGCAATTTACATCCCACCCATCAGCATAACAAGGCTCCCAGTTCTCCATGGCCTGTCCTGCCTTTCTGGATTTTACACTTTTTTCAGATGGCCCTTTTGACCGGGGGGAAGTGAGACTTCATTGTAGTGCAGATTTCCTTTGCAAGCTTGCTTGGTTGGCCAAAAAGGGCGTATGCGTTTTTTCCTGAATATATTCAGGAAAAAACGCATACGCCCTTTTTGGCCAAGTGCATCATTGTGGACGTTCTGCCTCTTTTCCTATGCTTTCAATGCAATTCCAGTCTACCTCCTGAAATCGGTTTCCTGCAATTCTGCCCCGCTTTCAAGTCCTCTTGGCAGCCTTACTTTAGTCTATTTTTGAATGATAGCTGTCATTTATAACTCTGCAGGTTTGTGAATTACAGTGCCCCTGAGCTCCTTTCTTCAACTCGCTTTCTTGTGACCTGGCCGCAACACCGCAGGATGGCTTCAGGCCCTAATCTGGTTCCGGCACGGCACGCTGAGCCTTTGGTTAATTCCTCTTCCTGGTGGGAAATGAGAGTTAAATTTGCCCGTCCAGACACCTCCAGCTAGCCTCTCATTGGTTCTCGCTATTCCTGTTCATCTTCCGCAGAAATTGCAAACTGGGCCAAACAGGAGGTTAAAGGGACTGACTCTCCAAGTGGGGAGAGTGTTAGTAAAGCGTCTGGAATGTTGCACCCGAGTACCAGGGGAGGAAAACTGAGACATATTTGAACACGTCTCCCGATCACATGGTTGATCATACTCTAGGTTCCACATGCATGTTTTAGCTGAAGGAAGAATACCTTAAACCTGGGTAGTTGAAACCCGTGGAATGGGTACCATGCAATATGACTTCAAAGGGTCTTCATTTGCTCACCGCACCTCTCCAATCCTATCACTGCTGCGTTTATGCCCCTGTACACATGCTTGATTCTCTTTCGGAGACATAGCAATCCATAGGTTTTAAGATACTTACAAGTCAGGTACATTCTTAGGTGTTTAATATGCGGTGTTGAGTCCATTTCGTTGAGCAAGGAGTAGCTCTTGTCTATTCCATATTTGGCTTAAGGAACTTTATCTGTGCTCATTTCAATCTCTGGTTTTATGCAGCACCCCAACTCACCGTTACTCTTAAGCAAGCATAAGTTGTTTTTCTAAATTTGAGATCCTGTTCTGTTCTGTAATTCAGTTCCTGTGTAGCCAAGTTTCCATTCCGTGTATTACTGATATCTTATGATGTTTGTTTTTCTATGTGACTTATTTCAGTTAGAATCATCATACCTGAATCCACTCATTGTGCTGCTAAGGGCCTGAAGACACAGATTTCATTGCTGCGTGATATTGCTTTGTAAGTGAATACCACAACTTCTTTATCCATTTTTCACTTTCTGCGATGTTGAACTTGTACTGTAAACGAGGTTCTTGTAAACAGAGCCGTTCCAAACTTTGGGGTGGCTGTGTCTTTTTGATTTTAATTTCCCTAAGCTATAGGACCATAAGTGGAAGTGCCCTAGGCTCTGTTGCTTTGTTTTTTAGATGTTTCAGGAAACACCATACACTTCTCCCAGGTGTCTGTTGGCAATTTACATCCCGCCCATCAGCATAACAAGGCTCCCAGTTCTCCATGGCCTGTCCTGCCTTTCTGGATTTTACACTTTTTTCAGATGGCCCTTTTGACCGGGGGGAAGTGAGACTTCATTGTAGTGCAGATTTCCTTTGCAAGCTTGCTTGGTTGGCCAAAAAGGGCGTATGCGTTTTTTCCTGAATATATTCAGGAAAAAACGCATACGCCCTTTTTGGCCAAGTGCATCATTGTGGACGTTCTGCCTCTTTTCCTATGCTTTCAATGCAATTCCAGTCTACCTCCTGAAATCGGTTTCCTGCAATTCTGCCCCGCTTTCAAGTCCTCTTGGCAGCCTTACTTCAGTCTATTTTTGGACGATAGCTGTCATTTATAACTCTGCAGGTTTGTGAATTACAGTGCCCCTGAGCTCCTTTCTTCAACTCGCTTTCTTGTGACCTGGCCGCAACACCGCAGGATGGCTTCAGGCCCTAATCTGGTTCCGGTCCGGCATGATGAGCCTTTGGTTAATTCCTCTTCCTGGTGGGAAATGAGAGTTAAATTTGCCCGTCCAGACACCTCCAGCTAGCCTCTCATTGGTTCTCGCTATTCCTGTTCATCTTCCGCAGAAATTGCAAACTGGGCCAAACAGGAGGTTAAAGGGACTGACTCTCCAAGTGGGGAGAGTGTTAGTAAAGCGTCTGGAATGTTGCACCCGAGTACCAGGGGAGGAATACTGAGACATATTTGAACACGTCTCCCGATCACATGGTTGATCATACTCTAGGTTCCACATGCATGTTTTAGCTGAAGGAAGAATACCTTAAACCTGGGTAGTTGAAACCCGTGGAATGGGTACCATGCAATATGACTTCAAAGGGTCTTCATTTGCTCACCGAACCTCTCCAATCCTATCACTGCTGCGTTTATGCCCCTGTACACATGCTTGATTCTCTTTCGGAGACATAGCAATCCATAGGTTTTAAGATACTTACTAGTCAGGAACATTCTTAGGCGTTTAATATGCGGTGTTGAGTCCATTTCGTTGAGCAAGGAGTAGCTCTTGTCTATTCCATATTTGGCTTAAGGAACTTTATCTGTGCTCATTTCAATCTCTGGTTTTATGCAGCACCCCAACTCACCTTTACCCTTAAGCAAGAATAAGTTGGTTTTCTAAATTTGAGACCCTGTTCTGTTCTGTAATTCAGTTCCTGTGTAGCCAATTTACATTCCGTGTATTACTGATATCTTATGATGTTTCTTTTTCTGTGTGACTTATTTCAGTTAGAATCACCATACCTGAATCCACTCATTGTGCTGCTAAGGGCCTGATGACACAGATTTCCTTGCTGAGTGATATTGCTTTGTAAGTAAATACCACAACTTCTTTATCCATTTTTCACTTTCTGCGATGTTGAACTTGTACTGTAAACGAGGTTCTTGTAAACAGAGCCGTTCCAAACTTTGGGGTGGCTGTGTCTTTTTGATTTTAATTTCTCCAAGCTATAGGACCATAAGTGGAAGTGCCCTAGGCTCTGTTGCTTTGTTTTTTAGATGTTTCAGGAAACACCATACACTTCTCCAGAGTGTCTGTTGGCAATTTACATCCCGCCCATCAGCATAACAAGGCTCCCAGTTCTCCATGGCCTGTCCTGCCTTTCTGGATTTTACACTTTTTTCAGATGGCCCTTTTGACCGGGGGGAAGTGAGACTTCATTGTAGTGCAGATTTCCTTTGCAAGCTTGCTTGGTTGGCCAAAAAGGGCGTATGCGTTTTTTCCTGAATATATTCAGGAAAAAACGCATACGCCCTTTTTGGCCAAGTGCATCATTGTGGACGTTCTGCCTCTTTTCCTATGCTTTCAATGCAATTCCAGTCTACCTCCTGAAATCGGTTTCCTGCAATTCTGCCCCGCTTTCAAGTCCTCTTGGCAGCCTTACTTCAGTCTATTTTTGGACGATAGCTGTCATTTATAACTCTGCAGGTTTGTGAATTACAGTGCCCCTGAGCTCGTTTCTTCAACTCGCTTTCTTTTGAGCTGTCCGCAACACCGCAGGATGGCTTCAGGCCCTAATCTGGTTCCGGTACGGCACGCTGAGCCTTTGGTTATTTCCTCTTCCTGGTGGGAAATGAGAGTTAAATTTGCCCGTCCAGACACCTCCAGCTAGCCTCTCATTGGTTCTCGCTATTCCTGTTCATCTTCCGCAGAAATTGCAAACTGTGCCAAACAGGAGGTTAAAGGCGCTGACTCTCCAAGTGGGGAGAGTGTTAGTAAAGCGTCTGGAATGTTGCACCCGAGTACCAGGGGAGGAAAACTGAGACATATTTGAACACGTCTCCCGATCACATGGTTGACCATACTCTGGGTTCCACATGCATATTTTAGCTGAAGGAAGAATACCTAAAACCTGGGTAGTTGAAACCCGTGGAATGGGTACCATGCAATATGACTTCAAAGGGTCTTCATTTGCTCACCGAACCTCTCCAATCCTATCACTGCTGCGTTTATGCCCCTGTACACATGCTTGATTCTCTTTCGGAGACATAGCAATCCATAGGTTTTAAGATAATTACTAGTCAGGTACATTCTTAGGCGTTTAATATGCAGTGTTGAGTCCATTTCGTTGAGCAAGGAGTAGCTCTTGTCTATTCCATATTTGGCTTAAGGAACTTTATCTGTGCTCATTTCAATCTCTGGTTTTATGCAGCAACCCAACTCACCTTTCCCCTTAAGCAAGCATAAGTTGGTTTTCTAAATTTGAGAACCTGTTCTGTTTTGGAATTCAGTTCCTGTGTAGCCAAGTTTACATTCCGTGTATTAGTGATATCTTATGAGGTTTCTTTTTCTGTGTGACTTATTTCAGTTAGAATCATCGTACCTGAATCTGCTCATTATGCTGCTACGGGCCTGATGACATAGATTTCATTGCTGAGTGATACTGCATTGTACGTAAGTACCACAAGTTCTTCATCCATTTTTCACTTTCTGCGATGTTGAACTTGTACTGTAAACGAGGTTCTTGTAAACAGAGCCGTTCCAAACTTTGGGGTGGCTGTGTCTTTTTGATTTTAATTTCCCTAAGCTATAGGACCATAAGTGGAAGTGCCCTAGGCTCTGTTGCTTTGTTTTTTAGATGTTTCAGGAAACACCATATACTTCTCCCAAGTGTCTGTTGGCAATTTACATCCCGCCCATCAGCATAACAAGGCTCCCAGTTCTCAATGGCCTGTTGCCTTTCTGGATTTTACACTTTTTTCAGATGGCCCTTTTGACCGGGGGGAAGTGAGACTTCATTGTAGTGCAGATTTCCTTTGCAAGCTTGCTTGGTTGGCCAAAAAGGGCGTATGCGTTTTTTCCTGAATATATTCAGGAAAAAACGCATACGCCCTTTTTGGCCAAGTGCATCATTGTGGACGTTCTGCCTCTTTTCCTATGCTTTCAATGCAATTCCAGTCTACCTCCTGAAATCGGTTTCCTGCAATTCTGCCCCGCTTTCAAGTCCTCTTGGCAGCCTTACTTCAGTATATTTTTGGACGATAGCTCTCATTTATAACTCTGCAGGTTTGTGAATTTCAGTGCCCCTGAGCTCCTTTCTTCAACTCGCTTTCTTGTGACCTGGCCGCAACACCGCAGGATGGCTTCAGGCCCTAATCTGGTTCCGGCACGGCACGCTGAGCCTTTGGTTAATTCCTCTTCCTGGTGGGAAATGAGAGTTAAATTTGCCCGTCCAGACACCTCCAGCTAGTCTCTCATTGGTTCTCGCTATTTCTGTTCATCTTCCGCAGAAATTGCAAACTGGGCCAAACAGGAGGTTAAAGGGACTGACTCTCCAAGTCGGGAGAGTGTTAGTAAAGCGTCTGGAATGTTGCACCCGAGTACCAGGGTACGAAAACTGAGACATATTTGAACACGTCTCCCGATCACATGGTTGATCATACTCTAGGTTCCACATGCATGTTTTAGCTGAAGGAAGAATACCTTAAACCTGGGTAGTTGAAACCCGTGGAATGGGTACCATGTAATATGACTTCAAAGGGTCTTCATTTGCTCACCGAACCTCTCCAATCCTATCACTGCTGCGTTTATGCCCCTGTACACATGCTTGATTCTCTTTCGGAGACATAGCAATCCATAGGTTTTAAGATACTTACTAGTCAGGTACATTCTTAGGCGGTTAATATGGGGTGTTGAGTGCATTTCGTTGAGCAAGGAGTAGCTCTTGTCTATTCCATATTTGGCTTAAGGAACTTTATCTGTGCTCATTTCAATCTCTGGTTTTATGCAGCACCCCAACTCACCTTTACCCTTAAGCAAGCATAAGTTGGTTTTCTAAATTTGAGTCCCTGTTCTGTTCTGTAATTCAGTTCCTGTGTAGCCAAGTTTACATTCCGTGTATTACTGATATCTTATGATGTTTCTTTTTCTGTGTGACTTACTTCAGTTAGAATCATCATACCTGAATCCACTCATTGTGCTGCTAAGGGCCTGATGACACAGATTTCATTGCTGAGTGATATTGCTTTGTAAGTAAATACCACAACTTCTTTATCCATTTTTCACTTTCTGCGATGTTGAACTTGTACTGTAAACGAGGTTCTTGTAAACAGAGCCGTTCCAAACTTTGGGGTGGCTGTGTCTTTTTGATTTTAATTTCCCTAAGCTATAGGACCATAAGTGGAAGTGCCCTAGGCTCTGTTGCTTTGTTTTTTAGATGTTTCAGGAAACACCATACACTTCTCCCGAGTGTCTGTTGGCAATTTACATCCCGCCCATCAGCATAACAAGGCTCCCAGTTCTCCATGGCCTGTCCTGCCTTTCTGGATTTTACACTTTTTTCAGATGGCCCTTTTGACCGGGGGGAAGTGAGACTTCATTGTAGTGCAGATTTCCTTTGCAAGCTTGCTTGGTTGGCCAAAAAGGGCGTATGCGTTTTTTCCTGAATATATTCAGGAAAAAACGCATACGCCCTTTTTGGCCAAGTGCATCATTGTGGACGTTCTGCCTCTTTTCCTATGCTTTCAATGCAATTCCAGTCTACCTCCTGAAATCGGTTTCCTGCAATTCTGCCCCGCTTTCAAGTCCTCTTGGCAGCCTTACTTCAGTCTATTTTTGGACGATAGCTGTCATTTATAACTCTGCAGGTTTGTGAATTACAGTGCCCCTGAGCTCCTTTATTCAACTCGCTTTCCTGTGACCTGGCCGCAACACCGCAGGATGGCTTCAGGCCCTAATCTGGTTCCGGCCCGGCATGCTGAGCCTTTGGTTAATTCCTCTTCCTGGTGGGAAATGAGAGTTAAATTTGCCCGTCCAGACACCTCCAGCTAGCCTCTCATTGGTTCTCGCTATTCCTGTTCATCTTCCGCAGAAATTGCAAACTGGGCCAAACAGGAGGTTAAAGGGACTGACTCTCCAAGTGGGGAGAGTGTTAGTAAAGCGTCTGGAATGTTGCACCCGAGTACCAGGGGAGGAAAACTGAGACATATTTGAACACGTCTCCCGATCACATGGTTGATCATACTCTAGGTTCCACATGCATGTTTTAGCTGAAGGAAGAATACCTTAAACCTGGGTAGTTGAAACCCGTGGAATGGGTACCATGCAATATGAATTCAAAGGGTCTTCATTTGCTCACCGAACCTCTCCAATCCTATCACTGCTGCGTTTATGCCCCTGTACACATGCTTGATTCTCTTTTGGAGACATAGCAATCCATAGGTTTTAAGATACTTACTAGTCAGGTACATTCTTAGGCGTTTAATATGCGGTGTTGAGTCCATTTCGTTGAGCAAGGAGTAGCTCTTGTCTATTCCATATTTGGCTTAAGGAACTTTATCTGTGCTCATTTCAATCTCTGGTTTTATGCAGCACCCCAACTCACCTTTACCCTTAAGCAAGCATAAGTTGTTTTTCTAAATTTGAGACCCTGTTCTGTTCTGTAATTCAGTTCCTGTGTAGCCAAGTTTCCATTCCGTGTATTACTGATATCTTATGATGTTTCTTTTTCTGTGTGACTTATTTCAGTTAGAATCATCATACCTGAATCCACTCATTGTGCTGCTAAGGGCCTGATGACATAGATTTCATTGCTGAGTGATATTGTTTTGTAAGTGAATACCACAACTTCTTTATCCATTTTTCACTTTCTGCGATGTTGAACTTGTACTGTAAACGAGGTTCTTGTAAACAGAGCCGTTCCAAACTTTGGGGTGGCTGTGTCTTTTTGATTTTAATTTCCCTAAGCTATAGGACCATAAGTGGAAGTGCCCTAGGCTCTGTTGCTTTGTTTTTTAGATGTTTCAGGAAACACCATACACTTCTCCCAAGTGTCTGTTGGCAATTTACATCCCACCCATCAGCATAACAAGGCTCCCAGTTCTCCATGGCCTGTCCTGCCTTTCTGGATTTTACACTTTTTTCAGATGGCCCTTTTGACCGGGGGGAAGTGAGACTTCATTGTAGTGCAGATTTCCTTTGCAAGCTTGCTTGGTTGGCCAAAAAGTGCGTATGCGTTTTTTCCTGAATATATTCAGGAAAAAACGCATACGCCCTTTTTGGCCAAGTGCATCATTGTGGACGTTCTGCCTCTTTTCCTATGCTTTCAATGCAATTCCAGTCTACCTCCTGAAATCGGTTTCCTGCAATTCTGCCCCGCTTTCAAGTCCTCTTGGCAGCCTTACTTCAGTCTATTTTTGGACGATAGCTGTCATTTATAACTCTGCAGGTTTGTGAATTACAGTGCCCCTGAGCTCCTTTCTTCAACTCGCTTTCTTGTGACCTGGCCGCAACACCGCAGGATGGCTTCAGGCCCTAATCTGGTTCCGGCCCGGCATGCTGAGCCTTTGGTTAATTCCTCTTCCTGGTGGGAAATGAGAGTTAAATTTGCCCGTCCAGACACCTCCAGCTAGCCTCTCATTGGTTCTCGCTATTCCTGTTCATCTTCCGCAGAAATTGCAAACTGGGCCAAACAGGAGGTTAAAGGCGCTGACTCTCCAAGTGGGGAGAGTGTTAGTAAAGCGTCTGGAATGTTGCACCCGAGTACCAGGGGAGGAAAACTGAGACATATTTGAACACGTCTCCCGTTCACATGGTTGATCATACTTGGGTTCCACATGCATGTTTTAGCTGAAGGAAGAATACCTTAAACCTGGAGAGTTGAGACCCGTGTAATGGGTACCATGCAATATGACTTCAAAGGGTCTTCATTTGCTCACCGAACCTCTCCAATCCTATCACTGCTGCGTTTATGGCCCCGTACACATGCTTGATTCTCTTTCGGAGACATAGCAATCCATAGGTTTTAAGATACTTACTAGTCAGGTACATTCTTAGGCGTTTAATATGCGGTGTTGAGTCCATTTCGTTGAGCAAGGAGTAGCTCTTGTCTATTCCATATTTGGCTTAAGGAACTTTATCTGTGCTCATTTCAATCTCTGGTTTTATGCAGCACCCCAACTCACCTTTACCCTTAAGCAAGCATAAGTTGTTTTTCTAAATTTGAGACCCTGTTCTGTTCTGTAATTCAGTTCCTGTGTAGCCAAGTTTCCATTCCGTGTATTACTGATATCTTATGATGTTTCTTTTTCTGTGTGACTTATTTCAGTTAGAATCATAATACCTGAATCCACTCATTGTGCTGCTAAGGGCCTGATGACATAGATTTCATTGCTGAGTGATATTGCTTTGTAAGTGAATACCACAACTTCTTTATCCATTTTTCACTTTCTGCAATGTTGAACTTGTACTGTAAACGAGGTTCTTGTAAACAGAGCCGTTCCAAACTTTGGGGTGGCTGTGTCTTTTTGATTTTAATTTCCCTAAGCTATAGGACCATAAGTGGAAGTGCCCTAGGCTCTGTTGCTTTGTTTTTTAGATGTTTCAGGAAACACCATACACTTCTCCCAAGTGTCTGTTGGCAATTTACATCCCGCCCATCAGCATAACAAGGCTCCCAGTTCTCCATGGCCTGTCCTGCCTTTCTGGATTTTACACTTTTTTCAGATGGCCCTTTTGACCGGGGGGAAGTGAGACTTCATTGTAGTGCAGATTTCCTTTGCAAGCTTGCTTGGTTGGCCAAAAAGGGCGTATGCGTTTTTTCCTGAATATATTCAGGAAAAAACGCATACGCCCTTTTTGGCCAAGTGCATCATTGTGGACGTTCTGCCTCTTTTCCTATGCTTTCAATGCAATTCCAGTCTACCTCCTGAAATCGGTTTCCTGCAATTCTGCCCCGCTTTCAAGTCCTCTTGGCAGCCTTACTTCAGTCTATTTTTGGACGATAGCTGTCATTTATAACTCTGCAGGTTTGTGAATTACAGTGCCCCTGAGCTCCTTTCTTCAACTCGCTTTCTTGTGACCTGGCCGCAACACCGCAGGATGGCTTCAGGCCCTAATCTGGTTCCGGCCCGGCATGCTGAGCCTTTGGTTAATTCCTCTTCCTGGTGGGAAATGAGAGTTAAATTTGCCCGTCCAGACACCTCCAGCTAGCCTCTCATTGGTTCTCGCTATTCCTGTTCATCTTCCGCAGAAATTGCAAACTGGGCCAAACAGGAGGTTAAAGGCGCTGACTCTCCAAGTGGGGAGAGTGTTAGTAAAGCGTCTGGAATGTTGCACCCGAGTACCAGGGGAGGAAAACTGAGACATATTTGAACACGTCTCCCGTTCACATGGTTGATCATACTTGGGTTCCACATGCATGTTTTAGCTGAAGGAAGAATACCTTAAACCTGGGTAGTTGAGACCCGTGGAATGGGTACCATGCAATATGACTTCAAAGGGTCTTCATTTGCTCACCGAACCTCTCCAATCCTATCACTGCTGCGTTTATGCCCCTGTACACATGCTTGATTCTCTTTCGGAGACATAGCAATCCATAGGTTTTAAGATACTTACTAGTCAGGTACATTCTTAGGCGTTTAATATGCGGTGTTGAGTCCATTTCGTTGAGCAAGGAGTAGCTCTTGTCTATTCCATATTTGACTTAAGGAACTTTATCTGTGCTCATTTCAATCTCTGGTTTTATGCAGCACCCCAACTCACCTTTACCCTTAAGCAAGCATAAGTTGGTTTTCTAAATTTGAGACCCTGTTCTGTTCTGTAATTCAGTTCCTGTGTAGCCAAGTTTTCATTCCGTGTATTACTGATATCTTATGATGTTTCTTTTTCTGTGTGACTTATTTCAGTTAGAATCATCATACCTGAATCCACTCATTGTGCTGCTAAGGGCCTGATGACATAGATTTCATTGCTGAGTGATATTGCTTTGTAAGTGAATACCACAACTTCTTTATCCATTTTTCACTTTCTGCGATGTTGAACTTGTACTGTAAACGAGGTTCTTGTAAACAGAGCCGTTCCAAACTTTGGGGTGGCTGTGTCTTTTTGATTTTAATTTCCCTAAGCTATAGGACCATAAGTGGAAGTGCCCTAGGCTCTGTTGCTTTGTTTTTTAGATGTTTCAGGAAACACCATACACTTCTCCCGAGTGTCTGTTGGCAATTTACATCCCGCCCATCAGCATAACAAGGCTCCCAGTTCTCCATGGCCTGTCCTGCCTTTCTGGATTTTACACTTTTTTCAGATGGCCCTTTTGACCGGGGGGAAGTGAGACTTCATTGTAGTGCAGATTTCCTTTGCAAGCTTGCTTGGTTGGCCAAAAAGTGCGTATGCGTTTTTTCCTGAATATATTCAGGAAAAAACGCATACGCCCTTTTTGGCCAAGTGCATCATTGTGGACGTTCTGCCTCTTTTCCTATGCTTTCAATGCAATTCCAGTCTACCTCCTGAAATCGGTTTCCTGCAATTCTGCCCCGCTTTCAAGTCCTCTTGGCAGCCTTACTTCAGTCTATTTTTGGACGATAGCTGTCATTTATAACTCTGCAGGTTTGTGAATTACAGTGCCCCTGAGCTCCTTTCTTCAACTCGCTTTCCTGTGACCTGGCCGCAACACCGCAGGATGGCTTCAGGCCCTAATCTGGTTCCGGCAAGGCATGCTGAGCCTTTGGTTAATTCCTCTTCCTGGTGGGAAATGAGAGTTAAATTTGCCCGTCCAGACACCTCCAGCTAGCCTCTCATTGGTTCTCGCTATTCCTGTTCATCTTCCGCAGAAATTGCAAACTGGGCCAAACAGGAGGTTAAAGGGACTGACTCTCCAAGTGGGGAGAGTGTTAGTAAAGCGTCTGGAATGTTGCACCCGAGTACCAGGGGAGGAAAACTGAGACATATTTGAACACGTCTCCCGATCACATGGTTGATCATACTCTAGGTTCCACATGCATGTTTTAGCTGAAGGAAGAATACCTTAAACCTGGGTAGTTGAGACCCGTGGAATGGGTACCATGCAATATGACTTCAAAGGGTCTTCATTTGCTCACCGAACCTCTCCAATCCTATCACTGCTGCGTTTATGCCCCTGTACACATGCTTGATTCTCTTTCGGAGACATAGCAATCCATAGGTTTTAAGATACTTACTAGTCAGGTACATTCTTAGGCGTTTAATATGCGGTGTTGAGTCCATTTCGTTGAGCAAGGAGTAGCTCTTGTCTATTCCATATTTGGCTTAAGGAACTTTATCTGTGCTCATTTCAATCTCTGGTTTTATGCAGCACCCCAACTCACCTTTACCCTTAAGCAAGCATAAGTTGTTTTTCTAAATTTGAGACCCTGTTCTGTTCTGTAATTCAGTTCCTGTGTAGCCAAGTTTCCATTCCGTGTATTACTGATATCTTATGATGTTTCTTTTTCTGTGTGACTTTTTTCAGTTAGAATCATCATACCTGAATCCACTCATTGTGCTGCTAAGGGCCTGATGACATAGATTTCATTGCTGAGTGATATTGCTTTGTAAGTGAATACCACAACTTCTTTATCCATTTTTCACTTTCTGCGATGTTGAACTTGTACTGTAAACGAGGTTCTTGTAAACAGAGCCGTTCCAAACTTTGGGGTGGCTGTGTCTTTTTGATTTTAATTTCCCTAAGCTATAGGACCATAAGTGGACGTGCCCTAGGCTCTGTTGCTTTGTTTTTTAGATGTTTCAGGAAACACCATACACTTCTCCCAAGTGTCTGTTGGCAATTTACATCCCACCCATCAGCATAACAAGGCTCCCAGTTCTCCATGGCCTGTTGCCTTTCTGGATTTTACACTTTTTTCAGATGGCCCTTTTGACCGGGGGGAAGTGAGACTTCATTGTAGTGCAGATTTCCTTTGCAAGCTTGCTTGGTTGGCCAAAAAGTGCGTATGCGTTTTTTCCTGAATATATTCAGGAAAAAACGCATACGCCCTTTTTGGCCAAGTGCATCATTGTGGACGTTCTGCCTCTTTTCCTATGCTTTCAATGCAATTCCAGTCTACCTCCTGAAATCGGTTTCCTGCAATTCTGCCCCGCTTTCAAGTCCTCTTGGCAGCCTTACTTCAGTCTATTTTTGGACGATAGCTGTCATTTATAACTCTGCAGGTTTGTGAATTACAGTGCCCCTGAGCTCCTTTCTTCAACTCGCTTTCTTGTGACCTGGCCGCAACACCACAGGATGGCTTCAGGCCCTAATCTGGTTCCGGCCCGGCATGCTGAGCCTTTGGTTAATTCCTCTTCCTGGTGGGAAATGAGAGTTAAATTTGCCCGTCCAGACACCTCCAGCTAGCCTCTCATTGGTTCTCGCTATTCCTGTTCATCTTCCGCAGAAATTGCAAACTGGGCCAAACAGGAGGTTAAAGGCGCTGACTCTCCAAGTGGGGAGAGTGTTAGTAAAGCGTCTGGAATGTTGCACCCGAGTACCAGGGGAGGAAAACTGAGACATATTTGAACACGTCTCCCGTTCACATGGTTGATCATACTTGGGTTCCACATGCATGTTTTAGCTGAAGGAAGAATACCTTAAACCTGGAGAGTTGAGACCCGTGTAATGGGTACCATGCAATATGACTTCAAAGGGTCTTCATTTGCTCACCGAACCTCTCCAATCCTATCACTGCTGCGTTTATGCCCCTGTACACATGCTTGATTCTCTTTCGGAGACATAGCAATCCATAGGTTTTAAGATACTTACTAGTCAGGTACATTCTTAGGCGTTTAATATGCGGTGTTGAGTCCATTTCGTTGAGCAAGGAGTAGCTCTTGTCTATTCCATATTTGGCTTAAGGAACTTTATCTGTGCTCATTTCAATCTCTGGTTTTATGCAGCACCCCAACTCACCTTTACCCTTAAGCAAGCATAAGTTGTTTTTCTAAATTTGAGACCCTGTTCTGTTCTGTAATTCAGTTCCTGTGTAGCCAAGTTTCCATTCCGTGTATTACTGATATCTTATGATGTTTCTTTTTCTGTGTGACTTATTTCAGTTAGAATCATCATACCTGAATCCACTCATTGTGCTGCTAAGGGCCTGATGACATAGATTTCATTGCTGAGTGATATTGCTTTGTTAGTGAATACCACAACTTCTTTATCCATTTTTCACTTTCTGCGATGTTGAACTTGTACTGTAAACGAGGTTCTTGTAAACAGAGCCGTTCCAAACTTTGGGGTGGCTGTGTCTTTTTGATTTTAATTTCCCTAAGCTATAGGACCATAAGTGGAAGTGCCCTAGGCTCTGTTGCTTTGTTTTTTAGATGTTTCAGGAAACACCATACACTTCACCCAAGTGTCTGTTGGCAATTTACATCCCACCCATCAGCATAACAAGGCTCCCAGTTCTCCATGGCCTGTTGCCTTTCTGGATTTTACACTTTTTTCAGATGGCCCTTTTGACCGGGAGGAAGTGAGACTTCATTGTAGTGCAGATTTCCTTTGCAAGCTTGCTTGGTTGGCCAAAAAGGGCGTATGCGTTTTTTCCTGAATATATTCAGGAAAAAACGCATACGCCCTTTTTGGCCAAGTGCATCATTGTGGACGTTCTGCCTCTTTTCCTATGCTTTCAATGCAATTCCAGTCTACCTCCTGAAATCGGTTTCCTGCAATTCTGCCCCGCTTTCAAGTCCTCTTGGCAGCCTTACTTCAGTCTATTTTTGGACGATAGCTGTCATTTATAACTCTGCAGGTTTGTGAATTACAGTGCCCCTGAGCTCCTTTCTTCAACTCGCTTTCTTGTGACCTGGCCGCAACACCGCAGGATGGCTTCAGGCCCTAATCTGGTTCCGGCCCGGCATGCTGAGCCTTTGGTTAATTCCTCTTCCTGGTGGGAAATGAGAGTTAAATTTGCCCGTCCAGACACCTCCAGCTAGCCTCTCATTGGTTCTCGCTATTCCTGTTCATCTTCCGCAGAAATTGCAAACTGGGCCAAACAGGAGGTTAAAGGCGCTGACTCTCCAAGTGGGGAGAGTGTTAGTAAAGCGTCTGGAATGTTGCACCCGAGTACCAGGGGAGGAAAACTGAGACATATTTGAACACGTCTCCCGTTCACATGGTTGATCATACTTGGGTTCCACATGCATGTTTTAGCTGAAGGAAGAAGACCTTAAACCTGGGTAGTTGAGACCCGTGGAATGGGTACCATGCAATATGACTTCAAAGGGTCTTCATTTGTTCACCGAACCTCTCCAATCCTATCACTGCTGCGTTTATGCCCCTGTACACATGCTTGATTCTCTTTTGGAGACATAGCAATCCATAGGTTTTATGATACTTACTAGTCAGGTACATTCATAGGCGTTTAATATGCGGTGTTGAGTCCATTTCGTTGAGCAAGGAGTAGCTCTTGTCTATTTCATATTTGACTTAAGGAACTTTATCTGTGCTCATTTCAATCTCTGGTTTTATGCAGCACCCCAACTCACCTTTACCCTTAAGCAAGCATAAGTTGGTTTTCTAAATTTGAGACCCTGTTCTGTTCTGTAATTCAGTTCCTGTGTAGCCAAGTTTCCATTCCGTGTATTACTGATATCTTATGATGTTTCTTTTTCTGTGTGACTTATTTCAGTTAGAATCATCATACCTGAATCCACTCATTGTGCTGCTAAGGGCCTGATGACACAGATTTTATTGCTGAGTGATATTGCTTTGTAAGTAAATACCACAACTTCTTTATCCATTTTTCACTTTCTGCGATGTTGAACTTGTACTGTAAACGAGGTTCTTGTAAACAGAGCCGTTCCAAACTTTGGGGTGGCTGTGTCTTTTTGATTTTAATTTCCCTAAGCTATAGGACCATAAGTGGAAGTGCCCTAGGTTCTGTTGCTTTGTTTTTTAGATGTTTCAGGAAACACCATACACTTCTCCCGAGTGGTTGTTGGCAATTTACATCCCGCCCATCAGCATAACAAGGCTCCCAGTTCTCCATGGCCTGTCCTGCCTTTCTGGATTTTACACTTTTTTCAGATGGCCCTTTTGACCGGGGGGAAGTGAGACTTCATTGTAGTGCAGATTTCCTTTGCAAGCTTGCTTGGTTGGCCAAAAAGGGCGTATGCGTTTTTTCCTGAATATATTCAGGAAAAAACGCATACGCCCTTTTTGGCCAAGTGCATCATTGTGGACGTTCTGCCTCTTTTCCTATGCTTTCAATGCAATTCCAGTCTACCTCCTGAAATCGGGTTCCTGCAATTCTGCCCCGCTTTCAAGTCCTCTTGGCAGCCTTACTTCAGTCTATTTTTGGACGATAGCTGTCATTTATAACTCTGCAGGTTTGTGAATTACAGTGCCCCTGAGCTCCTTTCTTCAACTCGCTTTCCTGTGACCTGGCCGCAACACCGCAGGATGGCTTCAGGCCCTAATCTGGTTCCGGCCCGGCATGCTGAGCCTTTGGTTAATTCCTCTTCCTGGTGAGAAATGAGAGTTAAATTTGCCCGTCCAGACACCTCCAGCTAGTCTCTCATTGGTTCTCGCTATTCCTGTTCATCTTCCGCAGAAATTGCAAACTGGGCCAAACAGGAGGTTAAAGGGACTGACTCTCCAAGTGGGGAGAGTGTTAGTAAAGCGTCTGGAATGTTGCACCCGAGTACCAGGGGAGGAAAACTGAGACATATTTGAACACGTCTCCCGATCACATGGTTGATCATACTGTAGGTTCCACATGCATGTTTTAGCTGAAGGAAGAATACCTTAAACCTTGGTAGTTGAAACCCGTGGAATGGGTACCATGCAATATGACTTCAAAGTGTCTTCATTTGCTCACCGAACCTCTCCAATCCTATCACTGCTGCGTTTATGCCCCTGTACACATGCTTGATTCTCTTTCGGAGACATAGCAATCCATACGTTTTAAGATACTTACAAGTCAGGTACATTCTTAGGCGTTTAATATGCGGTGTTGAGTCCATTTCGTTGAGCAAGGAGTAGCTCTTGTCTATTCCATATTTGGCTTAAGGAACTTTATCTGTGCTCATTTCAATCTCTGGTTTTATGCAGCACCCCAACTCACCTTTACCCTTAAGCAAGCATAAGTTGTTTTTCTAAATTTGAGACCCTGTTCTGTTTTGGAATTCAGTTCCTGTGTAGCCAAGTTTACATTCCGTGTATTACTGATATCTTATGATGTTTCTTTTTCTGTGTGACTTATTTCAGTTAGAATCATCATACCTGAATCCACTCATTGTGCTGCTAAGGGCCTGATGACATAGATTTCATTGCTGAGTGATATTGCTTTGTAAGTGAATACCACAACTTCTTTATCCATTTTTCACTTTCTGCGATGTTGAACTTGTACTGTAAACGAGGTTCTTGTAAACAGAGCCATTCCAAACTTTGGGGTGGCTGTGTCTTTTTGATTTTAATTTCCCTAAGCTATAGGACCATAAGTGGAAGTGCCCTAGGCTCTGTTGCTTTGTTTTTTAGATGTTTCAGGAAACACCATACACTTCTCCCAAGTGTCTGTTGGCAATTTACATCCCACCCATCAGCATAACAAGGCTCCCAGTTCTCCATGGCCTGTTGCCTTTCTGGATTTTACCCTTTTTTCAGATGGCCCTTTTGACCGGGGGGAAGTGAGACTTCATTGTAGTGCAGATTTCCTTTGCAAGCTTGCTTGGTTGGCCAAAAAGTGCGTATGCGTTTTTTCCTGAATATATTCAGGAAAAAACGCATACGCCCTTTTTGGCCAAGTGCATCATTGTGGACGTTCTGCCTCTTTTCCTATGCTTTCAATGCAATTCCAGTCTACCTCCTGAAATCGGTTTCCTGCAATTCTGCCCCGCTTTCAAGTCCTCTTGGCAGCCTTACTTCAGTCTATTTTTGGACGATAGCTGTCATTTATAACTCTGCAGGTTTGTGAATTACAGTGCCCCTGAGCTCCTTTCTTCAACTCGCTTTCTTGTGACCTGGCCGCAACACCGCAGGATGGCTTCAGGCCCTAATCTGGTTCCGGCCCGGCATGCTGAGCCTTTGGTTAATTCCTCTTCCTGGTGGGAAATGAGAGTTAAATTTGCCCGTCCAGACACCTCCAGCTAGTCTCTCATTGGTTCTCGCTATTCCTGTTCATCTTCCGCAGAAATTGCAAACTGGGCCAAACAGGAGGTTAAAGGCGCTGACTCTCCAAGTGGGGAGAGTGTTAGTAAAGCTTCTGGAATGTTGCACCTGAGTACCAGGGGAGGAAAACTGAGACATATTTGAACACGTCTCCCGTTCACATGGTTGATCATACTTGGGTTCCACATGCATGTTTTAGCTGAAGGAAGAATACCTTAAACCTGGAGAGTTGAGACCCGTGTAATGGGTACCATGCAATATGACTTCAAAGGGTCTTCATTTGCTCACCAAACCTCTCCAATCCTATCACTGCTGCGTTTATGCCCCTGTACACATGCTTGATTCTCTTTTGGAGACATAGCAATCCATAGGTTTTACGATACTTACTAGTCAGGTACATTCTTAGGCGTTTAATATGCGGTGTTGAGTCCATTTCGTTGAGCAAGGAGTAGCTCTTGTCTATTTCATATTTGACTTAAGGAACTTTATCTGTGCTCATTTCAATCTCTGGTTTTATGCAGCACCCCAACTCACCTTTACCCTTAAGCAAGCATAAGTTGGTTTTCTAAATTTGAGACCCTGTTCTGTTCTGTAATTCAGTTCCTGTGTAGCCAAGTTTACATTCCGTGTATTACTGATATCTTATGATGTTTCTTTTTCTGTGTGACTTATTTCAGTTAGAATCATCATACCTGAATCCACTCATTGTGATGCTAAGGGCCTGATGACATAGATTTCATTGCTGAGTGATATTGCTTTGTAAGTAAATACCACAACTTCTTTATCCATTTTTCACTTTCTGCGATGTTGAACTTGTACTGTAAACGAGGTTCTTGTAAACAGAGGCGTCCCAAACTTTGGGGTGGCTGTGTCTTTTTGATTTTAATTTCCCTAAGCTATAGGACCATAAGTGGAAGTGCCCTAGGCTCTGTTGCTTTGTTTTTTAAATGTTTCAGGAAACACCATACACTTCTCCCGAGTGTCTGTTGGCAATTTACATCCCGCCCATCAGCATAACAAGGCTCCCAGTTCTCCATGGCCTGTCCTGCCTTTCTGGATTTTACACTTTTTTCAGATGGCCCTTTTGACCGGGAGGAAGTGAGACTTCATTGTAGTGCAGATTTCCTTTGCAAGCTTGCTTGGTTGGCCAAAAAGGGCGTATGCGTTTTTTCCTGAATATATTCAGGAAAAAACGCATACGCCCTTTTTGGCCAAGTGCATCATTGTGGACGTTCTGCCTCTTTTCCTATGCTTTCAATGCAATTCCAGTCTACCTCCTGAAATCGGTTTCCTGCAATTCTGCCCCGCTTTCAAGTCCTCTTGGCAGGCTTACTTCAGTCTATTTTTGGACGATAGCTGTCATTTATAACTCTGCAGGTTTGTGAATTACAGTGCCCCTGAGCTCCTTTCTTCAACTCGCATTCTTGTGACCTGGCCGCAACACCACAGGATGGCTTCAGGCCCTAATCTGGTTCCGGACCGGCATGCTGAGCCTTTGGTTACTTCCTCTTCCTGGTGGGAAATGAGAGTTAAATTTGCCCGTCCAGACACCTCCAGCTAGCCTCTCATTGGTTCTCGCTATTCCTGTTCATCTTCCGCAGAAATTGCAAACTGGGCCAAACAGGAGGTTAAAGGGACTGACTCTCCAAGTGGGGAGAGTGTTAGTAAAGCGTCTGGAATGTTGCACCCGAGTACCAGGGGAGGAAAACTGAGACATATTTGAACACGTCTCCCGTTCACATGGTTGATCATACTTGGGTTCCACATGCATGTTTTAGCTGAAGGAAGAATACCTTAAACCTGGAGAGTTGAGACCCGTGTAATGGGTACCATGCAATATGACTTCAAAGTGTCTTCATTTGCTCACCGAACCTCTCCAATCCTATCACTGCTGCGTTTATGCCCCTGTACACATGCTTGATTCTCTTTTGGAGACATAGCAATCCATAGGTTTTAAGATACTTACAAGTCAGGTACATTCTTAGGCGTTTAATATGCGGTGTTGAGTCCATTTCGTTGAGCAAGGAGTAGCTCTTGTCTATTCCATATTTGGCTTAAGGAACTTTATCTGTGCTCATTTCAATCTCTGGTTTTACGCAGCACCCCAACTCACCTTTACCCTTAAGCAAGCATAAGTTGTTTTTCTAAATTTGAGACCCTGTTCTGTTCTGTAATTCAGTTCCTGTGTAGCCAAGTTTCCATTCCGTGTATTACTGATATCTTATGATGTTTCTTTTTCTGTGTGACTTATTTCAGTTAGAATCATCATACCTGAATCCACTCGTTGTACTGCTAAGGGCCTGATGACATAGATTTCATTGCTGAGTGATATTGCTTTGTAAGTGAATACCACAACTTCTTTATCCATTTTTCACTTTCTGCGATGTTGAACTTGTACTGTAAACGAGGTTCTTGTAAACAGAGCCATTCCAAACTTTGGGGTGGCTGTGTCTTTTTGATTTTAATTTCCCTAAGCTATAGGACCATAAGTGGAAGTGCCCTAGGCTCTGTTGCTTTGTTTTTTAGATGTTTCAGGAAACACCATACACTTCTCCCCAGTGTCTGTTGGCAATTTACATCCCGCCCATCAGCATAACAAGGCTCCCAGTTCTCCATGGCCTGTCCTGCCTTTCTGGATTTTACACTTTTTTCAGATGGCCCTTTTGACCGGGGGGAAGTGAGACTTCATTGTAGTGCAGATTTCCTTTGCAAGCTTGCTTGGTTGGCCAAAAAGGGCGTATGCGTTTTTTCCTGAATATATTCAGGAAAAAACGCATACGCCCTTTTTGGCCAAGTGCATCATTGTGGACGTTCTGCCTCTTTTCCTATGCTTTCAATGCAATTCCAGTCTACCTCCTGAAATCGGTTTCCTGCAATTCTGCCCCGCTTTCAAGTCCTCTTGGCAGCCTTACTTCAGTCTATTTTTGGACGATAGCTGTCATTTATAACTCTGCAGGTTTGTGAATTACAGTGCCCCTGAGCTCCTTTCTTCAACTCGCATTCTTGTGACCTGGCCGCAACACCACAGGATGGCTTCAGGCCCTAATCTGGTTCCGGACAGGCATGCTGAGCCTTTGGTTAATTCCTCTTCCTGGTGGGAAATGAGAGTTAAATTTGCCCGTCCAGACACCTCCAGCTAGCCTCTCATTGGTTCTCGCTATTCCTGTTCATCTTCCGCAGAAATTGCAAACTGGGCCAAACAGGAGGTTAAAGGGACTGACTCTCCAAGTGGGGAGAGTGTTAGTAAAGCGTCTGGAATGTTGCACCCGAGTACCAGGGGAGGAAAACTGAGACATATTTGAACACGTCTCCCGTTCACATGGTTGATCATACTTGGGTTCCACATGCATGTTTTAGCTGAAGGAAGAATACCTTAAACCTGGAGAGTTGAGACCCGTGTAATGGGTACCATGCAATATGACTTCAAAGGGTCTTCATTTGCTCACCGAACCTCCCCAATCCTATCACTGCTGCGTTTATGCCCCTGTACACATGCTTGATTCTCTTTTGGAGACATAGCAATCCATAGGTTTTACGATACTTACTAGTCAGGTACATTCTTAGGCGTTTAATATGCGGTGTTGAGTCCATTTCGTTGAGCAAGGAGTAGCTCTTGTCTATTTCATATTTGACTTAAGGAACTTTATCTGTGTTCATTTCAATCTCTGGTTTTATGCAGCACCCCAACTCACCTTTACCCTTAAGCAAGCATAAGTTGGTTTTCTAAATTTGAGATCCTGTTCTGTTCTGTAATTCAGTTCCTGTGTAGCCAAGTTTCCATTCCGTGTATTACTGATATCTTATGATGTTTCTTTTTCTGTGTGACTTATTTCAGTTAGAATCATCATACCTGAATCCACTCATTGTGATGCTAAGGGCCTGATGACATAGATTTCATTGCTGAGTGATATTGCTTTGTAAGTAAATACCACAACTTCTTTATCCATTTTTCACTTTCTGCGATGTTGAACTTGTACTGTAAACGAGGTTCTTGTAAACAGAGGCGTCCCAAACTTTGGGGTGGCTGTGTCTTTTTGATTTTAATTTCCCTAAGCTATAGGACCATAAGTGGCAGTGCCCTAGGCTCTGTTGCTTTGTTTTTTAGATGTATCAGGAAACACCATACATTTCTCCGGAGTGTCTGTTGGCAATTTACATCCCGCCCATCAGCATAACAAGGCTCCCAGTTCTCCATGGCCTGTCCTGCCTTTCTGGATTTTACACTTTTTTCAGATGGCCCTTTTGACCGGGGGAAGTGAGACTTCATTGTAGTGCAGATTTCTTTGCAAGCTTGCTTGGTTGGCCAAAAAGGGCGTATGCGTTTTTTCCTGAATATATTCAGGAAAAAACGCATACGCCCTTTTTGGCCAAGTGCATCATTGTGGACGTTCTGCCTCTTTTCCTATGCTTTCAATGCAATTCCAGTCTACCTCCTGAAATCGGTTTCCTGCAATTCTGCCCCGCTTTCAAGTCCTCTTGGCAGCCTTACTTCAGTCTATTTTTGGATGATAGCTGTCATTTATAACTCTGCAGGTTTGTGAATTACAGTGCCCCTGAGCTCCTTTCTTCAACTCGCTTTCTTGTGACCTGGCCGCAACACCGCAGGATGGCTTCAGGCCCTAATCTGGTTCCGGCCCGGCATGCTGAGCCTTTGGTTAATTCCTCTTCCTGGTGGGAAATGAGAGTTAAATTTGCCCGTCCAGACACCTCCAGCTAGCCTCTCATTGGTTCTCGCTATTCCTGTTCATCTTCCGCAGAAATTGCAAACTGGGCCAAACAGGAGGTTAAAGGGACTGACTCTCCAAGTGGGGAGAGTGTTAGTAAAGCGTCTGGAATGTTGCACCCGAGTACCAGGGGAGGAAAACTGAGACATATTTGAACACGTCTCCCGATCACATGGTTGATCATACTCTAGGTTCCACATGCATGTTTTAGCTGAAGGAAGAATACCTTAAACCTGGGTAGTTGAAACCCGTGGAATGGGTACCATGCAATATGACTTCAAAGGGTCTTCATTTGCTCACCGAACCTCTCCAATCCTATCACTGCTGCGTTTATGCCCCTGTACACATGCTTGATTCTCTTTCGGAGACATAGCAATCCATAGGTTTTAAGATACTTACAAGTCAGGTACATTCTTAGGCGTTTAATATGCGGTGTTGAGTCCATTTCGTTGAGCAAGGAGTAGCTCTTGTCTATTCCATATTTGGCTTAAGGAACTTTATCTGTGCTCATTTCAATCTCTGGTTTTATGCAGCACCCCAACTCACCTTTACCCTTAAGCAAGCATAAGTTGTTTTTCTAAATTTGAGACCCTGTTCTGTTCTGTAATTCAGGTCCTGTGTAGCCAAGTTTCCATTCCGTGTATTACTGATATCTTATGATGTTTCTTTTTCTGTGTGACTTATTTCAGTTAGAATCATCATACCTGAATCCACTCATTGTGCTGCTAAGGGCCTGATGACGTAGATTTCATTGCTGAGTGATATTGCTTTGTAAGTGAATACCACAACTTCTTTATCCATTTTTCACTTTCTGCGATGTTGAACTTGTACTGTAAACGAGGTTTTTGTAAACAGAGCCGTTCCAAACTTTGGGGTGGCTGTGTCTTTTTGATTTTAATTTCCCTAAGCTATAGGACCATAAGTGGAAGTGCCCTAGGCTCTGTTGCTTTGTTTTTTAGATGTTTCAGGAAACACCATACACTTCTCCCAAGTGTCTGTTGGCAATTTACATCCCGGCCATCAGCATAACAAGGCTCCCTGTTCTCAATGGCCTGTTGCCTTTCTGGATTTTACACTTTTTTCAGATGGCCCTTTTGACCGGGGGGAAGTGAGACTTCATTGTAGTGCAGATTTCCTTTGCAAGCTTGCTTGGTTGGCCAAAAAGGGCGTATGCGTTTTTTCCTGAATATATTCAGGAAAAAACGCATACGCCCTTTTTGGCCAAGTGCATCATTGTGGACGTTCTGCCTCTTTTCCTATGCTTTCAATGCAATTCCAGTCTACCTCCTGAAATCGGTTTCCTGCAATTGTTCCCCGCTTTCAAGTCCTCTTGGCAGCCTTACTTCAGTCTATTTTTGGACGATAGCTGTCATTTATAACTCTGCAGGTTTGTGAATTACAGTGCCCCTGAGCTCCTTTCTTCAACTCGCTTTCTTTTGAGCTGGCCGCAACACCGCAGGATGGCTTCAGGCCCTAATCTGGTTCCGGTACGGCACGCTGAGCCTTTGGTTATTTCCACTTCCTGGTGGGAAATGAGAGTTAAATTTGCCCGTCCAGACACCTCCAGCTAGCCTCTCATTGGTTCTCGCTATTCCTGTTCATCTTCCGCAGAAATTGCAAACTGGGCCAAACAGGAGGTTAAAGGCGCTGACTCTCCAAGTGGGGAGAGTGTTAGTAAAGCGTCTGGAATGTTGCACCCGAGTAACAGGGGAAGAAAACTGAGACATATTTGAACACGTCTCCCGTTCACATGGTTGATCATACTTGGGTTCCACATGCATGTTTTAGCTGAAGGAAGAATACCTTAAACCTGGAGAGTTGAGACCCGTGTAATGGGTACCATGCAATATGACTTCAAAGGGTCTTCATTTGCTCACCGAACCTCTCCAATCCTATCACTGCTGCGTTTATGCCCCTGTACACATGCTTGATTCACTTTTGGAGACATAGCAATCCATAGGTTTTACGATACTTACTAGTCAGGTACATTCTTAGGCGTTTAATATGCGGTGTTGAGTCAATTTCGTTGAGCAAGGAGTAGCTCTTGTCTATTCCATATTTGACTTAAGGAACTTTATCTGTGCTCATTTCAATCTCTGGTTTTATGCAGCACCCCAACTCACCTTTACCCTGAAGCAAGCATATGTTGGTTTTCTAAATTTGAGACCCTGTTCTGTTCTGTAATTCAGTTCCTGTGTAGCCAAGTTTACATTCCGTGTATTACTGATATCTTATGATGTTTCTTTTTCTGTGTGACTTATTTCAGTTTGAGTCATCATACCTGAATCCACTCATTGTGATGCTAAGGGCCTGATGACATAGATTTCATTGCTGAGTGATATTGCTTTATAAGTAAATACCAAAACTTCTTTATCCATTTTTCACTTTCTGCGATGTTGAACTTGTACTGTAAACGAGGTTCTTGTAAACAGAGGCGTCCCAAACTTTGGGGTGGCTGTGTCTTTTTGATTTTAATTTCCCTAAGCTATAGGACCATAAGTGGCAGTGCCCTAGGCTCTGTTGCTTTGTTTTTTAGATGTTTCAGGAAACACCATACACTTCTCCCGAGTGGTTGTTGGCAATTTACATCCCGCCCATCAGCATAACAAGGCTCCCAGTTCTCCATGGCCTGTCCTGCCTTTCTGGATTTTACACTTTTTTCAGATGGCCCTTTTGACCGGGGGGAAGTGAGACTTCATTGTAGTGCAGATTTCCTTTGCAAGCTTGCTTGGTTGGCCAAAAAGGGCGTATGCGTTTTTTCCTGAATATATTCAGGAAAAAACGCATACGCCCTTTTTGGCCAAGTGCATCATTGTGGACGTTCTGCCTCTTTTCCTATGCTTTCAATGCAATTCCAGTCTACCTCCTGAAATCGGTTTCCTGCAATTCTGCCCCGCTTTCAAGTCCTCTTGGCAGGCTTACTTCAGTCTATTTTTGGACGATAGCTGTCATTTATAACTCTGCAGGTTTGTGAATTACAGTGCCCCTGAGCTCCTTTCTTCAACTCGCATTCTTGTGACCTGGCCGCAACACCACAGGATGGCTTCAGGCCCTAATCTGGTTCCGGACCGGCATGCTGAGCCTTTGGTTACTTCCTCTTCCTGGTGGGAAATGAGAGTTAAATTTGCCCGTCCAGACACCTCCAGCTAGCCTCTCATTGGTTCTCGCTATTCCTGTTCATCTTCTGCAGAAATTGCAAACTGGGCCAAACAGGAGGTTAAAGGGACTGACTCTCCAAGTGGGGAGAGTGTTAGTAAAGCGTCTGGAATGTTGCACCCGAGTACCAGGGGAGGAAAACTGAGACATATTTGAACACGTCTCCCGTTCACATGGTTGATCATACTTGGGTTCCACATGCATGTTTTAGCTGAAGGAAGAATACCTTAAACCTGGAGAGTTGAGACCCGTGTAATGGGTACCATGCAATATGACTTCAAAGTGTCTTCATTTGCTCACCGAACCTCTCCAATCCTATCACTGCTGCGTTTATGCCCCTGTACACATGCTTGATTCTCTTTTGGAGACATAGCAATCCATAGGTTTTAAGATACTTACAAGTCAGGTACATTCTTAGGCGTTTAATATGCGGTGTTGAGTCCATTTCGTTGAGCAAGGAGTAGCTCTTGTCTATTCCATATTTGGCTTAAGGAACTTTATCTGTGCTCATTTCAATCTCTGGTTTTACGCAGCACCCCAACTCACCTTTACCCTTAAGCAAGCATAAGTTGTTTTTCTAAATTTGAGACCCTGTTCTGTTCTGTAATTCAGTTCCTGTGTAGCCAAGTTTCCATTCCGTGTATTACTGATATCTTATGATGTTTCTTTTTCTGTGTGACTTATTTCAGTTAGAATCATCATACCTGAATCCACTCGTTGTACTGCTAAGGGCCTGATGACATAGATTTCATTGCTGAGTGATATTGCTTTGTAAGTGAATACCACAACTTCTTTATCCATTTTTCACTTTCTGCGATGTTGAACTTGTACTGTAAACGAGGTTCTTGTAAACAGAGCCATTCCAAACTTTGGGGTGGCTGTGTCTTTTTGATTTTAATTTCCCTAAGCTATAGGACCATAAGTGGAAGTGCCCTAGGCTCTGTTGCTTTGTTTTTTAGATGTTTCAGGAAACACCATACACTTCTCCCCAGTGTCTGTTGGCAATTTACATCCCGCCCATCAGCATAACAAGGCTCCCAGTTCTCCATGGCCTGTCCTGCCTTTCTGGATTTTACACTTTTTTCAGATGGCCCTTTTGACCGGGGGGAAGTGAGACTTCATTGTAGTGCAGATTTCCTTTGCAAGCTTGCTTGGTTGGCCAAAAAGGGCGTATGCGTTTTTTCCTGAATATATTCAGGAAAAAACGCATACGCCCTTTTTGGCCAAGTGCATCATTGTGGACGTTCTGCCTCTTTTCCTATGCTTTCAATGCAATTCCAGTCTACCTCCTGAAATCGGTTTCCTGCAATTCTGCCCCGCTTTCAAGTCCTCTTGGCAGCCTTACTTCAGTCTATTTTTGGACGATAGCTGTCATTTATAACTCTGCAGGTTTGTGAATTACAGTGCCCCTGAGCTCCTTTCTTCAACTCGCATTCTTGTGACCTGGCCGCAACACCACAGGATGGCTTCAGGCCCTAATCTGGTTCCGGACAGGCATGCTGAGCCTTTGGTTAATTCCTCTTCCTGGTGGGAAATGAGAGTTAAATTTGCCCGTCCAGACACCTCCAGCTAGCCTCTCATTGGTTCTCGCTATTCCTGTTCATCTTCCGCAGAAATTGCAAACTGGGCCAAACAGGAGGTTAAAGGGACTGACTCTCCAAGTGGGGAGAGTGTTAGTAAAGCGTCTGGAATGTTGCACCCGAGTACCAGGGGAGGAAAACTGAGACATATTTGAACACGTCTCCCGTTCACATGGTTGATCATACTTGGGTTCCACATGCATGTTTTAGCTGAAGGAAGAATACCTTAAACCTGGAGAGTTGAGACCCGTGTAATGGGTACCATGCAATATGACTTCAAAGGGTCTTCATTTGCTCACCGAACCTCCCCAATCCTATCACTGCTGCGTTTATGCCCCTGTACACATGCTTGATTCTCTTTTGGAGACATAGCAATCCATAGGTTTTACGATACTTACTAGTCAGGTACATTCTTAGGCGTTTAATATGCGGTGTTGAGTCCATTTCGTTGAGCAAGGAGTAGCTCTTGTCTATTTCATATTTGACTTAAGGAACTTTATCTGTGTTCATTTCAATCTCTGGTTTTATGCAGCACCCCAACTCACCTTTACCCTTAAGCAAGCATAAGTTGGTTTTCTAAATTTGAGATCCTGTTCTGTTCTGTAATTCAGTTCCTGTGTAGCCAAGTTTCCATTCCGTGTATTACTGATATCTTATGATGTTTCTTTTTCTGTGTGACTTATTTCAGTTAGAATCATCATACCTGAATCCACTCATTGTGATGCTAAGGGCCTGATGACATAGATTTCATTGCTGAGTGATATTGCTTTGTAAGTAAATACCACAACTTCTTTATCCATTTTTCACTTTCTGCGATGTTGAACTTGTACTGTAAACGAGGTTCTTGTAAACAGAGGCGTCCCAAACTTTGGGGTGGCTGTGTCTTTTTGATTTTAATTTCCCTAAGCTATAGGACCATAAGTGGCAGTGCCCTAGGCTCTGTTGCTTTGTTTTTTAGATGTATCAGGAAACACCATACATTTCTCCGGAGTGTCTGTTGGCAATTTACATCCCGCCCATCAGCATAACAAGGCTCCCAGTTCTCCATGGCCTGTCCTGCCTTTCTGGATTTTACACTTTTTTCAGATGGCCCTTTTGACCGGGGGAAGTGAGACTTCATTGTAGTGCAGATTTCTTTGCAAGCTTGCTTGGTTGGCCAAAAAGGGCGTATGCGTTTTTTCCTGAATATATTCAGGAAAAAACGCATACGCCCTTTTTGGCCAAGTGCATCATTGTGGACGTTCTGCCTCTTTTCCTATGCTTTCAATGCAATTCCAGTCTACCTCCTGAAATCGGTTTCCTGCAATTCTGCCCCGCTTTCAAGTCCTCTTGGCAGCCTTACTTCAGTCTATTTTTGGATGATAGCTGTCATTTATAACTCTGCAGGTTTGTGAATTACAGTGCCCCTGAGCTCCTTTCTTCAACTCGCTTTCTTGTGACCTGGCCGCAACACCGCAGGATGGCTTCAGGCCCTAATCTGGTTCCGGCCCGGCATGCTGAGCCTTTGGTTAATTCCTCTTCCTGGTGGGAAATGAGAGTTAAATTTGCCCGTCCAGACACCTCCAGCTAGCCTCTCATTGGTTCTCGCTATTCCTGTTCATCTTCCGCAGAAATTGCAAACTGGGCCAAACAGGAGGTTAAAGGGACTGACTCTCCAAGTGGGGAGAGTGTTAGTAAAGCGTCTGGAATGTTGCACCCGAGTACCAGGGGAGGAAAACTGAGACATATTTGAACACGTCTCCCGATCACATGGTTGATCATACTCTAGGTTCCACATGCATGTTTTAGCTGAAGGAAGAATACCTTAAACCTGGGTAGTTGAAACCCGTGGAATGGGTACCATGCAATATGACTTCAAAGGGTCTTCATTTGCTCACCGAACCTCTCCAATCCTATCACTGCTGCGTTTATGCCCCTGTACACATGCTTGATTCTCTTTCGGAGACATAGCAATCCATAGGTTTTAAGATACTTACAAGTCAGGTACATTCTTAGGCGTTTAATATGCGGTGTTGAGTCCATTTCGTTGAGCAAGGAGTAGCTCTTGTCTATTCCATATTTGGCTTAAGGAACTTTATCTGTGCTCATTTCAATCTCTGGTTTTATGCAGCACCCCAACTCACCTTTACCCTTAAGCAAGCATAAGTTGTTTTTCTAAATTTGAGACCCTGTTCTGTTCTGTAATTCAGGTCCTGTGTAGCCAAGTTTCCATTCCGTGTATTACTGATATCTTATGATGTTTCTTTTTCTGTGTGACTTATTTCAGTTAGAATCATCATACCTGAATCCACTCATTGTGCTGCTAAGGGCCTGATGACGTAGATTTCATTGCTGAGTGATATTGCTTTGTAAGTGAATACCACAACTTCTTTATCCATTTTTCACTTTCTGCGATGTTGAACTTGTACTGTAAACGAGGTTTTTGTAAACAGAGCCGTTCCAAACTTTGGGGTGGCTGTGTCTTTTTGATTTTAATTTCCCTAAGCTATAGGACCATAAGTGGAAGTGCCCTAGGCTCTGTTGCTTTGTTTTTTAGATGTTTCAGGAAACACCATACACTTCTCCCAAGTGTCTGTTGGCAATTTACATCCCGGCCATCAGCATAACAAGGCTCCCTGTTCTCAATGGCCTGTTGCCTTTCTGGATTTTACACTTTTTTCAGATGGCCCTTTTGACCGGGGGGAAGTGAGACTTCATTGTAGTGCAGATTTCCTTTGCAAGCTTGCTTGGTTGGCCAAAAAGGGCGTATGCGTTTTTTCCTGAATATATTCAGGAAAAAACGCATACGCCCTTTTTGGCCAAGTGCATCATTGTGGACGTTCTGCCTCTTTTCCTATGCTTTCAATGCAATTCCAGTCTACCTCCTGAAATCGGTTTCCTGCAATTGTTCCCCGCTTTCAAGTCCTCTTGGCAGCCTTACTTCAGTCTATTTTTGGACGATAGCTGTCATTTATAACTCTGCAGGTTTGTGAATTACAGTGCCCCTGAGCTCCTTTCTTCAACTCGCTTTCTTTTGAGCTGGCCGCAACACCGCAGGATGGCTTCAGGCCCTAATCTGGTTCCGGTACGGCACGCTGAGCCTTTGGTTATTTCCACTTCCTGGTGGGAAATGAGAGTTAAATTTGCCCGTCCAGACACCTCCAGCTAGCCTCTCATTGGTTCTCGCTATTCCTGTTCATCTTCCGCAGAAATTGCAAACTGGGCCAAACAGGAGGTTAAAGGCGCTGACTCTCCAAGTGGGGAGAGTGTTAGTAAAGCGTCTGGAATGTTGCACCCGAGTAACAGGGGAAGAAAACTGAGACATATTTGAACACGTCTCCCGTTCACATGGTTGATCATACTTGGGTTCCACATGCATGTTTTAGCTGAAGGAAGAATACCTTAAACCTGGAGAGTTGAGACCCGTGTAATGGGTACCATGCAATATGACTTCAAAGGGTCTTCATTTGCTCACCGAACCTCTCCAATCCTATCACTGCTGCGTTTATGCCCCTGTACACATGCTTGATTCACTTTTGGAGACATAGCAATCCATAGGTTTTACGATACTTACTAGTCAGGTACATTCTTAGGCGTTTAATATGCGGTGTTGAGTCAATTTCGTTGAGCAAGGAGTAGCTCTTGTCTATTCCATATTTGACTTAAGGAACTTTATCTGTGCTCATTTCAATCTCTGGTTTTATGCAGCACCCCAACTCACCTTTACCCTGAAGCAAGCATATGTTGGTTTTCTAAATTTGAGACCCTGTTCTGTTCTGTAATTCAGTTCCTGTGTAGCCAAGTTTACATTCCGTGTATTACTGATATCTTATGATGTTTCTTTTTCTGTGTGACTTATTTCAGTTTGAGTCATCATACCTGAATCCACTCATTGTGATGCTAAGGGCCTGATGACATAGATTTCATTGCTGAGTGATATTGCTTTATAAGTAAATACCAAAACTTCTTTATCCATTTTTCACTTTCTGCGATGTTGAACTTGTACTGTAAACGAGGTTCTTGTAAACAGAGGCGTCCCAAACTTTGGGGTGGCTGTGTCTTTTTGATTTTAATTTCCCTAAGCTATAGGACCATAAGTGGCAGTGCCCTAGGCTCTGTTGCTTTGTTTTTTAGATGTTTCAGGAAACACCATACACTTCTCCCGAGTGGTTGTTGGCAATTTACATCCCGCCCATCAGCATAACAAGGCTCCCAGTTCTCCATGGCCTGTCCTGCCTTTCTGGATTTTACACTTTTTTCAGATGGCCCTTTTGACCGGGGGGAAGTGAGACTTCATTGTAGTGCAGATTTCCTTTGCAAGCTTGCTTGGTTGGCCAAAAAGGGCGTATGCGTTTTTTCCTGAATATATTCAGGAAAAAACGCATACGCCCTTTTTGGCCAAGTGCATCATTGTGGACGTTCTGCCTCTTTTCCTATGCTTTCAATACAATTCCAGTCTACCTCCTGAAATCGGTTTCCTGCAATTCTGCCCCGCTTTCAAGTCCTCTTGGCAGCCTTACTTCAGTCTAGTTTTGGACGATAGCTGTCATTTATAACTCTGCAGGTTTGTGAATTACAGTGCCCCTGAGCCCCTTTCTTCAACTTGCTTTCTTGTGACCTGGCCGCAACACCGCAGGATGGCTTCAGGCCCTAATCTGGTTCCGGCACGGCACGCTGAGCCTTTGGTTATTTCCTCTTCCTGGTGGGAAATGAGAGTTAAATTTGCCCGTCCAGACACCTTCAGCTAGCCTCTCATTGGTTCTCGCTATTCCTGTTCATCTTCCGCAGAAATTGCAAACTGGGCCAAACAGGAGGTTAAAGGCGCTGACTCTCCAAGTGGGGAGAGTGTTAGTAAAGCGTCTGGAATGTTGCACCCGAGTACCAGGGGAGGAAAACTGAGACATATTTGAACACGTCTCCCGTTCACATGGTTGATCATACTTGGGTTCCACATGCATGTTTTAGCTGAAGGAAGAATACCTTAAACCTGGAGAGTTGAGACCCGTGGAATGGGTACCATGCAATATGACTTCAAAGGGTCTTCATTTGCTCACCGAACCTCTCCAATCCTATCACTGCTGCGTTTATGCCCCTGTACACATGCTTGATTCTCTTTCGGAGACATAGCAATCCATAGGTTTTAAGATACTTACTAGTCAGGTACATTCTTAGGCGTTTAATATGGGGTGTTGAGTCCATTTCGTTGAGCAAGGAGTAGCTCTTGTCTATTCCATATTTGGCTTAAGGAACTTTATCTGTGCTCATTTCAATCTCTGGTTTTATGCAGCACCCCAACTCACCTTTACCCTTAAGCAAGAATAAGTTGGTTTTCTAAATTTGAGACCCTGTTCTGTTCTGTAATTCAGTTCCTGTGTAGCCAAGTTTCCATTCCGTGTATTACTGATATCTTATGATGTTTCTTTTTCTGTGTGACTTATTTCAGTTAGAATCATCATACCTGAATCCACTCATTGTGCTGCTAAGGGCCTGATGACACAGATTTCATTGCTGAGTGATATTGCTTTGTAAGTAAATACCACAACTTCTTTATCCATTTTTCACTTTCTGCGATGTTGAACTTGTACTGTAAACGAGGTTCTTGTAAACAGAGGCGTCCCAAACTTTGGGGTGGCTGTGTCTTTTTGATTTTAATTTCCCTAAGCTATAGGACCATAAGTGGAAGTGCCCTAGGTTCTGTTGCTTTGTTTTTTAGATGTTTCAGGAAACACCATACACTTCTCCCGAGTGGTTGTTGGCAATTTACATCCCGCCCATCAGCATAACAAGGCTCCCAGTTCTCCATGGCCTGTCCTGCCTTTCTGGATTTTACACTTTTTTCAGATGGCCCTTTTGACCGGGGGGAAGTGAGACTTCATTGTAGTGCAGATTTCCTTTGCAAGCTTGCTTGGTTGGCCAAAAAGGGCGTATGCGTTTTTTCCTGAATATATTCAGGAAAAAACGCATACGCCCTTTTTGGCCAAGTGCATCATTGTGGACGTTCTGCCTCTTTTCCTATGCTTTCAATGCAATTCCAGTCTACCTCCTGAAATCGGTTTCCTGCAATTCTGCCCCGCTTTCAAGTCCTCTTGGCAGCCTTACTTCAGTCTATTTTTGGACGATAGCTGTCATTTATAACTCTGCAGGTTTGTGAATTACAGTGCCCCTGAGCTCCTTTCTTCAACTCGCTTTCTTTTGAGCTGGCCGCAACACCGCAGGATGGCTTCAGGCCCTAATCTGGTTCCGGTACGGCACGCTGAGCCTTTGGTTATTTCCACTTCCTGGTGGGAAATGAGAGTTAAATTTGCCCGTCCAGACACCTCCAGCTAGCCTCTCATTGGTTCTCGCTATTCCTGTTCATCTTCCGCAGAAATTGCAAACTGGGCCAAACAGGAGGTTAAAGGCGCTGACTCTCCAAGTGGGGAGAGTGTTAGTAAAGCGTCTGGAATGTTGCACCCGAGTAACAGGGGAAGAAAACTGAGACATATTTGAACACGTCTCCCGTTCACATGGTTGATCATACTTGGGTTCCACATGCATGTTTTAGCTGAAGGAAGAATACCTTAAACCTGGAGAGTTGAGACCCGTGTAATGGGTACCATGCAATATGACTTCAAAGGGTCTTCATTTGCTCACCGAACCTCTCCAATCCTATCACTGCTGCGTTTATGCCCCTGTACACATGCTTGATTCTCTTTTGGAGACATAGCAATCCATAGGTTTTACGATACTTACTAGTCAGGTACATTCTTAGGCGTTTAATATGCGGTGTTGAGTCAATTTCGTTGAGCAAGGAGTAGCTCTTGTCTATTCCATATTTGACTTAAGGAACTTTATCTGTGCTCATTTCAATCTCTGGTTTTATGCAGCACCCCAACTCACCTTTACCCTTAAGCAAGCATATGTTGGTTTTCTAAATTTGAGACCCTGTTCTGTTCTGTAATTCAGTTCCTGTGTAGCCAAGTTTACATTCCGTGTATTACTGATATCTTATGATGTTTCTTTTTCTGTGTGACTTATTTCAGTTTGAGTCATCATACCTGAATCCACTCATTGTGATGCTAAGGGCCTGATGACATAGATTTCATTGCTGAGTGATATTGCTTTGTAAGTAAATACCACAACTTCTTTATCCATTTTTCACTTTCTGCGATGTTGAACTTGTACTGTAAACGAGGTTCTTGTAAACAGAGGCGTCCCAAACTTTGGGGTGGCTGTGTCTTTTTGATTTTAATTTCCCTAAGCTATAGGACCATAAGTGGCAGTGCCCTAGGCTCTGTTGCTTTGTTTTTTAGATGTTTCAGGAAACACCATACACTTCTCCCGAGTGGTTGTTGGCAATTTACATCCCGCCCATCAGCATAACAAGGCTCCCAGTTCTCCATGGCCTGTCCTGCCTTTCTGGATTTTACACTTTTTTCAGATGGCCCTTTTGACCGGGGCGAAGTGAGACTTCATTGTAGTGCAGATTTCCTTTGCAAGCTTGCTTGGTTGGCCAAAAAGGGCGTATGCGTTTTTTCCTGAATATATTCAGGAAAAACGCATACGCCCTTTTTGGCCAAGTGCATCATTGTGGACGTTCTGCCTCTTTTCCTATGCTTTCAATGCAATTCCAGTCTACCTCCTGAAATCGGTTTCCTGCAATTCTGCCCCGCTTTCAAGTCCTCTTGGCAGCCTTACTTCAGTCTATTTTTGGACGATAGCTGTCATTTATAACTCTGCAGGTTTGTGAATTACAGTGCCCCTGAGCTCCTTTCTTCAACTTGCTTTCTTGTGACCTGGCCGCAACACCGCAGGATGGCTTCAGGCCCTAATCTGGTTCCGGCACGGCACGCTGAGCCTTTGGTTATTTCCTCTTCCTGGTGGGAAATGAGAGTTAAATTTGCCCGTCCAGACACCTTCAGCTAGCCTCTCATTGGTTCTCGCTATTCCTGTTCATCTTCCGCAGAAATTGCAAACTGGGCCAAACAGGAGGTTAAAGGCGCTGACTCTCCAAGTGGGGAGAGTGTTAGTAAAGCGTCTGGAATGTTGCACCCGAGTACCAGGGGAGGAAAACTGAGACATATTTGAACACGTCTCCCGTTCACATGGTTGATCATACTTGGGTTCCACATGCATGTTTTAGCTGAAGGAAGAATACCTTAAACCTGGAGAGTTGAGACCCGTGGAATGGGTACCATGCAATATGACTTCAAAGGGTCTTCATTTGCTCACCGAACCTCTCCAATCCTATCACTGCTGCGTTTATGCCCCTGTACACATGCTTGATTCTCTTTTGGAGACATAGCAATCCATAGGTTTTAAGATACTTACTAGTCAGGTACATTCTTAGGCGTTTAATATGGGGTGTTGAGTCCATTTCGTTGAGCAAGGAGTAGCTCTTGTCTATTCCATATTTGGCTTAAGGAACTTTATCTGTGCTCATTTCAATCTCTGGTTTTATGCAGCACCCCAACTCACCTTTACCCTTAAGCAAGAATAAGTTGGTTTTCTAAATTTGAGACCCTGTTCTGTTCTGTAATTCAGTTCCTGTGTAGCCAAGTTTCCATTCCGTGTATTACTGATATCTTATGATGCTTCTTTTTCTGTGTGACTTATTTCAGTTAGAATCATCATACCTGAATCCACTCATTGTGCTGCTAAGGGCCTGATGACATAGATTTCATTGCTGAGTGATATTGCTTTGTAAGTAAATACCACAACTTCTTTATCCATTTTTCACTTTCTGCGATGTTGAACTTGTACTGTAAACGAGGTTCTTGTAAACAGAGCCGTTCCAAACTTTGGGGTGGCTGTGTCTTTTTGATTTTAATTTCCCTAAGCTATAGGACCATAAGTGGAAGTGCCCTAGGTTCTGTTGCTTTGTTTTTTAGATGTTTCAGGAAACACCATACACTTCTCCCGAGTGGTTGTTGGCAATTTACATCCCGCCCATCAGCATAACAAGGCTCCCAGTTCTCCATGGCCTGTCCTGCCTTTCTGGATTTTACACTTTTTTCAGATGGCCCTTTTGACCGGGGGGAAGTGAGACTTCATTGTAGTGCAGATTTCCTTTGCAAGCTTGCTTGGTTGGCCAAAAAGGGCGTATGCGTTTTTTCCTGAATATATTCAGGAAAAAACGCATACGCCCTTTTTGGCCAAGTGCATCATTGTGGACGTTCTGCCTCTTTTCCTATGCTTTCAATGCAATTCCAGTCTACCTCCTGAAATCGGTTTCCTGCAATTCTGCCCCGCTTTCAAGTCCTCTTGGCAGCCTTACTTCAGTCTATTTTTGGACGATAGCTGTCATTTATAACTCTGCAGGTTTGTGAATTACAGTGCCCCTGAGCTCCTTTCTTCAACTTGCTTTCTTGTGACCTGGCCGCAACACCGCAGGATGGCTTCAGGCCCTAATCTGGTTCCGGCACGGCACGCTGAGCCTTTGGTTATTTCCTCTTCCTGGTGGGAAATGAGAGTTAAATTTGCCCGTCCAGACACCTCCAGCTAGCCTCTCATTGGTTCTCGCTATTCCTGTTCATCTTCCGCAGAAATTGCAAACTGGGCCAAACAGGAGGTTAAAGGCGCTGACTCTCCAAGTGGGGAGAGTGTTAGTAAAGCGTCTGGAATGTTGCACCCGAGTACCAGGGGAGGAAAACTGAGACATATTTGAACACGTCTCCCGTTCACATGGTTGATCATACTTGGGTTCCACATGCATGTTTTAGCTGAAGGAAGAATACCTTAAACCTGGGTAGTTGAAACCCGTGGAATGGGTACCATGCAATATGACTTCAAAGGGTCTTCATTTGCTCACCGAACCTCTCCAATCCTATCACTGCTGCGTTTATGCCCCTGTACACATGCTTGATTCTCTTTCGGAGACATAGCAATCCATAGGTTTTACGATACTTACTAGTCAGGTACATTCTTAGGCGTTTAATATGCGGTGTTGAGTCAATTTCGTTGAGCAAGGAGTAGCTCTTGTCTATTCCATATTTGACTTAAGGAACTTTATCTGTGCTCATTTCAATCTCTGGTTTTATGCAGCACCCCAACTCACCTTTACCCTTAAGCAAGCATAAGTTGGTTTTCTAAATTTGAGACCCTGTTCTGTTCTGTAATTCAGTTCCTGTGTAGCCAAGTTTACATTCCGTGTATTACTGATATCTTATGATGTTTCTTTTTCTGTGTGACTTATTTCAGTTAGAGTCATCATACCTGAATCCACTCATTGTGATGCTAAGGGCCTGATGACATAGATTTCATTGCTGAGTGATATTGCTTTGTAAGTAAATACCACAACTTCTTTATCCATTTTTCACTTTCTGCGATGTTGAACTTGTACTGTAAACGAGGTTCTTGTAAACAGAGCCGTTCCAAACTTTGGGGTGGCTGTGTCTTTTTGATTTTAATTTCCCTAAGCTATAGGACCATAAGTGGAAGTGCCCTAGGTTCTGTTGCTTTGTTTTTTAGATGTTTCAGGAAACACCATACACTTCTCCCGAGTGGTTGTTGGCAATTTACATCCCGCCCATCAGCATAACAAGGCTCCCAGTTCTCCATGGCCTGTCCTGCCTTTCTGGATTTTACACTTTTTTCAGATGGCCCTTTTGACCGGGGGGAAGTGAGACTTCATTGTAGTGCAGATTTCCTTTGCAAGCTTGCTTGGTTGGCCAAAAAGGGCGTATGCGTTTTTTCCTGAATATATTCAGGAAAAAACGCATACGCCCTTTTTGGCCAAGTGCATCATTGTGGACGTTCTGCCTCTTTTCCTATGCTTTCAATGCAATTCCAGTCTACCTCCTGAAATCGGTTTCCTGCAATTCTGCCCCGCTTTCAAGTCCTCTTGGCAGCCTTACTTCAGTCTATTTTTGGACGATAGCTGTCATTTATAACTCTGCAGGTTTGTGAATTACAGTGCCCCTGAGCTCCTTTCTTCAACTTGCTTTCTTGTGACCTGGCCGCAACACCGCAGGATGGCTTCAGGCCCTAATCTGGTTCCGGCACGGCACGCTGAGCCTTTGGTTATTTCCTCTTCCTGGTGGGAAATGAGAGTTAAATTTGCCCGTCCAGACACCTCCAGCTAGCCTCTCATTGGTTCTCGCTATTCCTGTTCATCTTCCGCAGAAATTGCAAACTGGGCCAAACAGGAGGTTAAAGGCGCTGACTCTCCAAGTGGGGAGAGTGTTAGTAAAGCGTCTGGAATGTTGCACCCGAGTACCAGGGGAGGAAAACTGAGACATATTTGAACACGTCTCCCGTTCACATGGTTGATCATACTTGGGTTCCACATGCATGTTTTAGCTGAAGGAAGAATACCTTAAACCTGGGTAGTTGAAACCCGTGGAATGGGTACCATGCAATATGACTTCAAAGGGTCTTCATTTGCTCACCGAACCTCTCCAATCCTATCACTGCTGCGTTTATGCCCCTGTACACATGCTTGATTCTCTTTCGGAGACATAGCAATCCATAGGTTTTACGATACTTACTAGTCAGGTACATTCTTAGGCGTTTAATATGCGGTGTTGAGTCAATTTCGTTGAGCAAGGAGTAGCTCTTGTCTATTCCATATTTGACTTAAGGAACTTTATCTGTGCTCATTTCAATCTCTGGTTTTATGCAGCACCCCAACTCACCTTTACCCTTAAGCAAGCATAAGTTGGTTTTCTAAATTTGAGACCCTGTTCTGTTCTGTAATTCAGTTCCTGTGTAGCCAAGTTTACATTCCGTGTATTACTGATATCTTATGATGTTTCTTTTTCTGTGTGACTTATTTCAGTTAGAGTCATCATACCTGAATCCACTCATTGTGATGCTAAGGGCCTGATGACATAGATTTCATTGCTGAGTGATATTGCTTTGTAAGTAAATACCACAACTTCTTTATCCATTTTTCACTTTCTGCGATGTTGAACTTGTACTGTAAACGAGGTTCTTGTAAACAGAGGCGTCCCAAACTTTGGGGTGGCTGTGTCTTTTTGATTTTAATTTCCCTAAGCTATAGGACCATAAGTGGCAGTGCCCTAGGCTCTGTTGCTTTGTTTTTTAGATGTTTCAGGAAACACCATACACTTCTCCCGAGTGTCTGTTGGCAATTTACATCCCGCCCATCAGCATAACAAGGCTCCCAGTTCTCCATGGCCTGTCCTGCCTTTCTGGATTTTACACTTTTTTCAGATGGCCCTTTTGACCGGGGGGAAGTGAGACTTCATTGTAGTGCAGATTTCCTTTGCAAGCTTGCTTGGTTGGCCAAAAAGGGCGTATGCGTTTTTTCCTGAATATATTCAGGAAAAAACGCATACGCCCTTTTTGGCCAAGTGCATCATTGTGGACGTTCTGCCTCTTTTCCTATGCTTTCAATGCAATTCCAGTCTACCTCCTGAAATCGGTTTCCTGCAATTCTGCCCCGCTTTCAAGTCCTCTTGGCAGCCTTACTTCAGTCTATTTTTGGACGATAGCTGTCATTTATAACTCTGCAGGTTTGTGAATTACAGTGCCCCTGAGCTCCATTCTTCAACTCGCTTTCTTGTGAGCTGGCCGCAACACCGCAGGATGGCTTCAGGCCCTAATCTGGTTCCGGCACGGCACGCTGAGCCTTTGGTTATTTCCTCTTCCTGGTGGGAAATGAGAGTTAAATTTGCCCGTCCAGACACCTCCAGCTAGTCTCTCATTGGTTCTCGCTATTCCTGTTCATCTTCCGCAGAAATTGCAAACTGGGCCAAACAGGAGGTTAAAGGCGCTGACTCTCCAAGTGGGGAGAGTGTTAGTAAAGCGTCTGGAATGTTGCACCCGAGTACCAGGGGAGGAAAACTGAGACATATTTGAACACGTCTCCCGTTCACATGGTTGATCATACTTGGGTTCCACATGCATGTTTTAGCTGAAGGAAGAATACCTTAAACCTGGGTAGTTGAAACCCGTGGAATGGGTACCATGCAATATGACTTCAAAGGGTCTTCATTTGCTCACCGAACCTCTCCAATCCTATCACTGCTGCGTTTATGACCCTGTACACATGCTTGATTCTCTTTCGGAGACATAGCAATCCATAGGTTTTACGATACTTACTAGTCAGGTACATTCTTAGGCGTTTAATATGCGGTGTTGAGTCAATTTCGTTGAGCAAGGAGTAGCTCTTGTCTATTCCATATTTGACTTAAGGAACTTTATCTGTGCTCATTTCAATCTCTGGTTTTATGCAGCACCCCAACTCACCTTTACCCTTAAGCAAGCATAAGTTGGTTTTCTAAATTTGAGACCCTGTTCTGTTCTGTAATTCAGTTCCTGTGTAGCCAAGTTTACATTCCGTGTATTACTGATATCTTATGATGTTTCTTTTTCTGTGTGACTTATTTCAGTTAGAGTCATCATACCTGAATCCACTCATTGTGATGCTAAGGGCCTGATGACATAGATTTCATTGCTGAGTGATATTGCTTTGTAAGTAAATACCACAACTTCTTTATCCATTTTTCACTTTCTGCGATGTTGAACTTGTACTGTAAACGAGGTTCTTGTAAACAGAGGCGTCCCAAACTTTGGGGTGGCTGTGTCTTTTTGATTTTAATTTCCCTAAGCTATAGGACCATAAGTGGCAGTGCCCTAGGCTCTGTTGCTTTGTTTTTTAGATGTTTCAGGAAACACCATACACTTCTCCCGAGTGTCTGTTGGCAATTTACATCCCGCCCATCAGCATAACAAGGCTCCCAGTTCTCCATGGCCTGTCCTGCCTTTCTGGATTTTACACTTTTTTCAGATGGCCCTTTTGACCGGGGGGAAGTGAGACTTCATTGTAGTGCAGATTTCCTTTGCAAGCTTGCTTGGTTGGCCAAAAAGGGCGTATGCGTTTTTTCCTGAATATATTCAGGAAAAAACGCATACGCCCTTTTTGGCCAAGTGCATCATTGTGGATGTTCTGCCTCTTTTCCTATGCTTTCAATGCAATTCCAGTCTACCTCCTGAAATCGGTTTCCTGCAATTCTGCCCCGCTTTCAAGTCCTCTTGGCAGCCTTACTTCAGTGTATTTTTGGACGATAGCTGTCATTTATAACTCTGCAGGTTTGTGAATTACAGTGCCCCTGAGCTCCTTTCTTCAACTTGCTTTCTTGTGACCTGGCCGCAACACCGCAGGATGGCTTCAGGCCCTAATCTGGTTCCGGTACGGCACGCTGAGCCTTTGGTTATTTCCTCTTCCTGGTGGGAAATGAGAGTTAAATTTGCCCGTCCAGACACCTCCAGCTAGTCTCTCATTGGTTCTCACTATTCCTGTTCATCTTCCGCAGAAATTGCAAACTGGGCCAAACAGGAGGTTAAAGGCGCTGACTCTCCAAGTGGGGAGAGTGTTAGTAAAGCGTCTGGAATGTTGCACCCGAGTACCAGGGGAGGAAAACTGAGACATATTTGAACACATCTCCCGTTCACATGGTTGATCATACTTGGGTTCCACATGCATGTTTTAGCTGAAGGAAGAATACCTTAAACCTGGGTAGTTGAAACCCGTGGAATGGGTACCATGCAATATGACTTCAAAGGGTCTTCATTTGCTCACCGAACCTCTCCAATCCTATCACTGCTGCGTTTATGCCCCTGTACACATGCTTGATTCTCTTTCGGAGACATAGCAATCCATAGGTTTTACGATACTTACTAGTCAGGTACATTCTTAGGCGTTTAATATGCGGTGTTGAGTCAATTTCGTTGAGCAAGGAGTAGCTCTTGTCTATTCCATATTTGACTTAAGGAACTTTATCTGTGCTCATTTCAATCTCTGGTTTTATGCAGCACCCCAACTCACCTTTACCCTTAAGCAAGCATAAGTTGGTTTTCTAAATTTGAGACCCTGTTCTGTTCTGTAATTCAGTTCCTGTGTAGCCAAGTTTACATTCCGTGTATTACTGATATCTTATGATGTTTCTTTTTCTGTGTGACTTATTTCAGTTAGAGTCATCATACCTGAATCCACTCATTGTGATGTTAAGGGCCTGATGACATAGATTTCATTGCTGAGTGATATTGCTTTGTAAGTAAATACCACAACTTCTTTATCCATTTTTCACTTTCTGCGATGTTGAACTTGTACTGTAAACGAGGTTCTTGTAAACAGAGGCGTCCCAAACTTTGGGGTGGCTGTGTCTTTTTGATTTTAATTTCCCTAAGCTATAGGACCATAAGTGGCAGTGCCCTAGGCTCTGTTGCTTTGTTTTTTAGATGTTTCAGGAAACACCATACACTTCTCCCGAGTGTCTGTTGGCAATTTACATCCCGCCCATCAGCATAACAAGGCTCCCAGTTCTCCATGGCCTGTCCTGCCTTTCTGGATTTTACACTTTTTTCAGATGGCCCTTTTGACCGGGGGGAAGTGAGACTTCATTGTAGTGCAGATTTCCTTTGCAAGCTTGCTTGGTTGGCCAAAAAGGGCGTATGCGTTTTTTCCTGAATATATTCAGGAAAAAACGCATACGCCCTTTTTGGCCAAGTGCATCATTGTGGACGTTCTGCCTCTTTTCCTATGCTTTCAATGCAATTCCAGTCTACCTCCTGAAATCGGTTTCCTACAATTCTGCCCCACTTTCAAGTCCTCTTGGCAGCCTTTCTTCAGTCTATTTTTGGACGATAGCTGTCATTTATAACTCTGCAGGTTTGTGAATTACAGTGTACCTGAGCTCCTTTCTTCAACTCGCTTTCTTGTGACCTGGCCGCAACACCGCAGGATGGCTTCAGGCCCTAATCTGGTTCCGGCCCGGCACGCTGAGCCTTTGGTTAATTCCTCTTCCTGGTGGGAAATGAGAGTTAAATTTGCCCGTCCAGACACCTCCAGCTAGTCTCTCATTGGTTCTCGCTATTCCTGTTCATCTTCCGCAGAAATTGAAAACTGGGCCAAACAGGAGGTTAAAGGGACTGACTCTCCAAGTCGGGAGAGTGTTAGTAAAGCGTCTGGAATGTTGCACCCGAGTACCAGGGGAGGAAAACTGAGACATATTTGAACACGTCTCCCGATCACATGGTTGATCATACTCTAGGTTCCACATGCATGTTTTAGCTGAAGGAAGAATACCTTAAACCTGGGTAGTTGAAACCCGTGGAATGGGTACCATGCAATATGACTTCAAAGGGTCTTCATTTGCTCACCGAACCTCTCCAATCCTATCACTGCTGCGTTTATGACCCTGTACACATGCTTGATTCTCTTTCGGAGACATAGCAATCCATAGGTTTTAAGATACTTACTAGTCAGGTACATTCTTAGGCGTTTAATATGGGGTGTTGAGTCCATTTCGTTGAGCAAGGAGTAGCTCTTGTCTATTCCATATTTGGCTTAAGGAACTTTATCTGTGCTCATTTCAATCTCTGGTTTTATGCAGCACCCCAACTCACCTTTACCCTTAAGCAAGAATAAGTTGGTTTTCTAAATTTGAGACCCTGTTCTGTTCTGTAATTCAGTTCCTGTGTAGCCAAGTTTCCATTCCGTGTATTACTGATATCTTATGATGTTTCTTTTTCTGTGTGACTTATTTCAGTTAGAATCATCATACCTGAATCCACTCATTGTGCTGCTAAGGGCCTGATGACACAGATTTCATTGCTGAGTGATATTGCTTTGTAAGTAAATACCACAACTTCTTTATCCATTTTTCACTTTCTGCGATGTTGAACTTGTACTGTAAACGAGGTTCTTGTAAACAGAGGCGTCCCAAACTTTGGGGTGGCTGTGTCTTTTTGATTTTAATTTCCCTAAGCTATAGGACCATAAGTGGAAGTGCCCTAGGCTCTGTTGCTTTGTTTTTTAGATGTTTCAGGAAACACCATACACTTCTCCGGAGTGGTTGTTGGCAATTTACATCCCGCCCATCAGCATAACAAGGCTCCCAGTTCTCCATGGCCTGTCCTGCCTTTCTGGATTTTACACTTTTTTCAGATGGCCCATTTGACCGGGGGGAAGTGAGACTTCATTGTAGTGCAGATTTCCTTTGCAAGCTTGCTTGGTTGGCCAAAAAGGGCGTATGCGTTTTTTCCTGAATATATTCAGGAAAAAACGCATACGCCCTTTTTGGCCAAGTGCATCATTGTGGACGTTCTGCCTCTTTTCCTATGCTTTCAATGCAATTCCAGTCTACCTCCTGAAATCGGTTTCCTGCAATTCTGCCCCGCTTTCAAGTCCTCTTGGCAGCCTTACTTCAGTCTATTTTTGGACGATAGCTGTCATTTATAACTCTGCAGGTTTGTGAATTACAGTGCCCCTGAGCTCCTTTCTTCAACTTGCTTTCTTGTGACCTGGCCGCAACACCGCAGGATGGCTTCAGGCCCTAATCTGGTTCCGGCACGGCACGCTGAGCCTTTGGTTATTTCCTCTTCCTGGTGGGAAATGAGAGTTAAATTTGCCCGTCCAGACACCTTCAGCTAGCCTCTCATTGGTTCTCGCTATTCCTGTTCATCTTCCGCAGAAATTGCAAACTGGGCCAAACAGGAGGTTAAAGGCGCTGACTCTCCAAGTGGGGAGAGTGTTAGTAAAGCATCTGGAATGTTGCACCCGAGTACCAGGGGAGGAAAACTGAGACATATTTGAACACGTCTCCCGTTCACATGGTTGATCATACTTGGGTTCCACATGCATGTTTTAGCTGAAGGAAGAATACCTTAAACCTGGAGAGTTGAGACCCGTGTAATGGGTACCATGCAATATGACTTCAAAGGGTCTTCATTTGCTCACCGAACCTCTCCAGTCCTATCACTGCTGCGTTTATGCCCCTGTACACATGCTTGATTCTCTTTCGGAGACATAGCAATCCATAGGTTTTAAGATACTTACAAGTCAGGTACATTCTTAGGCGTTTAATATGCGGTGTTGAGTCCATTTCGTTGAGCAAGGAGTAGCTCTTGTCTATTCCATATTTGGCTTAAGGAACTTTATCTGTGCTCATTTCAATCTCTGGTTTTATGCAGCACCCCAACTCTCCTTTACCCTTAAGCAAGCATAAGTTGTTTTTCTAAATTTGCGACCCTGTTCTGTTCTGTAATTCAGTTCCTGTGTAGCCAAGTTTCCATTCCATGTATTACTGATATCTTATGATGTTTCTTTTTCTGTGTGACTTATTTCAGTTAGAATCATCATACCTGAATCCACTCATTGTGCTGCTAAGGGCCTGATGACATAGATTTCATTGCTGAGTGATATTGCTTTGTAAGTGAATACCACAACTTCTTTATCCATTTTTCACTTTCTGCGATGTTGAACTTGTACTGTAAACGAGGTTCTTGTAAACAGAGCCGTTCCAAACTTTGGGGTGGCTGTGTCTTTTTGATTTTAATTTCCCTAAGCTATAGGACCATAAGTGGAAGTGCCCTAGGCTCTGTTGCTTTGTTTTTTAGATGTTTCAGGAAACACCATACACTTCTCCCAAGTGTCTGTTGGCAATTTACATCCCACCCATCAGCATAACAAGGCTCCCAGTTCTCCATGGCCTGTTGCCTTTCTGGATTTTACACTTTTTTCAGATGGCCCTTTTGACCGGGGGGAAGTGAGACTTCATTGTAGTGCAGATTTCCTTTGCAAGCTTGCTTGGTTGGCCAAAAAGTGCGTATGCGTTTTTTCCTGAATATATTCAGGAAAAAACGCATACGCCCTTTTTGGCCAAGTGCATCATTGTGGACGTTCTGCCTCTTTTCCTATGCTTTCAATGCAATTCCAGTCTACCTCCTGAAATCGGTTTCCTGCAATTCTGCCCCGCTTTCAAGTCCTCTTGGCAGCCTTACTTCAGTCTATTTTTGGACGATAGCTGTCATTTATAACTCTGCAGGTTTGTGAATTACAGTGCCCCTGAGCTCCTTTCTTCAACTCGCTTTCTTGTGACCTGGCCGCAACACCACAGGATGGCTTCAGGCCCTAATCTGGTTCCGGCCCGGCATGCTGAGCCTTTGGTTAATTCCTCTTCCTGGTGGGAAATGAGAGTTAAATTTGCCCGTCCAGACACCTCCAGCTAGCCTCTCATTGGTTCTCGCTATTCCTGTTCATCTTCCGCAGAAATTGCAAACTGGGCCAAACAGGAGGTTAAAGGCGCTGACTCTCCAAGTGGGGAGAGTGTTAGTAAAGCGTCTGGAATGTTGCACCCGAGTACCAGGGGAGGAAAACTGAGACATATTTGAACACGTCTCCCGTTCACATGGTTGATCATACTTGGGTTCCACATGCATGTTTTAGCTGAAGGAAGAATACCTTAAACCTGGAGAGTTGAGACCCGTGTAATGGGTACCATGCAATATGACTTCAAAGGGTCTTCATTTGCTCACCGAACCTCTCCAATCCTATCACTGCTGCGTTTATGCCCCTGTACACATGCTTGATTCTCTTTCGGAGACATAGCAATCCATAGGTTTTAAGATACTTACTAGTCAGGTACATTCTTAGGCGTTTAATATGCGGTGTTGAGTCCATTTCGTTGAGCAAGGAGTAGCTCTTGTCTATTCCATATTTGGCTTAAGGAACTTTATCTGTGCTCATTTCAATCTCTGGTTTTATGCAGCACCCCAACTCACCTTTACCCTTAAGCAAGCATAAGTTGTTTTTCTAAATTTGAGACCCTGTTCTGTTCTGTAATTCAGTTCCTGTGTAGCCAAGTTTCCATTCCGTGTATTACTGATATCTTATGATGTTTCTTTTTCTGTGTGACTTATTTCAGTTAGAATCATCATACCTGAATCCACTCATTGTGCTGCTAAGGGCCTGATGACATAGATTTCATTGCTGAGTGATATTGCTTTGTTAGTGAATACCACAACTTCTTTATCCATTTTTCACTTTCTGCGATGTTGAACTTGTACTGTAAACGAGGTTCTTGTAAACAGAGCCGTTCCAAACTTTGGGGTGGCTGTGTCTTTTTGATTTTAATTTCCCTAAGCTATAGGACCATAAGTGGAAGTGCCCTAGGCTCTGTTGCTTTGTTTTTTAGATGTTTCAGGAAACACCATACACTTCTCCCAAGTGTCTGTTGGCAATTTACATCCCACCCATCAGCATAACAAGGCTCCCAGTTCTCCATGGCCTGTTGCCTTTCTGGATTTTACACTTTTTTCAGATGGCCCTTTTGACCGGGGGGAAGTGAGACTTCATTGTAGTGCAGATTTCCTTTGCAAGCTTGCTTGGTTGGCCAAAAAGGGCGTATGCGTTTTTTCCTGAATATATTCAGGAAAAAACGCATACGCCCTTTTTGGCCAAGTGCATCATTGTGGACGTTCTGCCTCTTTTCCTATGCTTTCAATGCAATTCCAGTCTACCTCCTGAAATCGGTTTCCTGCAATTCTGCCCCGCTTTCAAGTCCTCTTGGCAGCCTTACTTCAGTCTATTTTTGGACGATAGCTGTCATTTATAACTCTGCAGGTTTGTGAATTACAGTGCCCCTGAGCTCCTTTCTTCAACTCGCTTTCTTGTGACCTGGCCGCAACACCGCAGGATGGCTTCAGGCCCTAATCTGGTTCCGGCCCGGCATGCTGAGCCTTTGGTTAATTCCTCTTCCTGGTGGGAAATGAGAGTTAAATTTGCCCGTCCAGACACCTCCAGCTAGCCTCTCATTGGTTCTCGCTATTCCTGTTCATCTTCCGCAGAAATTGCAAACTGGGCCAAACAGGAGGTTAAAGGCGCTGACTCTCCAAGTGGGGAGAGTGTTAGTAAAGCGTCTGGAATGTTGCACCCGAGTACCAGGGGAGGAAAACTGAGACATATTTGAACACGTCTCCCGTTCACATGGTTGATCATACTTGGGTTCCACATGCATGTTTTAGCTGAAGGAAGAATACCTTAAACCTGGGTAGTTGAGACCCGTGGAATGGGTACCATGCAATATGACTTCAAAGGGTCTTCATTTGTTCACCGAACCTCTCCAATCCTATCACTGCTGCGTTTATGCCCCTGTACACATGCTTGATTCTCTTTTGGAGACATAGCAATCCATAGGTTTTATGATACTTACTAGTCAGGTACATTCATAGGCGTTTAATATGGGGTGTTGAGTCCATTTCGTTGAGCAAGGAGTAGCTCTTGTCTATTTCATATTTGACTTAAGGAACTTTATCTGTGCTCATTTCAATCTCTTGTTTTATGCAGCACCCCAACTCACCTTTACCCTTAAGCAAGCATAAGTTGGTTTTCTAAATTTGAGACCCTGTTCTGTTCTGTAATTCAGTTCCTGTGTAGCCAAGTTTCCATTCCGTGTATTACTGATATCTTATGATGTTTCTTTTTCTGTGTGACTTATTTCAGTTAGAATCATCATACCTGAATCCACTCATTGTGCTGCTAAGGGCCTGATGACACAGATTTTATTGCTGAGTGATATTGCTTTGTAAGTAAATACCACAACTTCTTTATCCATTTTTCACTTTCTGCGATGTTGAACTTGTACTGTAAACGAGGTTCTTGTAAACAGAGCCGTTCCAAACTTTGGGGTGGCTGTGTCTTTTTGATTTTAATTTCCCTAAGCTATAGGACCATAAGTGGAAGTGCCCTAGGTTCTGTTGCTTTGTTTTTTAGATGTTTCAGGAAACACCATACACTTCTCCCGAGTGGTTGTTGGCAATTTACATCCCGCCCATCAGCATAACAAGGCTCCCAGTTCTCCATGGCCTGTCCTGCCTTTCTGGATTTTACACTTTTTTCAGATGGCCCTTTTGACCGGGGGGGAAGTGAGACTTCATTGTAGTGCAGATTTCCTTTGCAAGCTTGCTTGGTTGGCCAAAAAGGGCGTATGCGTTTTTTCCTGAATATATTCAGGAAAAAACGCATACGCCCTTTTTGGCCAAGTGCATCATTGTGGACGTTCTGCCTCTTTTCCTATGCTTTCAATGCAATTCCAGTCTACCTCCTGAAATCGGGTTCCTGCAATTCTGCCCCGCTTTCTAGTCCTCTTGGCAGCCTTACTTCAGTCTATTTTTGGACGATAGCTGTCATTTATAACTCTGCAGGTTTGTGAATTAGAGTGCCCCTGAGCTCCTTTCTTCAACTCGCTTTCCTGTGACCTGGCCGCAACACCGCAGGATGGCTTCAGGCCCTAATCTGGTTCCGGCCCGGCATGCTGAGCCTTTGGTTAATTCCTCTTCCTGGTGAGAAATGAGAGTTAAATTTGCCCGTCCAGACACCTCCAGCTAGTCTCTCATTGGTTCTCGCTATTCCTGTTCATCTTCCGCAGAAATTGCAAACTGGGCCAAACAGGAGGTTAAAGGGACTGACTCTCCAAGTGGGGAGAGTGTTAGTAAAGCGTCTGGAATGTTGCACCCGAGTACCAGGGGAGGAAAACTGAGACATATTTGAACACGTCTCCCGATCACATGGTTGATCATACTGTAGGTTCCACATGCATGTTTTAGCTGAAGGAAGAATACCTTAAACCTGGGTAGTTGAAACCCGTGGAATGGGTACCATGCAATATGACTTCAAAGGGTCTTCATTTGCTCACCGAACCTCTCCAATCCTATCACTGCTGCGTTTATGCCCCTGTACACATGCTTGATTCTCTTTCGGAGACATAGCAATCCATACGTTTTAAGATACTTACAAGTCAGGTACATTCTTAGGCGTTTAATATGCGGTGTTGAGTCCATTTCGTTGAGCAAGGAGTAGCTCTTGTCTATTCCATATTTGGCTTAAGGAACTTTATCTGTGCTCATTTCAATCTCTGGTTTTATGCAGCACCCCAACTCACCTTTACCCTTAAGCAAGCATAAGTTGTTTTTCTAAATTTGAGACCCTGTTCTGTTTTGGAATTCAGTTCCTGTGTAGCCAAGTTTACATTCCGTGTATTACTGATATCTTATGATGTTTCTTTTTCTGTGTGACTTATTTCAGTTAGAATCATCATACCTGAATCCACTCATTGTGCTGCTAAGGGCCTGATGACATAGATTTCATTGCTGAGTGATATTGCTTTGTAAGTGAATACCACAACTTCTTTATCCATTTTTCACTTTCTGCGATGTTGAACTTGTACTGTAAACGAGGTTCTTGTAAACAGAGCCATTCCAAACTTTGGGGTGGCTGTGTCTTTTTGATTTTAATTTCCCTAAGCTATAGGACCATAAGTGGAAGTGCCCTAGGCTCTGTTGCTTTGTTTTTTAGATGTTTCAGGAAACACCATACACTTCTCCCAAGTGTCTGTTGGCAATTTACATCCCACCCATCAGCATAACAAGGCTCCCAGTTCTCCATGGCCTGTTGCCTTTCTGGATTTTACCCTTTTTTCAGATGGCCCTTTTGACCGGGGGGAAGTGAGACTTCATTGTAGTGCAGATTTCCTTTGCAAGCTTGCTTGGTTGGCCAAAAAGTGCGTATGCGTTTTTTCCTGAATATATTCAGGAAAAAACGCATACGCCCTTTTTGGCCAAGTGCATCATTGTGGACGTTCTGCCTCTTTTCCTATGCTTTCAATGTAATTCCAGTCTACCTCCTGAAATCGGTTTCCTGCAATTCTGCCCCGCTTTCAAGTCCTCTTGGCAGCCTTACTTCAGTCTATTTTTGGACGATAGCTGTCATTTATAACTCTGCAGGTTTGTGAATTACAGTGCCCCTGAGCTCCTTTCTTCAACTCGCTTTCTTGTGACCTGGCCGCAACACCGCAGGATGGCTTCAGGCCCTAATCTGGTTCCGGCCCGGCATGCTGAGCCTTTGGTTAATTCCTCTTCCTGGTGGGAAATGAGAGTTAAATTTGCCCGTCCAGACACCTCCAGCTAGCCTCTCATTGGTTCTCGCTATTCCTGTTCATCTTCCGCAGAAATTGCAAACTGGGCCAAACAGGAGGTTAAAGGCGCTGACTCTCCAAGTGGGGAGAGTGTTAGTAAAGCTTCTGGAATGTTGCACCTGAGTACCAGGGGAGGAAAACTGAGACATATTTGAACACGTCTCCCGTTCACATGGTTGATCATACTTGGGTTCCACATGCATGTTTTAGCTGAAGGAAGAATACCTTAAACCTGGAGAGTTGAGACCCGTGTAATGGGTACCATGCAATATGACTTCAAAGGGTCTTCATTTGCTCACCAAACCTCTCCAATCCTATCACTGCTGCGTTTATGCCCCTGTACACATGCTTGATTCTCTTTTGGAGACATAGCAATCCATAGGTTTTACGATACTTACTAGTCAGGTACATTCTTAGGCGTTTAATATGCGGTGTTGAGTCCATTTCGTTGAGCAAGGAGTAGCTCTTGTCTATTTCATATTTGACTTAAGGAACTTTATCTGTGCTCATTTCAATCTCTGGTTTTATGCAGCACCCCAACTCACCTTTACCCTTAAGCAAGCATAAGTTGGTTTTCTAAATTTGAGACCCTGTTCTGTTCTGTAATTCAGTTCCTGTGTAGCCAAGTTTACATTCCATGTATTACTGATATCTTATGATGTTTCTTTTTCTGTGTGACTTATTTCAGTTAGAATCATCATACCTGAATCCACTCATTGTGATGCTAAGGGCCTGATGACATAGATTTCATTGCTGAGTGATATTGCTTTGTAAGTAAATACCACAACTTCTTTATCCATTTTTCACTTTCTGCGATGTTGAACTTGTACTGTAAACGAGGTTCTTGTAAACAGAGGCGTCCCAAACTTTGGGGTGGCTGTGTCTTTTTGATTTTAATTTCCCTAAGCTATAGGACCATAAGTGGAAGTGCCCTAGGCTCTGTTGCTTTGTTTTTTAAATGTTTCAGGAAACACCATACACTTCTCCCGAGTGTCTGTTGGCAATTTACATCCCGCCCATCAGCATAACAAGGCTCCCAGTTCTCCATGGCCTGTCCTGCCTTTCTGGATTTTACACTTTTTTCAGATGGCCCTTTTGACCGGGAGGAAGTGAGACTTCATTGTAGTGCAGATTTCCTTTGCAAGCTTGCTTGGTTGGCCAAAAAGGGCGTATGCGTTTTTTCCTGAATATATTCAGGAAAAAACGCATACGCCCTTTTTGGCCAAGTGCATCATTGTGGACGTTCTGCCTCTTTTCCTATGCTTTCAATGCAATTCCAGTCTACCTCCTGAAATCGGTTTCCTGCAATTCTGCCCCGCTTTCAAGTCCTCTTGGCAGCCTTACTTCAGTCTATTTTTGGACGATAGCTGTCATTTATAACTCTGCAGGTTTGTGAATTACAGTGCCCCTGAGCTCCTTTCTTCAACTCGCATTCTTGTGACCTGGCCGCAACACCACAGGATGGCTTCAGGCCCTAATCTGGTTCCGGACCGGCATGCTGAGCCTTTGGTTACTTCCTCTTACTGGTGGGAAATGAGAGTTAAATTTGCCCGTCCAGACACCTCCAGCTAGCCTCTCATTGGTTCTCGCTATTCCTGTTCATCTTCCGCAGAAATTGCAAACTGGGCCAAACAGGAGGTTAAAGGGACTGACTCTCCAAGTGGGGAGAGTGTTAGTAAAGCGTCTGGAATGTTGCACCCGAGTACCAGGGGAGGAAAACTGAGACATATTTGAACACGTCTCCCGTTCACATGGTTGATCATACTTGGGTTCCACATGCATGTTTTAGCTGAAGGAAGAATACCTTAAACCTGGAGAGTTGAGACCCGTGTAATGGGTACCATGCAATATGACTTCAAAGGGTCTTCATTTGCTCACCGAACCTCTCCAATCCTATCACTGCTGCGTTTATGCCCCTGTACACATGCTTGATTCTCTTTTGGAGACATAGCAATCCATAGGTTTTAAGATACTTACAAGTCAGGTACATTCTTAGGCGTTTAATATGCGGTGTTGAGTCCATTTCGTTGAGCAAGGAGTAGCTCTTGTCTATTCCATATTTGGCTTAAGGAACTTTATCTGTGCTCATTTCAATCTCTGGTTTTACGCAGCACCCCAACTCACCTTTACCCTTAAGCAAGCATAAGTTGTTTTTCTAAATTTGAGACCCTGTTCTGTTCTGTAATTCAGTTCCTGTGTAGCCAAGTTTCCATTCCGTGTATTACTGATATCTTATGATGTTTCTTTTTCTGTGTGACTTATTTCAGTTAGAATCATCATACCTGAATCCACTCGTTGTACTGCTAAGGGCCTGATGACATAGATTTCATTGCTGAGTGATATTGCTTTGTAAGTGAATACCACAACTTCTTTATCCATTTTTCACTTTCTGCGATGTTGAACTTGTACTGTAAACGAGGTTCTTGTAAACAGAGCCATTCCAAACTTTGGGGTGGCTGTGTCTTTTTGATTTTAATTTCCCTAAGCTATAGGACCATAAGTGGAAGTGCCCTAGGCTCTGTTGCTTTGTTTTTTAGATGTTTCAGGAAACACCATACACTTCTCCCCAGTGTCTGTTGGCAATTTACATCCCGCCCATCAGCATAACAAGGCTCCCAGTTCTCCATGGCCTGTCCTGCCTTTCTGGATTTTACACTTTTTTCAGATGGCCCTTTTGACCGGGGGGAAGTGAGACTTCATTGTAGTGCAGATTTCCTTTGCAAGCTTGCTTGGTTGGCCAAAAAGGGCGTATGCGTTTTTTCCTGAATATATTCAGGAAAAAACGCATACGCCCTTTTTGGCCAAGTGCATCATTGTGGACGTTCTGCCTCTTTTCCTATGCTTTCAATGCAATTCCAGTCTACCTCCTGAAATCGGTTTCCTGCAATTCTGCCCCGCTTTCAAGTCCTCTTGGCAGCCTTACTTCAGTCTATTTTTGGACGATAGCTGTCATTTATAACTCTGCAGGTTTGTGAATTACAGTGCCCCTGAGCTCCTTTCTTCAACTCGCATTCTTGTGACCTGGCCGCAACACCACAGGATGGCTTCAGGCCCTAATCTGGTTCCGGACAGGCATGCTGAGCCTTTGGTTAATTCCTCTTCCTGGTGGGAAATGAGAGTTAAATTTGCCCGTCCAGACACCTCCAGCTAGCCTCTCATTGGTTCTCGCTATTCCTGTTCATCTTCCGCAGAAATTGCAAACTGGGCCAAACAGGAGGTTAAAGGGACTGACTCTCCAAGTGGGGAGAGTGTTAGTAAAGCGTCTGGAATGTTGCACCCGAGTACCAGGGGAGGAAAACTGAGACATATTTGAACACGTCTCCCGTTCACATGGTTGATCATACTTGGGTTCCACATGCATGTTTTAGCTGAAGGAAGAATACCTTAAACCTGGAGAGTTGAGACCCGTGTAATGGGTACCATGCAATATGACTTCAAAGGGTCTTCATTTGCTCACCGAACCTCCCCAATCCTATCACTGCTGCGTTTATGCCCCTGTACACATGCTTGATTCTCTTTTGGAGACATAGCAATCCATAGGTTTTACGATACTTACTAGTCAGGTACATTCTTAGGCGTTTAATATGCGGTGTTGAGTCCATTTCGTTGAGCAAGGAGTAGCTCTTGTCTATTTCATATTTGACTTAAGGAACTTTATCTGTGTTCATTTCAATCTCTGGTTTTATGCAGCACCCCAACTCACCTTTACCCTTAAGCAAGCATAAGTTGGTTTTCTAAATTTGAGATCCTGTTCTGTTCTGTAATTCAGTTCCTGTGTAGCCAAGTTTCCATTCCGTGTATTACTGATATCTTATGATGTTTCTTTTTCTGTGTGACTTATTTCAGTTAGAATCATCATACCTGAATCCACTCATTGTGATGCTAAGGGCCTGATGACATAGATTTCATTGCTGAGTGATATTGCTTTGTAAGTAAATACCACAACTTCTTTATCCATTTTTCACTTTCTGCGATGTTGAACTTGTACTGTAAACGAGGTTCTTGTAAACAGAGGCGTCCCAAACTTTGGGGTGGCTGTGTCTTTTTGATTTTAATTTCCCTAAGCTATAGGACCATAAGTGGCAGTGCCCTAGGCTCTGTTGCTTTGTTTTTTAGATGTATCAGGAAACACCATACATTTCTCCGGAGTGTCTGTTGGCAATTTACATCCCGCCCATCAGCATAACAAGGCTCCCAGTTCTCCATGGCCTGTCCTGCCTTTCTGGATTTTACACTTTTTTCAGATGGCCCTTTTGACCGGGGGAAGTGAGACTTCATTGTAGTGCAGATTTCTTTGCAAGCTTGCTTGGTTGGCCAAAAAGGGCGTATGCGTTTTTTCCTGAATATATTCAGGAAAAAACGCATACGCCCTTTTTGGCCAAGTGCATCATTGTGGACGTTCTGCCTCTTTTCCTATGCTTTCAATGCAATTCCAGTCTACCTCCTGAAATCGGTTTCCTGCAATTCTGCCCCGCTTTCAAGTCCTCTTGGCAGCCTTACTTCAGTCTATTTTTGGATGATAGCTGTCATTTATAACTCTGCAGGTTTGTGAATTACAGTGCCCCTGAGCTCCTTTCTTCAACTCGCTTTCTTGTGACCTGGCCGCAACACCGCAGGATGGCTTCAGGCCCTAATCTGGTTCCGGCCCGGCATGCTGAGCCTTTGGTTAATTCCTCTTCCTGGTGGGAAATGAGAGTTAAATTTGCCCGTCCAGACACCTCCAGCTAGCCTCTCATTGGTTCTCGCTATTCCTGTTCATCTTCCGCAGAAATTGCAAACTGGGCCAAACAGGAGGTTAAAGGGACTGACTCTCCAAGTGGGGAGAGTGTTAGTAAAGCGTCTGGAATGTTGCACCCGAGTACCAGGGGAGGAAAACTGAGACATATTTGAACACGTCTCCCGATCACATGGTTGATCATACTCTAGGTTCCACATGCATGTTTTAGCTGAAGGAAGAATACCTTAAACCTGGGTAGTTGAAACCCGTGGAATGGGTACCATGCAATATGACTTCAAAGGGTCTTCATTTGCTCACCGAACCTCTCCAATCCTATCACTGCTGCGTTTATGCCCCTGTACACATGCTTGATTCTCTTTCGGAGACATAGCAATCCATAGGTTTTAAGATACTTACAAGTCAGGTACATTCTTAGGTGTTTAATATGCGGTGTTGAGTCCATTTCGTTGAGCAAGGAGTAGCTCTTGTCTATTCCATATTTGGCTTAAGGAACTTTATCTGTGCTCATTTCAATCTCTGGTTTTATGCAGCACCCCAACTCACCTTTACCCTTAAGCAAGCATAAGTTGTTTTTCTAAATTTGAGACCCTGTTCTGTTCTGTAATTCAGGTCCTGTGTAGCCAAGTTTCCATTCCGTGTATTACTGATATCTTATGATGTTTCTTTTTCTGTGTGACTTATTTCAGTTAGAATCATCATACCTGAATCCACTCATTGTGCTGCTAAGGGCCTGATGACGTAGATTTCATTGCTGAGTGATATTGCTTTGTAAGTGAATACCACAACTTCTTTATCCATTTTTCACTTTCTGCGATGTTGAACTTGTACTGTAAACGAGGTTCTTGTAAACAGAGCCGTTCCAAACTTTGGGGTGGCTGTGTCTTTTTGATTTTAATTTCCCTAAGCTATAGGACCATAAGTGGAAGTGCCCTAGGCTCTGTTGCTTTGTTTTTTAGATGTTTCAGGAAACACCATACACTTCTCCCAAGTGTCTGTTGGCAATTTACATCCCGGCCATCAGCATAACAAGGCTCCCTGTTCTCAATGGCCTGTTGCCTTTCTGGATTTTACACTTTTTTCAGATGGCCCTTTTGACCGGGGGGAAGTGAGACTTCATTGTAGTGCAGATTTCCTTTGCAAGCTTGCTTGGTTGGCCAAAAAGGGCGTATGCGTTTTTTCCTGAATATATTCAGGAAAAAACGCATACGCCCTTTTTGGCCAAGTGCATCATTGTGGACGTTCTGCCTCTTTTCCTATGCTTTCAATGCAATTCCAGTCTACCTCCTGAAATCGGTTTCCTGCAATTGTTCCCCGCTTTCAAGTTCTCTTGGCAGCCTTACTTCAGTCTATTTTTGGACGATAGCTGTCATTTATAACTCTGCAGGTTTGTGAATTACAGTGCCCCTGAGCTCCTTTCTTCAACTCGCTTTCTTTTGAGCTGGCCGCAACACCGCAGGATGGCTTCAGGCCCTAATCTGGTTCCGGTACGGCACGCTGAGCCTTTGGTTATTTCCACTTCCTGGTGGGAAATGAGAGTTAAATTTGCCCGTCCAGACACCTCCAGCTAGCCTCTCATTGGTTCTCGCTATTCCTGTTCATCTTCCGCAGAAATTGCAAACTGGGCCAAACAGGAGGTTAAAGGCGCTGACTCTCCAAGTGGGGAGAGTGTTAGTAAAGCGTCTGGAATGTTGCACCCGAGTAACAGGGGAAGAAAACTGAGACATATTTGAACACGTCTCCCGTTCACATGGTTGATCATACTTGGGTTCCACATGCATGTTTTAGCTGAAGGAAGAATACCTTAAACCTGGAGAGTTGAGACCCGTGTAATGGGTACCATGCAATATGACTTCAAAGGGTCTTCATTTGCTCACCGAACCTCTCCAATCCTATCACTGCTGCGTTTATGCCCCTGTACACATGCTTGATTCACTTTTGGAGACATAGCAATCCATAGGTTTTACGATACTTACTAGTCAGGTACATTCTTAGGCGTTTAATATGCGGTGTTGAGTCAATTTCGTTGAGCAAGGAGTAGCTCTTGTCTATTCCATATTTGACTTAAGGAACTTTATCTGTGCTCATTTCAATCTCTGGTTTTATGCAGCACCCCAACTCACCTTTACCCTGAAGCAAGCATATGTTGGTTTTCTAAATTTGAGACCCTGTTCTGTTCTGTAATTCAGTTCCTGTGTAGCCAAGTTTACATTCCGTGTATTACTGATATCTTATGATGTTTCTTTTTCTGTGTGACTTATTTCAGTTTGAGTCATCATACCTGAATCCACTCATTGTGATGCTAAGGGCCTGATGACATAGATTTCATTGCTGAGTGATATTGCTTTATAAGTAAATACCAAAACTTCTTTATCCATTTTTCACTTTCTGCGATGTTGAACTTGTACTGTAAACGAGGTTCTTGTAAACAGAGGCGTCCCAAACTTTGGGGTGGCTGTGTCTTTTTGATTTTAATTTCCCTAAGCTATAGGACCATAAGTGGCAGTGCCCTAGGCTCTGTTGCTTTGTTTTTTAGATGTTTCAGGAAACACCATACACTTCTCCCGAGTGGTTGTTGGCAATTTACATCCCGCCCATCAGCATAACAAGGCTCCCAGTTCTCCATGGCCTGTCCTGCCTTTCTGGATTTTACACTTTTTTCAGATGGCCCTTTTGACCGGGGGGAAGTGAGACTTCATTGTAGTGCAGATTTCCTTTGCAAGCTTGCTTGGTTGGCCAAAAAGGGCGTATGCGTTTTTTCCTGAATATATTCAGGAAAAAACGCATACGCCCTTTTTGGCCAAGTGCATCATTGTGGACGTTCTGCCTCTTTTCCTATGCTTTCAATACAATTCCAGTCTACCTCCTGAAATCGGTTTCCTGCAATTCTGCCCCGCTTTCAAGTCCTCTTGGCAGCCTTACTTCAGTCTATTTTTGGACGATAGCTGTCATTTATAACTCTGCAGGTTTGTGAATTACAGTGCCCCTGAGCCCCTTTCTTCAACTTGCTTTCTTGTGACCTGGCCGCAACACCGCAGGATGGCTTCAGGCCCTAATCTGGTTCCGGCACGGCACGCTGAGCCTTTGGTTATTTCCTCTTCCTGGTGGGAAATGAGAGTTAAATTTGCCCGTCCAGACACCTTCAGCTAGCCTCTCATTGGTTCTCGCTATTCCTGTTCATCTTCCGCAGAAATTGCAAACTGGGCCAAACAGGAGGTTAAAGGCGCTGACTCTCCAAGTGGGGAGAGTGTTAGTAAAGCGTCTGGAATGTTGCACCCGAGTACCAGGGGAGGAAAACTGAGACATATTTGAACACGTCTCCCGTTCACATGGTTGATCATACTTGGGTTCCACATGCATGTTTTAGCTGAAGGAAGAATACCTTAAACCTGGAGAGTTGAGACCCGTGGAATGGGTACCATGCAATATGACTTCAAAGGGTCTTCATTTGCTCACCGAACCTCTCCAATCCTATCACTGCTGCGTTTATGCCCCTGTACACATGCTTGATTCTCTTTCGGAGACATAGCAATCCATAGGTTTTAAGATACTTACTAGTCAGATACATTCTTAGGCGTTTAATATGGGGTGTTGAGTCCATTTCGTTGAGCAAGGAGTAGCTCTTGTCTATTCCATATTTGGCTTAAGGAACTTTATCTGTGCTCATTTCAATCTCTGGTTTTATGCAGCACCCCAACTCACCTTTACCCTTAAGCAAGAATAAGTTGGTTTTCTAAATTTGAGACCCTGTTCTGTTCTGTAATTCAGTTCCTGTGTAGCCAAGTTTCCATTCCGTGTATTACTGATATCTTATGATGTTTCTTTTTCTGTGTGACTTATTTCAGTTAGAATCATCATACCTGAATCCACTCATTGTGCTGCTAAGGGCCTGATGACACAGATTTCATTGCTGAGTGATATTGCTTTGTAAGTAAATACCACAACTTCTTTATCCATTTTTCACTTTCTGCGATGTTGAACTTGTACTGTAAACGAGGTTCTTGTAAACAGAGCCGTTCCAAACTTTGGGGTGGCTGTGTCTTTTTGATTTTAATTTCCCTAAGCTATAGGACCATAAGTGGAAGTGCCCTAGGTTCTGTTGCTTTGTTTTTTAGATGTTTCAGGAAACACCATACACTTCTCCCGAGTGGTTGTTGGCAATTTACATCCCGCCCATCAGCATAACAAGGCTCCCAGTTCTCCATGGCCTGTCCTGCCTTTCTGGATTTTACACTTTTTTCAGATGGCCCTTTTGACCGGGGGGAAGTGAGACTTCATTGTAGTGCAGATTTCCTTTGCAAGCTTGCTTGGTTGGCCAAAAAGGGCGTATGCGTTTTTTCCTGAATATATTCAGGAAAAAACGCATACGCCCTTTTTGGCCAAGTGCATCATTGTGGACGTTCTGCCTCTTTTCCTATGCTTTCAATGCAATTCCAGTCTACCTCCTGAAATCGGTTTCCTGCAATTCTGCCCCGCTTTCAAGTCCTCTTGGCAGCCTTACTTCAGTCTATTTTTGGACGATAGCTGTCATTTATAACTCTGCAGGTTTGTGAATTACAGTGCCCCTGAGCTCCTTTCTTCAACTCGCTTTCTTTTGAGCTGGCCGCAACACCGCAGGATGGCTTCAGGCCCTAATCTGGTTCCGGTACGGCACGCTGAGCCTTTGGTTATTTCCACTTCCTGGTGGGAAATGAGAGTTAAATTTGCCCGTCCAGACACCTCCAGCTAGCCTCTCATTGGTTCTCGCTATTCCTGTTCATCTTCCGCAGAAATTGCAAACTGGGCCAAACAGGAGGTTAAAGGCGCTGACTCTCCAAGTGGGGAGAGTGTTAGTAAAGCGTCTGGAATGTTGCACCCGAGTAACAGGGGAAGAAAACTGAGACATATTTGAACACGTCTCCCGTTCACATGGTTGATCATACTTGGGTTCCACATGCATGTTTTAGCTGAAGGAAGAATACCTTAAACCTGGAGAGTTGAGACCCGTGTAATGGGTACCATGCAATATGACTTCAAAGGGTCTTCATTTGCTCACCGAACCTCTCCAATCCTATCACTGCTGCGTTTATGCCCCTGTACACATGCTTGATTCTCTTTTGGAGACATAGCAATCCATAGGTTTTACGATACTTACTAGTCAGGTACATTCTTAGGCGTTTAATATGCGGTGTTGAGTCAATTTCGTTGAGCAAGGAGTAGCTCTTGTCTATTCCATATTTGACTTAAGGAACTTTATCTGTGCTCATTTCAATCTCTGGTTTTATGCAGCACCCCAACTCACCTTTACCCTTAAGCAAGCATATGTTGGTTTTCTAAATTTGAGACCCTGTTCTGTTCTGTAATTCAGTTCCTGTGTAGCCAAGTTTACATTCCGTGTATTACTGATATCTTATGATGTTTCTTTTTCTGTGTGACTTATTTCAGTTTGAGTCATCATACCTGAATCCACTCATTGTGATGCTAAGGGCCTGATGACATAGATTTCATTGCTGAGTGATATTGCTTTGTAAGTAAATACCACAACTTCTTTATCCATTTTTCACTTTCTGCGATGTTGAACTTGTACTGTAAACGAGGTTCTTGTAAACAGAGGCGTCCCAAACTTTGGGGTGGCTGTGTCTTTTTGATTTTAATTTCCCTAAGCTATAGGACCATAAGTGGCAGTGCCCTAGGCTCTGTTGCTTTGTTTTTTAGATGTTTCAGGAAACACCATACACTTCTCCCGAGTGGTTGTTGGCAATTTACATCCCGCCCATCAGCATAACAAGGCTCCCAGTTCTCCATGGCCTGTCCTGCCTTTCTGGATTTTACACTTTTTTCAGATGGCCCTTTTGACCGGGGGGAAGTGAGACTTCATTGTAGTGCAGATTTCCTTTGCAAGCTTGCTTGGTTGGCCAAAAAGGGCGTATGCGTTTTTTCCTGAATATATTCAGGAAAAACGCATACGCCCTTTTTGGCCAAGTGCATCATTGTGGACGTTCTGCCTCTTTTCCTATGCTTTCAATGCAATTCCAGTCTACCTCCTGAAATCGGTTTCCTGCAATTCTGCCCCGCTTTCAAGTCCTCTTGGCAGCCTTACTTCAGTCTATTTTTGGACGATAGCTGTCATTTATAACTCTGCAGGTTTGTGAATTACAGTGCCCCTGAGCTCCTTTCTTCAACTTGCTTTCTTGTGACCTGGCCGCAACACCGCAGGATGGCTTCAGGCCCTAATCTGGTTCCGGCACGGCACGCTGAGCCTTTGGTTATTTCCTCTTCCTGGTGGGAAATGAGAGTTAAATTTGCCCGTCCAGACACCTTCAGCTAGCCTCTCATTGGTTCTCGCTATTCCTGTTCATCTTCCGCAGAAATTGCAAACTGGGCCAAACAGGAGGTTAAAGGCGCTGACTCTCCAAGTGGGGAGAGTGTTAGTAAAGCGTCTGGAATGTTGCACCCGAGTACCAGATGAGGAAAACTGAGACATATTTGAACACGTCTCCCGTTCACATGGTTGATCATACTTGGGTTCCACATGCATGTTTTAGCTGAAGGAAGAATACCTTAAACCTGGAGAGTTGAGACCCGTGGAATGGGTACCATGCAATATGACTTCAAAGGGTCTTCATTTGCTCACCGAACCTCTCCAATCCTATCACTGCTGCGTTTATGCCCCTGTACACATGCTTGATTCTCTTTTGGAGACATAGCAATCCATAGGTTTTAAGATACTTACTAGTCAGGTACATTCTTAGGCGTTTAATATGGGGTGTTGAGTCCATTTCGTTGAGCAAGGAGTAGCTCTTGTCTATTCCATATTTGGCTTAAGGAACTTTATCTGTGCTCATTTCAATCTCTGGTTTTATGCAGCACCCCAACTCACCTTTACCCTTAAGCAAGTATAAGTTGTTTTTCTAAATTTGAGACCCTGTTCTGTTCTGTAATTCAGTTCCTGTGTAGCCAAGTTTCCATTCCGTGTATTACTGATATCTTATGATGCTTCTTTTTCTGTGTGACTTATTTCAGTTAGAATCATCATACCTGAATCCACTCATTGTGCTGCTAAGGGCCTGATGACATAGATTTCATTGCTGAGTGATATTGCTTTGTAAGTAAATACCACAACTTCTTTATCCATTTTTCACTTTCTGCGATGTTGAACTTGTACTGTAAACGAGGTTCTTGTAAACAGAGCCGTTCCAAACTTTGGGGTGGCTGTGTCTTTTTGATTTTAATTTCCCTAAGCTATAGGACCATAAGTGGAAGTGCCCTAGGTTCTGTTGCTTTGTTTTTTAGATGTTTCAGGAAACACCATACACTTCTCCCGAGTGGTTGTTGGCAATTTACATCCCGCCCATCAGCATAACAAGGCTCCCAGTTCTCCATGGCCTGTCCTGCCTTTCTGGATTTTACACTTTTTTCAGATGGCCCTTTTGACCGGGGGGAAGTGAGACTTCATTGTAGTGCAGATTTCCTTTGCAAGCTTGCTTGGTTGGCCAAAAAGGGCGTATGCGTTTTTTCCTGAATATATTCAGGAAAAAACGCATACGCCCTTTTTGGCCAAGTGCATCATTGTGGACGTTCTGCCTCTTTTCCTATGCTTTCAATGCAATTCCAGTCTACCTCCTGAAATCGGTTTCCTGCAATTCTGCCCCGCTTTCAAGTCCTCTTGGCAGCCTTACTTCAGTCTATTTTTGGACGATAGCTGTCATTTATAACTCTGCAGGTTTGTGAATTACAGTGCCCCTGAGCTCCTTTCTTCAACTTGCTTTCTTGTGACCTGGCCGCAACACCGCAGGATGGCTTCAGGCCCTAATCTGGTTCCGGCATGGCACGCTGAGCCTTTGGTTATTTCCTCTTCCTGGTGGGAAATGAGAGTTAAATTTGCCCGTCCAGACACCTCCAGCTAGCCTCTCATTGGTTCTCGCTATTCCTGTTCATCTTCCGCAGAAATTGCAAACTGGGCCAAACAGGAGGTTAAAGGCGCTGACTCTCCAAGTGGGGAGAGTGTTAGTAAAGCGTCTGGAATGTTGCACCCGAGTACCAGGGGAGGAAAACTGAGACATATTTGAACACGTCTCCCGTTCACATGGTTGATCATACTTGGGTTCCACATGCATGTTTTAGCTGAAGGAAGAATACCTTAAACCTGGGTAGTTGAAACCCGTGGAATGGGTACCATGCAATATGACTTCAAAGGGTCTTCATTTGCTCACCGAACCTCTCCAATCCTATCACTGCTGCGTTTATGACCCTGTACACATGCTTGATTCTCTTTCGGAGACATAGCAATCCATAGGTTTTACGATACTTACTAGTCAGGTACATTCTTAGGCGTTTAATATGCGGTGTTGAGTCAATTTCGTTGAGCAAGGAGTAGCTCTTGTCTATTCCATATTTGACTTAAGGAACTTTATCTGTGCTCATTTCAATCTCTGGTTTTATGCAGCACCCCAACTCACCTTTACCCTTAAGCAAGCATAAGTTGGTTTTCTAAATTTGAGACCCTGTTCTGTTCTGTAATTCAGTTCCTGTGTAGCCAAGTTTACATTCCGTGTATTACTGATATCTTATGATGTTTCTTTTTCTGTGTGACTTATTTCAGTTAGAGTCATCATACCTGAATCCACTCATTGTGATGCTAAGGGCCTGATGACATAGATTTCATTGCTGAGTGATATTGCTTTGTAAGTAAATACCACAACTTCTTTATCCATTTTTCACTTTCTGCGATGTTGAACTTGTACTGTAAACGAGGTTCTTGTAAACAGAGGCGTCCCAAACTTTGGGGTGGCTGTGTCTTTTTGATTTTAATTTCCCTAAGCTATAGGACCATAAGTGGCAGTGCCCTAGGCTCTGTTGCTTTGTTTTTTAGATGTTTCAGGAAACACCATACACTTCTCCCGAGTGTCTGTTGGCAATTTACATCCCGCCCATCAGCATAACAAGGCTCCCAGTTCTCCATGGCCTGTCCTGCCTTTCTGGATTTTACACTTTTTTCAGATGGCCCTTTTGACCGGGGGGAAGTGAGACTTCATTGTAGTGCAGATTTCCTTTGCAAGCTTGCTTGGTTGGCCAAAAAGGGCGTATGCGTTTTTTCCTGAATATATTCAGGAAAAAACGCATACGCCCTTTTTGGCCAAGTGCATCATTGTGGATGTTCTGCCTCTTTTCCTATGCTTTCAATGCAATTCCAGTCTACCTCCTGAAATCGGTTTCCTGCAATTCTGCCCCGCTTTCAAGTCCTCTTGGCAGCCTTACTTCAGTGTATTTTTGGACGATAGCTGTCATTTATAACTCTGCAGGTTTGTGAATTACAGTGCCCCTGAGCTCCTTTCTTCAACTTGCTTTCTTGTGACCTGGCCGCAACACCGCAGGATGGCTTCAGGCCCTAATCTGGTTCCGGTACGGCACGCTGAGCCTTTGGTTATTTCCTCTTCCTGGTGGGAAATGAGAGTTAAATTTGCCCGTCCAGACACCTCCAGCTAGTCTCTCATTGGTTCTCACTATTCCTGTTCATCTTCCGCAGAAATTGCAAACTGGGCCAAACAGGAGGTTAAAGGCGCTGACTCTCCAAGTGGGGAGAGTGTTAGTAAAGCGTCTGGAATGTTGCACCCGAGTACCAGGGGAGGAAAACTGAGACATATTTGAACACATCTCCCGTTCACATGGTTGATCATACTTGGGTTCCACATGCATGTTTTAGCTGAAGGAAGAATACCTTAAACCTGGGTAGTTGAAACCCGTGGAATGGGTACCATGCAATATGACTTCAAAGGGTCTTCATTTGCTCACCGAACCTCTCCAATCCTATCACTGCTGCGTTTATGCCCCTGTACACATGCTTGATTCTCTTTCGGAGACATAGCAATCCATAGGTTTTACGATACTTACTAGTCAGGTACATTCTTAGGCGTTTAATATGCGGTGTTGAGTGAATTTCGTTGAGCAAGGAGTAGCTCTTGTCTATTCCATATTTGACTTAAGGAACTTTATCTGTGCTCATTTCAATCTCTGGTTTTATGCAGCACCCCAACTCACCTTTACCCTTAAGCAAGCATAAGTTGGTTTTCTAAATTTGAGACCCTGTTCTGTTCTGTAATTCAGTTCCTGTGTAGCCAAGTTTACATTCCGTGTATTACTGATATCTTATGATGTTTCTTTTTCTGTGTGACTTATTTCAGTTAGAGTCATCATACCTGAATCCACTCATTGTGATGCTAAGGGCCTGATGACATAGATTTCATTGCTGAGTGATATTGCTTTGTAAGTAAATACCACAACTTCTTTATCCATTTTTCACTTTCTGCGATGTTGAACTTGTACTGTAAACGAGGTTCTTGTAAACAGAGGCGTCCCAAACTTTGGGGTGGCTGTGTCTTTTTGATTTTAATTTCCCTAAGCTATAGGACCATAAGTGGCAGTGCCCTAGGCTCTGTTGCTTTGTTTTTTAGATGTTTCAGGAAACACCATACACTTCTCCCGAGTGTCTGTTGGCAATTTACATCCCGCCCATCAGCATAACAAGGCTCCCAGTTCTCCATGGCCTGTCCTGCCTTTCTGGATTTTACACTTTTTTCAGATGGCCCTTTTGACCGGGGGGAAGTGAGACTTCATTGTAGTGCAGATTTCCTTTGCAAGCTTGCTTGGTTGGCCAAAAAGGGCGTATGCGTTTTTTCCTGAATATATTCAGGAAAAAACGCATACGCCCTTTTTGGCCAAGTGCATCATTGTGGACGTTCTGCCTCTTTTCCTATGCTTTCAATGCAATTCCAGTCTACCTCCTGAAATCGGTTTCCTACAATTCTGCCCCACTTTCAAGTCCTCTTGGCAGCCTTTCTTCAGTCTATTTTTGGACGATAGCTGTCATTTATAACTCTGCAGGTTTGTGAATTACAGTGTACCTGAGCTCCTTTCTTCAACTCGCTTTCTTGTGACCTGGCCGCAACACCGCAGGATGGCTTCAGGCCCTAATCTGGTTCCGGCCCGGCACGCTGAGCCTTTGGTTAATTCCTCTTCCTGGTGGGAAATGAGAGTTAAATTTGCCCGTCCAGACACCTCCAGCTAGTCTCTCATTGGTTCTCGCTATTCCTGTTCATCTTCCGCAGAAATTGAAAACTGGGCCAAACAGGAGGTTAAAGGGACTGACTCTCCAAGTGGGGAGAGTGTTAGTAAAGCGTCTGGAATGTTGCACCCGAGTACCAGGGGAGGAAAACTGAGACATATTTGAACACGTCTCCCGATCACATGGTTGATCATACTCTAGGTTCCACATGCATGTTTTAGCTGAAGGAAGAATACCTTAAACCTGGGTAGTTGAAACCCGTGGAATGGGTACCATGCAATATGACTTCAAAGGGTCTTCATTTGCTCACCGAACCTCTCCAATCCTATCACTGCTGCGTTTATGACCCTGTACACATGCTTGATTCTCTTTCGGAGACATAGCAATCCATAGGTTTTAAGATACTTACTAGTCAGGTACATTCTTAGGCGTTTAATATGGGGTGTTGAGTCCATTTCGTTGAGCAAGGAGTAGCTCTTGTCTATTCCATATTTGGCTTAAGGAACTTTATCTGTGCTCATTTCAATCTCTGGTTTTATGCAGCACCCCAACTCACCTTTACCCTTAAGCAAGAATAAGTTGGTTTTCTAAATTTGAGACCCTGTTCTGTTCTGTAATTCAGTTCCTGTGTAGCCAAGTTTCCATTCCGTGTATTACTGATATCTTATGATGTTTCTTTTTCTGTGTGACTTATTTCAGTTAGAATCATCATACCTGAATCCACTCATTGTGCTGCTAAGGGCCTGATGACACAGATTTCATTGCTGAGTGATATTGCTTTGTAAGTAAATACCACAACTTCTTTATCCATTTTTCACTTTCTGCGATGTTGAACTTGTACTGTAAACGAGGTTCTTGTAAACAGAGGCGTCCCAAACTTTGGGGTGGCTGTGTCTTTTTGATTTTAATTTCCCTAAGCTATAGGACCATAAGTGGAAGTGCCCTAGGTTCTGTTGCTTTGTTTTTTAGATGTTTCAGGAAACACCATACACTTCTCCGGAGTGGTTGTTGGCAATTTACATCCCGCCCATCAGCATAACAAGGCTCCCAGTTCTCCATGGCCTGTCCTGCCTTTCTGGATTTTACACTTTTTTCAGATGGCCCATTTGACCGGGGGGAAGTGAGACTTCATTGTAGTGCAGATTTCCTTTGCAAGCTTGCTTGGTTGGCCAAAAAGGGCGTATGCGTTTTTTCCTGAATATATTCAGGAAAAAACGCATACGCCCTTTTTGGCCAAGTGCATCATTGTGGACGTTCTGCCTCTTTTCCTATGCTTTCAATGCAATTCCAGTCTACCTCCTGAAATCGGTTTCCTGCAATTCTGCCCCGCTTTCAAGTCCTCTTGGCAGCCTTACTTCAGTCTATTTTTGGACGATAGCTGTCATTTATAACTCTGCAGGTTTGTGAATTACAGTGCCCCTGAGCTCCTTTCTTCAACTTGCTTTCTTGTGACCTGGCCGCAACACCGCAGGATGGCTTCAGGCCCTAATCTGGTTCCGGCACGGCACGCTGAGCCTTTGGTTATTTCCTCTTCCTGGTGGGAAATGAGAGTTAAATTTGCCCGTCCAGACACCTTCAGCTAGCCTCTCATTGGTTCTCGCTATTCCTGTTCATCTTCCGCAGAAATTGCAAACTGGGCCAAACAGGAGGTTAAAGGCGCTGACTCTCCAAGTGGGGAGAGTGTTAGTAAAGCATCTGGAATGTTGCACCCGAGTACCAGGGGAGGAAAACTGAGACATATTTGAACACGTCTCCCGTTCACATGGTTGATCATACTTGGGTTCCACATGCATGTTTTAGCTGAAGGAAGAATACCTTAAACCTGGAGAGTTGAGACCCGTGTAATGGGTACCATGCAATATGACTTCAAAGGGTCTTCATTTGCTCACCGAACCTCTCCAGTCCTATCACTGCTGCGTTTATGCCCCTGTACACATGCTTGATTCTCTTTCGGAGACATAGCAATCCATAGGTTTTAAGATACTTACAAGTCAGGTACATTCTTAGGCGTTTAATATGCGGTGTTGAGTCCATTTCGTTGAGCAAGGAGTAGCTCTTGTCTATTCCATATTTGGCTTAAGGAACTTTATCTGTGCTCATTTCAATCTCTGGTTTTATGCAGCACCCCAACTCTCCTTTACCCTTAAGCAAGCATAAGTTGTTTTTCTAAATTTGAGACCCTGTTCTGTTCTGTAATTCAGTTCCTGTGTAGCCAAGTTTCCATTCCATGTATTACTGATATCTTATGATGTTTCTTTTTCTGTGTGACTTATTTCAGTTAGAATCATCATACCTGAATCCACTCATTGTGCTGCTAAGGGCCTGATGACATAGATTTCATTGCTGAGTGATATTGCTTTGTAAGTGAATACCACAACTTCTTTATCCATTTTTCACTTTCTGCGATGTTGAACTTGTACTGTAAACGAGGTTCTTGTAAACAGAGCCATTCCAAACTTTGGGGTGGCTGTGTCTTTTTGATTTTAATTTCCCTAAGCTATAGGACCATAAGTGGAAGTGCCCTAGGCTCTGTTGCTTTGTTTTTTAGATGTTTCAGGAAACACCATACACTTCTCCCAAGTGTCTGTTGGCAATTTACATCCCGCCCATCAGCATAACAAGGCTCCCAGTTCTCAATGGCCTGTTGCCTTTCTGGATTTTACACTTTTTTCAGATGGCCCTTTTGACCGGGGGGAAGTGAGACTTCATTGTAGTGCAGATTTCCTTTGCAAACTTGCTTGGTTGGCCAAAAAGGGCGTATGCGTTTTTTCCTGAATATATTCAGGAAAAAACGCATACGCCCTTTTTGGCCAAGTGCATCATTGTGGACGTTCTGCCTCTTTTCCTATGCTTTCAATGCAATTCCAGTCTACCTTCTGAAATCGGTTTCCTGCAATTCTGCCCCGCTTTCAAGTCCTCTTGGCAGCCTTACTTCAGTCTATTTTTGGACGATAGCTGTCATTTATAACTCTGCAGGTTTGTGAATTACAGTGCCCCTGAGCTCCTTTCTTCAACTCGCTTTCTTGTGACCTGGCCGCAACACCGCAGGATGGCTTCAGGCCCTAATCTGGTTCCGGCCCGGCACGCTGAGCCTTTGGTTAATTCCTCTTCCTGGTGGGAAATGAGAGTTAAATTTGCCCGTCCAGACACCTCCAGCTAGCCTCTCATTGGTTCTCGCTATTCCTGTTCATCTTCCGCAGAAATTGCAAACTGGGCCAAACAGGAGGTTAAAGGGACTGACTCTCCAAGTGGGGAGAGTGTTAGTAAAGCGTCTGGAATGTTGCACCCGAGTACCAGGGGAGGAAAACTGAGACATATTTGAACACGTCTCCCGATCACATGGTTGATCATACTCTAGGTTCCACATGCATGTTTTAGCTGAAGGAAGAATACCTTAAACCTGGGTAGTTGAAACCCGTGGAATGGGTACCATGCAATATGACTTCAAAGGGTCTTCATTTGCTCACCGAACCTCTCCAATCCTATCACTGCTGCGTTTATGACCCTGTACACATGCTTGATTCTCTTTCGGAGACATAGCAATCCATAGGTTTTACGATACTTACTAGTCAGGTACATTCTTAGGCTTTTAATATGCGGTGTTGAGTCCATTTCGTTGAGCAAGGAGTAGCTCTTGTCTATTCCATATTTGACTTAAGGAACTTTATCTGTGCTCATTTCAATCTCTGGTTTTATGCAGCACCCCAACTCACCTTTACCCTTAAGCAAGCATAAGTTGGTTTTCTAAATTTGAGACCCTGTTCTGTTCTGTAATTCAGTTCCTGTGTAGCCAAGTTTACATTCCGTGTATTACTGATATCTTATGATGTTTCTTTTTCTGTGTGACTTATTTCAGTTAGAATCATCATACCTGAATCCACTCATTGTGATGCTAAGGGCCTGATGACATAGATTTCATTGCTGAGTGATATTGCTTTGTAAGTAAATACCACAACTTCTTTATCCATTTTTCACTTTCTGCGATGTTGAACTTGTACTGTAAACGAGGTTCTTGTAAACAGAGGCGTCCCAAACTTTGGGGTGGCTGTGTCTTTTTGATTTTAATTTCCCTAAGCTATAGGACCATAAGTGGCAGTGCCCTAGGCTCTGTTGCTTTGTTTTTTAGATGTTTCAGGAAACACCATACACTTCTCCCGAGTGTCTGTTGGCAATTTACATCCCGCCCATCAGCATAACAAGGCTCAAAGTTCTCCATGGCCTGTCCTGCCTTTCTGGATTTTACACTTTTTTCAGATGGCCCTTTTGACCGGGGGGGAAGTGAGACTTCATTGTAGTGCAGATTTCCTTTGCAAGCTTGCTTGGTTGGCCAAAAAGGGCGTATGCGTTTTTTCCTGAATATATTCAGGAAAAAACGCATACGCCCTTTTTGGCCAAGTGCATCATTGTGGACGTTCTGCCTCTTTTCCTATGCTTTCAATGCAATTCCAGTCTACCTCCTGAAATCGGTTTCCTGCAATTCTGCCCCGCTTTCAAGTCCTCTTGGCAGCCTTACTTCAGTCTATTTTTGGACGATAGCTGTCATTTATAACTCTGCAGGTTTGTGAATTACAGTGCCCCTGAGCTCCTTTCTTCAACTCGCTTTCTTGTGAGCTGACCGCAACACCGCAGGATGGCTTCAGGCCCTAATCTGGTTCCGGCACGGCACGCTGAGCCTTTGGTTAATTCCTCTTCCTGGTGGGAAATGAGAGTTAAATTTGCCCGTCCAGACACCTCCAGCTAGCCTCTCATTGGTTCTCGCTATTCCTGTTCATCTTCCGCAGAAATTGCAAACTGGGCCAAACAGGAGGTTAAAGGGACTGACTCTCCAAGTGGGGAGAGTGTTAGTAAAGCGTCTGGAATGTTGCACCCGAGTACCAGGGGAGGAAAACTGAGACATATTTGGACACGTCTCCCGTTCACATGGTTGATCATACTTGGGTTCCACATGCATGTTTTAGCTGAAGGAAGAATACCTAAAACCTGGGTAGTTGAAACCCGTGGAATGTGTACCATGCAATATGACTTCAAAGGGTCTTCATTTGCTCACCGAACCTCTCCAATCCTATCACTGCTGCGTTTATGCCCCTGTACACATGCTTGATTCTCTTTCGGAGACATAGCAATCCATAGGTTTTAAGATACTTACTAGTCAGGTACATTCTTAGGCGTTTAATATGCGGTGTTGAGTCCATTTCGTTGAGCAAGGAGTAGCTCTTGTCTATTACATATTTGGCTTAAGGAACTTTATCTGTGCTCATTTCAATCTCTGGTTTTATGCAGCACCCCAACTCACCTTTACCCTTAAGCAAGCATAAGTTGGTTTTTTAAATTTGAGATGCTGTTCTGTTCTGTAATTCAGTTCCTGTGTAGCCAAGTTTACATTCCGTGTATTACTGATATCTTATGATGTTTCTTTTTCTGTGTGACTTATTTCAGTTAGAATCATCATACCTGAATCCACTCATTGTGTTGCTAAGGGCCTGATGACATAGAATTCATTGCTGAGTGATATTGCTTTGTAAGTAAATACCACAACTTCTTTATCCATTTTTCACTTTCTGCGATGTTGAACTTGTACGGTAAACGAGGTTCTTGTAAACAGAGGCGTCCCAAACTTTGGGGTGGCTGTGTCTTTTTTACTTTAATTTCCCTAAGCTATAGGACCATAAGTGGCAGTGCCCTAGGCTCTGTTGCTTTGTTTTTTAGATGTTTCAGGAAACACCATACAATTCTCCCGAGTGTCTGTTGGCAGTTTACATCCCGCCCATCAGCATAACAAGGCTCCCAGTTCTCCATGGCCTGTCCTGCCTTTCTGGATTTTACACTTTTTTCAGATGGCCCTTTTGACCGGGGGGAAGTGAGACTTCATTGTAGTGCAGATTTCCTTTGCAAGCTTGCTTGGTTGGCCAAAAAGGGCGTATGCGTTTTTTCCTGAATATATTCAGGAAAAAACGCATACGCCCTTTTTGTCCAAGTGCATCATTGTGGATGTTCTGCCTCTTTTCCTATGCTTTCAATGCAATTCCAGTCTACCTCCTGAAATCGGTTTCCTGCAATTCTGCCCCGCTTTCAAGTCCTCTTGGCAGCCTTACTTCAGTCTATTTTTGGACGATAGCTGTCATTTATAACTCTGCAGGTTTGTGAATTACAGTGCCCCTGAGCTCCTTTCTTCAACTCGCTTTCTTGTGACCTGGCCGCAACACCGCAGGATGGCTTCAGGCCCTAATCTGGTTCCGGCACGGCACGCTGAGCCTTTGGTTAATTCCTCTTCCTGGTGGGAAATGAGAGTTAAATTTGCCCGTCCAGGCACCTCCAGCTAGTCTCTCATTGGTTCTCGCTATTCCTGTTCATCTTCCGCAGAAATTGCAAACTGGGCCAAACAGGAGGTTAAAGGCGCTGACTCTCCAAGTGGGGAGAGTGTTAGTAAAGCGTCTGGAATGTTGCACCCGAGTACCAGGGGAGGAAAACTGAGACATATTTGAACACGTCTCCCGTTCACATGGTTGATCATACTTGGGTTCCACATGCATGTTTTAGCTGAAGGAAGAATACCTTAAACCTGGAGAGTTGAGACCCGTGGAATGGGTACCATGCAATATGACTTCAAAGGGTCTTCATTTGCTCACCGAACCTCTCCAATCCTATCACTGCTGCGTTTATACCCCTGTACACATGCTTGATTCTCTTTTGGAGACATAGCAATCCATAGGTTTTCCGATACTTACTAGTCAGGTACATTCATAGGCGTTTAATATGCGGTGTTGAGTCCATTTCGTTGAGCAAGGAGTAGCTCTTGTCTATTCCATATTTGACTTAAGGAACTTTATCTGTGCTCATTTCAATCTCTGGTTTTATGCAGCACCCCAACTCACCTTTACCCTTAAGCAAGCATAAGTTGGTTTTCTAAATTTGAGACCCTGTTCTGTTCTGTAATTCAGTTCCTGTGTAGCCAAGTTTACATTCCGTGTATTACTGATATCTTATGATGTTTCTTTTTCTGTGTGACTTATTTCAGTTAGAATCATCATACCTGAATCCACTCATTGTGATGCTAAGGGCCTGATGACATAGATTTCATTGCTGAGTGATATTGCTTTGTAAGTAAATACCACAACTTCTTTATCCATTTTTCACTTTCTGCGATGTTGAACTTGTACTGTAAACGAGGTTCTTGTAAACAGAGGCGTCCCAAACTTTGGGGTGGCTGTGTCTTTTTGATTTTAATTTCCCTAAGCTATAGGACCATAAGTGGCAGTGCCCTAGGCTCTGTTGCTTTGTTTTTTAGATGTTTCAGGAAACACCATACACTTCTCCCGAGTGTCTGTTGGCAATTTACATCCCGCCCATCAGCATAACAAGGCTCCCAGTTCTCCATGGCCTGTCCTGCCTTTCTGGATTTTACACTTTTTTCAGATGGCCCTTTTGACCTGGGGGAAGTGAGACTTCATTGTAGTGCAGATTTCCTTTGCAAGCTTGCTTGGTTGGCCAAAAAGGGCGTATGCGTTTTTTCCTGAATATATTCAGGAAAAACGCATACGCCCTTTTTGGCCAAGTGCATCATTGTGGACGTTCTGCCTCTTTTCCTATGCTTTCAATGCAATTCCAGTCTACCTCCTGAAATCGGTTTCCTGCAATTCTGCCCCGCTTTCAAGTCCTCTTGGCAGCCTTACTTCAGTCTATTTTTGGACGATAGCTGTCATTTATAACTCTGCAGGTTTGTGAATTACAGTGCCCCTGAGCTCCTTTCTTCAACTCGCTTTCTTTTGAGCTGGCCGCAACACCGCAGGATGGCTTCAGGCCCTAATCTGGTTCCGGCACGGCACGCTGAGCCTTTGGTTATTTCCTCTTCCTGGTGGGAAATGAGAGTTAAATTTGCCCGTCCAGACACCTCCAGCTAGCCTCTCATTGGTTCTCGCTATTCCTGTTCATCTTCCGCAGAAATTGCAAACTGGGCCAAACAGGAGGTTAAAGGTACTGACTCTCCAAGTGGGGAGAGTGTTAGTAAAGCGTCTGGAATGTTGCACCCGAGTACCAGGGGAGGAAAACTGAGACATATTTGAACACGTCTCCCGATCACATGGTTGATCATACTCTAGGTTCCACATGCATGTTTTAGCTGAAGGAAGAATACCTTAAACCTAGGTAGTTGAAACCCGTGGAATGGGTACCATGCAATATGACTTCAAAGGGTCTTCATTTGCTCACCGAACCTCTCCAATCCTATCACTGCTGCGTTTATGCCCCTGTACACATGCTTGATTCTCTTTCGGAGACATAGCAATCATTGGTTTTTAAGACACTTACTAGTCAGGTACATTCTTAGGCGTTTAATATGCGGTGTTGAGTCCATTTCGTTGAGCAAGGAGTAGCTCTTGTCTATTCCATATTTGACTTAAGGAACTTTATCTGTGCTCATTTCAATCTCTGGTTTTATGCAGCACCCCAACTCACCTTTACCCTTAAGCAAGCATAAGTTGGTTTTCTAAATTTGAGACCCTGTTCTGTTTTGGAATTCAGTTCCTGTGTAGCCAAGTTTACATTCCGTGTATTACTGATATCTTATGATGTTTCTTTTTCTGTGTGACTTATTTCAGTTAGAATCATCATACCTGAATCCACTCATTGTGCTGCTACGGGCCTGATGACATAGAATTCATTGCTGAGTGATATTGCTTTGTAAGTAAATACCGCAACTTCTTTATCCATTTTTCACTTTCTGCGATGTTGAACTTGTACTGTAAACGAGGTTCTTGTAAACAGAGCCGTTCCAAACTTTGGGGTGGCTGTGTCTTTTTGATTTTAATTTCCCTAAGCTATAGGACCATAAGTGCAAGTGCCCTAGGTTCTGTTGCTTTGTTTTTTAGATGTTTCAGGAAACACCATATACTTCTCCCGAGTGGTTGTTGGCAATTTACATCCCGCCCATCAGCATAACAAGGCTCCCAGTTCTCCATGGCCTGTCCTGCCTTTCTGGATTTTACACTTTTTTCAGATGGCCCTTTTGACCGGGGGGAAGTGAGACTTCATTGTAGTGCAGATTTCCTTTGCAAGCTTGCTTGGTTGGCCAAAAAGGGCGTATGCGTTTTTTCCTGAATATATTCAGGAAAAAACGCATACGCCCTTTTTGGCCAAGTGCATCATTGTGGACGTTCTGCCTCTTTTCCTATGCTTTCAATGCAATTCCAGTCTACCTCCTGAAATCGGTTTCCTGCAATTCTGCCCCGCTTTCAAGTCCTCTTGGCAGCCTTACTTCAGTCTATTTTTGGACGATAGCTGTCATTTATAACTCTGCAGGTTTGTGAATTACAGTGCCCCTGAGCTCCTTTCTTCAACTCGCTTTCTTGTGACCTGGCCGCAACACCGCAGGATGGCTTCAGGCCCTAATCTGGTTCCGGCACGGCACGCTGAGCCTTTGGTTAATTCCTCTTCCTGGTGGGAAATGAGAGTTAAATTTGCCCGTCCAGGCACCTCCAGCTAGTCTCTCATTGGTTCCCGCTATTCCTGTTCATCTTCCGCAGAAATTGCAAACTGGGCCAAACAGGAGGTTAAAGGCGCTGACTCTCCAAGTGGGGAGAGTGTTAGTAAAGCGTCTGGAGTGTTGCACCCGAGTACCAGGGGAGGAAAACTGAGACATATTTGAACACGTCTCCCGTTCACATGGTTGATCATACTTGGGTTCCACATGCACGTTTTAGCTGAAGGAAGAATACCTTAAACCTGGAGAGTTGAGACCCGTGGAATGGGTACCATGCAATATGACTTCAAAGGGTCTTCATTTGCTCACCGAACCTCTCCAATCCTATCACTGCTGCGTTTATGCCCCTGTACACATGCTTGATTCTCTTTTGGAGACATAGCAATCCATAGGTTTTCCGATACTTACTAGTCAGGTACATTCATAGGCGTTTAATATGCGGTGTTGAGTCCATTTCGTTGAGCAAGGAGTAGCTCTTGTCTATTCCATATTTGACTTAAGGAACTTTATCTGTGCTCATTTCAATCTCTGGTTTTATGCAGCACCCCAACTCACCTTTACCCTTAAGCAAGCATAAGTTGGTTTTCTAAATTTGAGACCCTGTTCTGTTTTGGAATTCAGTTCCTGTGTAGCCAAGTTTACATTCCGTGTATTACTGATATCTTATGATGTTTCTTTTTCTGTGTGACTTATTTCAGTTAGAATCATCATACCTGAATCCACTCATTGTGCTGCTACGGGCCTGATGACATAGAATTCATTGCTGAGTGATATTGCTTTGTAAGTAAATACCGCAACTTCTTTATCCATTTTTCACTTTCTGCGATGTTGAACTTGTACTGTAAACGAGGTTCTTGTAAACAGAGCCGTTCCAAACTTTGGGGTGGCTGTGTCTTTTTGATTTTAATTTCCCTAAGCTATAGGACCATAAGTGCAAGTGCCCTAGGTTCTGTTGCTTTGTTTTTTAGATGTTTCAGGAAACACCATATACTTCTCCCGAGTGGTTGTTGGCAATTTACATCCCGCCCATCAGCATAACAAGGCTCCCAGTTCTCCATGGCCTGTCCTGCCTTTCTGGATTTTACACTTTTTTCAGATGGCCCTTTTGACCGGGGGGAAGTGAGACTTCATTGTAGTGCAGATTTCCTTTGCAAGCTTGCTTGGTTGGCCAAAAAGGGCGTATACGTTTTTTCCTGAATATATTCAGGAAAAAACGCATACCCCCTTTTTGGCCAAGTGCATCATTGTGGACGTTCTGCCTCTTTTCCTATGCTTTCAATGCAATTCCAGTCTACCTCCTGAAATCGGTTTCCTGCAATTCTGCCCCGCTTTCAAGTCCTCTTGGCAGCCTTACTTCAATGTATTTTTGGACGATAGCTGTCATTTATAACTCTGCAGGTTTGTGAATTACAGTGCCCCTGGGCTCCTTTCTTCAACTCGCTTTCTTTTGAGCTGGCCGCAACACCGCAGGATGGCTTCAGGCCCTAATCTGGTTCCGGTACGGCACGCTGAGCCTTTGGTTATTTCCTCTTCCTGGTGGGAAATGAGAGTTAAATTTGCCCGTCCAGACACCTCCAGCTAGCCTCTCATTGGTTCTCGCTATTCCTGTTCATCTTCCGCAGAAATTGCAAACTGGGCCAAACAGGAGGTTAAAGGTACTGACTCTCCAAGTGGGGAGAGTGTTAGTAAAGCGTCTGGAATGTTGCACCCGAGTACCAGGGGAGGAAAACTGAGACATATTTGAACACGTCTCCCGTTCACATGGTTGATCATACTTGGGTTCCACATGCATGTTTTAGCTGAAGGAAGAATACCTTAAACCTGGAGAGTTGAGACCCGTGTAATGGGTACCATGCAATATGACTTCAAAGGGTCTTCATTTGCTCACCGAACCTCTCCAATCCTATCACTGCTGCGTTTATTCCCCTGTACACACGCTTGATTCTCTTTTGGAGACATAGCAATCCATAGGTTTTAAGATACTTACTAGTCAGGTACATTCTTAGGGGTTTAATATGGGGTTTTGAGTCCATTTCGTTGAGCAAGGAGTAGCTCTTGTCTATTCCATATTTGGCTTAAGGAACTTTATCTGTGCTCATTTCAATCTCTGGTTTTATGCAGCACCCCAACTCACCTTTCCCCTTAAGCAAGCATAAGTTGGTTTTCTAAATTTGAGTCCCTGTTCTGTTCTGGAATGCAGTTCCTGTGTAGCCAAGTTTACATTCCGTGTATTAGTGATATCTTATGATGTTTCTTTTTCTGTGTGACTTATTTCAGTTAGAATCATCGTACCTGAATCCACTCATTATGCTGCTACAGGCCTGATGACATAGATTTCATTGCTGAGTGATACTGCATTGTACGTAAGTACCACAAGTTCTTTATCCATTTTTCACGTTCTGCGATGTTGAACTTGTACTGTAAACGAGGTTCTTGTAAACAGAGGCGTCCCAAACTTTGGGGTGGCTGTGTCTTTTTGATTTTAATTTCCCTAAGCTATAGGACCATAAGTGGCAGTGCCCTAGGCTCTGTTGCTTTGTTTTTTAGATGTTTCAGGAAACACCATACACTTCTCCCGAGTGTCTGTTGGCAATTTACATCCCGCCCATCAGCATAACAAGGCTCCCAGTTGTCCATGGCCTGTCCTGCCTTTCTGGATTTTACACTTTTTTCAGATGGCCCTTTTGACCGGGGGGAAGTGAGACTTCATTGTAGTGCAGATTTCCTTTGCAAGCTTGCTTGGTTGGCCAAAAAGGGCGTATGCGTTTTTTCCTGAATATATTCAGGAAAAAACGCATACGCCCTTTTTGGCCAAGTGCATCATTGTGGACGTTCTGCCTCTTTTCCTATGCTTTCAATGCAATTCCAGTCTACCTCCTGAAATCGGTTTCCTGCAATTCTGCCCCGCTTTCAAGTCCTCTTGGCAGCCTTACTTCAGTCTATTTTTGGACGATAGCTGTCATTTATAACTCTGCAGGTTTGTGAATTACAGTGCCCCTGAGCTCCTTTCTTCAACTCGCTTTCTTTTGAGCTGGCCGCAACACTGCAGGATGGCTTCAGGCCCTAATCTGGTTCCGGCACGGCACGCTGAGCCTTTGGTAAATACCTCTTCCTGGTGGGAAATGAGAGTTAAATTTGCCCGTCCAGACACCTCCAGCTAGCCTCTCATTGGTTCTCGCTATTCCTGTTCATCTTCCGCAGAAATTGCAAACTGGGCCAAACAGGAGGTTAAAGGCGCTGACTCTCCAAGTGGGGAGAGTGTTAGTAAAGCGTCTGGAATGTTGCACCCGAGTACCAGGGGAGGAAAACTGAGACATATTTGAACACGTCTCCCGTTCACATGGTTGATCATACTTGGGTTCCACATGCATGTTTTAGCTGAAGGAAGAATACCTTAAACCTGGAGAGTTGAGACCCGTGGAATGGGTACCATGCAATATGACTTCAAAGGGTCTTCATTTGCTCACCGAACCTCTCCAATCCTATCACTGCTGCGTTTATGCCCCTGTACACATGCTTGATTCTCTTTTGGAGACATAGCAATCCATAGGTTTTCCGATACTTACTAGTCAGGTACATTCATAGGCGTTTAATATGCGGTGTTGAGTCCATTTCGTTGAGCAAGGAGTAGCTCTTGTCTATTCCATATTTGACTTAAGGAACTTTATCTGTGCTCATTTCAATCTCTGGTTTTATGCAGCACCCCAACTCACCTTTACCCTTAAGCAAGCATAAGTTGGTTTTCTAAATTTGAGACCCTGTTCTGTTCTGTAATTCAGTTCCTGTGTAGCCAAGTTTACATTCCGTGTATTACTGATATCTTATGATGTTTCTTTTTCTGTGTGACTTATTTCAGTTAGAATCATCATACCTGAATCCACTCATTGTGATGCTAAGGGCCTGATGACATAGATTTCATTGCTGAGTGATATTGCTTTGTAAGTAAATACCACAACTTCTTTATCCATTTTTCACTTTCTGCGATGTTGAACTTGTACTGTAAACGAGGTTCTTGTAAACAGAGGCGTCCCAAACTTTGGGGTGGCTGTGCCTTTTTGATTTTAATTTCCCTAAGCTATAGGACCATAAGTGGCAGTGCCCTAGGCTCTGTTGCTTTGTTTTTTAGATGTTTCAGGAAACACCATACACTTCTCCCGAGTGTCTGTTGGCAATTTACATCCCGCCCATCAGCATAACAAGGCTCCCAGTTCTCCATGGCCTGTCCTGCCTTTCTGGATTTTACACTTTTTTCAGATGGCCCTTTTGACCTGGGGGAAGTGAGACTTCATTGTAGTGCAGATTTCCTTTGCAAGCTTGCTTGGTTGGCCAAAAAGGGCGTATGCGTTTTTTCCTGAATATATTCAGGAAAAACGCATACGCCCTTTTTGGCCAAGTGCATCATTGTGGACGTTCTGCCTCTTTTCCTATGCTTTCAATGCAATTCCAGTCTACCTCCTGAAATCGGTTTCCTGCAATTCTGCCCCGCTTTCAAGTCCTCTTGGCAGCCTTACTTCAGTCTATTTTTGGACGATAGCTGTCATTTATAACTCTGCAGGTTTGTGAATTACAGTGCCCCTGAGCTCCTTTCTTCAACTCGCTTTCTTTTGAGCTGGCCGCAACACCGCAGGATGGCTTCAGGCCCTAATCTGGTTCCGGCACGGCACGCTGAGCCTTTGGTTAATTCCTCTTCCTGGTGGGAAATGAGAGTTAAATTTGCCCGTCCAGACACCTCCAGCTAGCCTCTCATTGGTTCTCGCTATTCCTGTTCATCTTCCGCAGAAATTGCAAACTGGGCCAAACAGGAGGTTAAAGGTACTGACTCTCCAAGTGGGGAGAGTGTTAGTAAAGCGTCTGGAATGTTGCACCCGAGTACCAGGGGAGGAAAACTGAGACATATTTGAACACGTCTCCCGTTCACATGGTTGATCATACTTGGGTTCCACATGCATGTTTTAGCTGAAGGAAGAATACCTTAAACCTGGAGAGTTGAGACCCGTGTAATGGGTACCATGCAATATGACTTCAAAGGGTCTTCATTTGCTCACCGAACCTCTCCAATCCTATCACTGCTGCGTTTATTCCCCTGTACACACGCTTGATTCTCTTTTGGAGACATAGCAATCCATAGGTTTTAAGATACTTACTAGTCAGGTACATTCTTAGGGGTTTAATATGGGGTTTTGAGTCCATTTCGTTGAGCAAGGAGTAGCTCTTGTCTATTCCATATTTGGCTTAAGGAACTTTATCTGTGCTCATTTCAATCTCTGGTTTTATGCAGCACCCCAACTCACCTTTCCCCTTAAGCAAGCATAAGTTGGTTTTCTAAATTTGAGTCCCTGTTCTGTTCTGGAATGCAGTTCCTGTGTAGCCAAGTTTACATTCCGTGTATTAGTGATATCTTATGATGTTTCTTTTTCTGTGTGACTTATTTCAGTTAGAATCATCGTACCTGAATCCACTCATTATGCTGCTACAGGCCTGATGACATAGATTTCATTGCTGAGTGATACTGCATTGTACGTAAGTACCACAAGTTCTTTATCCATTTTTCACGTTCTGCGATGTTGAACTTGTACTGTAAACGAGGTTCTTGTAAACAGAGGCGTCCCAAACTTTGGGGTGGCTGTGTCTTTTTGATTTTAATTTCCCTAAGCTATAGGACCATAAGTGGCAGTGCCCTAGGCTCTGTTGCTTTGTTTTTTAGATGTTTCAGGAAACACCATACACTTCTCCCGAGTGTCTGTTGGCAATTTACATCCCGCCCATCAGCATAACAAGGCTCCCAGTTCTCCATGGCCTGTCCTGCCTTTCTGGATTTTACACTTTTTTCAGATGGCCCTTTTGACCGGGGGGAAGTGAGACTTCATTGTAGTGCAGATTTCCTTTGCAAGCTTGCTTGGTTGGCCAAAAAGGGCGTATGCGTTTTTTCCTGAATATATTCAGGAAAAAACGCATACGCCCTTTTTGGCCAAGTGCATCATTGTGGACGTTCTGCCTCTTTTCCTATGCTTTCAATGCAATTCCAGTCTACCTCCTGAAATCAGTTTCCTGCAATTCTGCCCCGCTTTCAAGTCCTCTTGGCAGCCTTACTTCAGTCTATTTTTGGACGATAGCTGTCATTTATAACTCTGCAGGTTTGTGAATTACAGTGCCCCTGAGCTCCTTTCTTCAACTCGCTTTCTTTTGAGCTGGACGCAACACCGCAGGATGGCTTCAGGCCCTAATCTGGTTCCGGTACGGCACGCTGAGCCTTTGGTTATTTCCTCTTCCTGGTGGGAAATGAGAGTTAAATTTGCCCGTCCAGACACCTCCAGCTAGCCTCTCATTGGTTCTTGCTATTCCTGTTCATCTTCCGCAGTAATTGCAAACTGGGCCAAACAGGAGGTTAAAGGGACTGACTCTCCAAGTCGGGAGAGTGTTAGTAAAGTGTCTGGAATGTTGCAGCCGAGTACCAGGGTACGAAAACTGACATATTTGAACACATCTCCCGATCACATGGTTGATCATACTCTAGGTTCCACATGCATGTTTTAGCTGAAGGAAGAATACCTTAAACCTGGGTAGTTGAAACCCGTGTAATGGGTACCATGCAATATGACTTCAAAGGGTCTTCATTTGCTCACCGAACCTCTCCAATCCTATCACTGCTGCGTTTATGCCCCTGTACACATGCTTGATTCTCTTTCGGAGACATAGCAATCCATAGGTTTTAAGATACTTACTAGTCAGGTACATTCTTAGGCGTTTAATATGCGGTGTTGAGTCCATTTCGTTGAGCAAGGAGTAGCTCTTGTCTATTCCATATTTGACTTAAGGAACTTTATCTGTGCTCATTTCAATCTCTGGTTTTATGCAGCACCCCAACTCACCTTTACCCTTAAGCAAGCATAAGTTGGTTTTCTAAATTTGAGTCCCTGTTCTGTTCTGTAATTCAGTTCCTGTGTAGCCAAGTTTACATTCCGTGTATTACTGATATCTTATGATGTTTCTTTTTCTGTGTGACTTACTTCAGTTAGAATCATCATACCTGAATCCACTCATTGTGCTGCTAAGGGCCTGATGACACAGATTTCATTGCTGAGTGATATTGCTTTGTAAGTAAATACCACAACTTCTTTATCCATTTTTCACTTTCTGCGATGTTGAACTTGTACTGTAAACGAGGTTCTTGTAAACAGAGCCGTTCCAAACTTTGGGGTGGCTGTGTCTTTTTGATTTTAATTTCCCTAAGCTATAGGACCATAAGTGGAAGTGCCCTAGGCTCTGTTGCTTTGTTTTTTAGATGTTTCAGGAAACACCATACACTTCTCCCGAGTGTCTGTTGGCAATTTACATCCCGCCCATCAGCATAACAAGGCTCCCAGTTCTCCATGGCCTGTCCTGCCTTTCTGGATTTTACACTTTTTTCAGATGGCCCTTTTGACCGGGGGGAAGTGAGACTTCATTGTAGTGCAGATTTCCTTTGCAAGCTTGCTTGGTTGGCCAAAAAGGGCGTATGCGTTTTTTCCTGAATATATTCAGGAAAAAACGCATACGCCCTTTTTGGCCAAGTGCATCATTGTGGACGTTCTGCCTCTTTTCCTATGCTTTCAATGCAATTCCAGTCTACCTCCTGAAATCGGTTTCCTGCAATTCTGCCCCGCTTTCAAGTCCTCTTGGCAGCCTTACTTCAGTCTATTTTTGGACGATAGCTGTCATTTATAACTCTGCAGGTTTGTGAATTACAGTGCCCCTGAGCTCCTTTCTTCAACTCGCTTTCTTTTGAGCTGGCCGCAACACTGCAGGATGGCTTCAGGCCCTAATCTGGTTCCGGCACGGCACGCTGAGCCTTTGGTAAATTCCTCTTCCTGGTGGGAAATGAGAGTTAAATTTGCCCGTCCAGACACCTCCAGCTAGCCTCTCATTGGTTCTCGCTATTCCTGTTCATCTTCCGCAGAAATTGCAAACTGGGCCAAACAGGAGGTTAAAGGGACTGACTCTTCAAGTGGGGAGAGTGTTAGTAAAGCGTCTGGAATGTTGCACCCGAGTACCAGGGGAGGAAAACTGAGACATATTTGAACACCTCTCCCGATCACATGGTTGATCATACTCTAGGTTCCACATGCATGTTTTAGCTGAAGGAAGAATACCTTAAACCTGGAGAGTTGAAACCCGTGGAATGGGTACCATGCAATATGACTTCAAAGGGTCTGCATTTGCTCACCGAACCTCTCCAATCCTATCACTGCTGCGTTTATGCCCCTGTACACACGCTTGATTCTCTTTTGGAGACATAGCAATCCATAGGTTTTAAGATACTTACTAGTCAGGTACATTCTTAGGCGTTTAATATGCAGTGTTGAGTCCATTTCGTTGAGCAAGGAGTAGCTCTTGTCTATTCCATATTTGGCTTAAGGAACTTTATCTGTGCTCATTTCAATCTCTGGTTTTATGCAGCACCCCAACTCACCTTTCCCCTTAAGCAAGCATAAGTTGGTTTTCTAAATTTGAGACCCTGTTCTGTTTTGGAATGCAGTTCCTGTGTAGCCAAGTTTACATTCCGTGTATTAGTGATATCTTATGATGTTTGTTTTTCTGTGTGACTTACTTCAGTTAGAATCATCATACCTGAATCCACTCATTGTGCTGCTAAGGGCCTGATGACACAGATTTCATTGCTGAGTGATACTGCATTGTACGTAAGTACCACAAGTACTTTATCCATTTTTCACTTTCTGTGATATTGAACTTGTATGGTAAACGAGGTTCTTGTAAACGGAGGCGTCCGAAACTTTAGGGTGGCTGTGTCTTTTTGATTTTAATTTCCCTAAGCTATAGGACCATAAGTGGCAGTGCCCTAGGCTCTGTTGCTTTGTTTTTTAGATGTTTCAGGAAACACCATACACTTCTCCCGAGTGGTTGTTGGCAATTTACATCCCGCCCATCAGCATAACAAGGCTCCCAGTTCTCCATGGCCTGTCCTGCCTTTCTGGATTTTACACTTTTTTCAGATGGCCCTTTTGACCGGGGGGAAGTGAGACTTCATTGTAGTGCAGATTTCCTTTGCAAGCTTGCTTGGTTGGCCAAAAAGGGCGTATGCGTTTTTTCCTGAATATATTCAGGAAAAAACGCATACGCCCTTTTTGGCCAAGTGCATCATTGTGGACGTTCTGCCTCTTTTCCTATGCTTTCAATGCATTTCCAGTCTACCTCCTGAAATCGGTTTCCTGCAATTCTGCCCCGCTTTCAAGTCCTCTTGGCAGCCTTACTTCAGTCTATTTTTGGACGATAGCTGTCATTTATAACTCTGCAGGTTTGTGAATTACAGTGCCCCTGAGCTCCTTTCTTCAACTTGCTTTCTTGTGACCTGGCCGCAACACTGCAGGATGGCTTCAGGCCCTAATCTGGTTCCGGCACGGCACGCTGAGCCTTTGGTTATTTCCTCTTCCTGGTGGGAAATGAGAGTTAAATTTGCCCGTCCAGACACCTCCAGCTAGTCTCTCATTGGTTCTCGCTATTCCTGTTCATCTTCCGCAGAAATTGCAAACTGGGCCAAACAGGAGGTTAAAGGCGCTGAGTCTCCAAGTGGGGAGAGTGTTAGTAAAGCGTCTGGAATGTTGCAGCCGAGTACCAGGGTACGAAAACTGACATATTTGAACACGTCTCCCGATCACATGGTTGATCATACTCTAGGTTCCACATGCATGTTTTAGCTGAAGGAAGAATACCTTAAACCTGGGTAGTTGAAACCCGTGGAATGGGTACCATGCAATATGACTTCAAAGGGTCTTCATTTGCTCACCGAACCTCTCCAATCCTATCACTGCTGCGTTTATGCCCCTGTACACATGCTTGATTCTCTTTCGGAGACATAGCAATCCATAGGTTTTAAGATACTTACTAGTCAGGTACATTCTTAGGCGTTTAATATGCGGTGTTGAGTCCATTTCGTTGAGCAAGGAGTAGCTCTTGTCTATTCCATATTTGACTTAAGGAACTTTATCTGTGCTCATTTCAATCTCTGGTTTTATGCAGCACCCCAACTCACCTTTCCCCTTAAGCAAGCATAAGTTGGTTTTCTAAATTTGAGGCCCTGTTCTGTTCTGTAATTCAGTTCCTGTGTAGCCAAGTTTACATTCCGTGTATTACTGATATCTTATGATGTTTCTTATTCTGTGTGACTTACTTCAGTTAGAATCATCATACCTGAATCCACTCATTGTGCTGCTAAGGGCCTGATGACACAGATTTCATTGCTGAGTGATATTGCTTTGTAAGTAAATACCACAATTTCTTTATCCATTTTTCACTTTCTGCGATGTTGAACTTGTACTGTAAACGAGGTTCTTGTAAACAGAGCCGTTCCAAACTTTGGGGTGGCTGTGTCTTTTTGATTTTAATTTCCCTAAGCTATAGGACCATAAGTGGAAGTGCCCTAGGGTGTGTTGCTTTGTTTTTTAGATGTTTCAGGAAACACCATACACTTCTCCCGAGTGGTTGTTGGCAATTTACATCCCGCCCATCAGCATAACAAGGCTCCCAGTTCTCCATGGCCTGTCCTGCCTTTCTGGATTTTACACTTTTTTCAGATGGCCCTTTTGACCGGGGGGAAGTGAGACTTCATTGTAGTGCAGATTTCCTTTGCAAGCTTGCTTGGTTGGCCAAAAAGGGCGTATGCGTTTTTTCCTGAATATATTCAGGAAAAAACGCATACGCCCTTTTTGGCCAAGTGCATCATTGTGGACGTTCTGCCTCTTTTCCTATGCTTTCAATGCAATTCCAGTCTATCTCCTGAAATCGGTTTCCTGCAATTCTGCCCCGCTTTCAAGTCCTCTTGGCAGCCTTACTTCAGTCTATTTTTGGACGATAGCTGTCATTTATAACTCTGCAGGTTTGTGAATTACAGTGCCCCTGAGCTCCTTTCTTCAACTCGCTTTCTTTTGAGCTGGCCGCAACACCGCAGGATGTCTTCAGGCCCTAATCTGGTTCCGGTACGGCACGCTGAGCCTTTGGTTATTTCCTCTTCCTGGTGGGAAATGAGAGTTAAATTTGCCCGTCCAGACACCTCCAGCTAGCCTCTCATTGGTTCTCGCTATTCCTGTTCATCTTCCGCAGAAATTGCAAACTGGGCCAAACAGGAGGTTAAAGGCGCTGACTCTCCAAGTGGGGAGAGTGTTAGTAAAGCGTCTGGAATGTTGCACCCGAGTACCAGGGGAGGAAAACTGAGACATATTTGAACACGTCTCCCGTTCACATGGTTGACAATACTTGGGTTCCACATGCATGTTTTAGCTGAAGGAAGAATACCTTAAACCTGGAGAGTTGAGACCCGTGGAATGGGTACCATGCAATATGACTTCAAAGGGTCTTCATTTGCTCACCGAACCTCTCCAATCCTATCACTGCTGCGTTTATGCCCCTGTACACATGCTTGATTCTCTTTCGGAGACATAGCAATCCATAGGTTTTAAGATACTTACTAGTCAGGTACATTCTTAGGCGTTTAATATGCGGTGTTGAGTCCATTTCGTTGAGCAAGGAGTAGCTCTTGTCTATTCCATATTTGGCTTAAGGAACTTTATCTGTGCTCATTTCAATCTCTGGTTTTATGCAGCACCCCAACTCACCTTTACCCTTAAGCAAGCATAAGTTGGTTTTCTAAATTTGAGTCCCTGTTCTGTTCTGTAATTCAGTTCCTGTGTAGCCAAGTTTACATTCCGTGTATTACTGATATCTTATGATGTTTCTTTTTTTGTGTGACTTACTTCAGTTAGAATCATCATACCTGAATCCACTCATTGTGCTGCTAAGGGCCTGATGACACAGATTTCATTGCTGAGTGATATTGCTTTGTAAGTAAATACCACAACTTCTTTCTCCATTTTTCACTTTCTGCGATGTTGAACTTGTACTGTAAACGAGGTTCTTGTAAACAGAGCCATTCCAAACTTTGGGGTGGCTGTGTCTTTTTGATTTTAATTTCCCTAAGCTATAGGACCATAAGTGGAAGTGCCCTAGGTTCTGTTGCTTTGTTTTTTAGATGTTTCAGGAAACACCATACACTTCTCCCGAGTGGTTGTTGGCAATTTACATCCCGCCCATCAGCATAACAAGGCTCCCAGTTCTCCATGGCCTGTCCTGCCTTTCTGGATTTTACACTTTTTTCAGATGGCCCTTTTGACCGGGGGGAAGTGAGACTTCATTGTAGTGCAGATTTCCTTTGCAAGCTTGCTTGGTTGGCCAAAAAGGGCGTATGCGTTTTTTCCTGAATATATTCAGGAAAAAACGCATACGCCCTTTTTGGCCAAGTGCATCATTGTGGACGTTCTGCCTCTTTTCCTATGCTTTCAATGCAATTCCAGTCTACCTCCTGAAATCGGTTTCCTGCAATTCTGCCCCGCTTTCAAGTCCTCTTGGCAGCCTTACTTCAGTCTATTTTTGGACGATAGCTGTCATTTATAACTCTGCAGGTTTGTGAATTACAGTGCCCCTGAGCTCCTTTCTTCAACTCGCTTTCTTGTGACCTGGCCGCAACACCGCAGGATTTTTTCAGGCCCTAATCTGGTTCCGGTACGGCACGCTGAGCCTTTGGTTCTTTCCTCTTCCTGGTGGGAAATGAGAGTTAAATTTGCCCGTCCAGACACCTCCAGCTAGCCTCTCATTGGTTCTCGCTATTCCTGTTCATCTTCCGCAGAAATTGCAAACTGGGCCAAACAGGAGGTTAAAGGCGCTGACTCTTCAAGTGGGGAGAGTGTTAGTAAAGCGTCTGGAATGTTGCACCCGAGTACCAGGGGAGGAAAACTGAGACATATTTGAACACGTCTCCCGTTCACATGGTTGATCATACTTGGGTTCCACATGCATGTTTTAGCTGAAGGAAGAATACCTTAAACCTGGAGAGTTGAGACCCGTGGAATGGGTACCATGCAATATGACTTCAAAGGGTCTTCATTTGCTCACCGAACCTCTCCAATCCTATCACTGCTGCGTTTATGCCCCTGTACACACGCTTGATTCTCTTTTGGAGACATAGCAATCCATAGGTTTTAAGATACTTACTAGTCAGGTACATTCTTAGGCGTTTAATATGGGGTGTTGAGTCCATTTCGTTGAGCAAGGAGTAGCTCTTGTCTATTCCATATTTGGCTTAAGGAACTTTATCTGTGCTCATTTCAATCTCTGGTTTTATGCAGCACCCCAACTCACCTTTCCCCTTAAGCAAGCATAAGTTGGTTTTCTAAATTTGAGACCGTGTTCTGTTTTGGAATGCAGTTCCTGTGTAGCCAAGTTTATATTCCGTGTATTAGTGATATCTTATGATGTTTGTTTTTCTGTGTGACTTATTTCAGTTAGAATCATCGTACCTGAATCCACTCATTATGCTGCTACGGGCCTGATGACATAGATTTCATTGCTGAGTGATACTGCATTGTACGTAAGTACCACAAGTTCTTTATCCATTTTTCACTTTCTGTGATATTGAACTTGTATGGTAAACGAGGGTCTTGTAAACGGAGGCGTCCGAAACTTTAGGGTGGCTGTGTCTTTTTGATTTTAATTTCCCTAAGCTATAGGACCATAAGTGGAAGTGCCCTAGGCTCTGTTGCTTTGTTTTTTAGATGTTTCAGGAAACACCATACACTTCTCCCGAGTGGTTGTTGGCAATTTACATCCCGCCCATCAGCATAACAAGGCTCCCAGTTCTCCATGGCCTGTCCTGCCTTTCTGGATTTTACACTTTTTTCAGATGGCCCTTTTGACCGGGGGGAAGTGAGACTTCATTGTAGTGCAGATTTCCTTTGCAAGCTTGCTTGGTTGGCCAAAAAGGGCGTATGTGTTTTCTCCTGAATATATTCAGGAAAAAACGCATACGCCCTTTTTGGCCAAGTGCATCATTGTGGACGTTCTGCCTCTTTTCCTATGCTTTCAATGCATTTCCAATCTACCTCCTGAAATCGGTTTCCTGCAATTCTGCCCCGCTTTCAAGTCCTCTTGGCAGCCTTACTTCAGTCTATTTTTGGACGATAGCTGTCATTTATAACTCTGCAGGTTTGTGAATTACAGTGCCCCTGAGCTCCTTCTTCAACTTGCTTTCTTGTGACCTGGCCGCAACACTGCAGGATGGCTTCAGGCCCTAATCTGGTTCCGGCACGGCACGCTGAGCCTTTGGTTATTTCCTCTTCCTGGTGGGAAATGAGAGTTAAATTTGCCCGTCCAGACACCTCCAGCTAGTCTCTCATTGGTTCTCGCTATTCCTGTTCATCTTCCGCAGAAATTGCAAACTGGGCCAAACAGGAGGTTAAAGGCGCTGACTCTCCAAGTGGGGAGAGTGATAGTAAAGCGTCTGGAATGTTGCAGCCGAGTACCAGGGTACGAAAACTGACATATTTGAACACGTCTCCCGATCACATGGTTGATCATACTCTAGGTTCCACATGCATGTTTTAGCTGAAGGAAGAATACCTTAAACCTGGGTAGTTGAAACCCGTGGAATGGGTACCATGCAATATGACTTCAAAGGGTCTTCATTTGCTCACCGAACCTCTCCAATCCTATCACTGCTGCGTTTATGCCCCTGTACACATGCTTGATTCTCTTTTGGAGACATAGCAATCCATAGGTTTTAAGATACTTACTAGTCAGGTACATTCTTAGGCGTTTAATATGCGGTGTTGAGTCCATTTCGTTGAGCAAGGAGTAGCTCTTGTCTATTCCATATTTGACTTAAGGAACTTTATCTGTGCTCATTTCAATCTCTGGTTTTATGCAGCACCCCAACTCACCTTTACCCTTAAGCAAGCATAAGTTGGTTTTCTAAATTTGAGGCCCTGTTCTGTTCTGTAATTCAGTTCCTGTGTAGCCAAGTTTACATTCCGTGTATTACTGATATCTTATGATGTTTCTTTTTCTGTGTGACTTACTTCAGTTAGAATCATCATACCTGAATCCACTCATTGTGGTGCTAAGGGCCTGATGACACAGATTTCATTGCTGAGTGATATTGCTTTGTAAGTAAATACCACAACTTCTTTCTCCATTTTTCACTTTCTGCGATGTTGAACTTGTACTGTAAACGAGGTTCTTGTAAACAGAGCCATTCCAAACTTTGGGGTGGCTGTGTCTTTTTGATTTTAATTTCCCTAAGCTATAGGACCATAAGTGGAAGTGCCCTAGGTTCTGTTGCTTTGTTTTTTAGATGTTTCAGGAAACACCATACACTTCTCCCGAGTGGTTGTTGGCAATTTACATCCCGCCCATCAGCATAACAAGGCTCCCAGTTCTCCATGGCCTGTCCTGCCTTTCTGGATTTTACACTTTTTTCAGATGGCCCTTTTGACCAGGGGGAAGTGAGACTTCATTGTAGTGCAGATTTCCTTTGCAAGCTTGCTTGGTTGGCCAAAAAGGGCGTATGCGTTTTTTCCTGAATATATTCAGGAAAAAACGCATACGCCCTTTTTGGCCAAGTGCATCATTGTGGACGTTCTGCCTCTTTTCCTATGCTTTCAATGCAATTCCAGTCTACCTCCTGAAATCGGTTTCCTGCAATTCTGCCCCACTTTCAAGTCCTCTTGGCAGCCTTACTTCAGTCTATTTTTGGACGATAGCTGTCATTTATAACTCTGCAGGTTTGTGAATTACAGTGCCCCTGAGCTCCTTTCTTCAACTCGCTTTCTTGTGACCTGGCCGCAACACCGCAGGATTTCTTCAGGCCCTAATCTTGTTCCGGTACGGCACGCTGAGCCTTTGGTTCTTTCCTCTTCCTGGTTGGAAATGAGAGTTAAATTTGCCCGTCCAGACACCTCCAGCTAGCCTCTCATTGGTTCTCGCTATTCCTGTTCATCTTCCGCAGAAATTGCAAACTGGGCCAAACAGGAGGTTAAAGGCGCTGACTCTCCAAGTGGGGAGAGTGTTAGTAAAGCGTCTGGAATGTTGCACCCGAGTACCAGGGGAGGAAAACTGAGACATATTTGAACACGTCTCCCGTTCACATGGTTGATCATACTTGGGTTCCACATGCATGTTTTAGCTGAAGGAAGAATACCTTAAACCTGGAGAGTTGAGACCCGTGGAATGGGTACCATGCAATATGACTTCAAAGGGTCTTCATTTGCTCACCGAACCTCTCCAATCCTATCACTGCTGCGTTTATGCCCCTGTACACACGCTTGATTCTCTTTTGGAGACATAGCAATCCATAGGTTTTAAGATACTTACTAGTCAGGTACATTCTTAGGCGTTTAATATGGGGTGTTGAGTCCATTTCGTTGAGCAAGGAGTAGCTCTTGTCTATTCCATATTTGGCTTAAGGAAATTTATCTGTGCTCATTTCAATCTCTGGTTTTATGCAGCACCCCAACTCACCTTTCCCCTTAAGCAAGCATAAGTTGGTTTTCTAAATTTGAGACCCTGTTCTGTTTTGGAATGCAGTTCCTGTGTAGCCAAGTTTACATTCCGTGTATTAGTGATATCTTATGATGTTTGTTTTTCTGTGTGACTTATTTCAGTTAGAATCATCGTACCTGAATCCACTCATTATGCTGCTACGGGCCTGATGACATAGATTTCATTGCTGAGTGATACTGCATTGTACGTAAGTACCACAAGTTCTTTATCCATTTTTCACTTTCTGTGATATTGAACTTGTATGGTAAACGAGGTTCTTGTAAACGGAGGCGTCCGAAACTTTAGGGTGGCTGTGTCTTTTTGATTTTAATTTCCCTAAGCTATAGGACCATAAGTGGAAGTGCCCTAGGCTCTGTTGCTTTGTTTTTTAGATGTTTCAGGAAACACCATACACTTCTCCCGAGTGGTTGTTGGCAATTTACATCCCGCCCATCAGCATAACAAGGCTCCCAGTTCTCCATGGCCTGTCCTGCCTTTCTGGATTTTACACTTTTTTCAGATGGCCCTTTTGACCGGGGGGAAGTGAGACTTCATTGTAGTGCAGATTTCCTTTGCAAGCTTGCTTGGTTGACCAAAAAGGGCGTATGTGTTTTTTCCTGAATATATTCAGGAAAAAACGCATACGCCCTTTTTGGCCAAGTGCATCATTGTGGACGTTCTGCCTCTTTTCCTATGCTTTCAATGCATTTCCAGTCTACCTCCTGAAATCGGTTTCCTGCAATTCTGCCCCGCTTTCAAGTCCTCTTGGCAGCCTTACTTCAGTCTATTTTTGGACGATAGCTGTCATTTATAACTCTGCAGGTTTGTGAATTACAGTGCCCCTGAGCTCCTTTCTTCAACTTGCTTTCTTGTGACCTGGCCGCAACACTGCAGGATGGCTTCAGGCCCTAATCTGGTTCCGGCACGGCACGCTGAGCCTTTGGTTATTTCCTCTTCCTGGTGGGAAATGAGAGTTAAATTTGCCCGTCCAGACACCTCCAGCTAGTCTCTCATTGGTTCTCGCTATTCCTGTTCATCTTCCGCAGAAATTGCAAACTGGGCCAAACAGGAGGTTAAAGGCGCTGACTCTCCAAGTGGGGAGAGTGTTAGTAAAGCGTCTGGAATGTTGCACCCGAGTACCAGGGTACGAAAACTGACATATTTGAACACGTTTCCCGATCACATGGTTGATTATACTTGGGTTCCACATGCATGTTTTAGCTGAAGGAAGAATACCTTAAACCTGGGTAGTTGAAACCCGTGGAATGGGTACCATGCAATATGACTTCAAAGGGTCTTCATTTGCTCACCGAACCTCTCCAATCCTATCACTGCTGCGTTTATGCCCCTGTACACATGCTTGATTCTCTTTCGGAGACATAGCAATCCATAGGTTTTAAGATACTTACAAGTCTGGTACATTCTTAGGCGTTTAATATGCGGTGTTGAGTCCATTTCGTTGAGCAAGGAGTAGCTCTTGTCTATTCCATATTTGGCTTAAGGAACTTTATCTGTGCTCATTTCAATCTCTGGTTTTATGCAGCACCCCAACTCACCTTTACCCTTAAGCAAGCATAAGTTGTTTTTCTAAATTTGAGGCCCTGTTCTGTTCTGTAATTCAGTTCCTGTGTAGCCAAGTTTCCATTCCATGTATTACTGATATCTTATGATGTTTCTTTTTCTGTGTGACTTATTTCAGTTAGAATCATCATACCTGAATCCACTCATTGTGCTGCTAAGGGCCTGATGACATAGATTTCATTGCTGAGTGATATTGCTTTGTAAGTGAATACCACAACTTCTTTATCCATTTTTCACTTTCTGCGATGTTGAACTTGTACTGTAAACGAGGTTCTTGTAAACAGAGCCATTCCAAACTTTGGGGTGGCTGTGTCTTTTTGATTTTAATTTCCCTAAGCTATAGGACCATAAGTGGCAGTGCCCTAGGCTCTGTTGCTTTGTTTTTTAGATGTTTCAGGAAACACCATACACTTCTCCCAAGTGTCTGTTGGCAATTTACATCCCGCCCATCAGCATAACAAGTCTCCCAGTTCTCAATGGCCTGTTGCCTTTCTGGATTTTACACTTTTTTCAGATGGCCCTTTTGACCGGGGGGAAGTGAGACTTCATGGTAGTGCAGATTTCCTTTGCAAGCTTGCTTGGTTGGCCAAAAAGGGCGTATGCGTTTTTTCCTGAATATATTCAGGAAAAAACGCATACGCCCTTTTTGGCCAAGTGCATCATTGTGGACGTTCTGCCTCTTTTCCTATGCTTTCAATGCAATTCCAGTCTACCTCCTGAAATCGGTTTCCTGCAATTCTGCCCCGCTTTCAAGTCCTCTTGGCAGCCTTACTTCAGTCTATTTTTGGACGATAGCTGTCATTTATAACTCTGCAGGTTTGTGAATTACAGTGCCCCTGAGCTCCTTTCTTCAACTCGCTTTCTTTTGAGCTGGCCGCAACACCGCTGGATGGCTTCAGGCCCTAATCTGGTTCCGGAACGGCACGCTGAGCCTTTGGTTATTTCCTCTTCCTGGTGGGAAATGAGAGTTAAATTTGCCCGTCCAGACACCTCCAGCTAGCCTCTCATTGGTTCTCGCTATTCCTGTTCATCTTCCGCAGAAATTGCAAACTGGGCCAAACAGGAGGTTAAAGGCACTGACTCTCCAAGTGGGGAGAGTGTTAGTAAAGCGTCTGGAATGTTGCACCCGAGTACCAGGGGAGGAAAACTGAGACATATTTGAACACGTCTCCCGTTCACATGGTTGATCATACTTGGGTTCCACATGCATGTTTTAGCTGAAGGAAGAATACATTTAACCTGGCGAGTTGAGACCCGTGTAATGGGTACCATGCAATATGACTTCAAAGGGTCTTCATTTGCTCACCGAACCTCTCCAATCCTATCACTGCTGCGTTTATGCCCCTGTACACATGCTTGATTCTCTTTTGGAGACATAGCAATCCATAGGTTTTACGATACTTACTAGTCAGGTACATTCTTAGGCGTTTAATATGCGGTGTTGAGTCCATTTCGTTGAGCAAGGAGTAGCTCTTGTCTATTCCATATTTGACTTAAGGAACTTTATCTGTGCTCATTTCAATCTCTGGTTTTATGCAGCACCCCAACTCACCTTTACCCTTAAGCAAGCATAAGTTGGTTTTCTAAATTTGAGACACTGTTCTGTTCTGTAATTCAGTTCCTGTGTAGCCAAGTTTACATTCCGTGTATTACTGATATCTTATGATGTTTCTTTTTCTGTGTGACTTATTTCAGTTAGAATCATCATACCTGAATCCACTCATTGTGATGCTAAGGGCCTGATGACATAGATTTCATTGCTGAGTGATATTGCTTTGTAAGTAAATACCACAACTTCTTTATCCATTTTTCACTTTCTGCGATGTTGAACTTGTACTGTAAACGAGGTTCTTGTAAACAGAGGCGTCCCAAACTTTGGGGTGGCTGTGTCTTTTTGATTTTAATTTCCCTAAGCTATAGGACCATAAGTGGCAGTGCCCTAGGCTCTGTTGCTTTGTTTTTTAGATGTTTCAGGAAACACCATACACTTCTCCCGAGTGTCTGTTGGCAATTTACATCCCGCCCATCAGCATAACAAGGCTCCCAGTTCTCCATGGCCTGTCCTGCCTTTCTGGATTTTACACTTTTTTCAGATGGCCCTTTTGACCGGGGGGAAGTGAGACTTCATTGTAGTGCAGATTTCCTTTGCAAGCTTGCTTGGTTGGCCAAAAAGGGCGTATGCGTTTTTTCCTGAATATATTCAGGAAAAAACGCATACGCCCTTTTTGGCCAAGTGCATCATTGTGGACGTTCTGCCTCTTTTCCTATGCTTTCAATGCAATTCCAGTCTACCTCCTGAAATCGGTTTCCTGCAATTCTGCCCCGCTTTCAAGTCCTCTTGGCAGCCTTACTTCAGTCTATTTTTGGACGATAGCTGTCATTTATAACTCTGCAGGTTTGTGAATTACAGTGCCCCTGAGCTCCTTTCTTCAACTCGCTTTCTTGTGACCTGGCCGCAACACCGCAGGATGGCTTCAGGCCCTAATCTGGTTCCGGCACGGCACGCTGAGCCTTTGGTTATTTCCTCTTCCTGGTGGGAAATGAGAGTTAAATTTGCCCGTCCAGACACATCCAGCTAGCCTCTCATTGGTTCTCGCTATTCCTGTTCATCTTCCGCAGAAATTGCAAACTGTGCCAAACAGGAGGTTAAAGGCGCTGACTCTCCAAGTGGGGAGAGTGTTAGTAAAGCGTCTGGAATGTTGCACCCGAGTACCAGGGGAGGAAAACTGAGACATATTTGAACACGTCTCCCGATCACATGGTTGATCATACTCTGGGTTCCACATGCATGTTTTATCTGAAGGAAGAATACCTAAAACCTGGGTAGTTGAAACCCGTGGAATGGGTACCATGCAATATGACTTCAAAGGGTCTTCATTTGCTCACCGAACCTCTCCAATCCTATCACTGCTGCGTTTATGCCCCTGTACACATGCTTGATTCTCTTTTGGAGACATAGCAATCCATAGGTTTTACGATACTTACTAGTCAGGTACATTCTTAGGCGTTTAATATGCGGTGTTGAGTCCATTTCGTTGAGCAAGGAGTAGCTCTTGTCTATTCCATATTTGACTTAAGGAACTTTATCTGTGCTCATTTCAATCTCTGGTTTTATGCAGCACCCCAACTCACCTTTACCCTTAAGCAAGCATAAGTTGGTTTTCTAAATTTGAGACCCTGTTCTGTTCTGTAATTCAGTTCCTGTGTAGCCAAGTTTCCATTCCGTGTATTACTGATATCTTATGATGTTTCTTTTTCTGTGTGACTTATTTCAGTTAGAATCATCATACCTGAATCCACTCATTGTGATGCTAAGGGCCTGATGACATAGATTTCATTGCTGAGTGATATTGCTTTGTAAGTAAATACCACAACTTCTTTATCCATTTTTCACTTTCTGCGATGTTGAACTTGTACTGTAAACGAGGTTCTTGTAAACAGAGGCGTCCCAAACATTGGGGTGGCTGTGTCTTTTTGATTTTAATTTCCCTAAGCTATAGGACCATAAGTGGCAGTGCCCTAGGCTCTGTTGCTTTGTTTTTTAGATGTTTCAGGAAACACCATACACTTCTCCCGAGTGTCTGTTGGCAATTTACATCCCGCCAATCAGCATAACAAGGCTCCCAATTCTCCATGGCCTGTCCTGCCTTTCTGGAGTTTACACTTTTTTCAGATGGCCCTTTTGACCGGGGGGAAGTGAGACTTCATTGTAGTGCAGATTTCCTTTGCAAGCTTGCTTGGTTGGCCAAAAAGGGCGTATGCGTTTTTTCCTGAATATATTCAGGAAAAAACGCATACGCCCTTTTTGGCCAAGTGCATCATTGTGGACGTTCTGCCTCTTTTCCTATGCTTTCAATGCAATTCCAGTCTACCTCCTGAAATCGGTTTCCTGCAATTCTGCCCCGCTTTCAAGTCCTCTTGGCAGCCTTACTTCAGTCTATTTTTGGACGATAGCTGTCATTTATAACTCTGCAGGTTTGTGAATTACAGTGCCCCTGAGCTCCTTTCTTCAACTCGCTTTCTTGTGACCTGGCCGCAACACCGCAGGATGGCTTCAGGCCCTATTCTGGTTCCGGCCCGGCCTGCTGAGCCTTTGGTTATTTCCTCTTCCTGGTGGGAAATGAGAGTTAAATTTGCCCGTCCAGACACATCCAGCTAGCCTCTCATTGGTTCTCGCTATTCCTGTTCATCTTCTGCAGAAATTGCAAACTGGGCCAAACAGGATGTTAAAGGGACTGACTCTCCAAGTGGGGAGAGTGTTAGTAAAGCGTCTGGAATGTTGCACCCGAGTACCAGGGGAGGAAAACTGAGACATATTTGAACACGTCTCCCGATCACATGGTTGATCATACTCTAGGTTCCACATGCATATTTTAGCTGAAGGAAGAATACCTTAAACCTGGGTAGTTGAAACCCGTGGAATGGGTACCATGCAATATGACTTCAAAGGGTTTTCATTTGCTCACCGAACCTCTCCAATCCTATCACTGCTGCGTTTATGCCCCTGTACACATGCTTGATTCTCTTTCGGAGACATAGCAATCCATAGGTTTTAAGATACTTACTAGTCAGGTACATTCTTAGGCGTTTAATATGCGGTGTTGAGTCCATTTCGTTGAGCAAGGAGTAGCTCTTGTCTATTCCATATTTGGCTTAAGGAACTTTATCTGTGCTCATTTCAATCTCTGGTTTTATGCAGCACCCCAACTCACCTTTACCCTTAAGCAAGCATAAGTTGGTTTTCTAAATTTGAGACCCTGTTCTGTTCTGTAATTCAGTTCCTGTGTAGCCAAGTTTACATTCCGTGTATTACTGATATCTTATGATGTTTCTTTTTCTGTGTGACTTACTTCAGTTAGAATCATCATACCTGAATCCACTCATTGTGCTGCTAAGGGCCTGATGACACAGATTTCATTGCTGAGTGATATTGCTTTGTAAGTAAATACCACAACTTCTTTATCCATTTTTCACTTTCTGCGATGTTGAACTTGTACTGTAAACGAGGTTCTTGTAAACAGAGGCGTCCCAAACTTTGGGGTGGCTGTGTCTTTTTGATTTTAATTTCCCTAAGCTATAGGACCATAAGTGGCAGTGCCCTAGGCTCTGTTGCTTTGTTTTTTAGATGTTTCAGGAAACACCATACACTTCTCCCGAGTGTCTGTTGGCAATTTACATCCCACCCATCAGCATAACAAGGCTCCCAGTTCTCCATGGCCTGTCCTGCCTTTCTGGATTTTACACTTTTTTCAGATGGCCCTTTTGACCGGGAGGAAGTGAGACTTCATTGTAGTGCAGATTTCCTTTGCAAGCTTGCTTGGTTGGCCAAAAAGGGCGTATGCGTTTTTTCCTGAATATATTCAGGAAAAAACGCATACGCACTTTTTGGCCAAGTGCATCATTGTGGACGTTCTGCCTCTTTTCCTATGCTTTCAATGCAATTCCAGTCTACCTCCTGAAATCGGTTTCCTGCAATTCTGCCCCGCTTTCAAGTCCTCTTGGCAGCCTTACTTCAGTCTATTTTTGGACGATAGCTGTCATTTATAACTCTGCAGGTTTGTGAATTACAGTGCCCCTGAGCTCCTTTCTTCAACTCGCTTTCTTGTGACCTGGCCGCAACACCGCAGGATGGCTTCAGGCCCTAATCTGGTTCCGGCACGGCACGCTGAGCCTTTGGTTATTTCCTCTTCCTGGTGGGAAATGAGAGTTAAATTTGCCCGTCCAGACACCTCCAGCTAGTCTCTCATTGGTTCTCGCTATTCCTGTTCATCTTCCGCAGAAATTGCAAACTGGGCCAAACAGGAGGTTAAAGGGACTGACTCTCCAAGTGGGGAGAGTGTTAGTAAAGCGTCTGGAATGTTGCACCCGAGTACCAGGGGAGGAAAACTGAGACATATTTGAACACGTCTCCCGTTCACATGGTTGATCATACTTGGGTTCCACATGCATGTTTTAGCTGAAGGAAGAATATCTTAAACCTGGAAAGTTAAGACTCGTGTAATGGGTACCATGCAATATGACTTCAAAGGGTCTTCATTTGCTCACCGAACCTCTCCAATCCTATCACTGCTGCGTTTATGCCCCTGTACACATGCTTGATTCTCTTTCAGAGACATAGCAATCCATAGGTTTTAAGATACTTACTAGTCAGGTACATTCTTAGGCGTTTAATATGGGGTGTTGTGTCCATATCGTTGAGCAAGGAGTAGCTCTTGTCTATTCCATATTTGGCTTAAGGAACTTTATCTGTGCTCATTTCAATCTCTAGTTTTATGCAGCACCCCAACTCACCTTTAACTTTAAGCAAGAATAAGTTGTTTTTCTAAAGTTGAGGCCCTGTTCTGTTCTGTAATTCAGTTCCTGTGTAGCCAAGTTTACATTCCGTGTATTACTGATATCTTATGATGTTTCTTTTTCTGTGTGACTTATTTCAGTTTGAGTCATCATACCTGAATCCACTCATTGTGATGCTAAGGGCCTGATGACATAGATTTCATTGCTGAGTGATATTGCTTTGTAAGTAAATACCACAACTTCTTTATCCATTTTTCACTTTCTGCGATGTTGAACTTGTACTGTAAACGAGGTTCTTGTAAACAGAGGCGTCCCAAACTTTGGGGTGGCTGTGTCTTTTTGATTTTAATTTCCCTAAGCTATAGGACCATAAGTGGCAGTGCCCTAGGCTCTGTTGCTTTGTTTTTTAGATGTTTCAGGAAACACCATACACTTCTCCCGAGTGGTTGTTGGCAATTTACATCCCGCCCATCAGCATAACAAGGCTCCCAGTTCTCCATGGCCTGTCCTGCCTTTCTGTATTTTACACTTTTTTCAGATGGTCCTTTTGACCGGGGGGAAGTGAGACTTCATTGTAGTGCAGATTTCCTTTGCAAGCTTGCTTGGTTGGCCAAAAAGGGCGTATGCGTTTTTTCCTGAATATATTCAGGAAAAAACGCATACGCCCTTTTTGGCCAAGTGCATCATTGTGGACGTTCTGCCTCTTTTCCTATGCTTTCAATGCAATTCCAGTCTACCTCCTGAAATCGGTTTCCTGCAATTCTGCCCCGCTTTCAAGTCCTCTTGGCAGCCTTACCTCAGTCTATTTTTGGACGATAGCTGTCATTTATAACTCTGCAGGTTTGTGAATTACAGTGCCCCTGAGCTCCTTTCTTCAACTCGCTTTCTTTTGAGCTGGCCGCAACACCGCAGGATGGCTTCAGGCCCTAATCTGGTTCCGGTACGGCACGCTGAGCCTTTGGTTATTTCCTCTTCCTGGTGGGAAATGAGAGTTAAATTTGCCCGTCCAGACACCTCCAGCTAGCCTCTCATTGGTTCTCGCTATTCCTGTTCATCTTCCGCAGAAATTGCAAACTGGGCCAAACAGGAGGTTAAAGGCGCTGACTCTCCAAGTGGGGAGAGTGTTAGTAAAGCGTCTGGAATGTTGCACCCGAGTACCAGGGGAGGAAAACTGAGACATATTTGAACACGTCTCCCGTTCACATGGTTGATCATACTTGGGTTCCACATGCATGTTTTAGCTGAAGGAAGAATACCTTAAACCTGGAGAGTTGAGACCCGTGGAATGGGTACCATGCAATATGACTTCAAAGGGTCTTCATTTGCTCACCGAACCTCTCCAATCCTATCACTGCTGTGTTTATGCCCCTGTACACATGCTTGATTCTCTTTTGGAGACATAGCAATCCATAGGTTTTACGATACTTACTAGTCAGGTACATTCTTAGGCGTTTAATATGCGGTGTTGAGTCCATTTCGTTGAGCAAGGAGTAGCTCTTGTCTATTCCATATTTGACTTAAGGAACTTTATCTGTGCTCATTTCAATCTCTGGTTTTATGCAGCACCCCAACTCACCTTTCCCCTTAAGCAAGCATAAGTTGGTTTTCTAAATTTGAGACCCTGTTCTGTTCTGTAATTCAGTTCCTGTGTAGCCAAGTTTACATTCCGTGTATTAGTGATATCTTATGATGTTTCTTTTTCTGTGTGACTTATTTCAGTTAGAATCATCATACCTGAATCCACTCATTGTGATGCTAAGTGCCTGATGACATAGATTTCATTGCTGAGTGATATTGCTTTGTAAGTAAATACCACAACTTCTTTATCCATTTTTCACTTTCTGCGATGTTGAACTTGTACTGTAAACGAGGTTCTTGTAAACAGAGGCGTCCCAAACTTTGGGGTGGCTGTGTCTTTTTGATTTTAATTTCCCTAAGCTATAGGACCATAAGTGGCAGTGCCCTAGGCTCTGTTGCTTTGTTTTTTAGATGTTTCAGGAAACACCATACACTTCTCCCGAGTGTCTGTTGGCAATTTACATCCCACCCATCAGCATAACAAGGCTCCCAGTTCTCCATGGCCTGTCCTGCCTTTCTGGATTTTACACTTTTTTCAGATGGCCCTTTTGACCGGGGGGAAGTGAGACTTCATTGTAGTGCAGATTTCCTTTGCAAGCTTGCTTGGTTGGCCAAAAAGGGCGTATGCGTTTTTTCCTGAATATATTCAGGAAAAAACGCATACGCCCTTTTTGGCCAAGTGCATCATTGTGGACGTTCTGCCTCTTTTCCTATGCTTTCAATGCAATTCCAGTCTACCTCCTGAAATCGGTTTCCTGCAATTCTGCCCCGCTTTCAAGTCCTCTTGGCAGCCTTACTTCAGTCTATTTTTGGACGATAGCTGTCATTTATAACTCTGCAGGTTTGTGAATTACAGTGCCCCTGAGCTCCTTTCTTCAACTCGCTTTCTTGTGACCTGGCCGCAACACCGCAGGATGGCTTCAGGCCCTAATCTGGTTCCGGCTCGGCACGCTGAGCCTTTGGTTATTTCCTCTTCCTGGTGGGAAATGAGAGTTAAATTTGCCCGTCCAGACACCTCCAGCTAGTCTCTCATTGGTTCTCGCTATTCCTGTTCATCTTCCGCAGAAATTGCAAACTGGGCCAAACAGGAGGTTAAAGGGACTGACTCTCCAAGTGGGGAGAGTGTTAGTAAAGCGTCTGGAATGTTGCACCCGAGTACCAGGGGAGGAAAACTGAGACATATTTGAACACGTCTCCCGTTCACATGGTTGATCATACTTGGGTTCCACATGCATGTTTTAGCTGAAGGAAGAATATCTTAAACCTGGAAAGTTAAGACTCGTGTAATGGGTACCATGCAATATGACTTCAAAGGGTCTTCATTTGCTCACCGAACCTCTCCAATCCTATCACTGCTGCGTTTATGCCCCTGTACACATGCTTGATTCTCTTTCGGAGACATAGCAATCCATAGGTTTTAAGATACTTACTAGTCAGGTACATTCTTAGGCGTTTAATATGGGGTGTTGAGTCCATATCGTTGAGCAAGGAGTAGCTCTTGTCTATTCCATATTTGGCTTAAGGAACTTTATCTGTGCTCATTTCAATCTCTGGTTTTATGCAGCACCCCAACTCACCTTTAACTTTAAGCAAGAATAAGTTGTTTTTCTAAAGTTGAGGCCCTGTTCTGTTCTGTAATTCAGTTCCTGTGTAGCCAAGTTTACATTCCGTGTATTACTGATATCTTATGATGTTTCTTTTTCTGTGTGACTTATTTCTGTTTGAGTCATCATACCTGAATCCACTCATTGTGATGCTAAGGGCCTGATGACATAGATTTCATTGCTGAGTGATATTGCTTTGTAAGTAAATACCACAACTTCTTTATCCATTTTTCACTTTCTGCGATGTTGAACTTGTACTGTAAACGAGGTTCTTGTAAACAGAGGCGTCCCAAACTTTGGGGTGGCTGTGTCTTTTTGATTTTAATTTCCCTAAGCTATAGGACCATAAGTGGCAGTGCCCTAGGCTCTGTTGCTTTGTTTTTTAGATGTTTCAGGAAACACCATACACTTCTCCCGAGTGGTTGTTGGCAATTTACATCCCGCCCATCAGCATAACAAGGCTCCCAGTTCTCCATGGCCTGTCCTGCCTTTCTGTATTTTACACTTTTTTCAGATGGTCCTTTTGACCGGGGGGAAGTGAGACTTCATTGTAGTGCAGATTTCCTTTGCAAGCTTGCTTGGTTGGCCAAAAAGGGCGTATGCGTTTTTTCCTGAATATATTCAGGAAAAAACGCATACGCCCTTTTTGGCCAAGTGCATCATTGTGGACGTTCTGCCTCTTTTCCTATGCTTTCAATGCAATTCCAGTCTACCTCCTGAAATCGGTTTCCTGCAATTCTGCCCCGCTTTCAAGTCCTCTTGGCAGCCTTACCTCAGTCTATTTTTGGACGATAGCTGTCATTTATAACTCTGCAGGTTTGTGAATTACAGTGCCCCTGAGCTCCTTTCTTCAACTCGCTTTCTTTTGAGCTGGCCGCAACACCGCAGGATGGCTTCAGGCCCTAATCTGGTTCCGGTACGGCACGCTGAGCCTTTGGTTATTTCCTCTTCCTGGTGGGAAATGAGAGTTAAATTTGCCCGTCCAGACACCTCCAGCTAGCCTCTCATTGGTTCTCGCTATTCCTGTTCATCTTCCGCAGAAATTGCAAACTGGGCCAAACAGGAGGTTAAAGGCGCTGACTATCCAAGTGGGGAGAGTGTTAGTAAAGCGTCTGGAATGTTGCACCCGAGTACCAGGGGAGGAAAACTGAGACATATTTGAACACGTCTCCCGTTCACATGGTTGATCATACTTGGGTTCCACATGCATGTTTTAGCTGAAGGAAGAATACCTTAAACCTGGAGAGTTGAGACCCGTGGAATGGGTACCATGCAATATGACTTCAAAGGGTCTTCATTTGCTCACCGAACCTCTCCAATCCTATCACTGCTGCGTTTATGCCCCTGTACACATGCTTGATTCTCTTTTGGAGACATAGCAATCCATAGGTTTTACGATAATTACTAGTCAGGTACATTCTTAGGCGTTTAATATGCGGTGTTGAGTCCATTTCGTTGAGCAAGGAGTAGCTCTTGTCTATTCCATATTTGACTTAAGGAACTTTATCTGTGCTCATTTCAATCTCTGGTTTTATGCAGCACCCCAACTCACCTTTACCCTTAAGCAAGCATAAGTTGGTTTTCTAAATTTGAGACCCTGTTCTGTTCTGTAATTCAGTTCCTGTGTAGCCAAGTTTACATTCCGTGTATTAGTGATATCTTATGATGTTTCTTTTTCTGTGTGACTTATTTCAGTTAGAATCATCATACCTGAATCCACTCATTGTGATGCTAAGTGCCTGATGACATAGATTTCATTGCTGAGTGATATTGCTTTGTAAGTAAATACCACAACTTCTTTATCCATTTTTCACTTTCTGCGATGTTGAACTTGTACTGTAAACGAGGTTCTTGTAAACAGAGGCATCCCAAACTTTGGGGTGGCTGTGTCTTTTTGATTTTAATTTCCCTAAGCTATAGGACCATAAGTGGCAGTGCCCTAGGCTCTGTTGCTTTGTTTTTTAGATGTTTCAGGAAACACCATACACTTCTCCCGAGTGTCTGTTGGCAATTTACATCCCGCCCATCAACATAACAAGGCTCCCAGTTCTCCATGGCCTGTCCTGCCTTTCTGGATTTTACACTTTTTTCAGATGGCCCTTTTGACCGGGGGGAAGTGAGACTTCATTGTAGTGCAGATTTCCTTTGCAAGCTTGCTTGGTTGGCCAAAAAGGGCGTATGCGTTTTTTCCTGAATATATTCAGGAAAAAACGCATACGCCCTTTTTGGCCAAGTGCATCATTGTGGACGTTCTGCCTCTTTTCCTATGCTTTCAATGCAATTCCAGTCTACCTCCTGAAATCGGTTTCCTGCAATTCTGCCCCGCTTTCAAGTCCTCTTGGCAGCCTTACTTCAGTCTATTTTTGGACGATAGCTGTCATTTATAACTCTGCAGGTTTGTGAATTACAGTGCCCCTGAGCTCCTTTCTTCAACTCGCTTTCTTTTGAGCTGGCCGCAACACCGCAGGATGGCTTCAGGCCCTAATCTGGTTCCGGTACGGCACGCTGAGCCTTTGGTTATTTCCTCTTCCTGGTGGGAAATGAGAGTTAAATTTGCCCGTCCAGACACCTCCAGCTAGCCTCTCATTGGTTCTCGCTATTCCTGTTCATCTTCCGCAGAAATTGCAAACTGGGCCAAACAGGAGGTTAAAGGCGCTGACTCTCCAAGTGGGGAGAGTGTTAGTAAAGCGTCTGGAATGTTGCACCCGAGTACCAGGGGAGGAAAACTGAGACATATTTGAACACGTCTCCCGTTCACATGGTTGATCATACTTGGGTTCCACATGCATGTTTTAGCTGAAGGAAGAATACCTTAAACCTGGAGAGTTGAGACCCGTGTAATGGGTACCATGCAATATGACTTCAAAGGGTCTTCATTTGCTCACCGAACCTCTCCAATCCTATCACTGCTGCGTTTATGCCCCTGTACACATGCTTGATTCTCTTTTGGAGACATAGCAATCCATAGGTTTTACGATAATTACTAGTCAGGTACATTCTTAGGCGTTTAATATGCGGTGTTGAGTCCATTTCGTTGAGCAAGGAGTAGCTCTTGTCTATTCCATATTTGACTTAAGGAACTTTATCTGTGCTCATTTCAATCTCTGGTTTTATGCAGCACCCCAACTCACCTTTACCCTTAAGCAAGCATAAGTTGGTTTTCTAAATTTGAGACCCTGTTCTGTTCTGTAATTCAGTTCCTGTGTAGCCAAGTTTACATTCCGTGTATTAGTGATATCTTATGATGTTTCTTTTTCTGTGTGACTTATTTCAGTTAGAATCATCATACCTGAATCCACTCATTGTGATGCTAAGTGCCTGATGACATAGATTTCATTGCTGAGTGATATTGCTTTGTAAGTAAATACCACAACTTCTTTATCCATTTTTCACTTTCTGCGATGTTGAACTTGTACTGTAAACGAGGTTCTTGTAAACAGAGGCATCCCAAACTTTGGGGTGGCTGTGTATTTTTGATTTTAATTTCCCTAAGCTATAGGACCATAAGTGGCAGTGCCCTAGGCTCTGTTGCTTTGTTTTTTAGATGTTTCAGGAAACACCATACACTTCTCCCGAGTGTCTGTTGGCAATTTACATCCCGCCCATCAACATAACAAGGCTCCCAGTTCTCCATGGCCTGTCCTGCCTTTCTGGATTTTACACTTTTTTCAGATGGCCCTTTTGACCGGGGGGAAGTGAGACTTCATTGTAATGTAGATTTCCTTTGCAAGCTTGCTTGGTTGGCCAAAAAGTGCGTATGCGTTTTTCCCTGAATATATTCAGGAAAAAACGCATACGCCCTTTTTGGCCAAGTGCATCATTGTGGACGTTCTGCCTCTTTTCCTATGCTTTCAATGCAATTCCAGTCTACCTCCTGAAATCGGTTTCCTGCAATTCTGCCCCGCTTTCAAGTCCTCTTGGCAGCCTTACTTCAGTCTATTTTTGGACGATAGCTGTCATTTATAACTCTGCAGGTTTGTGAATTACAGTGCCCCTGAGCTCCTTTCTTCAACTCGCTTTCTTGTGACCTGGTCGCAACACCGCAGGTTGGCTTCAGGCCTTAATCTGGTTCTGGCATGGCACGCTGAGCCTTTGGTTATTTCCTCTTCCTGGTGGGAAATGAGAGTTAAATTTGCCCGTCCAGACACCTCCAGCTAGTCTCTCATTGGTTCTCGCTATTCCTGTTCATCTTCCGCAGAAATTGCAAACTGGGCCAAACAGGAGGTTAAAGGGACTGACTCTCCAAGTGGGGAGAGTGTTAGTAAAGCGTCTGGAATGTTGCACCCGAGTACCAGGGGAGGAAAACTGAGACATATTTGAACACGTCTCCCGATCACATGGTTGATCATACTCTAGGTTCCACATGCATGTTTTAGCTGAAGGAAGAATACCTTAAACCTGGGTAGTTGAAACCCGTGGAATGGGTACCATGCAATATGACTTCAAAGGGTCTTCATTTGCTCACCGAACCTCTCCAATCCTATCACTGCTGCGTTTATGCCCCTGTACACATGCTTGATTCTCTTTCGGAGACATAGCAATCCATAGGTTTTAAGATACTTACTAGTCAGGTACATTCTTAGGCGTTTAATATGCGGTGTTGAGTCCATTTCGTTGAGCAAGGAGTAGCTCTTGTCTATTCCATATTTGGCTTAAGGAACTTTATCTGTGCTCATTTCAATCTCTGTTTTTATGCAGCACCCCAACTCACCTTTACCCTTAAGCAAGAATAAGTTGGTTTTCTAAATTTGAGACCCTGTTCTGTTCTGTAATTCAGTTCCTGTGTAGCCAAGTTTACATTCCGTGTATTACTGATATCTTATGATGTTTCTTTTTCTGTGTGACTTACTTCAGTTAGAATCATCATACCTGAATCCACTCATTGTGCTGCTAAGGGCCTGATGACACAGATTTCATTGCTGAGTGATATTGCTTTGTAAGTAAATACCACAACTTCTTTATCCATTTTTCACTTTCTGCGATGTTGAACTTGTACTGTAAACGAGGTTCTTGTAAACAGAGCCGTTCCAAACTTTGGGGTGGCTGTGTCTTTTTGATTTTAATTTCCCTAAGCTATAGGACCATAAGTGGCAGTGCCCTAGGCTCTGTTGCTTTGTTTTTTAGATGTTTCAGGAAACACCATACACTTCTCCCGAGTGTCTGTTGGCAATTTACATCCCGCCCATCAACATAACAAGGCTCCCAGTTCTCCATGGCCTGTCCTGCCTTTCTGGATTTTACACTTTTTTCAGATGGCCCTTTTGACCGGGGGGAAGTGAGACTTCATTGTAGTGCAGATTTCCTTTGCAAGCTTGCTTGGTTGGCCAAAAAGGGCGTATGCGTTTTTTCCTGAATATATTCAGGAAAAAACGCATACGCCCTTTTTGGCCAAGTGCATCATTGTGGACGTTCTGCCTCTTTTCCTATGCTTTCAATGCAATTCCAGTCTACCTCCTGAAATCGGTTTCCTGCAATTCTGCCCCGCTTTCAAGTCCTCTTGGCAGCCTTACTTCAGTCTATTTTTGGACGATAGCTGTCATTTATAACTCTGCAGGTTTGTGAATTACAGTGCCCCTGAGCTCCTTTCTTCAACTCGCTTTCTTTTGAGCTGGCCGCAACACCGCAGGATGGCTTCAGGCCCTAATCTGGTTCCGGTACGGCACACTGAGCCTTTGGTTATTTCCTCTTCCTGGTGGGAAATGAGAGTTAAATTTGCCCGTCCAGACACCTCCAGCTAGCCTCTCATTGGTTCTCGCTATTCCTGTTCATCTTCCGCAGAAATTGCAAACTGGGCCAAACAGGAGGTTAAAGGCGCTGACTCTCCAAGTGGGGAGAGTGTTAGTAAAGCGTCTGGAATGTTGCACCCGAGTACCAGGGGAGGAAAACTGAGACATATTTGAACACGTCTCCCGTTCACATGGTTGATCATACTTGGGTTCCACATGCATGTTTTAGCTGAAGGAAGAATACCTTAAACCTGGAGAGTTGAGACCCGTGTAATGGGTACCATGCAATATGACTTCAAAGGGTCTTCATTTGCTCACCGAACCTCTCCAATCCTATCACTGCTGCGTTTATGCCCCTGTACACATGCTTGATTCTCTTTTGGAGACATAGCAATCCATAGGTTTTACGATAATTACTAGTCAGGTACATTCTTAGGCGTTTAATATGCGGTGTTGAGTCCATTTCGTTGAGCAAGGAGTAGCTCTTGTCTATTCCATATTTGACTTAAGGAACTTTATCTGTGCTCATTTCAATCTCTGGTTTTATGCAGCACCCCAACTCACCTTTACCCTTAAGCAAGCATAAGTTGGTTTTCTAAATTTGAGACCCTGTTCTGTTCTGTAATTCAGTTCCTGTGTAGCCAAGTTTACATTCCGTGTATTAGTGATATCTTATGATGTTTCTTTTTCTGTGTGACTTATTTCAGTTAGAATCATCATACCTGAATCCACTCATTGTGATGCTAAGTGCCTGATGACATAGATTTCATTGCTGAGTGATATTGCTTTGTAAGTAAATACCACAACTTCTTTATCCATTTTTCACTTTCTGCGATGTTGAACTTGTACTGTAAACGAGGTTCTTGTAAACAGAGGCATCCCAAACTTTGGGGTGGCTGTGTCTTTTTGATTTTAATTTCCCTAAGCTATAGGACCATAAGTGGCAGTGCCCTAGGCTCTGTTGCTTTGTTTTTTAGATGTTTCAGGAAACACCATACACTTCTCCCGAGTGTCTGTTGGCAATTTACATCCCGCCCATCAACATAACAAGGCTCCCAGTTCTCCATGGCCTGTCCTGCCTTTCTGGATTTTACACTTTTTTCAGATGGCCCTTTTGACCGGGGGGAAGTGAGACTTCATTGTAATGTAGATTTCCTTTGCAAGCTTGCTTGGTTGGCCAAAAAGTGCGTATGCGTTTTTCCCTGAATATATTCAGGAAAAAACGCATACGCCCTTTTTGGCCAAGTGCATCATTGTGGACGTTCTGCCTCTTTTCCTATGCTTTCAATGCAATTCCAGTCTACCTCCTGAAATCGGTTTCCTGCAATTCTGCCCCGCTTTCAAGTCCTCTTGGCAGCCTTACTTCAGTCTATTTTTGGACGATAGCTGTCATTTATAACTCTGCAGGTTTGTGAATTACAGTGCCCCTGAGCTCCTTTCTTCAACTCGCTTTCTTGTGACCTGGTCGCAACACCGCAGGTTGGCTTCAGGCCTTAATCTGGTTCTGGCATGGCACGCTGAGCCTTTGGTTATTTCCTCTTCCTGGTGGGAAATGAGAGTTAAATTTGCCCGTCCAGACACCTCCAGCTAGTCTCTCATTGGTTCTCGCTATTCCTGTTCATCTTCCGCAGAAATTGCAAACTGGGCCAAACAGGAGGTTAAAGGGACTGACTCTCCAAGTGGGGAGAGTGTTAGTAAAGCGTCTGGAATGTTGCACCCGAGTACCAGGGGAGGAAAACTGAGACATATTTGAACACGTCTCCCGATCACATGGTTGATCATACTCTAGGTTCCACATGCATGTTTTAGCTGAAGGAAGAATACCTTAAACCTGGGTAGTTGAAACCCGTGGAATGGGTACCATGCATTATGACTTCAAAGGGTCTTCATTTGCTCACCGAACCTCTCCAATCCTATCACTGCTGCGTTTATGCCCCTGTACACATGCTTGATTCTCTTTCGGAGACATAGCAATCCATAGGTTTTAAGATACTTACTAGTCAGGTACATTCTTAGGCGTTTAATATGCGGTGTTGAGTCCATTTCGTTGAGCAAGGAGTAGCTCTTGTCTATTCCATATTTGGCTTAAGGAACTTTATCTGTGCTCATTTCAATCTCTGTTTTTATGCAGCACCCCAACTCACCTTTACCCTTAAGCAAGAATAAGTTGGTTTTCTAAATTTGAGACCCTGTTCTGTTCTGTAATTCAGTTCCTGTGTAGCCAAGTTTACATTCCGTGTATTACTGATATCTTATGATGTTTCTTTTTCTGTGTGACTTACTTCAGTTAGAATCATCATACCTGAATCCACTCATTGTGCTGCTAAGGGCCTGATGACACAGATTTCATTGCTGAGTGATATTGCTTTGTAAGTAAATACCACAACTTCTTTATCCATTTTTCACTTTCTGCGATGTTGAACTTGTACTGTAAACGAGGTTCTTGTAAACAGAGCCGTTCCAAACTTTGGGGTGGCTGTGTCTTTTTGATTTTAATTTCCCTAAGCTATAGGACCATAAGTGGAAGTGCCCTAGGCTCTGTTGCTTTGTTTTTTAGATGTTTCAGGAAACACCATACACTTCTCCCAAGTGTCTGTTGGCAATTTACATCCCGCCCATCAGCATAACAAGGCTCCCAGTTCTCAATGGCCTGTTGCCTTTCTGGATTTTACACTTTTTTCAGATGGCCCTTTTGGCCGGGGGGAAGTGAGACTTCATTGTAGTGCAGATTTCCTTTGCAAGCTTGCTTGGTTGGCCAAAAAGGGCGTATGCGTTTTTTCCTGAATATATTCAGGAAAAAACGCATACGCCCTTTTTGGCCAAGTGCATCATTGTGGACGTTCTGCCTCTTTTCCTATGCTTTCAATGCAATTCCAGTCTACCTCCTGAAATCGGTTTCCTGCAATTCTGCCCCGCTTTCAAGTCCTCTTGGCAGCCTTACTTCAGTCTATTTTTGGACGATAGCTGTCATTTATAACTCTGCAGGTTTGTGAATTACAGTGCCCCTGAGCTCCTTTCTTCAACTCGCTTTCTTGTGACCTGGCCGCAACACCGCAGGATGGCTTCAGGCCCTAATCTGGTTCCGGCCCGGCACGCTGAGCCTTTGGTTAATTCCTCTTCCTGGTGGGAAATGAGAGTTAAATTTGCCCGTCCAGACACCTCCAGCTAGCCTCTCATTGGTTCTCGCTATTCCTGTTCATCTTCCGCAGAAATTGCAAACTGGGCCAAACAGGAGGTTAAAGGGACTGACTCTCCAAGTGGGGAGAGTGTTAGTAAAGCGTCTGGAATGTTGCACCCGAGTACCAGGGGAGGAAAACTGAGACATATTTGAACACGTCTCCCGATCACATGGTTGATCATACTCTAGGTTCCACATGCATGTTTTAGCTGAAGGAAGAATACCTTAAACCTGGGTAGTTGAAACCCGTGGAATGGGTACCATGCAATATGACTTCAAAGGGTCTTCATTTGTTCACCGAACCTCTCCAATCCTATCACTGCTGCGTTTATGCCCCTGTACACATGCTTGATTCTCTTTCGGAGACATAGCAATCCATAGGTTTTAAGATACTTACTAGTCAGGTACATTCTTAGGCGTTTAATATGGGGTGTTGAGTCCATTTCGTTGAGCAAGGAGTAGCTCTTGACTATTCCATATTTGGCTTAAGGAACTTTATCTGTGCTCATTTCAATCTCTGGTTTTATGTAGCACCTCAACTCACCTTTACCCTTAAGCAAGAATAAGTTGGTTTTCTAAATTTGAGACCCTGTTCTGTTCTGTAATTCAGTTCCTGTGTAGCCAAGTTTACATTCCGTGTATTACTGATATCTTATGATGTTTCTTTTTCTGTGTGACTTATTTCAGTTAGAATCACCATACCTGAATCCACTCATTGTGCTGCTAAGGGCCTGATGACACAGATTTCATTGCTGCGTGATATTGCTTTGTAAGTGAATACCACAACTTCTTTATCCATTTTTCACTTTCTGCGATGTTGAACTTGTACTGTAAACGAGGTTCTTGTAAACAGAGCCATTCCAAACTTTGGGGTGGCTGTGTCTTTTTGATTTTAATTTCCCTAAGCTATAGGACCATAAGTGGCAGTGCCCTAGGCTCTGTTGCTTTGTTTTTTAGATGTTTCAGGAAACACCATACACTTCTCCCGAGTGGTTGTTGGCAATTTACATCCCGCCCATCAGCATAACAAGGCTCCCAGTTCTCCATGGCCTGTCCTGCCTTTCTGGATTTTACACTTTTTTCAGATGGCCCTTTTGACCGGGGGGAAGTGAGACTTCATTGTAGTGCAGATTTCCTTTGCAAGCTTGCTTGGTTGGCCAAAAAGGGCGTATGCGTTTTTTCCTGAATATATTCAGGAAAAAACGCATACGCCCTTTTTGGCCAAGTGCATCATTGTGGACGTTCTGCCTCTTTTCCTATGCTTTCAATGCAATTCCAGTCTACCTCCTGAAATCGGTTTCCTGCAATTCTGCCCCGCTTTCAAGTCCTCTTGGCAGCCTTACTTCAGTCTATTTTTGGACGATAGCTGTCATTTATAACTCTGCAGGTTTGTGAATTACAGTGCCCCTGAGCTCCTTTCTTCAACTCGCTTTCTTTTGAGCTGGCCGCAACACCGCAGGATGGCTTCAGGCCCTAATCTGGTTCCGGTACGGCACGCTGAGCCTTTGGTTATTTCCTCTTCCTGGTGGGAAATGAGAGTTAAATTTGCCCGTCCAGACACCTCCAGCTAGCCTCTCATTGGTTCTCGCTATTCCTGTTCATCTTCCACAGAAACTGCAAACTGGGCCAAACAGGAGGTTAAAGGCACTGACTCTCCAAGTGGGGAGAGTGTTAGTAAAGCGTCTGGAATGTTGCACCCGAGTACCAGGGGAGGAAAACTGAGACATATTTGAACACGTCTCCCGTTCACATGGTTGATCATACTTGGGTTCCACATGCATGTTTTAGCTGAAGGAAGAATACCTTAAATCTGGAGAGTTGAGACCCGTGTAATGGGAACCATGCAATATGACTTCAAAGGGTCTTCATTTGCTCACCGAACCTCTCCAATCCTATCACTGCTGCGTTTATGCCCCTGTACACACGCTTGATTCTCTTTTGGAGACATAGCAATCCATAGGTTTTAAGATACTTACTAGTCAGGTACATTCTTAGGCGTTAAATATGCGGTGTTGAGTCCATTTCGTTGAGCAAGGAGTAGCTCTTGACTATTCCATATTTGGCTTAAGGAACTTTATCTGTGCTCATTTCAATCTCTGGTTTTATGCAGCACCCCAACTCACCTTTACCCTTAAGCAAGTATAAGTTGGTTTTCTAAATTTGAGACCCTGTTCTCTTCTGTAATTCAGTTCCTGTGTAGCCAAGTTTACATTCCGTGTATTACTGATATCTTATGATGTTTCTTTTTCTGTGTGACTTATTTCAGTTAGAATCATCATACCTGAATCCACTCATTGTGCTGCTAAGGGCCTGATGACACAGATTTCATTGCTGAGTGATATTGCTTTGTAAGTAAATACCACAACTTCTTTATCCATTTTTCACTTTCTGCGATGTTGAACTTGTACTGTAAACGAGGTTCTTGTAAACAGAGCCGTTCCAAACTTTGGGGTGGCTGTGTCTTTTTGATTTTAATTTCCCTAAGCTATAGGACCATAAGTGGAAGTGCCCTAGGTTCTGTTGCTTTGTTTTTTAGATGTTTCAGGAAACACCATACACTTCTCCGGAGTGGTTGTTGGTAATTTACATCCCGCCCATCAGCATAACAAGGCTCCCAGTTCTCCATGGCCTGTCCTGCCTTTCTGGATTTTACACTTTTTTCAGATGGCCCTTTTGACCGGGGGGAAGTGAGACTTCATTGTAGTGCAGATTTCCTTTGCAAGCTTGCTTGGTTGGCCAAAAAGGGCGTATGCGTTTTTTCCTGAATATATTCAGGAAAAAACGCATACGCCCTTTTTGGCCAAGTGCATCATTGTGGACGTTCTGCCTCTTTTCCTATGCTTTCAATGCAATTCCAGTCTACCTCCTGAAATCGGTTTCCTGCAATTCTGCCCCGCTTTCAAGTCCTCTTGGCAGCCTTACTTCAGTATATTTTTGGACGATAGCTGTCATTTATAACTCTGCAGGTTTGTGAATTACAGTGCCCCTGAGCTCCTTTCTTCAACTCGCTTTCTTTTGAGCTGGCCGCAACACCGCAGGATGGCTTCAGGCCCTAATCTGGTTCTGGTACGGCACGCTGAGCCTTTGGTTATTTCCTCTTCCTGGTGGGAAATGAGAGTTAAATTTGCCCGTCCAGACACCTCCAGCTAGCCTCTCATTGGTTCTCGCTATTCCTGTTCATCTTCCGCAGAAATTGCAAACTGTGCCAAACAGGAGGTTAAAGGCGCTGACTCTCCAAGTGGGGAGAGTGTTAGTAAAGCGTCTGGAATGTTGCACCCGAGTACCAGGGGAGGAAAACTGAGACATATTTGAACACGTCTCCCGATCACATGGTTGACCATACTCTGGGTTCCACATGCATATTTTAGCTGAAGGAAGAATACCTAAAACCTGGGTAGTTGAAACCCGTGGAATGGGTACCATGCAATATGACTTCAAAGGGTCTTCATTTGCTCACCGAACCTCTCCAATCCTATCACTGCTGCGTTTATGCCCCTGTACACATGCTTGATTCTCTTTCGGAGACATAGCAATCCATAGGTTTTAAGATACTTACTAGTCAGGTACATTCTTAGGCGTTTAATATGCGGTGTTGAGTCCATTTCGTTGAGCAAGGAGTAGCTCTTGTCTATTCCATATTTGGCTTAAGGAACTTTATCTGTGCTCATTTCAATCTCTGGTTTTATGCAGCAACCCAACTCACCTTTCCCCTTAAGCAAGCATAAGTTGGTTTTCTAAATTTGAGAACCTGTTCTCTTTTGGAATTCAGTTCCTGTGTAGCCAAGTTTACATTCCGTGTATTAGTGATATCTTATGAGGTTTCTTTTTCTGTGTGACTTATTTCAGTTAGAATCATCGTACCTGAATCTACTCATTATCCTGCTACGGGCCTGATGACATAGATTTCATTGCTGAGTGATACTGCATTGTACGTAAGTACCACAAGTTCTTCATCCATTTTTCACTTTCTGCGATGTTGAACTTGTACTGTAAACGAGGTTCTTGTAAACAGAGCCGTTCCAAACTTTGGGGTGGCTGTGTCTTTTTGATTTTAATTTCCCTAAGCTATAGGACCATAAGTGGAAGTGCCCTAGGTTCTGTTGCTTTGTTTTTTAGATGTTTCAGGAAACACCATACACTTCTCCCAAGTGTCTGTTGGCAATTTACATCCCGCCCATCAGCATAACAAGGCTCCCAGTTCTCAATGGCCTGTTGCCTTTCTGGATTTTACACTTTTTTCAGATGGCCCTTTTGACCGGGGGGAAGTGAGACTTCATTGTAGTGCAGATTTCATTTGCAAGCTTGCTTGGTTGGCCAAAAAGGGCGTATGCGTTTTTTCCTGAATATATTCAGGAAAAAACGCATACGCCCTTTTTGGCCAAGTGCATCATTGTGGACGTTCTGCCTCTTTTCCTATGCTTTCAATGCAATTCCAGTCTACCTCCTGAAATCGGTTTCCTGCAATTCTGCCCCGCTTTCAAGTCCTCTTGGCAGCCTTACTTCAGTCTATTTTTGGACGATAGCTGTCATTTATAACTCTGCAGCTTTCTGAATTTCAGTGCCCCTGAGCTCCTTTTTTCAACTCGCTTTCTTGTGACCTGGCCGCAACACCGCAGGATGGCTTCAGGCCCTAATCTGGTTCCGGCACGGCACGCTGAGCCTTTGGTTAATTCCTCTTCCTGGTGGGAAATGAGAGTTAAATTTGCCCGTCTAGACACCTCCAGCTAGCCTCTCATTGGTTCTCGCTATTCCTGTTCATCTTCCGCAGAAATTGCAAACTGGGCCAAACAGGAGGTTAAAGGGACTGACTCTCCAAGTCGGGAGAGTGTTAGTAAAGCGTCTGGAATGTTGCACCCGAGTACCAGGGTACGAAAACTGAGACATATTTGAACACGTCTCCCGATCACATGGTTGATCATACTCTAGGTTCCACATGCATGTTTTAGCTGAAGGAAGAATACCTTAAACCTGGGTAGTTGAAACCCGTGGAATGGGTACCATGTAATATGACTTCAAAGGGTCTTCATTTGCTCACCGAACCTCTACAATCCTATCACTGCTGCGTTTATGCCCCTGTACACATGCTTGATTCTCTTTCAGAGACATAGCAATCCATAGGTTTAAAGATACTTACTAGTCAGGTACATTCTTAGGCGTTTAATATGCGGTGTTGAGTCCATTTCGTTGAGCAAGGAGTAACTCTTGTCTATTCCATATTTGGCTTAAGGAACTTTATCTGTGCTCATTTCAATCTCTGGTTTTATGCAGCACCCCAACTCACCTTTACCCTTAAGCAAGCATAAGTTGGTTTTCTAAATTTGAGTCCCTGTTCTGTTCTGTAATTCAGTTCCTGTGTAGCCAAGTTTACATTCCGTGTATTACTGATATCTTATGATGTTTCTTTTTCTGTGTGACTTACTTCAGTTAGGATCATCATACCTGAATCCACTCATTGTGCTGCTAAGGGCCTGATGACACAGATTTCATTGCTGAGTGATATTGCTTTGTAAGTAAATACCACAACTTCTTTATCCATTTTTCACTTTCTGCGATGTTGAACTTGTACTGTAAACGAGGTTCTTGTAAACAGAGCCGTTCCAAACTTTGGGGTGGCTGTGTCTTTTTGATTTTAATTTCCCTAAGCTATAGGACCATAAGTGGCAGTGCCCTAGGCTCTGTTGCTTTGTTTTTTAGATGTTTCAGGAAACACCATACACTTCTCCCGAGTGGTTGTTGGCAATTTACATCCCGCCCATCAGCATAACAAGGCTCCCAGTTCTCCATGGCCTGTCCTGCCTTTCTGGATTTTACACTTTTTTCAGATGGCCCTTTTGACCGGGGGGAAGTGAGACTTCATTGTAGTGCAGATTTCCTTTGCAAGCTTGCTTGGTTGGCCAAAAAGGGCGTATGCGTTTTTTCCTGAATATATTCAGGAAAAAACGCATACGCCCTTTTTGGCCAAGTGCATCATTGTGGACGTTCTGCCTCTTTTCCTATGCTTTCAATGCAATTCCAGTCTACCTCCTGAAATCGGTTTCCTGCAATTCTGCCCCGCTTTCAAGTCCTCTTGGCAGCCTTACTTCAGTCTATTTTTGGACGATAGCTGTCATTTATAACTCTGCAGGTTTGTGAATTACAGTGCCCCTGAGCTCCTTTCTTCAACTCGCTTTCTTTTGAGCTGGCCGCAACACCGCAGGATGGCTTCAGGCCCTAATCTGGTTCCGGTACGGCACGCTGAGCCTTTGGTTATTTCCTCTTCCTGGTGGGAAATGAGAGTTAAATTTGCCCGTCCAGACACCTCCAGCTAGCCTCTCATTGGTTCTCGCTATTCCTGTTCATCTTCCGCAGAAATTGCAAACTGGGCCAAACAGGAGGTTAAAGGCGCTGACTCTCCAAGTGGGGAGAGTGTTAGTAAAGCGTCTGGAATGTTGCACCCGAGTACCAGGGGAGGAAAACTGAGACATATTTGAACACGTCTCCCGATCACATGGTTGACCATACTCTGGGTTCCACATGCATATTTTAGCTGAAGGAAGAATACCTAAAACCTGGGTAGTTGAAACCCGTGGAATGGGTACCATGCAATATGACTTCAAAGGGTCTTCATTTGCTCACCGAACCTCTCCAATCCTATCACTGCTGCATTTATGCCCCTGTACACATGCTTGATTCTCTTTCGGAGACATAGCAATCCATAGGTTTTAAGATACTTACTAGTCAGGTACATTCTTAGGCGTTTAATAGGCGGTGTTGAGTCCATTTCGTTGAGCAAGGAGTAGCTCTTGTCTATTCCATATTTGACTTAAGGAACTTTATCTGTGCTCATTTCAATCTCTGGTTTTATGCAGCACCCCAACTCACCTTTACCCTTAAGCAAGCATAAGTTGGTTTTCTAAATTTGAGACCCTGTTCTGTTCGGTAATTCAGTTCCTGTGTAGCCAAGTTTACATTCCGTGTATTACTGATATCTTATGATGTTTCTTTTTCTGTGTGACTTACTTCAGTTAGAATCATCATACCTGAATCCACTCATTGTGCTGCTAAGGGCCTGATGACACAGATTTCATTGCTGAGTGATATTGCTTTGTAAGTAAATACCACAACTTCTTTATCCATTTTTCACTTTCTGCGATGTTGAACTTGTACTGTAAACGAGGTTCTTGTAAACAGAGCCGTTCCAAACTTTGGGGTGGCTGTGTCTTTTTGATTTTAATTTCCCTAAGCTATAGGACCATAAGTGGAAGTGCCCTAGGTTCTGTTGCTTTGTTTTTTAGATGTTTCAGGAAACACCATACACTTCTCCCGAGTGGTTGTTGGCAATTTACATCCCGCCCATCAGCATAACAAGGCTCCCAGTTCTCCATGGCCTGTCCTGCCTTTCTGGATTTTACACTTTTTTCAGATGGCCCTTTTGACCGGGGGGAAGTGAGACTTCATTGTAGTGCAGATTTCCTTTGCAAGCTTGCTTGGTTGGCCAAAAAGGGCGTATGCGTTTTTTCCTGAATATATTCAGGAAAAAACGCATACGCCCTTTTTGGCCAAGTGCATCATTGTGGACGTTCTGCCTCTTTTCCTATGCTTTCAATGCAATTCCAGTCTACCTCCTGAAATCGGTTTCCTGCAATTCTGCCCCGCTTTCAAGTCCTCTTGGCAGCCTTACTTCAGTCTATTTTTGGACGATAGCTGTCATTTATAACTCTGCAGGTTTGTGAATTACAGTGCCCCTGAGCTCCTTTCTTCAACTCGCTTTCTTTTGAGCTGGCCGCAACACCGCAGGATGGCTTCAGGCCCTAATCTGGTTCCGGTACGGCACGCTGAGCCTTTGGTTATTTCCTCTTCCTGGTGGGAAATGAGAGTTAAATTTGCCCGTCCAGACACCTCCAGCTAGCCTCTCATTGGTTCTCGCTATTCCTGTTCATCTTCCGCAGAAATTGCAAACTGGGCCAAACAGGAGGTTAAAGGCGCTGACTCTCCAAGTGGGGAGAGTGTTAGTAAAGCGTCTGGAATGTTGCACCCGAGTACTAGGGGAGGAAAACTGAGACATATTTGAACACGTCTCCCGATCACATGGTTGATCATACTCTAGGTTCCACATGCATGTTTTAGCTGAAGGAAGAATACCTTAAACCTGGGTAGTTGAAACCTGTGGAATGGGTACCATGCAATATGACTTCAAAGGGTCTTCATTTGTTCACCGAACCTCTCCAATCCTATCACTGCTGCGTTTATGCCCCTGTACACATGCTTGATTCTCTTTCGGAGACATAGCAATCCATAGGTTTTAAGATACTTACTAGTCAGGTACATTCTTAGGCGTTTAATATGGGGTGTTGAGTCCATTTCGTTGAGCAAGGAGTAGCTCTTGACTATTCCATATTTGGCTTAAGGAACTTTATCTGTGCTCATTTCAATCTCTGGTTTTATGCAGCACCCCAACTCACCTTTACCCTTAAGCAAGAATAAGTTGGTTTTCTAAATTTGAGACCCTGTTCTGTTCTGTAATTCAGTTCCTGTGTAGCCAAGTTTACATTCCGTGTATTACTGATATCTTATGATGTTTCTTTTTCTGTGTGACTTATTTCAGTTAGAATCACCATACCTGAATCCACTCATTGTGCTGCTAAGGGCCTGATGACACAGATTTCATTGCTGAGTGATATTGCTTTGTAAGTAAATACCACAACTTCTTTATCCATTTTTCACTTTCTGCGATGTTGAACTTGTACTGTAAACGAGGTTTTTGTAAACAGAGCCGTTCCAAACTTTGGGGTGGCTGTGTCTTTTTGATTTTAATTTCCCTAAGCTATAGGACCATAAGTGGCAGTGCCCTAGGCTCTGTTGCTTTGTTTTTTAGATGTTTCAGGAAACACCATACACTTCTCCCGAGTGTCTGTTGGCAATTTACATCCCGCCCATCAGCATAACAAGGCTCCCAGTTCTCCATGGCCTGTCCTGCCTTTCTGGATTTTACACTTTTTTCAGATGGCCCTTTTGACCGGGGGGAAGTGAGACTTCATTGTAGTGCAGATTTCCTTTGCAAGCTTGCTTGGTTGGCCAAAAAGGGCGTATGCGTTTTTTCCTGAATATATTCAGGAAAAAACGCATACGCCCTTTTTGGCCAAGTGCATCATTGTGGACGTTCTGCCTCTTTTCCTATGCTTTCAATGTAATTCCAGTCTACCTCCTGAAATCGGTTTCCTGCAATTCTGCCCCGCTTTCAAGTCCTCTTGGCAGCCTTACTTCAGTCTATTTTTGGACGATAGCTGTCATTTATAACTCTGCATGTTTGTGAATTACAGTGCCCCTGAGCTCCTTTCTTCAACTCGCTTTCTTTTGAGCTGGCCGCAACACCGCAGGATGGCTTCAGGCCCTAATCTGGTTCCGGTACGGCACGCTGAGCCTTTGGTTATTTCCTCTTCCTGGTGGGAAATGAGAGTTAAATTTGCCCGTCCAGACACCTCCAGCTAGCCTCTCATTGGTTCTCGCTATTCCTGTTCATCTTCCACAGAAATTGCAAACTGGGCCAAACAGGAGGTTAAAGGCGCTGACTCTCCAAGTGGGGAGAGTGTTAGTAAAGCGTCTGGAATGTTGCACCCGAGTACCAGGGGAGGAAAACTGAGACATATTTGAACACGTCTCCCGTTCACATGGTTGATCATACTTGGGTTCCACATGCATGTTTTAGCTGAAGGAAGAATACCTTAAATCTGGAGAGTTGAGACCCGTGTAATGGGAACCATGCAATATGACTTCAAAGGGTCTTCATTTGCTCACCGAACCTCTCCAATCCTATCACTGCTGCGTTTATGCCCCTGTACACATGCTTGATTCTCTTTCGGAGACATAGCAATCCATAGGTTTTACGATACTTACTAGTCAGGTACATTCTTAGGCGTTAAATATGCGGTGTTGAGTCCATTTCGTTGAGCAAGGAATAGCTCTTGTCTATTCCATATTTGGCTTAAGGAACTTTATCTGTGCTCATTTCAATCTCTGGTTTTATGCAGCACCCCAACTCACCTTTACCCTTAAGCAAGCATAAGTTGGTTTTCTAAATTTGAGACCCTGTTCTGTTCTGTAATTCAGTTCCTGTGTAGCCAAGTTTACATTCCGTGTATTACTGATATCTTATGATGTTTCTTTTTCTGTGTGACTTATTTCAGTTAGAATCATCATACCTGAATCCACTCATTGTGCTGCTAAGGGCCTGATGACACAGATTTAATTGCTGCGTGATAGTGCTTTGGAAGTGAATACCACAACTTCTTTATCCATTTTTCACTTTCTGCGATGTTGAACTTGTACTGTAAACGAGGTTCTTGTAAACAGAGCCGTTCCAAACTTTGGGGTGGCTGTGTCTTTTTGATTTTAATTTCCCTAAGCTATAGGACCATAAGTGGCAGTGCCCTAGGCTCTGTTGCTTTGTTTTTTAGATGTTTCAGGAAACACCATACACTTCTCCCGAGTGTCTGTTGGCAATTTACATCCCGCCCATCAGCATAACAAGGCTCCCAGTTCTCAATGGCCTGTTGCCATTCTGGATTTTACACTTTTTTCAGATGGCCCTTTTGACCGGGGGGAAGTGAGACTTCATTGTAGTGCAGATTTCCTTTGCAAGCTTGCTTGGTTGGCCAAAAAGGGCGTATGCGTTTTTTCCTGAATATATTCAGGAAAAAACGCATACGCCCTTTTTGGCCAAGTGCATCATTGTGGACGTTCTGCCTCTTTTCCTATGCTTTCAATGCAATTCCAGTCTACCTCCTGAAATCGGTTTCCTGCAATTCTGCCCCGCTTTCAAGTCCTCTTGGCAGCCTTACTTCAGTCTATTTTTGGACGATAGCTGTCATTTATAACTCTGCAGGTTTGTGAATTACAGTGCCCCTGAGCTCCTTTCTTCAACTCGCTTTCTTGTGACCTGGCCGCAACACCGCAGGATGGCTTCGGACCCTAATCTGGTTCCGGCCCGGCATGCTGAGCCTTTGGTTAATTCCTCTTCCTGGTGGGAAATGAGAGTTAAATTTGCCCGTCCAGACACCTCCAGCTAGCCTCTCATTGGTTCTCGCTATTCCTGTTCATCTTCCGCAGAAATTGCAAACTGGGCCAAACAGGAGGTTAAAGGGACTGACTCTCCAAGTGGGGAGAGTGTTAGTAAAGCGTCTGGAATGTTGCACCCGAGTACCAGGGGAGGAAAACTGAGACATATTTGAACACGTCTCCCGATCACATGGTTGATCATACTCTAGGTTTCACATGCATGTTTTAGCTGAAGGAAGAATACCTTAAACCTGGGTAGTTGAAACCCGTGGAATGGGTACCATGCAATATGACTTCAAAGGGTCTTCATTTGCTCACCGAACCTCTCCAATCCTATCACTGCTGCGTTTATGCCCCTGTACACATGCTTGATTCTCTTTCGGAGACATAGCAATCCATAGGTTTTAAGATACTTACTAGTCAGGTACATTCTTAGGCGTTTAATATGGGGTGTTGAGTCCATTTTGTTGAGCAAGGAGTAGCTCTTGTCTATTCCATATTTGGCTTAAGGAACTTTATCTGTGCTCATTTCAATCTCTGGTTTTATGCAGCACCCCAACTCACCTTTACCCTTAAGCAAGAATAAGTTGGTTTTCTAAATTTGAGACCCTGTTCTATTCTGTAATTCAGTTCCTGTGTAGCCAAGTTTACATTCCGTGTATTACTGATATCTTATGATGTTTCTTTTTCTGTGTGACTTATTTCAGTTAGAATCACCATACCTGAATCCACTCATTGTGCTGCTAAGGGCCTGATGACACAGATTTCATTGCTGAGTGATATTGCTTTGTAAGTAAATACCACAACTTCTTTATCCATTTTTCACTTTCTGCGATGTTGAACTTGTACTGTAAACGAGGTTCTTGTAAACAGAGCCGTTCCAAACTTTGGGGTGGCTGTGTCTTTTTGATTTTAATTTCCCTAAGCTATAGGACCATAAGTGGAAGTGCCCTAGGCTCTGTTGCTTTGTTTTTTAGATGTTTCAGGAAACACCATACACTTCTCCCGAGTGGTTGTTGGCAATTTACATCCCGCCCATCAGCATAACAAGGCTCCCAGTTCTCCATGGCCTGTCCTGCCTTTCTGGATTTTACACTTTTTTCAGATGGCCCTTTTGACCGGGGGGAAGTGAGACTTCATTGTAGTGCAGATTTCCTTTGCAAGCTTGCTTGGTTGGCCAAAAAGGGCGTATGCGTTTTTTCCTGAATATATTCAGGAAAAAACGCATACGCCCTTTTTGGCCAAGTGCATCATTGTGGACGTTCTGCCTCTTTTCCTATGCTTTCAATGCAATTCCAGTCTACCTCCTGAAATCGGTTTCCTGCAATTCTGCCCCGCTTTCAAGTCCTCTTGGCAGCCTTACTTCAGTCTATTTTTGGACGATAGCTGTCATTTATAACTCTGCAGGTTTGTGAATTACAGTGCCCCTGAGCTCCTTTCTTCAACTCGCTTTCTTTTGAGCTGGCCGCAACACCGCAGGATGGCTTCAGGCCCTAATCTGGTTCCGGTACGGCACGCTGAGCCTTTGGTTATTTCCTCTTCCTGGTGGGAAATGAGAGTTAAATTTGCCCGTCCAGACACCTCCAGCTAGCCTCTCATTGGTTCTCGCTATTCCTGTTCATCTTCCGCAGAAATTGCAAACTGGGCCAAACAGGAGGTTAAAGGCGCTGACTCTCCAAGTGGGGAGAGTGTTAGTAAAGCGTCTGGAATGTTGCACCCGAGTACCAGGGGAGGAAAACTGAGACATATTTGAACACGTCTCCCGTTCACATGGTTGATCATACTTGGGTTCCACATGCATGTTTTAGCTGAAGGAAGAATACCTTAAATCTGGAGAGTTGAGACCCGTGTAATGGGAACCATGCAATATGACTTCAAAGGGTCTTCATTTGCTCACCGAACCTCTCCAATCCTATCACTGCTGCGTTTATGCCCCTGTACACATGCTTGATTCTCTTTCGGAGACATAGCAATCCATAGGTTTTACGATACTTACTAGTCAGGTACATTCTTAGGCGTTAAATATGCGGTGTTGAGTCCATTTCGTTGAGCAAGGAATAGCTCTTGTCTATTCCATATTTGGCTTAAGGAACTTTATCTGTGCTCATTTCAATCTCTGGTTTTATGCAGCACCCCAACTCACCTTTACCCTTAAGCAAGCATAAGTTGGTTTTCTAAATTTGAGACCCTGTTCTGTTCTGTAATTCAGTTCCTGTGTAGCCAAGTTTACATTCCGTGTATTACTGATATCTTATGATGTTTCTTTTTCTGTGTGACTTATTTCAGTTAGAATCATCATACCTGAATCCACTCATTGTGCTGCTAAGGGCCTGATGACACAGATTTAATTGCTGCGTGATAGTGCTTTGTAAGTGAATACCACAACTTCTTTATCCATTTTTCACTTTCTGCGATGTTGAACTTGTACTGTAAACGAGGTTCTTGTAAACAGAGCGGTTCCAAACTTTGGGGTGGCTGTGTCTTTTTGATTTTAATTTCCCTAAGCTATAGGACCATAAGTGGCAGTGCCCTAGGCTCTGTTGCTTTGTTTTTTAGATGTTTCAGGAAACACCATACACTTCTCCCGAGTGTCTGTTGGCAATTTACATCCCGCCCATCAGCATAACAAGGCTCCCAGTTCTCAATGGCCTGTTGCCATTCTGGATTTTACACTTTTTTCAGATGGCCCTTTTGACCGGGGGGAAGTGAGACTTCATTGTAGTGCAGATTTCCTTTGCAAGCTTGCTTGGTTGGCCAAAAAGGGCGTATGCGTTTTTTCCTGAATATATTCAGGAAAAAACGCATACGCCCTTTTTGGCCAAGTGCATCATTGTGGACGTTCTGCCTCTTTTCCTATGCTTTCAATGCAATTCCAGTCTACCTCCTGAAATCGGTTTCCTGCAATTCTGCCCCGCTTTCAAGTCCTCTTGGCAGCCTTACTTCAGTCTATTTTTGGACGATAGCTGTCATTTATAACTCTGCAGGTTTGTGAATTACAGTGCCCCTGAGCTCCTTTCTTCAACTCGCTTTCTTGTGACCTGGCCGCAACACCGCAGGATGGCTTCAGACCCTAATCTGGTTCCGGCCCGGCATGCTGAGCCTTTGGTTAATTCCTCTTCCTGGTGGGAAATGAGAGTTAAATTTGCCCGTCCAGACACCTCCAGCTAGCCTCTCATTGGTTCTCGCTATTCCTGTTCATCTTCCGCAGAAATTGCAAACTGGGCCAAACAGGAGGTTAAAGGGACTGACTCTCCAAGTGGGGAGAGTGTTAGTAAAGCGTCTGGAATGTTGCACCCGAGTACCAGGGGAGGAAAACTGAGACATATTTGAACACGTCTCCCGATCACATGGTTGATCATACTCTAGGTTTCACATGCATGTTTTAGCTGAAGGAAGAATACCTTAAACCTGGGTAGTTGAAACCCGTGGAATGGGTACCATGCAATATGACTTCAAAGGGTCTTCATTTGCTCACCGAACCTCTCCAATCCTATCACTGCTGCGTTTATGCCCCTGTACACATGCTTGATTCTCTTTCGGAGACATAGCAATCCATAGGTTTTAAGATACTTACTAGTCAGGTACATTCTTAGGCGTTTAATATGGGGTGTTGAGTCCATTTTGTTGAGCAAGGAGTAGCTCTTGTCTATTCCATATTTGGCTTAAGGAACTTTATCTGTGCTCATTTCAATCTCTGGTTTTATGCAGCACCCCAACTCACCTTTACCCTTAAGCAAGAATAAGTTGGTTTTCTAAATTTGAGACCCTGTTCTGTTCTGTAATTCAGTTCCTGTGTAGCCAAGTTTACATTCCGTGTATTACTGATATCTTATGATGTTTCTTTTTCTGTGTGACTTATTTCAGTTAGAATCACCATACCTGAATCCACTCATTGTGCTGCTAAGGGCCTGATGACACAGATTTCATTGCTGAGTGATATTGCTTTGTAAGTAAATACCACAACTTCTTTATCCATTTTTCACTTTCTGCGATGTTGAACTTGTACTGTAAACGAGGTTCTTGTAAACAGAGCCGTTCCAAACTTTGGGGTGGCTGTGTCTTTTTGATTTTAATTTCCCTAAGCTATAGGACCATAAGTGGAAGTGCCCTAGGCTCTGTTGCTTTGTTTTTTAGATGTTTCAGGAAACACCATACACTTCTCCCGAGTGGTTGTTGGCAATTTACATCCCGCCCATCAGCATAACAAGGCTCCCAATTCTCTATGGCCTGTCCTGCCTTTCTGGATTTTACACTTTTTTCAGATGGCCCTTTTGACCGGGGGGAAGTGAGACTTCATTGTAGTGCAGATTTCCTTTGCAAGCTTGCTTGGTTGGCCAAAAAGGGCGTATGCGTTTTTTCCTGAATATATTCAGGAAAAAACGCATACGCCCTTTTTGGCCAAGTGCATCATTGTGGACGTTCTGCCTCTTTTCCTATGCTTTCAATGCAATTCCAGTCTACCTCCTGAAATCGGTTTCCTGCAATTCTGCCCCGCTTTCAAGTCCTCTTGGCAGCCTTACTTCAGTCTATTTTTGGACGATAGCTGTCATTTATAACTCTGCAGGTTTGTGAATTACAGTGCCCCTGAGCTCCTTTCTTCAACTCGCTTTCTTTTGAGCTGGCCGCAACACCGCAGGATGGCTTCAGGCCCTAATCTGGTTCCGGTACGGCATGCTGAGCCTTTGGTTATTTCCTCTTCCTGGTGGGAAATGAGAGTTAAATTTGCCCGTCCAGACACCTCCAGCTAGCCTCTCATTGGTTCTCGCTATTCCTGTTCATCTTCCACAGAAATTGCAAACTGGGCCAAACAGGAGGTTAAAGGCACTGACTCTCCAAGTGGGGAGAGTGTTAGTAAAGCGTCTGGAATGTTGCACCCGAGTACCAGGGGAGGAAAACTGAGACATATTTGAACACGTCTCCCGTTCACATGGTTGATCATACTTGGGTTCCACATGCATGTTTTAGCTGAAGGAAGAATACCTTAAATCTGGAGAGTTGAGACCCGTGTAATGGGAACCATGCAATATGACTTCAAAGGGTCTTCATTTGCTAACCGAACCTCTCCAATCCTATCACTGCTGCGTTTATGCCCCTGTACACACGCTTGATTCTCTTTTGGAGACATAGCAATCCATAGGTTTTAAGATACTTACAAGTCAGGTACATTCTTAGGCGTTAAATATGCGGTGTTGAGTCCATTTCGTTGAGCAAGGAGTAGCTCTTGTCTATTCCATATTTGGCTTAAGGAACTTTATCTGTGCTCATTTCAATCTCTGGTTTTATGCAGCACCCCAACTCACCTTTACCCTTAAGCAAGCATAAGTTGGTTTTCTAAATTTGAGACCCTGTTCTGTTCTGTAATTCAGTTCCTGTGTAGCCAAGTTTCCATTCCGTGTATTACTGATATCTTATGATGTTTCTTTTTCTGTGTGACTTATTTCAGTTAGAATCATCATACCTGAATCCACTCATTGTGCTGCTAAGGTCCTGATGACATAGATTTCATTGCTGAGTGATATTGCTTTGTAAGTGAATACCACAACTTCTTTATCCATTTTTCACTTTCTGCGATGTTGAACTTGTACTGTAAACGAGGTTCTTGTAAACAGAGCCGTTCCAAACTTTGGGGTGGCTGTGTCTTTTTGATTTTAATTTCCCTAAGCTATAGGACCATAAGTGGAAGTGCCCTAGGCTCTGTTGCTTTGTTTTTTAGATGTTTCAGGAAACACCATACACTTCTCCCAAGTGTCTGTTGGCAATTTACATCCCGCCCATCAGCATAACAAGGCTCCCAGTTCTCAATGGCCTGTTGCCTTTCTGGATTTTACACTTTTTTCAGATGGCCCTTTTGACCGGGGGGAAGTGAGACTTCATTGTAGTGCAGATGTCCTTTGCAAGCTTGCTTGGTTGGCCAAAAAGGGTGTATGCGTTTTTTCCTGAATATATTCAGGAAAAAACGCATAGGCCCTTTTTGGCCAAGTGCATCATTGTGGACGTTCTGCCTCTTTTCCTATGCTTTCAATGCAATTCCAGTCTACCTTCTGAAATTGGTTTCCTGCAATTCTGCCCCGCTTTCAAGTCCTCTTGGCAGCCTTACTTCAGTCTATTTTTGGACGATAGCTGTCATTTATAACTCTGCAGGTTTGTGAATTACAGTGCCCCTGAGCTCCTTTCTTCAACTCGCTTTCTTTTGAGCTGGCCGCAACACCGCAGGATGGCTTCAGGCCCTAATCTGGTTCCGGCCCGGCACGCTGAGCCTTTGGTTAATTCCTCTTCCTGGTGGGAAATGAGAGTTAAATTTGCCCGTCCAGACACCTCCAGCTAGCCTCTCATTGGTTCTCGCTATTCCTGTTCATCTTCCGCAGAAATTGCAAACTGGGCCAAACAGGAGTTTAAAGGGACTGACTCTCCAAGTGGGGAGAGTGTTAGTAAAGCGTCTGGAATGTTGCACCCGAGTACCAGGGGAGGAAAACTGAGACATATTTGAACACGTCTCCCGATCACATGGTTGATCATACTCTAGGTTCCACATGCATGTTTTAGCTGAAGGAAGAATACCTTAAACCTGGGTAGTTGAAACACGTGGAATGGGTACCATGCAATATGACTTCAAAGGGTCTTCATTTGCTCACCGAACCTCTCCAATCCTATCACTGCTGCGTTTATGCCCCTGTACACATGCTTGATTCTCTTTCGGAGACATAGCAATCCATAGGTTTTAAGATACTTACTAGTCAGGTACATTCTTAGGCGTTTAATATGGGGTGTTGAGTCCATTTCGTTGAGCAAGGAGTAGCTCTTGTCTATTCCATATTTGGCTTAAGGAACTTTATCTGTGCTCATTTCAATCTCTGGTTTTATGCAGCACCCCAACTCACCTTTACCCTTAAGCAAGCATAAGTTGTTTTTCTAAATTTGAGACCCTGTTCTGTTCTGTAATTCAGTTCCTGTGTAGCCAAGTTTCCATTCCGTGTATTACTGATATCTTATGATGTTTCTTTTTCTGTGTGACTTATTTCAGTTAGAATCATCATACCTGAATCCACTCATTGTGCTGCTAAGGGCCTGATGACATAGATTTCATTGCTGAGTGATATTGCTTTGTAAGTGAATACCACAACTTCTTTATCCATTTTTCACTTTCTGCGATGTTGAACTTGTACTGTAAACGAGGTTCTTGTAAACAGAGCCGTTCCAAACTTTGGGGTGGCTGTGTCTTTTTGATTTTAATTTCCCTAAGCTATAGGACCATAAGTGGAAGTGCCCTAGGCTCTGTTGCTTTGTTTTTTAGATGTTTCAGGAAACACCATACACTTCTCCCAAGTGTCTGTTGGCAATTTACATCCCGCCCATCAGCATAACAAGGCTCCCAGTTCTCCATGGCCTGTCCTGCCTTTCTGGATTTTACACTTTTTTCAGATGGCCCTTTTGACCGGGGGGAAGTGAGACTTCATTGTAGTGCAGATTTCCTTTGCAAGCTTGCTTGGTTGGCCAAAAAGGGCGTATGCGTTTTTTCCTGAATATATTCAGGAAAAAACGCATACGCCCTTTTTGGCCAAGTGCATCATTGTGGACGTTCTGCCTCTTTTCCTATGCTTTCAATGCAATTCCAGTCTACCTCCTGAAATCGGTTTCTTGCAATTCTGCCCCGCTTTCAAGTCCTCTTGGCAGCCTTACTTCAGTCTATTTTTGGACGATAGCTGTCATTTATAACTCTGCAGGTTTGTGAATTACAGTGCCCCTGAGCTCCTTTCTTCAACTCGCTTTCTTGTGACCTGGCCGCAACACCGCAGGATGGCTTCAGGCCCTAATCTGGTTCCGGCACGGCATGCTGAGCCTTTGGTTATTTCCTCTTCCTGGTGGGAAATGAGAGTTAAATTTGCCCGTCCAGACACCTTCAGCTAGCCTCTCATTGGTTCTCGCTATTCCTGTTCATCTTCCGCAGAAATTGCAATCTGGGTCAAACAGGAGGTTAAAGGCGCTGACTCTCCAAGTGGGGAGAGTGTTAGTAAAGCGTCTGGAATGTTGCACCCGAGTACCAGGGGAGGAAAACTGAGACATATTTGAACACGTCTCCCGTTCACATGGTTGATCATACTTGGGTTCCACATGCATGTTTTAGCTGAAGGAAGAATACCTTAAACCTGGAGAGTTGAGACCCGTGTAATGGGTACCATGCAATATGACTTCAAAGGGTCTTCATTTGCTCACCGAACCTCTCCAATCCTATCACTGCTGCGTTTATGCCCCTGTACACATGCTTGATTCTCTTTCGGAGACATAGCAATCCATAGGTTTTACGATACTTACTAGTCAGGTACATTCTTAGGCGTTTAATATGCGGTGTTGAGTCCATTTCGTTGAGCAAGGAGTAGCTCTTGTCTATTCCATATTTGACTTAAGGAACTTTATCTGTGCTCATTTCAATCTCTGGTTTTATGCAGCACCCCAACTCACCTTTACCCTTAAGCAAGCATAAGTTGGTTTTCTAAATTTGAGACCCTGTTCTGTTCTGTAATTCAGTTCCTGTGTAGCCAAGTTTACATTCCGTGTATTACTGATATCTTATGATGTTTCTTTTTCTGTGTGACTTATTTCAGTTAGAATCATCATACCTGAATCCACTCATTGTGATGCTAAGGGCCTGATGACATAGATTTCATTGCTGAGTGATATTGCTTTGTAAGTAAATACCACAACTTCTTTATCCATTTTTCACTTTCTGCGATGTTGAACTTGTACTGTAAACGAGGTTCTTGTAAACAGAGGCGTCCCAAACTTTGGGGTGGCTGTGTCTTTTTGATTTTAATTTCCCTAAGCTATAGGACCATAAGTGGCAGTGCCCTAGGCTCTGTTGCTTTGTTTCTTAGATGTTTCAGGAAACACCATACACTTCTCCCGAGTGTCTGTTGGCAATTTACATCCCGCCCATCAGCATAACAAGGCTCCCAGTTCTCCATGGCCTGTCCTGCCTTTCTGGATTTTACACTTTTTTCAGATGGCCCTTTTGACCGGGGGGAAGTGAGACTTCATTGTAGTGCAGATTTCCTTTGCAAGCTTGCTTGGTTGGCCAAAAAGGGCGTATGCGTTTTTTCCTGAATATATTCAGGAAAAAACGCATACGCCCTTTTTGGCCAAGTGCATCATTGTGGACGTTCTGCCTCTTTTCCTATGCTTTCAATGCAATTCCAGTCTACCTCCTGAAATCGGTTTCCTGCAATTCTGCCCCGCTTTCAAGTCCTCTTGGCAGCCTTACTTCAGTCTATTTTTGGATGATAGCTGTCATTTATAAGTCTGCAGGTTTGTGAATTACAGTGCCCCTGAGCTCCTTTCTTCAACTCGCTTTCTTGTGACCTGGCCGCAACACCGCAGGATGGCTTCAGGCCCTAATCTGGTTCCGGCCAGGCCCGCTGAGCCTTTGGTTAATTCCTCTTCCTGGTGGGAAATGAGAGTTAAACTTGCCCGTCCAGACACCTCCAGCTAGCCTCTCATTGGTTCTCGCTATTCCTGTTCATCTTCCGCAGAAATTGCAAACTGGGCCAAACAGGAGGTTAAAGGGACTGACTCTCCAAGTGGGGAGAGTGTTAGTAAAGCGTCTGGAATGTTGCACCCGAGTACCAGGGGAGGAAAACTGAGACATATTTGAACATGTCTCCCGATCACATGGTTGATCATACTCTAGGTTCCACATGCATGTTTTAGCTGAAGGAAGAATACCTTAAACCTGGGTAGTTGAAACCCGTGGAATGGGTACCATGCAATATGACTTCAAAGGGTCTTCATTTGCTCACCGAACCTCTCCAATCCTATCACTGCTGCGTTTATGCCCCTGTACACATGCTTGATTCTCTTTCGGAGACATAGCAATCCATAGGTTTTAAGATACTTACAAGTCAGGTACATTCTTAGGCGTTTAATATGCGGTGTTGAGTCCATTTCGTTGAGCAAGGAGTAGCTCTTGTCTATTCCATATTTGGCTTAAGGAACTTTATCTGTGCTCATTTCAATCTCTGGTTTTATGCAGCACCCCAACTCACCTTTACCCTTAAGCAAGCATAAGTTGGTTTTCTAAATTTGAGACCCTGTTCTGTTCTGTAATTCAGTTCCTGTGTAGCCAAGTTTCCATTCCGTGTATTACTGATATCTTATGATGTTTCTTTTTCTGTGTGACTTATTTCAGTTAGAATCATCATACCTGAATCCACTCATTGTGCTGCTAAGGGCCTGATGACATAGATTTCATTGCTGAGTGATATTGCTTTGTAAGTGAATACCACAACTTCTTTATCCATTTTTCACTTTCTGCGATGTTGAACTTGTACTGTAAACGAGGTTCTTGTAAACAGAGCCGTTCCAAACTTTGGGGTGGCTGTGTCTTTTTGATTTTAATTTCCCTAAGCTATAGGACCATAAGTGGAAGTGCCCTAGGCTCTGTTGCTTTGTTTTTTAGATGTTTCAGGAAACACCATACACTTCTCCCAAGTGTCTGTTGGCAATTTACATCCCGCCCATCAGCATAACAAGGCTCCCAGTTCTCAATGGCCTGTTGCCTTTCTGGATTTTACACTTTTTTCAGATGGCCCTTTTGACCGGGGGGAAGTGAGACTTCATTGTAGTGCAGATTTCCTTTGCAAGCTTGCTTGGTTGGCCAAAAAGGGCGTATGCGTTTTTTCCTGAATATATTCAGGAAAAAACGCATACGCCCTTTTTGGCCAAGTGCATCATTGTGGACGTTCTGCCTCTTTTCCTATGCTTTCAATGCAATTCCAGTCTACCTCCTGAAATCGGTTTCCTGCAATTCTGCCCCGCTTTCAAGTCCTCTTGGCAGCCTTACTTCCGTCTATTTTTGGACGATAGCTGTCATTTATAACTCTGCAGGTTTGTGAATTACAGTGCCCCTGAGCTCCTTTCTTCAACTTGCTTTCTTGTGACCTGGCCGCAACACCGCAGGATGGCTTCAGGCCCTAATCTGGTTCCGGCACCGCACGCTGAGCCTTTGGTTATTTCCTCTTCCTGGTGGGAAATGAGAGTTAAATTTGCCCGTCCAGACACCTTCAGCTAGCCTCTCATTGGTTCTCGCTATTCCTGTTCATCTTCCGCAGAAATTGCAAACTGGGCCAAACAGGAGGTTAAAGGCGCTGACTCTCCAAGTGTGGAGAGTGTAAGTAAAGCGTCTGGAATGTTGCACCCGAGTACCAGGGGAGGAAAACTGAGACATATTTGAACACGTCTCCCGTTCACATGGTTGATCATACTTGGGTTCCACATGCATGTTTTAGCTGAAGGAAGAATACCTTAAACCTGGGTAGTTGAGACCCGTGTAATGGGTACCATGCAATATGACTTCAAAGGGTCTTCATTTGCTCACCGAACCTCTCCAATCCTATCACTGCTGCGTTTATGCCCCTGTACACGTGCTTGATTCTCTTTCAGAGACATAGCAATCCATAGGTTGTACGATACTTACTAGTCAGGTACATTCTTAGGCATTTAATATGCGGTGTTGAGTCCATTTCGTTGAGCAAGGAGTAGCTCTTGTCTATTCCATATTTGACTTAAGGAAATTTATCTGTGCTCATTTCAATCTCTGGTTTTATGCAGCACCCCAACTCACCTTTACCCTTAAGCAAGCATAAGTTGGTTTTCTAAATTTGAGACCCTGTTCTGTTCTGTAATTCAGTTCCTGTGTAGCCAAGTTTACATTCCGTGTATTACTGATATCTTATGATGTTTCTTTTTCTGTGTGACTTATTTCAGTTAGAATCATCATACCTGAATCCACTCATTGTGATGCTAAGGGCCTGATGACATAGATTTCATTGCTGAGTGATATTGCTTTGTAAGTAAATACCACAACTTCTTTATCCATTTTTCACTTTCTGCGATGTTGAACTTGTACTGTAAACGAGGTTCTTGTAAACAGAGGCGTCCCAAACTTTGGGGTGGCTGTGTCTTTTTGATTTTAATTTCCCTAAGCTATAGGACCATAAGTGGCAGTGCCCTAGGCTCTGTTGCTTTGTTTTTTAGATGTTTCAGGAAACACCATACACTTCTCCCGAGTGTCTGTTGGCAATTTACATCCCGCCCATCAGCATAACAAGGCTCCCAGTTCTCCATGGCCTGTCCTGCCTTTCTGGATTTTACACTTTTTTCAGATGGCCCTTTTGACCGGGGGGAAGTGAGACTTCATTGTAGTGCAGATTTCCTTTGCAAGCTTGCTTGGTTGGCCAAAAAGGGCGTATGCGTTTTTTCCTGAATATATTCAGGAAAAAACGCATACGCCCTTTTTGGCCAAGTGCATCATTGTGGACGTTCTGCCTCTTTTCCTATGCTTTCAATGCAATTCCAGTCTACCTCCTGAAATCGGTTTCCTGCAATTCTGCCCCGCTTTCAAGTCCTCTTGGCAGCCTTACTTCAGTCTATTTTTGGACGATAGCTGTCATTTATAACTCTGCAGGTTTGTGAATTACAGTGCCCCTGAGCTCCTTTCTTCAACTCGCTTTCTTGTGACCTGGCCGCAACACCGCAGGATGGCTTCAGGCCCTAATCTGGTTCCGGCCCGGCACGCTGAGCCTTTGGTTAATTCCTCTTCCTGGTGGGAAATGAGAGTTAAATTTGCCCGTCCAGACACCTCCAGCTAGCCTCTCATTGGTTCTCGCTATTCCTGTTCATCTTCCGCAGAAATTGCAAACTGGGCCAAACAGGAGGTTAAAGGGACTGACTCTCCAAGTGGGGAGAGTGTTAGTAAAGTGTCTGGAATGTTGCACCCGAGTACCAGGGGAGGAAAACTGAGACATATTTGAACATGTCTCCCGATCACATGGTTGATCATACTCTAGGTTCCACATGCATGTTTTAGCTGAAGGAAGAATACCTTAAACCTGGGTAGTTGAAACCCGTGGAATGGGTACCATGCAATATGACTTCAAAGGGTCTTCATTTGCTCACCGAACCTCTCCAATCCTATCACTGCTGCGTTTATGCCCCTGTACACATGCTTGATTCTCTTTCGGAGACATAGCAATCCATAGGTTTTAAGATACTTACAAGTCAGGTACATTCTTAGGCGTTTAATATGCGGTGTTGAGTCCATTTCGTTGAGCAAGGAGTAGCTCTTGTCTATTCCATATTTGGCTTAAGGAACTTTATCTGTGCTCATTTCAATCTCTGGTTTTATGCAGCACCCCAACTCACCTTTACCCTTAAGCAAGCATAAGTTGTTTTTCTAAATTTGAGACCCTGTTCTTTTCTGTAATTCAGTTCCTGTGTAGCCAAGTTTCCATTCCGTGTATTACTGATATCTTATGATGTTTCTTTTTCTGTGTGACTTATTTCAGTTAGAATCATCATACCTGAATCCACTCATTGTGCTGCTAAGGGCCTGATGACATAGATTTCATTGCTGAGTGATATTGCTTTGTAAGTGAATACCACAACTTCTTTATCCATTTTTCACTTTCTGCGATGTTGAACTTGTACTGTAAACGAGGTTCTTGTAAACAGAGCCGTTCCAAACTTTGGGGTGGCTGTGTCTTTTTGATTTTAATTTCCCTAAGCTATAGGACCATAACTGGAAGTGCCCTAGGTTCTGTTGCTTTGTTTTTTAGATGTTTCAGGAAACACCATACACTTCTCCCGAGTGGTTGTTGGCAATTTACATCCCGCCCATCAGCATAACAAGGCTCCCAGTTCTCCATGGCCTGTCCTGCCTTTCTGGATTTTACACTTTTTTCAGATGGCCCTTTGGACCGGGGGGAAGTGAGACTTCATTGTAGTGCAGATTTCCTTTGCAAGCTTGCTTGGTTGGCCAAAAAGGGCGTATGCGTTTTTTCCTGAATATATTCAGGAAAAAACGCATACGCCCTTTTTGGCCAAGTGCATCATTGTGGACGTTCTGCCTCTTTTCCTATGCTTTCAATGCAATTCCAGTCTACCTCCTGAAATCGGTTTCCTGCAATTCTGCCCCGCTTTCAAGTCCTCTTGGCAGCCTTACTTCAGTCTATTTTTGGACGATAGCTGTCATTTATAACTCTGCAGGTTTGTGAATTACAGTGCCCCTGAGCTCCTTTCTTCAACTCGCTTTCTTGTGACCTGGCCGCAACACCGCAGGATGGCTTCAGGCCCTAATCTGGTTCTGGCACGGCACGCTGAGCCTTTGGTTATTTCCTCTTCCTGGTGGGAAATGAGAGTTAAATTTGCCCGTCCAGACACCTCCAGCTAGCCTCTCATTGGTTCTCGCTATTCCTGTTCATCTTCCGCAGAAATTGCAAACTGGGCCAAACAGGAGGTTAAAGGCGCTGACTCTCCAAGTGGGGAGAGTGTTAGTAAAGCGTCTGGAATGTTGCACCCGAGTACCAGGGGAGGAAAACTGAGACATATTTGAACACGTCTCCCGTTCACATGGTTGATCATACTTGGGTTCCACATGCATGTTTTAGCTGAAGGAAGAATACCTTAAACCTGGAGAGTTGAGACCCGTGTAATGGGTACCATGCAATATGACTTCAAAGGGTCTTCATTTGCTCACCGAACCTCTCCAATCCTATCACTGCTGCGTTTATGCCCCTGTACACACGCTTGATTCTCTTTTGGAGACATAGCAATCCATAGGTTGTACGATACTTACTAGTCAGGTACATTCTTAGGCATTTAATATGCGGTGTTGAGTCCATTTCGTTGAGCAAGGAGTAGCTCTTGTCTATTCCATATTTGACTTAAGGAAATTTATCTGTGCTCATTTCAATCTCTGGTTTTATGCAGCACCCCAACTCACCTTTACCCTTAAGCAAGCATAAGTTGGTTTTCTAAATTTGAGACCCTGTTCTGTTCTGTAATTCAGTTCCTGTGTAGCCAAGTTTACATTCCGTGTATTACTGATATCTTATGATGTTTCTTTTTCTGTGTGACTTATTTCAGTTAGAATCATCATACCTGAATCCACTCATTGTGATGCTAAGGGCCTGATGACATAGATTTCATTGCTGAGTGATATTGCTTTGTAAGTAAATACCACAACTTCTTTATCCATTTTTCACTTTCTGCGATGTTGAACTTGTACTGTAAACGAGGTTCTTGTAAACAGAGGTGTCCCAAACTTTGGGGTGACTGTGTCTTTTTGATTTTAATTTCCCTAAGCTATAGGACCATAAGTGGCAGTGCCCTAGGCTCTGTTGCTTTGTTTTTTAGATGTTTCAGGAAACACCATACACTTCTCCCGAGTGTCTGTTGGCAATTTACATCCCGCCCATCAGCATAACAAGGCTCCCAGTTCTCCATGGCCTGTCCTGCCTTTCTGGATTTTACACTTTTTTCAGATGGCCCTTTTGACCGGGGGGAAGTGAGACTTCATTGTAGTGCAGATTTCCTTTGCAAGCTTGCTTGGTTGGCCAAAAAGGGCGTATGCGTTTTTTCCTGAATATATTCAGGAAAAAACGCATACGACCTTTTTGGCCAAGTGCATCATTGTGGACGTTCTGCCTCTTTTCCTATGCTTTCAATGCAATTCCAGTGTACCTCCTGAAATCGGTTTCCTGCAATTCTGCCCCGCTTTCAAGTCCTCTTGGCAGCCTTACTTCAGTCTATTTTTGGACGATAGCTGTCATTTATAACTCTGCAGGTTTGTGAATTACAGTGCCCCTGAGCTCCTTTCTTCAACTCGCTTTCTTGTGACCTGGCCGCAACACCGCAGGATGGCTTCAGGCCCTAATCTGGTTCCGGCACGGCATGCTGAGCCTTTGGTTATTTCCTCTTCCTGGTGGGAAATGAGAGTTAAATTTGCCCGTCCAGACACCTTCAGCTAGCCTCTCATTGGTTCTCGCTATTCCTGTTCATCTTCCGCAGAAATTGCAATCTGGGCCAAACAGGAGGTTAAAGGCGCTGACTCTCCAAGTGGGGAGAGTGTTAGTAAAGCGTCTGGAATGTTGCACCCGAGTACCAGGGGAGGAAAACTGAGACATATTTGAACACGTCTCCCGTTCACATGGTTGATCATACTTGGGTTCCACATGCATGTTTTAGCTGAAGGAAGAATACCTTAAACCTGGAGAGTTGAGACCCGTGTAATGGGTACCATGTAATATGACTTCAAAGGGTCTTCATTTGCTCACCGAACCTCTCCAATCCTATCACTGCTGCGTTTATGCCCCTGTACACATGCTTGATTCTCTTTCGGAGACATAGCAATCCATAGGTTTTACGATACTTACTAGTCAGGTACATTCTTAGGCGTTTAATATGCGGTGTTGAGTCCATTTCGTTGAGCAAGGAGTAGCTCTTGTCTATTCCATATTTGACTTAAGGAACTTTATCTGTGCTCATTTCAATCTCTGGTTTTATGCAGCACCCCAACTCACCTTTACCCTTAAGCAAGCATAAGTTGGTTTTCTAAATTTGAGACCCTGTTCTGTTCTGTAATTCAGTTCCTGTGTAGCCAAGTTTACATTCCGTGTATTACTGATATCTTATGATGTTTCTTTTTCTGTGTGACTTATTTCAGTTAGAATCATCATACCTGAATCCACTCATTGTGATGCTAAGGGCCTGATGACATAGATTTCATTGCTGAGTGATATTGCTTTGTAAGTAAATACCACAACTTCTTTATCCATTTTTCACTTTCTGCGATGTTGAACTTGTACTGTAAACGAGGTTCTTGTAAACAGAGGCGTCCCAAACTTTGGGGTGGCTGTGTCTTTTTGATTTTAATTTCCCTAAGCTATAGGACCATAAGTGGCAGTGCCCTAGGCTCTGTTGCTTTGTTTCTTAGATGTTTCAGGAAACACCATACACTTCTCCCAAGTGGTTGTTGGCAATTTACATCCCGCCCATCAGCATAACAAGGCTCCCAGTTCTCCATGGCCTGTCCTGCCTTTCTGGATTTTACACTTTTTTCAGATGGCCCTTTTGACCGGGGGGGAAGTGAGACTTCATTGTAGTGCAGATTTCCTTTGCAAGCTTGCTTGGTTGGCCAAAAAGGGCGTATGCGTTTTTTCCTGAATATATTCAGGAAAAAACGCATACGCCCTTTTTGGCCAAGTGCATCATTGTGGACGTTCTGCCTCTTTTCCTATGCTTTCAATGCAATTCCAGTCTACCTCCTGAAATCGGTTTCCTGCAATTCTGCCCCGCTTTCAAGTCCTCTTGGCAGCCTTACTTCAGTCTATTTTTGGACGATAGCTGTCATTTATAACTCTGCAGGTTTGTGAATTACAGTGCCCCTGAGCTCCTTTCTTCAACTCGCTTTCTTGTGACCTGGCCGCAACACCGCAGGATGGCTTCAGGCCCTAATCTGGTTCCGGCCCGGCATGCTGAGCCTTTGGTTAATTCCTCTTCCTGGTGGGAAATGAGAGTTAAATTTGCCCGTCCAGACACCTCCAGCTAGCCTCTCATTGGTTCTCGCTATTCCTGTTCATCTTCCGCAGAAATTGCAAACTGGGCCAAACAGGAGGTTAAAGGGACTGACTCTCCAAGTGGGGAGAGTGTTAGTAAAGTGTCTGGAATGTTGCACCCGAGTACCAGGGGAGGAAAACTGAGACATATTTGAACATGTCTCCCGATCACATGGTTGATCATACTCTAGGTTCCACATGCATGTTTTAGCTGAAGGAAGAATACCTTAAACCTGGGTAGTTGAAACCCGTGGAATGGGTACCATGCAATATGACTTCAAAGGGTCTTCATTTGCTCACCGAACCTCTCCAATCCTATCACTGCTGCGTTTATGCCCCTGTACACATGCTTGATTCTCTTTCGGAGACATAGCAATCCATAGGTTTTAAGATACTTACAAGTCAGGTACATTCTTAGGCGTTTAATATGCGGTGTTGAGTCCATTTCGTTGAGCAAGGAGTAGCTCTTGTCTATTCCATATTTGGCTTAAGGAACTTTATCTGTGCTCATTTCAATCTCTGGTTTTATGCAGCACCCCAACTCACCTTTACCCTTAAGCAAGCATAAGTTGTTTTTCTAAATTTGAGACCCTGTTCTTTTCTGTAATTCAGTTCCTGTGTAGCCAAGTTTCCATTCCGTGTATTACTGATATCTTATGATGTTTCTTTTTCTGTGTGACTTACTTCAGTTAGAATCATCATACCTGAATCCACTCATTGTGCTGCTAAGGGCCTGATGACATAGATTTCATTGCTGAGTGATATTGCTTTGTAAGTGAATACCACAACTTCTTTATCCATTTTTCACTTTCTGCGATGTTGAACTTGTATTGTAAACGAGGTTCTTGTAAACAGAGCCGTTCCAAACTTTGGGGTGGCTGTGTCTTTTTGATTTTAATTTCCCTAAGCTATAGGACCATAAGTGGAAGTGCCCTAGGTTCTGTTGCTTTGTTTTTTAGATGTTTCAGGAAACACCATACACTTCTCCCGAGTGGTTGTTGGCAATTTACATCCCGCCCATCAGCATAACAAGGCTCCCAGTTCTCCATGGCCTGTCCTGCCTTTCTGGATTTTACACTTTTTTCAGATGGCCCTTTGGACCGGGGGGAAGTGAGACTTCATTGTAGTGCAGATTTCCTTTGCAAGCTTGCTTGGTTGGCCAAAAAGGGCGTATGCGTTTTTTCCTGAATATATTCAGGAAAAAACGCATACACCCTTTTTGGCCAAGTGCATCATTGTGGACGTTCTGCCTCTTTTCCTATGCTTTCAATGCAATTCCAGTCTACCTCCTGAAATCGGTTTCCTGCAATTCTGCCCCGCTTTCAAGTCCTCTTGGCAGCCTTACTTCAGTCTATTTTTGGACGATAGCTGTCATTTATAACTCTGCAGGTTTGTGAATTACAGTGCCCCTGAGCTCCTTTCTTCAACTCGCTTTCTTGTGACCTGGCCGCAACACCGCAGGATGGCTTCAGGCCCTAATCTGGTTCTGGCACAGCACGCTGAGCCTTTGGTTATTTCCTCTTCCTGGTGGGAAATGAGAGTTAAATTTGCCCGTCCAGACACCTCCAGCTAGCCTCTCATTGGTTCTCGCTATTCCTGTTCATCTTCCGCAGAAATTGCAAACTGGGCCAAACAGGAGGTTAAAGGCGCTGACTCTCCAAGTGGGGAGAGTGTTAGTAAAGCGTCTGGAATGTTGCACCCGAGTACCAGGGGAGGAAAACTGAGACATATTTGAACACGTCTCCCGTTCACATGGTTGATCATACTTGGGTTCCACATGCATGTTTTAGCTGAAGGAAGAATACCTTAAACCTGGAGAGTTGAGACCTGTGTAATGGGTACCATGCAATATGACTTCAAAGGGTCTTCATTTGCTCACCGAACCTCTCCAATCCTATCACTGCTGCGTTTATGCCCCTGTACACACGCTTGATTCTCTTTTGGAGACATAGCAATCCATAGGTTTTACGATAATTACTAGTCAGGTACATTCTTAGGCGTTTAATATGCGGTGCTGAGTCCATTTCGTTGAGCAAGGAGTAGCTCTTGTCTATTCCATATTTGACTTAAGGAACTTTATCTGTGCTTATTTCAATCTCTGGTTTTATGCAGCACCCCAACTCACCTTTACCCTTAAGCAAGCATAAGTTGGTTTTCTAAATTTGAGACCCTGTTCTGTTCTGTAATTCAGTTCCTGTGTAGCCAAGTTTACATTCCGTGTATTAGTGATATCTTATGATGTTTCTTTTTCTGTGTGACTTACTTCAGTTAGAATCATCATACCTGAATCCACTCATTGTGCTGCTAAGGGCCTGATGACACAGATTTCATTGCTGAGTGATATTGCTTTGTAAGTAAATACCACAACTTCTTTATCCATTTTTCACTTTCAGCGATGTTGAACTTGTACTGTAAATGAGGTTCTTGTAAACAGAGGCGTCCCAAACTTTGGGGTGGCTGTGTCTTTTTGATTTTAATTTCCCTAAGCTATAGGACCATAAGTGGCAGTGCCCTAGGCTCTGTTGCTTTGTTTTTTAGATGTTTCAGGAAACACCATACACTTCTCCCAAGTGTCTGTTGGCAATTTACATCCCGCCCATCAGCATAACAAGGCTCCCAGTTCTCCATGGCCTGTCCTGCCTTTCTGGATTTTACACTTTTTTCAGATGGCCCTTTTGACCGGGGGGAAGTGAGACTTCATTGTAGTGCAGATTTCCTTTGCAAGCTTGCTTGGTTGGCCAAAAAGGGCGTATGCGTTTTTTCCTGAATATATTCAGGAAAAAACGCATACGCCCTTTTTGGCCAAGTGCATCATTGTGGACGTTCTGCCTCTTTTCCTATGCTTTCAATGCAATTCCAGTCTACCTGCTGAAATCGGTTTCCTGCAATTCTGCCCCGCTTTCAAGTCCTCTTGGCAGCCTTACTTCAGTCTATTTTTGGACGATAGCTGTCAATTATAACTCTGCAGGTTTGTGAATTACAGTGCCCCTGAGCTCCTTTCTTCAACTCGCTTTCTTGTGACCTGGCCGCAACACCGCAGGATGGCTTCAGGCCCTAATCTGGTTCCGGCCCGGCACGCTGAGCCTTTGGTTAATTCCTCTTCCTGGTGGGAAATGAGAGTTAAATTTGCCCGTCCAGACACCTCCAGCTAGCCTCTCATTGGTTCTCGCTATTCCTGTTCATCTTCCGCAGAAATTGCAAACTGGGCCAAACAGGAGTTTAAAGGGACTGACTCTCCAAGTGGGGAGAGTGTTAGTAAAGCGTCTGGAATGTTGCACCCGAGTACCAGGGGAGGAAAACTGAGACATATTTGAACATGTCTCCCGATCACATGGTTGATCATACTCTAGGTTCCACATGCATGTTTTAGCTGAAGGAAGAATACCTTAAACCTGGGTAGTTGAAACCCATGGAATGGGTACCATGCAATATGACTTCAAAGGGTCTTCATTTGCTCACCGAACCTCTCCAATCCTATCACTGCTGCGTTTATGCCCCTGTACACATGCTTGATTCTCTTTCGGAGACATAGCAATCCATAGGTTTTAAGATACTTACAAGTCAGGTACATTCTTAGGCGTTTAATATGCGGTGTTGAGTCCATTTCGTTGAGCAAGGAGTAGCTCTTGTCTATTCCATATTTGGCTTAAGGAACTTTATCTGTGCTCATTTCAATCTCTGGTTTTATGCAGCACCCCAACTCACCTTTACCCTTAAGCAAGCATAAGTTGGTTTTCTAAATTTGAGACCCTGTTCTGTTCTGTAATTCAGTTCCTGTGTAGCCAAGTTTCCATTCCGTGTATTACTGATATCTTATGATGTTTCTTTTTCTGTGTGACTTATTTCAGTTAGAATCATCATACCTGAATCCACTCATTGTGCTGCTAAGGGCCTGATGACATAGATTTCATTGCTGAGTGATATTGCTTTGTAAGTGAATACCACAACTTCTTTATCCATTTTTCACTTTCTGCGATGTTGAACTTGTACTGTAAATGAGGTTCTTGTAAACAGAGCCGTTCCAAACTTTGGGGTGGCTGTGTCTTTTTGATTTTAATTTCCCTAAGCTATAGGACCATAACTGGAAGTGCCCTAGGCTCTGTTGCTTTGTTTTTTAGATGTTTCAGGAAACACCATACACTTCTCCCGAGTGTCTGTTGGCAATTTACATCCCGCCCATCAGCATAACAAGGCTCCCAGTTCTCAATGGCCTGTTGCCTTTCTGGATTTTACACTTTTTTCAGATGGCCCTTTTGACCGGGGGGAAGTGAGACTTCATTGTAGTGCAGATTTCCTTTGCAAACTTGCTTGGTTGGCCAAAAAGGGCGTATGCGTTTTTTTCTGAATATATTCAGGAAAAAACGCATACGCCCTTTTTGGCCAAGTGCATCATTGTGGACGTTCTGCCTCTTTTCCTATGCTTTCAATGCAATTCCAGTCTACCTTCTGAAATTGGTTTCCTGCAATTCTGCCCCGCTTTCAAGTCCTCTTGGCAGCCTTACTTCCGTCTATTTTTGGACGATAGCTGTCATTTATAACTCTGCAGCTTTGTGAATTACAGTGCCCCTGAGCTCCTTTCTTCAACTCGCTTTCTTGTGACCTGGCCGCAACACCGCAGGATGGCTTCAGGCCCTAATCTGGTTCCGGCCCGGCACGCTGAGCCTTTGGTTAATTCCTCTTCCTGGTGGGAAATGAGAGTTAAATTTGCCCGTCCAGACACCTCCAGCTAGCCTCTCATTGGTTCTCGCTATTCCTGTTCATCTTCCGCAGAAATTGCAAACTGGGCCACACAGGAGGTTAAAGGGACTGACTCTCCAAGTGGGGAGAGTGTTAGTAAAGCGTCTGGAATGTTGCACCCGAGTACCAGTGGAGGAAAACTGAGACATATTTGAACACGTCTCCCGATCACATGGTTGATCATACTCTAGGTTCCACATGCATGTTTTTGCTGAAGGAAGAATACCTTAAACCTGGGTAGTTGAAACCCGTGGAATGGGTACCATGCAATATGACTTCAAAGGGTCTTCATTTGCTCACCGAACCTCTCCAATCCTATCACTGCTGCGTTTATGCCCCTGTACACATGCTTGATTCTCTTTCGGAGACATAGCAATCCATAGGTTTTAAGATACTTACTAGTCAGGTACATTCTTAGGCGTTTAATATGGGGTGTTGAGTCCATTTCGTTGAGCAAGGAGTAGCTCTTGTCTATTCCATATTTGGCTTAAGGAAATTTATCTGTGCTCATTTCAATCTCTGGTTTTATGCAGCACCCCAACTCACCTTTCCCCTTAAGCAAGAATAAGTTGGTTTTCTAAATTTGAGACCCTGTTCTGTTCTGTAATTCAGTTCCTGTGTAGCCAAGTTTCCATTCCGTGTATTACTGATATCTTATGATGTTTCTTTTTCTGTGTGACTTATTTCAGTTAGAATCATCATACCTGAATCCACTCATTGTGCTGCTAAGGGCCTGATGACACAGATTTCATTGCTGAGTGATATTGCTTTGTAAGTAAATACCACAACTTCTTTATCCATTTTTCACTTTATGCGATGTTGAACTTGTACTGTAAACGAGGTTCTTGTAAACAGAGCCGTTCCAAACTTTGGGGTGGCTGTGTCTTTTTGATTTTAATTTCCCTAAGCTATAGGACCATAAGTGGAAGTGCCCTAGGTTCTGTTGCTTTGTTTTTTAGATGTTTCAGGAAACACCATACACTTCTCCCGAGTGGTTGTTGGCAATTTACATCCCGCCCATCAGCATAACAAGGCTCCCAGTTCTCCATGGCCTGTCCTGCCTTTCTGGATTTTACACTTTTTTCAGATGGCCCATTTGACCGGGGGGAAGTGAGACTTCATTGTAGTGCAGATTTCCTTTGCAAGCTTGCTTGGTTCGCCAAAAAGGGCGTATGCGTTTTTTCCTGAATATATTCAGGAAAAAACGCATACGCCCTTTTTGGCCAAGTGCATCATTGTGGACGTTCTGCCTCTTTTCCTATGCTTTCAATGCAATTCCAGTCTACCTCCTGAAATCGGTTTCCTGCAATTCTGCCCCGCTTTCAAGTCCTCTTGGCAGCCTTACTTCAGTCTATTTTTGGACGATAGCTGTCATTTATAACTCTGCAGGTTTGTGAATTACAGTGCCCCTGAGCTCCTTTCTTCAACTTGCTTTCTTGTGACCTGGCCGCAACACCGCAGGATGGCTTCAGGCCCTAATCTGGTTCCGGCACGGCACGCTGAGCCTTTGGTTATTTCCTCTTCCTGGTGGGAAATGAGAGTTAAATTTGCCCGTCCAGACACCTTCAGCTAGCCTCTCATTGGTTCTCGCTATTCCTGTTCATCTTCCGCAGAAATTGCAAACTGGGCCAAACAGGAGGTTAAAGGCGCTGACTCTCCAAGTGGGGAGAGTGTTAGTAAAGCGTCTGGAATGTTGCACCCGAGTACCAGGGGAGGAAAACTGAGACATATTTGAACACGTCTCCCGTTCACATGGTTGATCATACTTGGGTTCCACATGCATGTTTTAGCTGAAGGAAGAATACCTTAAACCTGGGTAGTTGAGACCCGTGGAATGGGTACCATGCAATATGACTTCAAAGGGTCTTCATTTGCTCACCGAACCTCTCCAATCCTATCACTGCTGCGTTTATGCCCCTGTACACATGCTTGATTCTCTTTCGGAGACATAGCAATCCATAGGTTTTACGATACTTACTAGTCAGGTACATTCTTAGGCGTTTAATATGCGGTGTTGAGTCAATTTCGTTGAGCAAGGAGTAGCTCTTGTCTATTCCATATTTGACTTAAGGAACTTTATCTGTGCTCATTTCAATCTCTGGTTTTATGCAGCACCCCAACTCACCTTTACCCTTAAGCAAGCATAAGTTGGTTTTCTAAATTTGAGACCCTGTTCTGTTCTGTAATTCAGTTCCTGTGTAGCCAAGTTTACATTCCGTGTATTACTGATATCTTATGATGTTTCTTTTTCTGTGTGACTTATTTCAGTTAGAGTCATCATACCTGAATCCACTCATTGTGATGCTAAGGGCCTGATGACATAGATTTCATTGCTGAGTGATATTGCTTTGTAAGTAAATACCACAACTTCTTTATCCATTTTTCACTTTCTGCGATGTTGAACTTGTACTGTAAACGAGGTTCTTGTAAACAGAGGCGTCCCAAACTTTGGGGTGGCTGTGTCTTTTTGATTTTAATTTCCCTAAGCTATAGGACCATAAGTGGTAGTGCCCTAGGCTCTGTTGCTTTGTTTTTTAGATGTTTCAGGAAACACCATACACTTCTCCCGAGTGTCTGTTGGCAATTTACATCCCGCCCATCAGCATAACAAGGCTCCCAGTTCTCCATGGCCTGTCCTGCCTTTCTGGATTTTACACTTTTTTCAGATGGCCCTTTTGACCGGGGGGAAGTGAGACTTCATTGTAGTGCAGATTTCCTTTGCAAGCTTGCTTGGTTGGCCAAAAAGGGCGTATGCGTTTTTTCCTGAATATATTCAGGAAAAAACGCATACGCCCTTTTTGGCCAAGTGCATCATTGTGGACGTTCTGCCTCTTTTCCTATGCTTTCAATGCAATTCCAGTCTACCTCCTGAAATCGGTTTCCTGCAATTCTGCCCCGCTTTCAAGTCCTCTTGGCAGCCTTACTTCAGTCTATTTTTGGACGATAGCTGTCATTTATAACTCTGCAGGTTTGTGAATTACAGTGCCCCTGAGCTCCTTTCTTCAACTCGCTTTCTTGTGACCTGGCCGCAACACCGCAGGATGGCTTCAGGCCCTAATCTGGTTCCGGCACGGCACGCTGAGCCTTTGGTTCTTTCCTCTTCCTGGTGGGAAATGAGAGTTAAATTTGCCCGTCCAGACACCTCCAGCTAGTCTCTCATTGGTTCTCGCTATTCCTGTTCATCTTCCGCAGAAATTGCAAACTGGGCCAAACAGGAGGTTAAAGGCGCTGACTCTCCAAGTGGGGAGAGTGTTAGTAAAGCGTCTGGAATGTTGCACCCGAGTACCAGGGGAGGAAAACTGAGACATATTTGAACACGTCTCCCGTTCACATGGTTGATCATACTTGGGTTCCACATGCATGTTTTAGCTGAAGGAAGAATACCTTAAACCTGGGTAGTTGAAACCCGTGGAATGGGTACCATGCAATATGACTTCAAAGGGTCTTCATTTGCTCACCGAACCTCTCCAATCCTATCACTGCTGCGTTTATGCCCCTGTACACATGCTTGATTCTCTTTCGGAGACATAGCAATCCATAGGTTTTACGATACTTACTAGTCAGGTACATTCTTAGGCGTTTAATATGCGGTGTTGAGTCAATTTCGTTGAGCAAGGAGTAGCTCTTGTCTATTCCATATTTGACTTAAGGAACTTTATCTGTGCTCATTTCAATCTCTGGTTTTATGCAGCACCCCAACTCACCTTTACCCTTAAGCAAGCATAAGTTGGTTTTCTAAATTTGAGACCCTGTTCTGTTCTGTAATTCAGTTCCTGTGTAGCCAAGTTTACATTCCGTGTATTACTGATATCTTATGATGTTTCTTTTTCTGTGTGACTTATTTCAGTTAGAGTCATCATACCTGAATCCACTCATTGTGATGCTAAGGGCCTGATGACATAGATTTCATTGCTGAGTGATATTGCTTTGTAAGTAAATACCACAACTTCTTTATCCATTTTTCACTTTCTGCGATGTTGAACTTGTACTGTAAACGAGGTTCTTGTAAACAGAGGCGTCCCAAACTTTGGGGTGGCTGTGTCTTTTTGATTTTAATTTCCCTAAGCTATAGGACCATAAGTGGCAGTGCCCTAGGCTCTGTTGCTTTGTTTTTTAGATGTTTCAGGAAACACCATACACTTCTCCCGAGTGTCTGTTGGCAATTTACATCCCGCCCATCAGCATAACAAGGCTCCCAGTTCTCCATGGCCTGTCCTGCCTTTCTGGATTTTACACTTTTTTCAGATGGCCCTTTTGACCGGGGGGAAGTGAGACTTCATTGTAGTGCAGATTTCCTTTGCAAGCTTGCTTGGTTGGCCAAAAAGGGCGTATGCGTTTTTTCCTGAATATATTCAGGAAAAAACGCATACGCCCTTTTTGGCCAAGTGCATCATTGTGGACGTTCTGCCTCTTTTCCTATGCTTTCAATGCAATTCCAGTCTACCTCCTGAAATCGGTTTCCTGCAATTCTGCCCCACTTTCAAGTCCTCTTGGCAGCCTTTCTTCAGTCTATTTTTGGACGATAGCTGTCATTTATAACTCTGCAGGTTTGTGAATTACAGTGTCCCTGAGCTCCTTTCTTCAACTCGCTTTCTTGTGACCTGGCCGCAACACCGCAGGATGGCTTCAGGCCCTAATCTGGTTCCGGCCCGGCACGCTGAGCCTTTGGTTAATTCCTCTTCCTGGTGGGAAATGAGAGTTAAATTTGCCCGTCCAGACACCTCCAGCTAGTCTCTCATTGGTTCTCGCTATTCCTGTTCATCTTCCGCAGAAATTGCAAACTGGGCCAAACAGGAGGTTAAAGGGACTGACTCTCCAAGTGGGGAGAGTGTTAGTAAAGCGTCTGGAATGTTGCACCCGAGTACCAGGGGAGGAAAACTGAGACATATTTGAACACGTCTCCCGATCACATGGTTGATCATACTCTAGGTTCCACATGCATGTTTTAGCTGAAGGAAGAATACCTTAAACCTGGGTAGTTGAAACCCGTGGAATGGGTACCATGCAATATGACTTCAAAGGGTCTTCATTTGCTCACCGAACCTCTCCAATCCTATCACTGCTGCGTTTATGCCCCTGTACACATGCTTGATTCTCTTTCGGAGACATAGCAATCCATAGGTTTTAAGATACTTACTAGTCAGGTACATTCTTAGGCGTTTAATATGGGGTGTTGAGTCCATTTCGTTGAGCAAGGAGTAGCTCTTGTCTATTCCATATTTGGCTTAAGGAACTTTATCTGTGCTCATTTCAATCTCTGGTTTTATGCAGCACCCCAACTCACCTTTACCCTTAAGCAAGAATAAGTTGGTTTTCTAAATTTGAGACCCTGTTCTGTTCTGTAATTCAGTTCCTGTGTAGCCAAGTTTCCATTCCGTGTATTACTGATATCTTATGATGTTTCTATTTCTGTGTGACTTATTTCAGTTAGAATCATCATACCTGAATCCACTCATTGTGCTGCTAAGGGCCTGATGACACAGATTTCATTGCTGAGTGATATTGCTTTGTAAGTAAATACCACAACTTCTTTATCCATTTTTCACTTTCTGCGATGTTGAACTTGTACTGTAAACGAGGTTCTTGTAAACAGAGCCGTTCCAAACTCTGGGGTGGCTGTGTCTTTTTGATTTTAATTTCCCTAAGCTATAGGACCATAAGTGGAAGTGCCCTAGGTTCTGTTGCTTTGTTTTTTAGATGTTTCAGGAAACACCATACACTTCTCCCGAGTGGTTGTTGGCAATTTACATCCCGCCCATCAGCATAACAAGGCTCCCAGTTCTCCATGGCCTGTCCTGCCTTTCTGGATTTTACACTTTTTTCAGATGGCCCATTTGACCGGGGGGAAGTGAGACTTCATTGTAGTGCAGATTTCCTTTGCAAGCTTGCTTGGTTCGCCAAAAAGGGCGTATGCGTTTTTTCCTGAATATATTCAGGAAAAAACGCATACGCCCTTTTTGGCCAAGTGCATCATTGTGGACGTTCTGCCTCTTTTCCTATGCTTTCAATGCAATTCCAGTCTACCTCCTGAAATCGGTTTCCTGCAATTCTGCCCCGCTTTCAAGTCCTCTTGGCAGCCTTACTTCAGTCTATTTTTGGACGATAGCTGTCATTTATAACTCTGCAGGTTTGTGAATTACAGTGCCCCTGAGCTCCTTTCTTCAACTTGCTTTCTTGTGACCTGGCCGCAACACCGCAGGATGGCTTCAGGCCCTAATCTGGTTCCGGCACGGCACGCTGAGCCTTTGGTTATTTCCTCTTCCTGGTGGGAAATGAGAGTTAAATTTGCCCGTCCAGACACCTTCAGCTAGCCTCTCATTGGTTCTCGCTATTCCTGTTCATCTTCCGCAGAAATTGCAAACTGGGCCAAGCAGGAGGTTAAAGGCGCTGACTCTCCAAGTGGGGAGAGTGTTAGTAAAGCGTCTGGAATGTTGCACCCGAGTACCAGGGGAGGAAAACTGAGACATATTTGAACACGTCTCCCGTTCACATGGTTGATCATACTTGGGTTCCACATGCATGTTTTAGCTGAAGGAAGAATACCTTAAACCTGGAGAGTTGAGACCCGTGTAATGGGTACAATGCAATATGACTTCAAAGGGTCTTCATTTGCTCACCAAACCTCTCCAGTCCTATCACTGCTGCGTTTATGCCCCTGTACACATGCTTGATTCTCTTTCGGAGACATAGCAATCCATAGGTTTTAAGATACTTACAAGTCAGGTACATTCTTAGGCGTTTAATATGCGGTGTTGAGTCCATTTCGTTGAGCAAGGAGTAGCTCTTGTCTATTCCATATTTGGCTTAAGGAACTTTATCTGTGCTCATTTCAATCTCTGGTTTTATGCAGCACCCCAACTCTCCTTTACCCTTAAGCAAGCATAAGTTGTTTTTCTAAATTTGAGACCCTGTTCTGTTCTGTAATTCAGTTCCTGTGTAGCCAAGTTTCCATTCCATGTATTACTGATATCTTATGATGTTTCTTTTTCTGTGTGACTTATTTCAGTTAGAATCATCATACCTGAATCCACTCATTGTGCTGCTAAGGGCCTGATGACATAGATTTCATTGCTGAGTGATATTGCTTTGTAAGTGAATACCACAACTTCTTTATCCATTTTTCACTTTCTGCGATGTTGAACTTGTACTGTAAACGAGGTTCTTGTAAACAGAGGCGTCCCAAACTTTGGGGTGGCTGTGTCTTTTTGATTTTAATTTCCCTAAGCTATAGGACCATAAGTGGCAGTGCCCTAGGCTCTGTTGCTTTGTTTTTTAGATGTTTCAGGAAACACCATACACTTCTCCCGAGTGTCTGTTGGCAATTTACATCCCGCCCATCAGCATAACAAGGCTCAAAGTTCTCCATGGCCTGTCCTGCCTTTCTGGATTTTACACTTTTTTCAGATGGCCCTTTTGACCGGGGGGAAGTGAGACTTCATTGTAGTGCAGATTTCCTTTGCAAGCTTGCTTGGTTGACCAAAAAGGGCGTATGCGTTTTTTCCTGAATATATTCAGGAAAAAACGCATACGCCCTTTTTGGCCAAGTGCATCATTGTGGACGTTCTGCCTCTTTTCCTATGCTTTCAATGCAATTCCAGTCTACCTCCTGAAATCGGTTTCCTGCAATTCTGCCCCGCTTTCAAGTCCTCTTGGCAGCCTTACTTCAGTCTATTTTTGGACGATAGCTGTCATTTATAACTCTGCAGGTTTGTGAATTACAGTGCCCCTGAGCTCCTTTCTTCAACTCGCTTTCTTGTGAGCTGACCGCAACACCGCAGGATGGCTTCAGGCCCTAATCTGGTTCCGGCACGGCACGCTGAGCCTTTGGTTAATTCCTCTTCCTGGTGGGAAATGAGAGTTAAATTTGCCCGTCCAGACACCTCCAGCTAGCCTCTCATTGGTTCTCGCTATTCCTGTTCATCTTCCGCAGAAATTGCAAACTGGGCCAAACAAGAGGTTAAAGGGACTGACTCTCCAAGTGGGGAGAGTGTTAGTAAAGCGTCTGGAATGTTGCACCTGAGTACCAGGGGAGGAAAACTGAGACATATTTGAACACGTCTCCCGTTCACATGGTTGATCATACTTGGGTTCCACATGCATGTTTTAGCTGAAGGAAGAATACCTAAAACCTGGGTAGTTGAAACCCGTGGAATGTGTACCATGCAATATGACTTCAAAGGGTCTTCATTTGCTCACCGAACCTCTCCAATCCTATCACTGCTGCGTTTATGCCCCTGTACACATGCTTGATTCTCTTTCGGAGACATAGCAATCCATAGGTTTTAAGATACTTACTAGTCAGGTACATTCTTAGGCGTTTAATATGCGGTGTTGAGTCCATTTCGTTGAGCAAGGAGTAGCTCTTGTCTATTCCATATTTGGCTTAAGGAACTTTATCTGTGCTCATTTCAATCTCTGGTTTTATGCAGCACCCCAACTCACCTTTACCCTTAAGCAAGCATAAGTTGGTTTTTTAAATTTGAGACCCTGTTCTGTTCTGTAATTCAGTTCCTGTGTAGCCAAGTTTACATTCCGTGTATTACTGATATCTTATGATGTTTCTTTTTCTGTGTGACTTATTTCAGTTAGAATCATCATACCTGAATCCACTCATTGTGCTGCTAAGGGCCTGATGACATAGAATTCATTGCTGAGTGATATTGCTTTGTAAGTAAATACCACAACTTCTTTATCCATTTTTCACTTTCTGCGATGTTGAACTTGTACGGTAAACGAGGTTCTTGTAAACAGAGGCGTCCCAAACTTTGGGGTGGCTGTGTCTTTTTTACTTTAATTTCCCTAAGCTATAGGACCATAAGTGGCAGTGCCCTAGGCTCTGTTGCTTTGTTTTTTAGATGTTTCAGGAAACACCATACACTTCTCCCGAGTGTCTGTTGGCAGTTTACATCCCGCCCATCAGCATAACAAGGCTCCCAGTTCTCCATGGCCTGTCCTGCCTTTCTGGATTTTACACTTTTTTCAGATGGCCCTTTTGACCGGGGGGAAGTGAGACTTCATTGTAGTGCAGATTTCCTTTGCAAGCTTGCTTGGTTGGCCAAAAAGGGCGTATGCGTTTTTTCCTGAATATATTCAGGAAAAAACGCATACGCCCTTTTTGGCCAAGTGCATCATTGTGGACGTTCTGCCTCTTTTCCTATGCTTTCAATGCAATTCCAGTCTACCTCCTGAAATCGGTTTCCTGCAATTCTGCCCCGCTTTCAAGTCCTCTTGGCAGCCTTACTTCAGTTTATTTTTGGACGATAGCTGTCATTTATAACTCTGCAGGTTTGTGAATTACAGTGCCCCTGAGCTCCTTTCTTCAACTCGCTTTCTTGTGACCTGGCCGCAACACCGCAGGATGGCTTCAGGCCCTAATCTGGTTCCGGCACGGCACGCTGAGCCTTTGGTTATTTCCTCTTCCTGGTGGGAAATGAGAGTTAAATTTGCCCGTCCAGACACCTCCAGCTAGACTCTCATTGGTTCTCGCTATTCCTGTTCATCTTCCGAAGAAATTGCAAACTGGGCCAAACAGGAGGTTAAAGGGACTGACTCTCCAAGTCGGGAGAGTGTTAGTAAAGCGTCTGGAATGTTGCACCCGAGTACCAGGGTACGAAAACTGAGACATATTTGAACACGTCTCCCGTTCACATGGTTGATCATACTTGGTTTCCACATGCATGTTTTAGCTGAAGGAAGAATACCTTAAACCTGGAGAGTTGAGACCCGTGGAATGGGTACCATGCAATATGACTTCAAAGGGTCTTCATTTGCTCACCGAACCTCTCCAATCCTATCACTGCTGTGTTTATGCCCCTGTACACACGCTTCATTCTCTTTTGGAGACATAGCAATCCATAGGTTTTAAGATACTTACTAGTCAGGTACATTCTTAGGCTTTTAATATGCGGTGTTGAGTCCATTTCGTTGAGGAAGGAGTAGCTCTTGTCTATTCCATATTTGGCTTAAGGAACTTTATCTGTGCTCATTTCAATCTCTGGTTTTATGCAGCACCACAACTCACCTTTACCCTTAAGCAAGCATAAGTTGGTTTTCTAAATTTGAGACCCTGTTCTGTTCTGTAATTCAGTTCCTGTGTAGCCAAGTTTACATTCCATGTATTACTGATATCTTATGACGTTTCTTTTCTGTGTGACTTATTTCAGTTAGAATCATCATACCTGAATCCACTCATTGTGCTGCTACGGGCCTGATGACACAGATTTCATTGCTGAGTGATATTGCTTTGTAAGTAAATACCACAACTTCTTTATCCATTTTTCACTTTTTGCGATGTTGAACTTGTACTGTAAACGAGGTTCTTATAAACAGAGCCGATCCAAACTTTGGGGTGGCTGTGTCTTTTTGATTTTAATTTCCCTAAGCTATAGGACCATAAGTGGCAGTGCCCTAGGCTCTGTTGCTTTGTTTTTTAGATGTTTCAGGAAACACCATACACTTCTCCCGAGTGTCTGTTGGCAATTTACATCCCGCCCATCAGCATAACAAGGCTCCCAGTTCTCCATGGCCTGTCCTGCCTTTCTGGATTTTACACTTATTTCAGATGGCCCTTTTGACCGGGGGATAGTGAGACTTCATTGTAGTGCAGATTTCCTTTGCAAGCTTGCTTGGTTGGCCAAAAAGGGCGTATGCGTTTTTTCCTGAATATATTCAGGAAAAAACGCATACGCCCTTTTTGGCCAAGTGCATCATTGTGGACGTTCTGCCTCTTTTCCTATGCTTTCAATGCAATTCCAGTCTACCTCCTGAAATCGGTTTCCTGCAATTCTGCCCCGCTTTCAAGTCCTCTTGGCAGCCTTACTTCAGTCTATTTTTGGACGATAGCTGTCATTTATAACTCTGCAGGTTTGTGAATTACAGTGCCCCTGAGCTCCTTTCTTCAACTCGCTTTCTTGTGAGCTGACCGCAACACCGCAGGATGGCTTCAGGCCCTAATCTGGTTCCGGCACGGCACGCTGAGCCTTTGGTTAATTCCTCTTCCTGGTGGGAAATGAGAGTTAAATTTGCCCGTCCAGACACCTCCAGCTAGCCTCTCATTGGTTCTCGCTATTCCTGTTCATCTTCCGCAGAAATTGCAAACTGGGCCAAACAAGAGGTTAAAGGGACTGACTCTCCAAGTGGGGAGAGTGTTAGTAAAGCGTCTGGAATGTTGCACCTGAGTACCAGGGGAGGAAAACTGAGACATATTTGAACACGTCTCCCGTTCACATGGTTGATCATACTTGGGTTCCACATGCATGTTTTAGCTGAAGGAAGAATACCTAAAACCTGGGTAGTTGAAACCCGTGGAATGTGTACCATGCAATATGACTTCAAAGGGTCTTCATTTGCTCACCGAACCTCTCCAATCCTATCACTGCTGCGTTTATGCCCCTGTACACATGCTTGATTCTCTTTCGGAGACATAGCAATCCATAGGTTTTAAGATACTTACTAGTCAGGTACATTCTTAGGCGTTTAATATGCGGTGTTGAGTCCATTTCGTTGAGCAAGGAGTAGCTCTTGTCTATTCCATATTTGGCTTAAGGAACTTTATCTGTGCTCATTTCAATCTCTGGTTTTATGCAGCACCCCAACTCACCTTTACCCTTAAGCAAGCATAAGTTGGTTTTTTAAATTTGAGACCCTGTTCTGTTCTGTAATTCAGTTCCTGTGTAGCCAAGTTTACATTCCGTGTATTACTGATATCTTATGATGTTTCTTTTTCTGTGTGACTTATTTCAGTTAGAATCATCATACCTGAATCCACTCATTGTGCTGCTAAGGGCCTGATGACATAGAATTCATTGCTGAGTGATATTGCTTTGTAAGTAAATACCACAACTTCTTTATCCATTTTTCACTTTCTGCGATGTTGAACTTGTACGGTAAACGAGGTTCTTGTAAACAGAGGCGTCCCAAACTTTGGGGTGGCTGTGTCTTTTTTACTTTAATTTCCCTAAGCTATAGGACCATAAGTGGCAGTGCCCTAGGCTCTGTTGCTTTGTTTTTTAGATGTTTCAGGAAACACCATACACTTCTCCCGAGTGTCTGTTGGCAGTTTACATCCCGCCCATCAGCATAACAAGGCTCCCAGTTCTCCATGGCCTGTCCTGCCTTTCTGGATTTTACACTTTTTTCAGATGGCCCTTTTGACCGGGGGGAAGTGAGACTTCATTGTAGTGCAGATTTCCTTTGCAAGCTTGCTTGGTTGGCCAAAAAGGGCGTATGCGTTTTTTCCTGAATATATTCAGGAAAAAACGCATACGCCCTTTTTGGCCAAGTGCATCATTGTGGACGTTCTGCCTCTTTTCCTATGCTTTCAATGCAATTCCAGTCTACCTCCTGAAATCGGTTTCCTGCAATTCTGCCCCGCTTTCAAGTCCTCTTGGCAGCCTTACTTCAGTTTATTTTTGGACGATAGCTGTCATTTATAACTCTGCAGGTTTGTGAATTACAGTGCCCCTGAGCTCCTTTCTTCAACTCGCTTTCTTGTGACCTGGCCGCAACACCGCAGGATGGCTTCAGGCCCTAATCTGGTTCCGGCACGGCACGCTGAGCCTTTGGTTATTTCCTCTTCCTGGTGGGAAATGAGAGTTAAATTTGCCCGTCCAGACACCTCCAGCTAGACTCTCATTGGTTCTCGCTATTCCTGTTCATCTTCCGAAGAAATTGCAAACTGGGCCAAACAGGAGGTTAAAGGGACTGACTCTCCAAGTCGGGAGAGTGTTAGTAAAGCGTCTGGAATGTTGCACCCGAGTACCAGGGTACGAAAACTGAGACATATTTGAACACGTCTCCCGTTCACATGGTTGATCATACTTGGTTTCCACATGCATGTTTTAGCTGAAGGAAGAATACCTTAAACCTGGAGAGTTGAGACCCGTGGAATGGGTACCATGCAATATGACTTCAAAGGGTCTTCATTTGCTCACCGAACCTCTCCAATCCTATCACTGCTGTGTTTATGCCCCTGTACACACGCTTCATTCTCTTTTGGAGACATAGCAATCCATAGGTTTTAAGATACTTACTAGTCAGGTACATTCTTAGGCTTTTAATATGCGGTGTTGAGTCCATTTCGTTGAGGAAGGAGTAGCTCTTGTCTATTCCATATTTGGCTTAAGGAACTTTATCTGTGCTCATTTCAATCTCTGGTTTTATGCAGCACCACAACTCACCTTTACCCTTAAGCAAGCATAAGTTGGTTTTCTAAATTTGAGACCCTGTTCTGTTCTGTAATTCAGTTCCTGTGTAGCCAAGTTTACATTCCATGTATTACTGATATCTTATGACGTTTCTTTTCTGTGTGACTTATTTCAGTTAGAATCATCATACCTGAATCCACTCATTGTGCTGCTACGGGCCTGATGACACAGATTTCATTGCTGAGTGATATTGCTTTGTAAGTAAATACCACAACTTCTTTATCCATTTTTCACTTTTTGCGATGTTGAACTTGTACTGTAAACGAGGTTCTTATAAACAGAGCCGATCCAAACTTTGGGGTGGCTGTGTCTTTTTGATTTTAATTTCCCTAAGCTATAGGACCATAAGTGGCAGTGCCCTAGGCTCTGTTGCTTTGTTTTTTAGATGTTTCAGGAAACACCATACACTTCTCCCGAGTGTCTGTTGGCAATTTACATCCCGCCCATCAGCATAACAAGGCTCCCAGTTCTCCATGGCCTGTCCTGCCTTTCTGGATTTTACACTTATTTCAGATGGCCCTTTTGACCGGGGGATAGTGAGACTTCATTGTAGTGCAGATTTCCTTTGCAAGCTTGCTTGGTTGGCCAAAAAGGGCGTATGCGTTTTTTCCTGAATATATTCAGGAAAAAACGCATATGCCCTTTTTGGCCAAGTGCATCATTGTGGACGTTCTGCCTCTTTTCCTATGCTTTCAATGCAATTCCAGTCTACCTCCTGAAATCGGTTTCCTGCAATTCTGCCCCGCTTTCAAGTCCTCTTGGCAGCATTACTTCAGTCTATTTTTGGACGATAGCTGTCATTTATAACTCTGCAGGTTTGTGAATTACAGTGCCCCTGAGCTCCTTTCTTCAACTCGCTTTCTTGTGACCTGGCCGCAACACCGCAGGATGGCTTCAGGCCCTAATCTGGTTCCGGCACGGCACGCTGAGCCTTTGGTTAATTCCTCTTCCTGGTGGGAAATGAGAGTTAAATTTGCCCGTCCAGACACCTCCAGCTAGTCTCTCATTGGTTCTCGCTATTCCTGTTCATCTTCCGCAGAAATTGCAAACTGGGCCAAACAGGAGGTTAAAGGGACTGACTCTCCAAGTGGGGAGAGTGTTAGTAAAGCGTCTGGAATGTTGCACCCGAGTACCAGGGGAGGAAAACTGAGACATATTTGAACACGTCTCCCGTTCACATGGTTGATCATACTTGGGTTCCACATGCATGTTTTAGCTGAAGGAAGAATACCTTAAACCTGGAGAGTTGAGACCCGTGGAATGGGTACCATGCAATATGACTTCAAAGGGTCTTCATTTGCTCACCGAACCTCTCCAATCCTATCACTGCTGCGTTTATGCCCCTGTACACATGCTTGATTCTCTTTTGGAGACATAGCAATCCATAGGTTTTCCGATACTTACTAGTCAGGTACATTCATAGGCGTTTAATATGCGGTGTTGAGTCCATTTCGTTGAGCAAGGAGTAGCTCTTGTCTATTCCATATTTGACTTAAGGAACTTTATCTGTGCTCATTTCAATCTCTGGTTTTATGCAGCAACCCAACTCACCTTTACCCTTAAGCAAGCATAAGTTGGTTTTCTAAATTTGAGACCCTGTTCTGTTCTGTAATTCAGTTCCTGTGTAGCCAAGTTTACATTCCGTGTATTACTGATATCTTATGATGTTTCTTTTTCTGTGTGACTTATTTCAGTTAGAATCATCATAGCTGAATCCACTCATTGTGCTGTTACGGGCCTGATGACATAGAATTCATTGCTGAGTGATATTGCTTTGTAAGTAAATACCGCAACTTCTTTATCCATTTTTCACTTTCTGCGATGTTGAACTTGTACTGTAAACGAGGTTCTTGTAAACAGAGCCGTTCCAAACTTTGGGGTGGCTGTGTCTTTTTGATTTTAATTTCCCTAAGCTATAGGACCATAAGTGCATGTGCCCTAGGTTCTGTTGCTTTGTTTTTTAGATGTTTCAGGAAACACCATATACTTCTCCCGAGTGGTTGTTGGCAATTTACATCCCGCCCATCAGCATAACAAGGCTCCCAGTTCTCCATGGCCTGTCCTGCCTTTCTGGATTTTACACTTTTTTCAGATGGCCCTTTTGACCGGGGGGAAGTGAGACTTCATTGTAGTGCAGATTTCCTTTGCAAGCTTGCTTGGTTGGCCAAAAAGGGCGTATGCGTTTTTTCCTGAATATATTCAGGAAAAAACGCATACGCCCTTTTTGGCCAAGTGCATCATTGTGGACGTTCTGCCTCTTTTCCTATGCTTTCAATGCAATTCCAGTCTACCTCCTGAAATCGGTTTCCTGCAATTCTGCCCCACTTTCAAGTCCTCTTGGCAGCCTTACTTCAATGTATTTTTGGACGATAGCTGTCATTTATAACTCTGCAGGTTTGTGAATTACAGTGCCCCTGGGCTCCTTTCTTCAACTCGCTTTCTTTTGAGCTGGCCGCAACACCGCAGGATGGCTTCAGGCCCTAATCTGGTTCCGGTACGGCACGCTGAGCCTTTGGTTATTTCCTCTTCCTGGTGGGAAATGAGAGTTAAATTTGCCCGTCCAGACACCTCCAGCTAGCCTCTCATTGGTTCTCGCTATTCCTGTTCATCTTCCGCAGAAATTGCAAACTGGGCCAAACAGGAGGTTAAAGGGACTGACTCTCCAAGTGGGGAGAGTGTTAGTAAAGCGTCTGGAATGTTGCACCCGAGTACCAGGGGAGGAAAACTGAGACATATTTGAACACGTCTCCCGTTCACATGGTTGATCATACTTGGGTTCCACATGCATGTTTTAGCTGAAGGAAGAATACCTTAAACCTGGAGAGTTGAGACCCGTGTAATGGGTACCATGCAATATGACTTCAAAGGGTCTTCATTTGCTCACCGAACCTCTCCAATCCTATCACTGCTGCGTTTATTCCCCTGTACACACGCTTGATTCTCTTTTGGAGACATAGCAATCCATAGGTTTTAAGATACTTACTAGTCAGGTACATTCTTAGGGGTTTAATATGGGGTTTTGAGTCCATTTCGTTGAGCAAGGAGTAGCTCTTGTCTATTCCATATTTGGCTTAAGGAACTTTATCTGTGCTCATTTCAATCTCTGGTTTTATGCAGCACCCCAACTCACCTTTCCCCTTAAGCAAGCATAAGTTGGTTTTCTAAATTTGAGTCCCTGTTCTGTTCTGGAATGCAGTTCCTGTGTAGCCAAGTTTACATTCCGTGTATTAGTGATATCTTATGATGTTTCTTTTTCTGTGTGACTTATTTCAGTTAGAATCATCGTACCTGAATCCACTCATTATGCTGCTACAGGCCTGATGACATAGATTTTATTGCTGAGTGATACTCCATTGTACGTAAGTACCACAAGTTCTTTATCCATTTTTCACGTTCTGCGATGTTGAACTTGTACTGTAAACGAGGTTCTTGTAAACAGAGGCGTCCCAAACTTTGGGGTGGCTGTGTCTTTTTGATTTTAATTTCCCTAAGCTATAGGACCATAAGTGGCAGTGCCCTAGGCTCTGTTGTTTTGTTTTTTAGATGTTTCAGGAAACACCATACACTTCTCCCGAGTGTCTGTTGGCAATTTACATCCCGCCCATCAGCATAACAAGGCTCCCAGTTCTCCATGGCCTGTCCTGCCTTTCTGGATTTTACACTTTTTTCAGATGGCCCTTTTGACCGGGGGGAAGTGAGACTTCATTGTAGTGCAGATTTCCTTTGCAAGCTTGCTTGGTTGGCCAAAAAGGGCGTATGCGTTTTTTCCTGAATATATTCAGGAAAAAACGCATACGCCCTTTTTGGCCAAGTGCATCATTGTGGACGTTCTGCCTCTTTTCCTATGCTTTCAATGCAATTCCAGTCTACCTCCTGAAATCGGTTTCCTGCAATTCTGCCCCGCTTTCAAGTCCTCTTGGCAGCCTTACTTCAGTCTATTTTTGGACGATAGCTGTCATTTATAACTCTGCAGGTTTGTGAATTACAGTGCCCCTGAGCTCCTTTCTTCAACTCGCTTTCTTGTGACCTGGCCGCAACACCGCAGGATTTTATCAGGCCCTAATCTGGTTCCGGTACGGCACGCTGAGCCTTTGGTTCTTTCCTCTTCCTGGTGGGAAATGAGAGTTAAATTTGCCCGTCCAGACACCTCCAGCTAGCCTCTCATTGGTTCTCGCTATTCCTGTTCATCTTCCGCAGAAATTGCAAACTGGGCCAAACAGGAGGTTAAAGGCGCTGACTCTCCAAGTCGGGAGAGTGTTAGTAAAGCGTCTGGAATGTTGCACCCGAGTACCAGGGGAGGAAAACTGAGACATATTTGAACACGTCTCCCGTTCACATGGTTGATCATACTTGGGTTCCACATGCATGTTTTAGCTGAAGGAAGAATACCTTAAACCTGGAGAGTTGAGACCCGTGGAATGGGTACCATGCAATATGACTTCAAAGGGTCTTCATTTGCTCACCGAACCTCTCCAATCCTATCACTGCTGCGTTTATGCCCCTGTACACACGCTTGATTCTCTTTTGGAGACATAGCAATCCATAGGTTTTAAGATACTTACTAGTCAGGTACATTCTTAGGCGTTTAATATGGGGTGTTGAGTCCATTTCGTTGAGCAAGGAGTAGCTCTTGTCTATTCCATATTTGGCTTAAGGAACTTTATCTGTGCTCATTTCAATCTCTGGTTTTATGCAGCACCCCAACTCACCTTTCCCCTTAAGCAAGCATAAGTTGGTTTTCTAAATTTGAGACCCTGTTCTGTTTTGGAATGCAGTTCCTGTGTAGCCAAGTTTACATTCCGTGTATTAGTGATATCTTATGATGTTTGTTTTTTTGTGTGACTTATTTCAGTTAGAATCATCGTACCTGAATCCACTCATTATGCTGCTACGGGCCTGATGACATAGATTTCATTGCTGAGTGATACTGCATTGTACGTAAGTACCACAAGTTCTTTATCCATTTTTCACTTTCTGTGATATTGAACTTGTATGGTAAACGAGGGTCTTGTAAACGGAGGCGTCCGAAACTTTAGGGTGGCTGTGTCTTTTTGATTTTAATTTCCCTAAGCTATAGGACCATAAGTGGAAGTGCCCTAGGCTCTGTTGCTTTGTTTTTTAGATGTTTCAGGAAACACCATACACTTCTCCCGAGTGGTTGTTGGCAATTTACATCCCGCCCATCAGCATAACAAGGCTCCCAGTTCTCCATGGCCTGTCCTGCCTTTCTGGATTTTACACTTTTTTCAGATGGCCCTTTTGACCGGGGGGAAGTGAGACTTCATTGTAGTGCAGATTTCCTTTGCAAGCTTGCTTGGTTGGCCAAAGAGGGCGTATGTGTTTTCTCCTGAATATATTCAGGAAAAAACGCATACGCCCTTTTCGGCCAAGTGCATCATTGTGGACGTTTTGCCTCTTTTCCTATGCTTTCAATGCATTTCCAATCTACCTCCTGAAATCGGTTTCCTGCAATTCTGCCCCGCTTTCAAGTCCTCTTGGCAGCCTTACTTCAGTCTATTTTTGGACGATAGCTGTCATTTATAACTCTGCAGGTTTGTGAATTACAGTGCCCCTGAGCTCCTTTCTTCAACTTGCTTTCTTGTGACCTGGCCGCAACACTGCAGGATGGCTTCAGGCCCTAATCTGGTTCCGGCACGGCACGCTGAGCCTTTGGTTATTTCCTCTTCCTGGTGGGAAATGAGAGTTAAATTTGCCCGTCCAGACACGTCCAGCTAGTCTCTCATTGGTTCTCGCTATTCCTGTTCATCTTCCGCAGAAATTGCAAACTGGGCCAAACAGGAGGTTAAAGGCGCTGACTCTCCAAGTGGGGAGAGTGTTAGTAAAGCGTCTGGAATGTTGCAGCCGAGTACCAGGGTACGAAAACTGACATATTTGAACACGTCTCCCGATCACATGGTTGATCATACTCTAGGTTCCACATGCATGTTTTAGCTGAAGGAAGAATACCTTAAACCTGGGTAGTTGAAACCCGTGGAATGGGTACCATGCAATATGACTTCAAAGGGTCTTCATTTGCTCACCGAACCTCTCCAATCCTATCACTGCTGCGTTTATGCCCCTGTACACATGCTTGATTCTCTTTTGGAGACATAGCAATCCATAGGTTTTAAGATACTTACTAGTCAGGTACATTCTTAGGCGTTTAATATGCGGTGTTGAGTCCATTTCGTTGAGCAAGGAGTAGCTCTTGTCTATTCCATATTTGACTTAAGGAACTTTATCTGTGCTCATTTCAATCTCTGGTTTTATGCAGCACCCCAACTCACCTTTACCCTTAAGCAAGCATAAGTTGGTTTTCTAAATTTGAGTCCCTGTTCTGTTCTGTAATTCAGTTCCTGTGTAGCCAAGTTTACATTCCGTGTATTACTGATATCTTATGATGTTTCTTTTTCTGTGTGACTTACTTCAGTTAGAATCATCATACCTGAATCCACTCATTGTGCTGCTAAGGGCCTGATGACACAGATTTCATTGCTGAGTGATATTGCTTTGTAAGTAAATACCACAACTTCTTTATCCATTTTTCACTTTCTGCGATGTTGAACTTGTACTGTAAACGAGGTTCTTGTAAACAGAGCCGTTCGAAAGTTTGGGGTGGCTGTGTCTTTTTGATTTTAATTTCCCTAAGCTATAGGACCATAAGTGGAAGTGCCCTAGGCTCTGTTGCTTTGTTTTTTAGATGTTTCAGGAAACACCATACACTTCTCCCGAGTGGTTGTTGGCTGTTTACATCCCGCCCATCAGCATAACAAGGCTCCCAGTTCTCCATGGCCTGTCCTGCCTTTCTGGATTTTACACTTTTTTCAGATGGCCCTTTTGACCGGGGGGAAGTGAGACTTCATTGTAGTGCAGATTTCCTTTGCAAGCTTGCTTGGTTGGCCAAAAAGGGCGTATGCGTTTTTTCCTGAATATATTCAGGAAAAAACGCATACGCCCTTTTTGGCCAAGTGCATCATTGTGGACGTTCTGCCTCTTTTCCTATGCTTTCAATGCAATTCCAGTCTACCTCCTGAAATCGGTTTCCTGCAATTCTGCCCCGCTTTCAAGTCCTCTTCGCAGCCTTACTTCAGTCTATTTTTGGACGATAGCTGTCATTTATAACTCTGCAGGTTTGTGAATTACAGTGCCCCTGAGCTCCTTTCTTCAACTCGCTTCCTTGTGACCTGGCCGCAACAGCGCAGGATGTCTTCAGGCCCTAATCTGGTTCCGGTACGGCATGCTGAGCCTTTGGTTATTTCCTCTTCCTGGTGGGAAATGAGAGTTAAATTTGCCCGTCCAGACACCTCCAGCTAGCCTCTCATTGGTTCTCGCTATTCCTGTTCATCTTCCGCAGAAATTGCAAACTGGGCCAAACAGGAGGTTAAAGGCGCTGACTCTCCAAGTGGGGAGAGTGTTAGTAAAGCGTCTGGAATGTTGCACCCGAGTACCAGGGGAGGAAAACTGAGACATATTTGAACACGTCTCCCGTTCACATGGTTGACAATACTTGGGTTCCACATGCATGTTTTAGCTGAAGGAAGAATACCTTAAACCTGGAGAGTTGAGACCCGTGGAATGGGTACCATGCAATATGACTTCAAAGGGTCTTCATTTGCTCACCGAACCTCTCCAATCCTATCACTGCTGCGTTTATGCCCCTGTACACGTGCTTGATTCTCTTTCGGAGACATAGCAATCCATAGGTTTTAAGATACTTACTAGTCAGGTACATTCTTAGGCGTTTAATATGCGGTGTTGAGTCCATTTCGTTGAGCAAGGAGTAGCTCTTGTCTATTCCATATTTGGCTTAAGGAACTTTATCTGTGCTCATTTCAATCTCTGGTTTTATGCAGCACCCCAACTCACCTTTACCCTTAAGCAAGCATAAGTTGGTTTTCTAAATTTGAGTCCTTTTTCTGTTCTGTAATTCAGTTCCTGTGTAGCCAAGTTTACATTCCGTGTATTACTGATATCTTATGATGTTTCTTTTTCTGTGTGACTTACTTCAGTTAGAATCATCATACCTGAATCCACTCATTGTGCTGCTAAGGGCCTGATGACACAGATTTCATTGCTGAGTGATATTGCTTTGTAAGTAAATACCACAACTTCTTTCTCCATTTTTCACTTTCTGCGATGTTGAACTTGTACTGTAAACGAGGTTCTTGTAAACAGAGCCATTCCAAACTTTGGGGTGGCTGTGTCTTTTTGATTTTAATTTCCCTAAGCTATAGGACCATAAGTGGAAGTGCCCTAGGTTCTGTTGCTTTGTTTTTTAGATGTTTCAGGAAACACCATACACTTCTCCCGAGTGGTTGTTGGCAATTTACATCCCGCCCATCAGCATAACAAGGCTCCCAGTTCTCCATGGCCTGTCCTGCCTTTCTGGATTTTACACTTTTTTCAGATGGCCCTTTTGACCGGGGGGAAGTGAGACTTCATTGTAGTGCAGATTTCCTTTGCAAGCTTGCTTGGTTGGCCAAAAAGGGCGTATGCGTTTTTTCCTGAATATATTCAGGAAAAAACGCATACGCCCTTTTTGGCCAAGTGCATCATTGTGGACGTTCTGCCTCTTTTCCTATGCTTTCAATGCAATTCCAGTCTACCTCCTGAAATCGGTTTCCTGCAATTCTGCCCCGCTTTCAAGTCCTCTTGGCAGCCTTACTTCAGTCTATTTTTGGACGATAGCTGTCATTTATAACTCTGCAGGTTTGTGAATTACAGTGCCCCTGAGCTCCTTTCTTCAACTCGCTTTCTTGTGACCTGGCCGCAACACCGCAGGATTTCTTCAGGCCCTAATCTGGTTCCGGTACGGCACGCTGAGCCTTTGGTTCTTTCCTCTTCCTGGTGGGAAATGAGAGTTAAATTTGCCCGTCCAGACACCTCCAGCTAGCCTCTCATTGGTTCTCGCTATTCCTGTTCATCTTCCGCAGAAATTGCAAACTGGGCCAAACAGGAGGTTAAAGGCGCTGACTCTCCAAGTGGGGAGAGTGTTAGTAAAGCGTCTGGAATGTTGCACCCGAGTACCAGGGGAGGAAAACTGAGACATATTTGAACACGTCTCCCGTTCACATGGTTGATCATACTTGGGTTCCACATGCATGTTTTAGCTGAAGGAAGAATACCTTAAACCTGGAGAGTTGAGACCCGTGGAATGGGTACCATGCAATATGACTTCAAAGGGTCTTCATTTGCTCACCGAACCTCTCCAATCCTATCACTGCTGCGTTTATGCCCCTGTACACACGCTTGATTCTCTTTTGGAGACATAGCAATCCATAGGTTTTAAGATACTTACTAGTCAGGTACATTCTTAGGCGTTTAATATGGGGTGTTGAGTCCATTTCGTTGAGCAAGGAGTAGCTCTTGTCTATTCCATATTTGGCTTAAGGAAATTTATCTGTGCTCATTTCAATCTCTGGTTTTATGCAGCACCCCAACTCACCTTTCCCCTTAAGCAAGCATAAGTTGGTTTTCTAAATTTGAGACCCTGTTCTGTTTTGGAATGCAGTTCCTGTGTAGCCAAGTTTACATTCCGTGTATTAGTGATATCTTATGATGTTTGTTTTTCTGTGTGACTTATTTCAGTTAGAATCATCGTACCTGAATCCACTCATTATGCTGCTACGGGCCTGATGACATAGATTTCATTGCTGAGTGATACTGCATTGTACGTAAGTACCACAAGTTCTTTATCCATTTTTCACTTTCTGTGATATTGAACTTGTATGGTAAACGAGGTTCTTGTAAACGGAGGCGTCCGAAACTTTAGGGTGGCTGTGTCTTTTTGATTTTAATTTCCCTAAGCTATAGGACCATAAGTGGAAGTGCCCTAGGCTCTGTTGCTTTGTTTTTTAGATGTTTCAGGAAACACCATACACTTCTCCCGAGTGGTTGTTGGCAATTTACATCCCGCCCATCAGCATAACAAGGCTCCCAGTTCTCCATGGCCTGTCCTGCCTTTCTGGATTTTACACTTTTTTCAGATGGCCCTTTTGACCGGGGGGAAGTGAGACTTCATTGTAGTGCAGATTTCCTTTGCAAGCTTGCTTGGTTGACCAAAAAGGGCGTATGCGTTTTTTCCTGAATATATTCAGGAAAAAACGCATACGCCCTTTTTGGCCAAGTGCATCATTGTGGACGTTCTGCCTTTTTTCCTATGCTTTCAATGCAATTCCAGTCTACCTCCTGAAATCGGTTTCCTGCAATTCTGCCCCGCTTTCAAGTCCTCTTGGCAGCCTTACTTCAGTCTATTTTTGGACGATAGCTGTCATTTATAACTCTGCAGGTTTGTGAATTACAGTGCCCCTGAGCTCCTTTCTTCAACTTGCTTTCTTGTGACCTGGCCGCAACACTGCAGGATGGCTTCAGGCCCTAATCTGGTTCCGGCACGGCACGCTGAGCCTTTGGTTATTTCCTCTTCCTGGTGGGAAATGAGAGTTAAATTTGCCCGTCCAGACACCTCCAGCTAGTCTCTCATTGGTTCTCGCTATTCCTGTTCATCTTCCGCAGAAATTGCAAACTGGGCCAAACAGGAGGTTAAAGGCGCTGACTCTCCAAGTGGGGAGAGTGTTAGTAAAGCGTCTGGAATGTTGCACCCGAGTACCAGGGTACGAAAACTGACATATTTGAACACGTCTCCCGATCACATGGTTGATCATACTCTAGGTTCCACATGCATGTTTTAGCTGAAGGAAGAATACCTTAAACCTGGGTAGTTGAAACCCGTGGAATGGGTACCATGCAATATGACTTCAAAGGGTCTTCATTTGCTCACCGAACCTCTCCAATCCTATCACTGCTGCGTTTATGCCCCTGTACACATGCTTGATTCTCTTTCGGAGACATAGCAATCCATAGGTTTTAAGATACTTACTAGTCAGGTACATTCTTAGGCGTTTAATATGCGGTGTTGAGTCCATTTCGTTGAGCAAGGAGTAGCTCTTGTCTATTCCATATTTGACTTAAGGAACTTTATCTGTGCTCATTTCAATCTCTGGTTTTATGCAGCACCCCAACTCACCTTTACCCTTAAGCAAGCATAAGTTGGTTTTCTAAATTTGAGGCCCTGTTCTGTTCTGTAATTCAGTTCCTGTGTAGCCAAGTTTACATTCCGTGTATTACTGATATCTTATGATGTTTCTTTTTCTGTGTGACTTACTTCAGTTAGAATCATCATACCTGAATCCACTCATTGTGCTGCTAAGGGCCTGATGACACAGATTTCATTGCTGAGTGATATTGCTTTGTAAGTAAATACCACAACTTCTTTATCCATTTTTCACTTTCTGCGATGTTGAACTTGTACTGTAAACGAGGTTCTTGTAAACAGAGCCGTTCCAAACTTTGGGGTGGCTGTGTCTTTTTGATTTTAATTTCCCTAAGCTATAGGACCATAAGTGGAAGTGCCCTAGGTTCTGTTGCTTTGTTTTTTAGATGTTTCAGGAAACACCATACACTTCTCCCGAGTGTCTGTTGGCAATTTACATCCCGCCCATCAGCATAACAAGGCTCCCAGTTCTCCATGGCCTGTCCTGCCTTTCTGGATTTTACACTTTTTTCAGATGGCCCTTTTGACCGGGGGGAAGTGAGACTTCATTGTAGTGCAGATTTCCTTTGCAAGCTTGCTTGGTTGGCCAAAAAGGGCGTATGCGTTTTTTCCTGAATATATTCAGGAAAAAACGCATACGCCCTTTTTGGCCAAGTGCATCATTGTGGACGTTCTGCCTCTTTTCCTATGCTTTCAATGCAATTCCAGTCTACCTCCTGAAATCGGTTTCCTGCAATTCTGCCCCGCTTTCAAGTCCTCTTGGCAGCCTTACTTCAGTCTATTTTTGGACGATAGCTGTCATTTATAACTCTGCAGGTTTGTGAATTACAGTGCCCCTGAGCTCCTTTCTTCAACTCGCTTTCTTTTGAGCTGGCCGCAACACCGCAGGATGGCTTCAGGCCCTAATCTGGTTCCGGTACGGCACGCTGAGCCTTTGGTTATTTCCTCTTCCTGGTGGGAAATGAGAGTTAAATTTGCCTGTCCAGACACCTCCAGCTAGCCTCTCATTGGTTCTCGCTATTCCTGTTCATCTTCCGCAGAAATTGCAAACTGGGCCAAACAGGAGGTTAAAGGCGCTGACTCTCCAAGTGGGGAGAGTGTTAGTAAAGCGTCTGGAATGTTGCACCCGAGTACCAGGGGAGGAAAACTGAGACATATTTGAACACGTCTCCCGTTCACATGGTTGATCATACTTGGGTTCCACATGCATGTTTTAGCTGAAGGAAGAATACCTTAAACCTGGAGAGTTGAGACCCGTGTAATGGGTACCATGCAATATGACTTCAAAGGGTCTTCATTTGCTCACCGAACCTCTCCAATCCTATCACTGCTGCGTTTATGCCCCTGTACACATGCTTGATTCTCTTTCGGAGACATAGCAATCCATAGGTTTTACGATAATTACTAGTCAGGTACATTCTTAGGCGTTTAATATGCGGTGCTGAGTCCATTTCGTTGAGCAAGGAGTAGCTCTTGTCTATTCCATATTTGACTTAAGGAACTTTATCTGTGCTCATTTCAATCTCTGGTTTTATGCAGCACCCCAACTCACCTTTACCCTTAAGCAAGCATAAGTTGGTTTTCTAAATTTGAGACCCTGTTCTGTTCTGTAATTCAGTTCCTGTGTAGCCAAGTTTCCATTCCGTGTATTACTGATATCTTATGATGTTTCTTTTTCTGTGTGACTTACTTCAGTTAGAATCATCATACCTGAATCCACTCATTGTGCTGCTAAGGGCCTGATGACACAGATTTCATTGCTGAGTGATATTGCTTTGTAAGTAAATACCACAACTTCTTTATCCATTTTTCACTTTCAGCGATGTTGAACTTGTACTGTAAATGAGGTTCTTGTAAACAGAGGCGTCCCAAACTTTGGGGTGGCTGTGTCTTTTTGATTTTAATTTCCCTAAGCTATAGGACCATAAGTGGCAGTGCCCTAGGCTCTGTTGCTTTGTTTTTTAGATGTTTCAGGAAACACCATACACTTCTCCCAAGTGTCTGTTGGCAATTTACATCCCGCCCATCAGCATAACAAGGCTCCCAGTTCTCCATGGCCTGTCCTGCCTTTCTGGATTTTACACTTTTTTCAGATGGCCCTTTTGACCGGGGGGAAGTGAGACTTCATTGTAGTGCAGATTTCCTTTGCAAGCTTGCTTGGTTGGCCAAAAAGGGCGTATGCGTTTTTTCCTGAATATATTCAGGAAAAAACGCATACGCCCTTTTTGGCCAAGTGCATCATTGTGGACGTTCTGCCTCTTTTCCTATGCTTTCAATGCAATTCCAGTCTACCTGCTGAAATCGGTTTCCTGCAATTCTGCCCCGCTTTCAAGTCCTCTTGGCAGCCTTACTTCAGTCTATTTTTGGACGATAGCTGTCAATTATAACTCTGCAGGTTTGTGAATTACAGTGCCCCTGAGCTCCTTTCTTCAACTCGCTTTCTTGTGACCTGGCCGCAACACCGCAGGATGGCTTCAGGCCCTAATCTGGTTCCGGCACGGCATGCTGAGCCTTTGGTTAATTCCTCTTCCTGGTGGGAAATGAGAGTTAAATTTGCCCGTCCAGACACCTCCAGCTAGCCTCTCATTGGTTCTCGCTATTCCTGTTCATCTTCCGCAGAAATTGCAAACTGGGCCAAACAGGAGGTTAAAGGGACTGACTCTCCAAGTGGGGAGAGTGTAAGTAAAGCGTCTGGAATGTTGCACCCGAGTACCAGGGGAGGAAAACTGAGACATATTTGAACACGTCTCCCGTTCACATGGTTGATTATACTTGGGTTCCACATGCATGTTTTAGCTGAAGGAAGAATACCTTAAACCTGGGTAGTTGAAACCCGTGGAATGGGTACCATGCAATATGACTTCAAAGGGTCTTCATTTGCTCACCGAACCTCTCCAATCCTATCACTGCTGCGTTTATGCCCCTGTACACATGCTTGATTCTCTTTCGGAGACATAGCAATCCATAGGTTTTAAGATACCTACAAGTCAGGTACATTCTTAGGCGTTTAATATGCGGTGTTGAGTCCATTTCGTTGAGCAAGGAGTAGCTCTTGTCTATTCCATATTTGGCTTAAGGAACTTTATCTGTGCTCATTTCAATCTCTGGTTTTATGCAGCACCCCAACTCACCTTTACCCTTAAGCAAGCATAAGTTGTTTTTCTAAATTTGAGGCCCTGTTCTGTTCTGTAATTCAGTTCCTGTGTAGCCAAGTTTCCATTCCGTGTATTACTGATATCTTATGATGTTTCTTTTTCTGTGTGACTTATTTCAGTTAGAATCATCATACCTGAATCCACTCATTGTGCTGCTAAGGGCCTGATGACATAGATTTCATTGCTGAGTGATATTGCTTTGTAAGTGAATACCACAACTTCTTTATCCATTTTTCACTTTCTGCGATGTTGAACTTGTACTGTAAACGAGGTTCTTGTAAACAGAGCCATTCCAAACTTTGGGTTGGCTGTGTCTTTTTGATTTTAATTTCCCTAAGCTATAGGACCATAAGTGGAAGTGCCCTAGGCTCTGTTGCTTTGTTTTTTAGATGTTTCAGGAAACACCATACACTTCTCCCAAGTGTCTGTTGGCAATTTACATCCTGCCCATCAGCATAACAAGGCTCCCAGTTCTCAATGGCCTGTTGCCTTTCTGGATTTTACACTTTTTTCAGATGGCCCTTTTGACCGGGGGGAAGTGAGACTTCATTGTAGTGCAGATTTCCTTTGCAAGCTTGCTTGGTTGGCCCAAAAGGGCGTATGCGTTTTTTCCTGAATATATTCAGGAAAAAACGCATACGCCCTTTTTGGCCAAGTGCATCATTGTGGACGTTCTGCCTCTTTTCCTATGCTTTCAATGCAATTCCAGTCTACCTCCTGAAATCGGTTTCCTGCAATTCTGCCCCGCTTTCAAGTCCTCTTGGCAGCCTTACTTCAGTCTATTTTTGGACGATAGCTGTCATTTATAACTCTGCAGGTTTGTGAATTACAGTGCCCCTGAGCTCCTTTCTTCAACTCGCTTTCTTTTGAGCTGGCCGCAACACCGCAGGATGGCTTCAGGCCCTAATCTGGTTCCGGTACGGCACGCTGAGCCTTTGGTTATTTCCTCTTCCTGGTGGGAAATGAGAGTTAAATTTGCCCGTCCAGACACCTCCAGCTAGCCTCTCATTGGTTCTCGCTATTCCTGTTCATCTTCCGCAGAAATTGCAAACTGGGCCAAACAGGAGGTTAAAGGCACTGACTCTCCAAGTGGGGAGAGTGTTAGTAAAGCGTCTGGAATGTTGCACCCGAGTACCAGGGGAGGAAAACTGAGACATATTTGAACACGTCTCCCGTTCACATGGTTGATCATACTTGGGTTCCACATGCATGTTTTAGCTGAAGGAAGAATACCTTTAACCTGGAGAGTTGAGACCCGTGTAATGGGTACCATGCAATATGACTTCAAAGGATCTTCATTTGCTCACCGAACCTCTCCAATCCTATCACTGCTGCGTTTATGCCCCTGTACACATGCTTGATTCTCTTTTGGAGACATAGCAATCCATAGGTTTTACGATACTTACTAGTCAGGTACATTCTTAGGCGTTTAATATGCGGTGTTGAGTCCATTTCGTTGAGCAAGGAGTAGCTCTTGTCTATTCCATATTTGGCTTAAGGAACTTTATCTGTGCTCATTTCAATCTCTGGTTTTATGCAGCACGCCAACTCACCTTTACCCTTAAGCAAGCATAAGTTGGTTTTCTAAATTTGAGACCCTGTTGTGTTCTGTAATTCAGTTCCTGTGTAGCCAAGTTTCCATTCCGTGTATTACTGATATCTTATGATGTTTCTTTTTCTGTGTGACTTACTTCAGTTAGAATCATCATACCTGAATCCACTCATTGTGCTGCTAAGGGCCTGATGACACAGATTTCATTGCTGAGTGATATTGCTTTGTAAGTAAATACCACAACTTCTTTATCCATTTTTCACTTTCAGCGATGTTGAACTTGTACTGTAAATGAGGTTCTTGTAAACAGAGGCGTCCCAAACTTTGGGGTGGCTGTGTCTTTTTGATTTTAATTTCCCTAAGCTATAGGACCATAAGTGGCAGTGCCCTAGGCTCTGTTGCTTTGTTTTTTAGATGTTTCAGGAAACACCATACACTTCTCCCAAGTGTCTGTTGGCAATTTACATCCCGCCCATCAGCATAACAAGGCTCCCAGTTCTCCATGGCCTGTCCTGCCTTTCTGGATTTTACACTTTTTTCAGATGGCCCTTTTGACCGGGGGGAAGTGAGACTTCATTGTAGTGCAGATTTCCTTTGCAAGCTTGCTTGGTTGGCCAAAAAGGGCGTATGCGTTTTTTCCTGAATATATTCAGGAAAAAACGCATACGCCCTTTTTGGCCAAGTGCATCATTGTGGACGTTCTGCCTCTTTTCCTATGCTTTCAATGCAATTCCAGTCTACCTGCTGAAATCGGTTTCCTGCAATTCTGCCCCGCTTTCAAGTCCTCTTGGCAGCCTTACTTCAGTCTATTTTTGGACGATAGCTGTCAATTATAACTCTGCAGGTTTGTGAATTACAGTGCCCCTGAGCTCCTTTCTTCAACTCGCTTTCTTGTGACCTGGCCGCAACACCGCAGGATGGCTTCAGGCCCTAATCTGGTTCCGGCACGGCATGCTGAGCCTTTGGTTAATTCCTCTTCCTGGTGGGAAATGAGAGTTAAATTTGCCCGTCCAGACACCTCCAGCTAGCCTCTCATTGGTTCTCGCTATTCCTGTTCATCTTCCGCAGAAATTGCAAACTGGGCCAAACAGGAGGTTAAAGGGACTGACTCTCCAAGTGGGGAGAGTGTAAGTAAAGCGTCTGGAATGTTGCACCCGAGTACCAGGGGAGGAAAACTGAGACATATTTGAACACGTCTCCCGTTCACATGGTTGATTATACTTGGGTTCCACATGCATGTTTTAGCTGAAGGAAGAATACCTTAAACCTGGGTAGTTGAAACCCGTGGAATGGGTACCATGCAATATGACTTCAAAGGGTCTTCATTTGCTCACCGAACCTCTCCAATCCTATCACTGCTGCGTTTATGCCCCTGTACACATGCTTGATTCTCTTTCGGAGACATAGCAATCCATAGGTTTTAAGATACTTACAAGTCAGGTACATTCTTAGGCGTTTAATATGCGGTGTTGAGTCCATTTCGTTGAGCAAGGAGTAGCTCTTGTCTATTCCATATTTGGCTTAAGGAACTTTATCTGTGCTCATTTCAATCTCTGGTTTTATGCAGCACCCCAACTCACCTTTACCCTTAAGCAAGCATAAGTTGGTTTTCTAAATTTGAGGCCCTGTTCTGTTCTGTAATTCAGTTCCTGTGTAGCCAAGTTTCCATTCCGTGTATTACTGATATCTTATGATGTTTCTTTTTCTGTGTGACTTATTTCAGTTAGAATCATCATACCTGAATCCACTCATTGTGCTGCTAAGGGCCTGATGACATAGATTTCATTGCTGAGTGATATTGCTTTGTAAGTGAATACCACAACTTCTTTATCCATTTTTCACTTTCTGCGATGTTGAACTTGTACTGTAAACGAGGTTCTTGTAAACAGAGCCATTCCAAACTTTGGGTTGGCTGTGTCTTTTTGATTTTAATTTCCCTAAGCTATAGGACCATAAGTGGAAGTGCCCTAGGCTCTGTTGCTTTGTTTTTTAGATGTTTCAGGAAACACCATACACTTCTCCCAAGTGTCTGTTGGCAATTTACATCCTGCCCATCAGCATAACAAGGCTCCCAGTTCTCAATGGCCTGTTGCCTTTCTGGATTTTACACTTTTTTCAGATGGCCCTTTTGACCGGGGGGAAGTGAGACTTCATTGTAGTGCAGATTTCCTTTGCAAGCTTGCTTGGTTGGCCAAAAAGGGCGTATGCGTTTTTTCCTGAATATATTCAGGAAAAAACGCATACGCCCTTTTTGGCCAAGTGCATCATTGTGGACGTTCTGCCTCTTTTCCTATGCTTTCAATGCAATTCCAGTCTACCTCCTGAAATCGGTTTCCTGCAATTCTGCCCCGCTTTCAAGTCCTCTTGGCAGCCTTACTTCAGTCTATTTTTGGACGATAGCTGTCATTTATAACTCTGCAGGTTTGTGAATTACAGTGCCCCTGAGCTCCTTTCTTCAACTCGCTTTCTTTTGAGCTGGCCGCAACACCGCAGGATGGCTTCAGGCCCTAATCTGGTTCCGGTACGGCACGCTGAGCCTTTGGTTATTTCCTCTTCCTGGTGGGAAATGAGAGTTAAATTTGCCCGTCCAGACACCTCCAGCTAGCCTCTCATTGGTTCTCGCTATTCCTGTTCATCTTCCGCAGAAATTGCAAACTGGGCCAAACAGGAGGTTAAAGGCACTGACTCTCCAAGTGGGGAGAGTGTTAGTAAAGCGTCTGGAATGTTGCACCCGAGTACCAGGGGAGGAAAACTGAGACATATTTGAACACGTCTCCCGTTCACATGGTTGATCATACTTGGGTTCCACATGCATGTTTTAGCTGAAGGAAGAATACCTTTAACCTGGAGAGTTGAGACCCGTGTAATGGGTACCATGCAATATGACTTCAAAGGATCTTCATTTGCTCACCGAACCTCTCCAATCCTATCACTGCTGCGTTTATGCCCCTGTACACATGCTTGATTCTCTTTTGGAGACATAGCAATCCATAGGTTTTACGATACTTACTAGTCAGGTACATTCTTAGGCGTTTAATATGCGGTGTTGAGTCCATTTCGTTGAGCAAGGAGTAGCTCTTGTCTATTCCATATTTGACTTAAGGAACTTTATCTGTGCTCATTTCAATCTCTGGTTTTATGCAGCACCCCAACTCACCTTTACCCTTAAGCAAGCATAAGTTGGTTTTCTAAATTTGAGACACTGTTCTGTTCTGTAATTCAGTTCCTGTGTAGCCAAGTTTACATTCCGTGTATTACTGATATCTTATGATGTTTCTTTTTCTGTGTGACTTATTTCAGTTAGAATCATCATACCTGAATCCACTCATTGTGATGCTAAGGGCCTGATGACATAGATTTCATTGCTGAGTGATATTGCTTTGTAAGTAAATACCACAACTTCTTTATCCATTTTTCACTTTCTGCGATGTTGAACTTGTACTGTAAACGAGGTTCTTGTAAACGGAGCCATTCGAAAGTTTGGGGTGGCTGTGTCTTTTTGATTTTAATTTCCCTAAGCTATAGGACCATAAGTGGCAGTGCCCTAGGCTCTGTTGCTTTGTTTTTTAGATGTTTCAGGAAACACCATACACTTCTCCCGAGTGTCTGTTGGCAATTTACATCCCACCCATCAGCATAACAAGGCTCCCAGTTCTCCATGGCCTGTCCTGCCTTTCTGGATTTTACACTTTTTTCAGATGGCCCTTTTGACCGGGGGGAAGTGAGACTTCATTGTAGTGCAGATTTCCTTTGCAAGCTTGCTTGGTTGGCCAAAAAGGGCGTATGCGTTTTTTCCTGAATATATTCAGGAAAAAACGCATACGCCCTTTTTGGCCAAGTGCATCATTGTGGACGTTCTGCCTCTTTTCCTATGCTTTCAATGCAATTCCAGTCTACCTCCTGAAATCGGTTTCCTGCAATTCTGCCCCGCTTTCAAGTCCTCTTGGCAGCCTTACTTCAGTCTATTTTTGGACGATAGCTGTCATTTATAACTCTGCAGGTTTGTGAATTACAGTGCCCCTGAGCTCCTTTCTTCAACTCGCTTTCTTGTGACCTGGCCGCAACACCGCAGGATGGCTTCAGGCCCTAATCTGGTTCCGGCACGGCACGCTGAGCCTTTGGTTATTTCCTCTTCCTGGTGGGAAATGAGAGTTAAATTTGCCCGTCCAGACACATCCAGCTAGCCTCTCATTGGTTCTCGCTATTCCTGTTCATCTTCCGCAGAAATTGCAAACTGTGCCAAACAGGAGGTTAAAGGCGCTGACTCTCCAAGTGGGGAGAGTGTTAATAAAGCGTCTGGAATGTTGCACCCGAGTACCAGGGGAGGAAAACTGAGACATATTTGAACACGTCTCCCGATCACATGGTTGATCATACTCTGGGTTCCACATGCATGTTTTATCTGAAGGAAGAATACCTAAAACCTGGGTAGTTGAAACCCGTGGAATGGGTACCATGCAATATGACTTCAAAGGGTCTTCATTTGCTCACCGAACCTCTCCAATCCTATCACTGCTGCGTTTATGCCCCTGTACACATGCTTGATTCTCTTTTGGAGACATAGCAATCCATAGGTTTTACGATACTTACTAGTCAGGTACATTCTTAGGCGTTTAATATGCGGTGTTGAGTCCATTTCGTTGAGCAAGGAGTAGCTCTTGTCTATTCCATATTTGACTTAAGGAACTTTATCTGTGCTCATTTCAATCTCTGGTTTTATGCAGCACCCCAACTCACCTTTACCCTTAAGCAAGCATAAGTTGGTTTTCTAAATTTGAGACCCTCTTCTGTTCTGTAATTCAGTTCCTGTGTAGCCAAGTTTACATTCCGTGTATTACTGATATCTTATGATGTTTCTTTTTCTGTGTGACTTATTTCAGTTAGAATCATCATACCTGAATCCACTCATTGTGCTGCTAAGGGCCTGATGACATAGATTTCATTGCTGAGTGATATTGCTTTGTAAGTAAATACCACAACTTCTTTATCCATTTTTCACTTTCTGCGATGTTGAACTTGTACTGTAAACGAGGTTCTTGTAAACAGAGGCGTCCCAAACATTGGGGTGGCTGTGTCTTTTTGATTTTAATTTCCCTAAGCTATAGGACCATAAGTGGCAGTGCCCTAGGCTCTGTTGCTTTGTTTTTTAGATGTTTCAGGAAACACCATACACTTCTCCCCAGTGTCTGTTGGCAATTTACATCCCGCCCATCAGCATAA